>NW_026596134.1:2747342-2770740 GCF_907164565.1 Psammomys obesus
ACACACACACACACACACACACACACACACACACACACACACACACACAGAACCTTTAAAATTTCCAATACATTAAAAGTATCTGTTGTGTCTATAAAACAAAAATTTGCATGTTTTCAACATGCAATGGCACAGAGTATATGTCCCTACCCCAAAATGGAAGAGTCAGGGCGTAACAAAGAGCAATCACACCAAAGCAAAAGCAAAATGCAGTAGGGAAAAGCATCAAATTTTGCAGCTCCATGTCCAGCTTTGAGGGCTTGTAATGTAGTTATCTGGGTTCCAAAGAGCTTGAGTAACTCCACCCACTCCAGCTCTGCCACCTCAGCACACACAGACTTTCCCCTAGGCTGGCTACAGACTAAACCTGCAGCTCTCCTGGAAAAATGGCCCGTGTTCTGGGCATCCCCGACATCCTGCTGCCTCATTGCAATCGAGGCTTCACCTTTGCAGCTTCATGCAATGGCGTTTACTTTCAGCTCACAGTTCCTGGTTACAGTCCATCAGAGCAGGAAAATCAAAGTAGCAGGAACCAGGTGGAGAATGTGTGCCATCAAGCTTTCTCTCAGCTTGCCTTCTTTGCTCTCACCCAGGACAGGTCTGAACCTAGGGGATGGTGCCTCCCTCCCTTAGGACGGATGAGTCTTCCTGTATTAATTAACAACCCCCCACAGGCATGCCTAACCGCTAGCCCATCTAAACAATCCCTCACTATAACACTTAGTCTGCACAGGAACTAACACACACATGGGGTTGGGGTGGGGATGTGCTGTCCCCAGGGGCCCCTTAGCCCTGGGCCAACCCACCCAATCGAGAGCAGATTCTGTCTAGAATGCTGTCGCTGGTGATGGTGTTAACTGTCAACCTGGAGTCTAGAATCACTTAGGAGAAGCACAGGGAGGGATGCAAGGGTCTGGAAAAAAAAAGACAGATGCTCTGATCCAGCTCCTTACTGGTTTGTGTGCCCACCAAGTTCCTCACCAGGGAGGGGCCTTTGCGTAGTTCCAGGAGCCAGCATCTTCTCTAGTTCCACTGCAACCTCTGTCAGCCTCTGCTCTCGCCCTGGTGGTCCCTGGGTCTTGCTTGCATGGGGACAAAGGCTGTGTTTCCTCCTCTTCCAAGAGGCTTGCTGGACCGTGCGCTCGCAATGTGAGTGCTTTGCTGGTGGTATGGAGGCTGAATTCTCTGGATGAAATTATTTCCTGCTAGGATCCCTAGACAGCCAGTTGCCCATCCCATTTTGGGATGAGCAGAAACCTTCAGTGCAGCGAGGTCGAAAGAGAGGATTCTGGGATATAGAGGCAGCATGTAGGTGTAGACAGAAGACTGAAGAGCAAGGTTTGGGCAGTACTTTGGTGGTGGTGGTGGTGGTGGTGGTGGTGTGTGTGTGTGTGTGTGTGTGTGTGTGTGCGCGCTGGCTGAGGGGTAAGCTATGATCAACGCAGTTGGCTTTGGTAGACACATCCTCCTTGAGTGCTGCCCAGGGGTCATTTCGTGGCCTTGGCTCACAGGCTGAGGCTTTTCCCCAGACCTAGGTTGCCCTGGTACAGTGGCCCTGGCCATGTGGGGGCTCAACAACCAGTGGGTGCCTGGGTCTTTTCCTTCTAACTTGGACCTTCTGGTGTTTATGGTCGGCACACAGTGACTTCCTGTTTTTGAAGAGAAGAGGATTAGAAACACTTATTAAAACGCCTTTGAAAGGCATCAAAGGACTTCCTGAACGTCAAGTGACTCTTACAAAAGAACTGTTTAATGATTTAAACGGCACAATGAAAAACACACCGGCCAGCCCTCCCTTTGGGCTCTGGGGTCCTCCCCAGCCAAGGAAGGTGGTGGGCCATATGTGGGAAGACTTAGAGGTCCAGAGGGTCTAAAAATAGCCCTCACCCTGCTCAGGTATTAAGGGGTATCAGGAAACATAGGTCAGGCTTGGTGAGAAGCCCCACTTAGGGAGTCCTAACCTCTTGCTCTAATCTCTCTTGCCTTCAGCATCTTGAACCACCTCAGGCTACTTCCTCCCTCCAAATTTCTACCTGAAATCTTTTGAAGCTTAGTCCCATTTCAGCTACCCATATGTCATCTGTGTGACCGACGTGTCCCGATCCTAGCCTGTCATGTCTGGCCTTTGCCTCATTTGTCCAGGACCCTTCTCAGTCCTTCAGACACAGCACAGGCCTTTTCACTGGCCCTTGAATGTGCCCTGTATCAGTCCATTCCTGCTACCACAGCCTTGAATCTACACTGTACTGTATCCCCATCATCCCTAGCCCTCTGCCACCACCTCACGGTTCCATCCTGGATGCAGAGGACAAAGGAGAGATGCTGACCACCCCTGCATCCAGCCAATACCCACCAGCGCCAGCTGTCCACAGATCTGGCATGGTAAGGGCCAGTAGCTCCTTCCTGGGAGCTAGTGCGCATGACTCTGAGCTGTATAGGACACAGCTGCAAATGTCAGCTCCCCAGCCAGCCCAGTTCCCGGGAGCCCTACCATCACAGCAGATGGGAGGCCCTGAGGCATGCCCTGAGCCATGTGGGCATTGCTGCCCTGCCTGAGTTTGTCCCCAGCCAGAGGCCCCACTGCTTCCTCTGCCCAGATGCCCAGCCCGTTCAGAACTATCACCCATCCCCAGAGCCCGCCACAGCCATCTTGCCCACCCAGCCGGGCTGTGAGTGCCCCTTGGTCTCTTGGTCTTTCCACTTTGGCTTCATTCCCATGCCTGGGCTGTGACCTCGTGTGTCCTCCCAACCTTACCCCCAGCCGTGACTCTTTTCTTCTCTGTTTTCTCCAAAGAGGGCACATCGTTACTTAGGCAGCTATTAAACCCTTCAGTGGCTCTCAGAAAATGCCAAGGAATTCTTGGAATAAAAATAACAATGAATAAAGTTGCCTGGAAATGAGGCTGTGGGGCTGAATTTGATTACACCCATTTAGAAGAGAAAATTAGCTTATTACGGCTGAGGTGAGGCAAGGTTTTCTGTTTGCCTCAGTAAAAAAAAAAAAAAAAAAAAAAAAAAATGCATCTTTGAACCCTCCCACCAACCTGGCCCCCTCCAGCCACGAGCTGAACTCCAGTGGGTGTGCAGCTTAGATTGACACTCCATATGTTATGGCCACTGCCCATAACACTGGCTTGTGGTCTTGGGGACAAACTCTGCACAGCCATGATGGCCCATTCTGTTGTATGACTACTCCGGGCACCTCTGTAAGGTGCGGCCTGTGACCGCCCTGCGTATCAGCAGCCCCTGACCCTCTCCCTCACTGAACAGGCCACAGGCATGTTGAGGGGCTTAGCAACGATCTTCCTTTCAGCTTTAAAGGGAAGTGCATGCATTGTAAAAGGACAGGGCACTCGGGAGAGGTGGGGCTACTTTTCACAGGATTTCTCTCCGGACCTGTAGGTTGCCGTAGGTTCACAATGACAGCTCAGGAAAACACTCGGATATGTTTCACAAGCAGACCTGCGGACATATGGCCCACTGGGAAACCTGCTCAGCTATAACAGAGGGTCAAGAACGGACCACTGGCAAACAGGCTTCTTAAGTCCACACCCTCACCTATTCCTCTACAAGCATTCGTAAGGCATCTACTATGTGCTCAACTCTGGTATACAGGGAGAGCTCCTGACCAAGAATTGCAGAGTGTAGGCAATGGCTATGACAGTGAGCTGGGGAACAGTGGCTACAGGAAGACCTGGCGTTAAAATCCCCGATCCCTGCCCTTATAAGAAGTTTCAGTAATGTGCTGGATCACAGATCTACAGCTGAGGAGATTCTGATGGATTTCCAGGAGTCTCGAGTGAGAGAGGCAGATGGGAACACTTGCAGGCCGCTTGGAGACTGTCATTTTGAGTTTGCTGCTCAGGTGGGCTTGTTGAGAGACCAAAGACTGTGCTCAGGCCTCCAGCCCATCTGTGCTACAGATACCTGGCTGCCTTGCTTCATCCCTTCTCCAGATTTATCGGCTAACTCAGTTCTGACACTGTGGAGTGGCCTGGAGGCTCTCTGGACTCCAGTGTTTCTCTGGCCTGGGCCTGCTCAGGTTTCTGACAGTGATCTCTTTTCCTGGCCCTCCATCCTGCTTCCATCTCTTCACGTCCCCAGCTCCCCAGGCGTGTGGCATGCAGGGGAGTGACAGAGCTCACCGGCTTGCTTGGTTCTTCTCTGTCCTTTATTATTCCAGTGACACAGGTTCAGTCACTGCCAACCTGCTGTGACAGCATGTGCTCTGGAGTCACAGGTGGGTACATGTCTCAATGCTTCTGCTTTCCAGGACTCTGACACCAGGTTTCCAGTAGCCTGCTCATGTGGCAGGGACAACATCAAGGTCCCCGTTTCCGTGCCTGGAAAGCATGTGGCTCAGCAAGGGCAGGCAGGCAGAGGCATCGTGTGCCACGTGTGCCCTCTCCCAAGCTCTTGGAACCTAACATGCCCTGTGTGTGCAGGGTTTGGTGGCCTGGGAGGATGACTGGATGAAGGCAGGACGGAATGAGTGGATATCTTAGAGGGCAGAGGACACAGGATGACCCCCACTCAGGGTGTCTGTGTTCTTGCCATTGGTGCCGTTATAACGGGAACCAGGGCCCAGGTGGAAGGCACCGTGCAGGCGGGAGGTGACCTGCTTGCTGTGTGCATACCTGTGCAGGAATGTCAAAGGCAGGGGCTATGGCATTGCCGCAGGACAAGGCCCTAGAACCACACACTGGCTCCTGGCTCTTCGCTGTATCTTCTAATGCTAGTGTCAGGCCAAGAAGGGAAGCAAGATAATCCTGGCTGAATGGCCGTGGTACAGGGAACACACACTGAGTCAGAGGAAGAGGCTTGCTACATTTGGGATGGCATGGAAGGAAGAGCGTGGCCTTTCTCAGACTTTGGAAAGGACCAAAGCACTCACTTTCGCTGATAGATGACAATGGTTCTATGCATGGAGAATCAAATCAATAAACAGTTGGATGGGCAAATGGGTAAATGGGCAATGGTGGGGACCTTGACAGATCGCTGGGCTAGAGATGGGCTTATGGATGAATGGACTGTGCAAGGTGGTGTTTGTTAGATCGGGGGATGGGTGGATCTATGGATTATTACATGGATTGACAGATGACGGGATGGAGTGGTTTCCTGGCTATCTGGCTCGGCGAACAGACAGAATGATACATGGGTAGATGAATGAGAGGACGGGGAGGGTGGATGGGTGGATGGAAGGACGACTAGATGAAGGGATGGGTAAGTGGATGGACACACAGTTGCAGGAGTAATGAGCTGAGGTGTGTAGGGACAGATGAGCAGGTGACGGCATGACAATCCAGTGCTGCTTAAAGGTTCACCTTCGAGTATTGCATGGGGCCGTCACCACACTGGCCCTGGCTGCATGCAGGACAACGGAGAGCCAGGGTCGGGGGAGGACATGACGTCTCTCATTTTGTGTCACCTAGAGTCGCCTCTGCCTTGTTCTGCTTCACAAGCTCAGCAGGCACTCCTGACAGGGCTGGGCTCGTTCTCCTTGTTCTTGGGTTAGGCCTTGGAGCTCAGATGTAGGCTGTGAAGCAAAGGTAGCGTGCTTAGGAGCAGAGGTTAGAGTGGGCTTGAGGAAATAGCTCAGTTGCTACCTCAGGTTATCAGGGAGTGTGTGTGTGTGTGTGTGTGTGTGTGTGTGTGTGTCCGGCAAAGACATCTTTGTGTACCCCTCTCCTAGCCTTGGACATGTGTGCCTCTCATGGGTCTTGGGGTCCTTGTGTGCCTCTCTGTGGGTGAGACGTGACATCCTCTTTGGCCCTATAATGCCAGCCTGTCAGGGCGGGAGCCAATACCTGTACCAGCCCAGTGGAACAAGCTGGGAGGATCCTGGGCAGAGCTGCCTGCCATCTCTGGTGAGCTGCTGAGGGTTCTGGGGCAGATGAGGGAGCCACAGAGAGACAGGGGGTGTGGCGGTGCAGGGGTGCAGGCGGAGATGAGCCTGCCAGACCCGGGCTGACATCCAGGCTCCAGCTAGTCAGTTCCCACCCGCCTCCATCCCCCTGCCTCCCACACACGCACTCACGTGCATGCTGCTGATGCACCCTGAAACACCTGCACCCTCAGATCCATCCCGACAGCCCACACCCTCTGAAGATCCCCGACAGCACCTTCCTCATGCTCTTAAGGCTTTCTCCTACCCTCCTCTCGTCAGGAATATGAGCAGCCACCACCCTAAAGGCCTGGGGCCTATGGCCACTTCCACACAGACACACCAGCTCTTCAGTCCTGTTGTAGCTGGTCTACTAGGTCCCTGTAGACCAGGCGGAGCCCCAGTCAGGCTTCTGTGAGTACTTACTCCTGCATCCTTCACTCAAGCCCAAAAGGAGCAGAAGTAGTTTTACAAAGAGGGCTGAAGCAGGTCTCAGAGGACTCCCTTCCCACAGAGCCAGGTTTTGGGGATGGTTGTTTCTTACCTCAGTTTCTCCGTTATATAACAGGAACCTGGATGCATTTCTTCTTGGTCTTCCAGCTCAAGTTTACCTGTGCCTCTGGAGAGCTACCCTTTGCATCAGGTACCATGCTAGGGTTCCCCTACCAGGCCTGCACAATACATACCCTGCCTTCTCCAGATCACCTAACAAGCCAGGCTGGGGTGTGCAGGTCTGTAATCCTAGCTACTCTAGAGGCTGAGGCAGGAGGATGGCATACACCCTTCAGAGTGAGTTTGAGGCCTGCCCATGCAACTTAGTGAGACTATGCTTCACAATAAAAGTAGACAGAGTGATGGAGAAACAGCTCGATGGCAGAATGGTTGCTCGGCATGTGTGAAGCCCTGGTGTGTGTGAGTGTGTATGAGAGAGAGACACACAGAGAGAGAGGCAGAGAGAGACAGAGACAGAGAGACAAAGAGTGACGGACAGACAGAGACAGAGGGGGAGAGGGGAGAGGACAGGACAGGACAGGACAGGAGAGAAGAGAAGAAAGAAGAAAGCCAGGTCCCGTCCCTCCTTCACTTGCTGCACTAGAATGAATCTGAGGGCTTCTCTCTTGGGGAGGAAAGCAAATGCCCTCCCCCAGCCCAGACACCAGGACCCTACCCACCAGTGAGGAGCACCTGCCTAGACGGAGTTGGGGAGGGGTGCTCTGCCCACCCAGCCTAGGCTGAGCCCTGCTTGTGCTAACGCCCACCGGACCACTCCTTTTGTACCCTCACGGTGTGGGTGGATCTGAGGTCCTGAGTTTGGACACAGCTATGGAGAGCAGGTGGCTGCGGCATGCATTTGTGCGTTGTTCTTCACGCTCACAGACGTGCTCTGCTGAGATGAGCAGGTGATGCTGGGGACTCGTGCGGGGGGGGGGGGTGGGTGAGGACTCAAGTCCGTGCGGCTGGTGCCCCAGGCTCCATCTCCCACAGTCCACCCTGAGCTGACTCACAGGGTCCAGCCTAGTCCCCTCGTGGGCCTCAGTGGCCTCGGATAACCCTCCTGAGCCTCCCGTGTGGGGATGCGTGGTGGGGAAGCTAGCTTGTTGGCTTGGAGCCGTGGAGAGTTTGTCGTGCTCTGCGATGTGGCTGTGGATGCCTGCCACCGCTTATCATTATAATTAAGTACAATTTGGCAGAGGGTGGGTGGGGGGAGCTGTCAGACCCACCCCCGCGCCTGCCTGGCAGCACAGGTAGAAGGCCTTGTGTGGTCTCCCGCTCCGCCCTCTTCTGCCATCCCCTCTCACGGAGCAGAGGTCACTCTCTCAGCAGGACACCAGGAGACCAGCTTGGAGCCAATAGCCACCCACACATGAGGTACAGATTCCCTTGGGGGTGGATGACTTCTGGCCCCCATCCAGCTGCTGCTGGACCTAGAGGGGTCAGGTGAGAAGCCTTCCTGGAGAGGGAATGTGGGGTCTGGCCCCACTGTGCAAGGCTGCAGTGATGAGCCTCTTTCCCCACCAGGGGCTGTCGGCTGCGCTGTCAGTGTCCTGGGGCTGCGCTATCTTCTGGTTCACCCCGTCACTCCTGCTCACTTCTCACCCATCGGACCCCCAGGAGGACGCCCACCCACCCAGGAAGGCCGCCCTCTGAAGCAGCCTCTCATTTATCGCCAGTTGATTATGTGTGCAGCTGTCTCTGCGACGCCTCTCTTCCTCACCAGGAGGGAAGCTGCGAAGGCTAAGGGTGGCGGGCGAAGGTATCTGACTTCCTTTGGTCTCGGCACTGATCTAAACAAATGCAAAATGTGGAGTGTGGCACTCTGGCCAGGCATGTCAGCTCACATGCAGCTTCCCAGGGCTTCCCGCTGTGCTCCGTGGCCCTGAGTGCTGGCTTTCTAACCAGGAGGCTGCCTAGCCATCAGAGCTGCTTATAGACTTGGAAACAAATGCTACCGTGTTTATTAGAGACTAAAGGAGAGTATAGGATGGGTAACTGAGGTGCCATGAGGATCCCTAACTTGCATGAAAGGAAAAATTCAGGGTCTGAGTCTTAGGACATGGAGAAAAGGCCCTGAGTCTGTGGGGAAGGCAGTCGTGGCTACTCTGGAGCCTGATGCTTCTTTGCCAGCATCAATCACAGGTCTTTATCCATGGCAGCTTCTATTTGGTTAAGCCAGACCTAGTTAGTGTATGACCCTTGCTCCTCAGGCCTGCTCCCAGTCCTATTTCTACTCTATAACCAGAGATGGTAAGATGATTTTTATCTTATTAGTTGTGATTAAATGGTTATTGTGATGGTTAATAGTGCAATGAAAAAGTAACTACAACAATACCTTCTGCCCCGTGTTGAGAAGGATTCTGATAATTATAGATGGGTGATTGAATAGTGATGTCTGCCATGAGTGCAGCACGTGCTAGACATAGACACGTGTTCTGTGCTGTGTAGGTCTGAGTATTCCTGTTCTAGATTGTAGAATACAGATAACTGGACAAGAAAAGATCAGAGACATTTTCAGTTTGGAGCTTCTTCTGATACAGAAGGGGACACTGAGACTCAGTGACCACAGTCACTGAGCAGTCAGCAGGGCCACAGTCACATGTGGGTGATTCCTAGACTCTGCAAGATGATTCAGGCCTGGTACTTGGGAAGGCAGCTCGGGGATTCAGCTGTGGTATGGAGGCTTTGGACAGCAGGAACAACAGGCAGCTGATCCTCAAGGTTTTCTCTCTGCATCTGTAGCAGGGCTGGGGACACACAGGCCAGCGTCTTCCTTCACTCTCTGTTTTATGGGGAGAGCGGTGGGTATGACACACAGGGGGCTGGGGGGGAATGTGGTGATAAGGCTCACAGGCATCAGGTCTTCGGCTCTGTGCTAGGGTTCCCTGCTGCTTCCTGTCCACAAGTGCCTGGGGTCCTTGCTGGCACTTGCTGCCTGTGCTCCAGACCCTGACTCTTCACACAGCAGATGGGCAGTACCTGGTTGTGATACCCATTTATGATATACAGAGGATCAAGGCCAGGAAGGCAGGGTGCAGGGGAGCAGCAGTGGGGAGAGGGGCTGGAGTTGCAGCTTCGAACATGGGAATCTAGTTGGCGGTTGACAGCGGCTTCTTAAATTTTCTCACTGTGACTGCTTTTCGCCCACAAATTTTTATGTGGCTCTGGATATAAAGGTAGATAGAATAGATATACAGATTAATCACTTACTGATACAATTATTTGAAAACAGTTTTTGATATACATGTAATCTTACCGTTTATTAAAGATGACAGCAAATTAGTATACGGATGATGGATGTGCTCATTTTTATATAAAGGATGAGATCTTGGTTGAATATTTGATATTGAAAGACTTAGAATATCTTCATTGTTAGTACAAAATGGCAGAAGCCTGTCTGAGGCCATTTCAGATATATATTTTTTTTTTTTGGAAATTCTGTTCTAATCTCAAGCCAAATTAATTTAGCATTTTTAAGAAATGAAACTCAAGTCAGCCTAGACATCCATGGATAATGAAAATGCACAATGTAATTTTATTCAGCTGTAAGGAAAACTGAAATGATGAAATTTGCAGGAAAATGGATGGGATTGGAAAATATTATATTAAGTAAGTTAACCCAGGCTCAGAAAGATAAACACATGTCCTCTCTCATATGAGGATCCTAGCCTCTGAGTTTTATATAGGTACATTCATATGGGAGTGAGTTTATGTGGTCAGGAACTAGAGAGGGGCCGGCCCATGAGGGGTGATAAAAGAGGTTTCCAGGGTTGGGGATGGTGGTATAACATGTGATTTGAGTGTAGAAAGGGGAATGCTGGGGGTGGAAAGATTTAAGGAGGAGTGGTAGGAAGATGAGGGAGAAGAGAGATGAGTGAGGGGAGCTCAGCCCCAAACAAAGAATATAAGAAATCACAAGCAATCCTGATACCTGGTAAGCTAATTAGAGAATAAAGTAGGGTGAGACAGCTTGGTGGGTAGAGGTGCTTGCTGCCAAGGCTGACAGCCTGAGTTAGATCCCTAGAACCCACATGCTGGCAGGAAAGAACCTGCCACATGCATTTCGAGGATGCGTACTCCCCGTTTATTTAAGACTTAGTGGTGGTACCCTTCGGGAATGGATAAAGCTGCCCCCAGAAGCCACAGGTTACTAGAGTAAAAACACCAGTGCCGGAGAGGGATACCTCATGCAAACTGTTAGCCAGGGAGACCCCAAGACAATTGAGGCAGTCACCACTGCAGCTGGCTGCCCACCCGATATAGATTGAAGGCCTTATTGCTGAAGATCCGGCATGCTCCGTTTGAAGGACCCAGGGAAATCAAGTTGGAGCTGAAAGCGTTCCTGCTGGCTCGTCCTCATGGTGCTGGAAAGTGCTGGGCAGGCTGCTGGAGTCTAATCGCCGGGCTTACTCAGCTCTGCTCCCCGCATGCCACACCATCAAAACGCCCTGGGAGATGTGCTCGGTGCTGCAGTAGTGGCATGCCCGCTGTGGGGATAATAACCACTCTCTGACTGGGCGTAAGGCGGACTCTACAGGAGGGGTTTCATGTCTGGGACTGTAAACTTGATCAAAATCCTGTGGCGGTGGAGGTCATGGGTTCCAGGAGGGAAGCCACAGCTGTTGTTTTGCTAAATGGACACGATGTGCCAGTGAAGCTGTCTTCTGGTTATCTTTATCTCCACAGACTAGCGGTGCCGTCAGCTTTGGGCAGAGAAGTGTCTTTTTCGGTGGCTACCTGCAGAGTCGCAGATGGCCAAGGTGCTGAGAACACGCGGCCACCAGGCACGGCTGCGATGCTCCTGGACTCACCGTGGCTACCTGCACGGAGCCCATACGAGTCTGAGTCTGTTAACATCCTGGCATGGACAGGGTGACTCTCCCGGGCCCTCACCTTCACAGAGGCTCTGAGGACTCACAGGCAGGTAATGGCTACCGAGGGCGGGAGGGCGAGGCATTCACTTCAGCGGTGTGGCCGCTGTAAGCTGCTCACACTCCAGTCACCATCTGTATGCCCATCCTGGTGAAACTCACCGTTACAGCCATTCACACCCGTGCCCATATACATACATACACACATACACCCTGATACACACACACACACACACACACCTGTACGCATACACATGCATATAGACATACACACCGAGACACACACACCTACACACAGCTATACACACATTCACACCTACACGCGTGCGCACACACATACACACACACACAGATGATTAAAAATAAACCTTCAAAAGATAGGTTTAAAAAATTACAACAAAGCAGAGCTACGGTCATGAATGTGCTGAAGGCTACGACAGGGTAGCACTGAAAGTCTTTGCTTTAGGGCATGGAGAGATGGCTCAGCCACAGCCAAGAGGCTGTACTCGCAGAGGACCAGGGATTTGAATCCCAGCACCCATACGGCAGCCCACAACCGGCTGTAATCCCAGTGTCAGGGGATCCAGTGCCCTCTTCTGGCCTCTTCTAGCGCTGCATGCATATGGCGCGCGGACACACCTGCAGGCGGAACACCGTACATACATTAAAAAAAAGAAAAGAAACCAATTGGTTACTGAGCTACCACAGGCTACATCTGAGCAGAGGTTCTAGGTTACATTCATACATGGTCCTTGGTTGCATGTCAGTCTCAGAAAAGACCCTGTGCCCAGATATCTTTGGCCCTTGTGGAGCTCCTATCCTTTCCTCATCAGTCTAACTCCCCTTCTTTCTTATGATTCCCTGCACCCTGCTAAAGGTTTGGTCACGAGTCTTTGCTTTGAAAACACTGCTAGTTAGAGTCTTTTCAATGCGCTCAGTAGACTCCTGTCAATGTTCAATGCGCATCCCATCTGTCTTTCAAAACGAGGATTGGTTTCCCATAGTGAGGGGAACAAGGACTATTTCTAACAGGAACTCAATGGCTGGCTCTTTGGCCTCCCCACCCCCCAAGGGAGGAGCAGTCCTGTTAGGCCACAGAGGAGAGCTTTGCAGCCAGTCCTGAGGATACCTGATAAAACAGGATCAGATGAATGGGGAGGAGGTCCCCCCTATCAGTGGACTTGGCAAGGGGCACGGGACACGGCTGGGGTACATAGTTAATAAAATGTAACTGATAAGAAAAAAATAAAATACGAAAAAAAAAAGAAAAGTTCGACTTCCTGTAGTTAAAATGTGGTCTCTATAATAGCGGAAAACACCGCAGCTCACCATGGACAGCAGTCTCGAGTTGGCGCCGGGCCGAGGAAGGCTGTGTTTGTTGCTGTGGCACGGTGTGACAGACAGCGTGCACAGGAAACCCAGGCGGCAGTGAAGGGGTGACACGGCACAGGTCACGAGGCCAGCCGCACCTCCACCTCATTGTTTGATTTCGGATGAGTCCAGCCGTCCTTGTGCCTTCAGAAGCCTTTCACTGTTGTCAGGTTTGTTTTTCAGCTCCCACATTCAGTCATGTGACATGCCCCGCCAGCAGGAGGTATCACCCACATTTTAAGAGGGTCTGGAAAATGCTCCTTTGCTCAGCCTCGCCTGGAACTGTGCGCGTACCTGGCTTCAGTGGCCATGAAGCCTTGACACAGGAGGGGAGAGCTTAGACAGTGTCAGCTGCGGGCGGACATTCACCCAGGTTGCTTTCCCAGGAACGCAATGACTACCATCTCCCTCCTCTGCAGCGTCCATGGGGGGGGGGCACACCTTTTCATTCCTCCAGGCTTCCGGCCCACAGCCCCCAACCAATTCTGGGTGTCTCCTCGATCGGTGTGACCCAAACTTGTCCCAGGCTCTCCCAACCTCCTGCCTCTGGATCCCCTCCCCACCCTGTCTGGAAGACTGCGGGAAGGCACCCTTTAGCAGACTCCGAAGTCCTGTGGCCATCTGGCTGTCCCTTTGTCTCTGGGAGCCAGGTTCTAGTGTCCAGCAGGCAGGGGCTGGGCCCATTGGTCCCGTGGCAAAACGGCACCCGGGAAGGTACCCAGAGCTGAGTCCTGTTCAGCCTGGCACCAGTGGACATTGCTCAGGGCCACTGTGTTGCAATCCCTCTTGGCCACTGACCCATTTTTCTGGCAATTGTAGGTTTTTCTCGGCTGTTTTTTTCTCCTAAATAGCCAATCTGGAAGGCTAAGGAAGTTGGCTTCAGCTGCCGAACTACGTGCCCCAGTGACATCCCTCCCGGCCCTCCGGCTCTCTCCCGGCCTAGTGTTCCACCCCTCTACATGCAGCCCCTGTTCTCACTCCTGCTCCTGCCCCAAGACTCCTCCCCCATCCCCACCCACGCCACTGTTCTCAGGAGATTGCTTCTGAGAGGGGCAGCCTGGCTTGGCTGAGCCCTTTCTCTCAGTCTCTACTCACTAGCTTCTGCCCTCTCCCCATCCCACAACAGAGTTGTCCCCAACTCAGGCTCGTCTTCAGGTCCAGGACCAGCATTTTCTGATTTCTCTCAGGTGCCCGCTCTGGGTGGGGAGAAGGATACCTACCTCTCTCTAAGGTAGCCTGGGTCTCTTCTAGTCAGCCCTACCCAAGAGCTCGGAGGGGAGACTGGGAAAGGGCAAGGCTGAGTCTCAGAACTGAGTCCATGTGCTTTGCACCTTCCTCCTGCCGATGGCTCCCAGGGAGGGGCAGCCAGCTCACAGCTGTGATTCTGTGCACATGCATGCTCATGATGGTCTCAGCTGTCTTCTCAGACCCGCTCTTACCTGGATGCCAGCTGCAGACTGTAGTTTTTTCACTACTGACTCCCACTCTAGGTACCAGTGCCCTTGGGCTCAGAGAAGTCGAGAGATATGCCGGAAGCCATATAGCTGAAATTAACACGCACCAGGTCCATGAGGTTCTTTGTGAAGGGGCCCTTGGGCTCAACTCCAGTTTCAGCAGTGGGGAAACTGAGGCACAGATAAAAGTGGATGTCAGATGAGGTTATGGGGATAGTCTCTCTTCCTGAGCCTATCTAGTTTAACCACTGAGACCTTGGCAACCTCTTTTCTTTGGCAGCATGGGAGGCTCTGAACTCTTAGTGTTCAGAAGTTCCTGAACTTGGAAGGCCAAGTGAAGGACTGAGCCTGGACATAGCGAAGACAGGAAGCCCAGGTCCCCACAGCCTTCTAAGGTAGCGTGTGGCTTACAGAAGAGGAGAGGTGGCCATGTTGGGTGATCTGCCCTCACTGTAGTGGGCAGTTCTAGGCTGCGGCAGAGGCTGGAGGGGCATCCTTCCCTTAGGTTCTGGCCTCATCCTCACACTCTGCCCCACCCACTGTGGGATGTGTGACGACGGGCTGAGCATGTATTTGGCATAAGGGAAGCATAGCTATCAGAAGCTAGGGTGGCACTTCAGTTGTTTTCAACAGTGACACTATTTCATGTGGTCAGTCACATTTTAAGAAGTTAACAGCACTTGCAGGCTCTGTGTGGATGGAGCCTCAGGACGCCGTGGAAGGGAAGGCCCTGTGTTTAATGGTTTTCAGCCGGCCAGCGTGCCAAGACTGCAAGAGCCGGGAGCTAGGTTTGTGACTTTCACAGCTCCTCCTCGCCAGCCACAGGCCCCTGGCCCTGCTGGAGCAGCAATCCCACCGTACCCAACTCCCAGGGGAGACATGGTCCAGGCCACCGTCCTGGCATCTCTGCATGTGGGGATGGGCAGGCAAAGTGAGGTCTGAGACAGGTCTGGTCCTCATGTCCAGGCTTAGGCTGGACATATGGATTACCTGGCCACACTCCCAGGTGCAAACCATAGTTCTCCAAGTTCTTCTCGATGCTTGGAATAGTCCTGTGTTTGTCCCAAGGGTCCCTGATATACCCAGAGCCCTGGTGTCTCCCTTCGGGGAGTTTTAGGGGTGAAACTGGGGAGGCCTGTTTAGCCGGCCCGCCTCCTGTTCTAACCCTTAGAGTAAACAGGAACATTAAATCACTACTTGGGGGTCAGGAAACTGGAAATAATCAAAACATAGCGTCCTGTCCTCTGCCTGGGCACTGGGCCGCCTGTCACCAACCCAGCTCTGCTGCCTGGGGCTCTCCCAGCTCCGCCTCCGTCCGGGTGCTGACCCTGCTGTGCCTGGGTGTCCACAGTGGCCAGTGTCCACAGTGACTTGGGCTGCAGTTAACGAGACAGAAGCCATCCCCACCTGAGCTTGGGTGCCACTTAGCAGTGGACAGCACCCAAGGCTGGCCTTGCACGACTTGACCTCTCAGTCACCTTCCCTGTTGGCCTCAAGACTCCTGGGGTTGGGAGTAAGGATGGGAGGATCCCAAAGGTGCCCAGGGTCTGGAGCTCACTAATTTGCCTTCTCTCTGCTACTGCAGCTGGCTCTGTGCTCGGGGCTCATTCCTCCTACCTCGTCTTCATCACAGACTTGGGGCCAGGGAGGTGGCAGAGGGATAGCTCCTGATTTGGATGTGGCTGGGTGTCCAACCATAGGACACACTGGGTCACAAATGTCCCTGGCTGACATCCTTCCTGATTAAGACTGTAAAGGTCTGAAAGCCTTCCAGCAGTCTCTGACTTCCCACGGGGGAAACTGAGGCTTTGTGAGGGAGAGTCACTGTGAGCCTTGCTCTGAGGCTCTTCCAAGAGTCCAGGTTGGTTTCAAAGGGCTAGTTCTGCTCCAGCAAAGGGTTCAAGGTAGAAAGGCTTGAGAGGATGCCTGGGCCACTTTAGACCCTTCAATGGGTCCTCCCCACCCACTCTTCCTCCCTCCCTCCTCTTGCCTTCTTTCCTTCCTTCTTTCTGTCCATTTTAATTAAAATAGAATCACATCACTCACCTCATTCCCTTTCATTCCTTAGTATCTCCCATGTGCTTTCCCTCCAAACCCTGCTATATCCCCCACTCTCAAATTTATAGCCTCTTTTTCTTTTATTATTGTTGTTGTTGTTGTTACACACACACACACACACACACACACACACACACACACCTGGCTCTCTTCCTAAAGGACCTTCTTGTTTGAGAATCTAAGGGGCACTGAAGAAGGTAAAGTCAGGGGACTGTGCCAAGGTGCATGCCTCACAGCTGCAGACCCATGGCCTAGGGACCCAAGTACCTTGCTGCCTGCTGAAACAGTAGAGAATGACCCCCTTCCTCTTGTGAATGGCTCTGAACCAATGGACATTGGGGATAGGTGGCCCAGTCCTCAGTTTCCTTACCCATCAGGTGGATACTAACATGGGTGAGGGTCGTTCTTTCCCCATTTGGCATTTGGCAGCAACCTCTTCTTGGTTCCTTTCTGCTATGTTCTCCACAGCCCTTGAGGTATCTATTATGCTAGAACAACCCACCATCTCTTCCTTGTCTAGGGTTCTTAGATTGGGGGCTGTTGGCAGTTAGGAGGAGGTGAGGCTGGAAAGATATAAGGTCCCTGAGGGAGGAGTTGGGGACAGACTTGATTCTGGATTCTTCCCAGAGAAGGAGCTACTGAAGAGGCTGGCTTTGGAAATATCATCTTGCTTTCTCAATTCCTGGTATAGGCATGTTGGTGCAGGGGATGATGAGACACACAGTAAGGGGTATGGCAGGGCCATATGGAAAGATATCAAAGCATCCGAAGAGGCCTGGCACAGTGGCTGACAAGATGCGGAGGAGGGAGGAGCCACAGCTTTGCGAAAGGCAGCAGGGCAATACAATGCTATCCATATTCATATGAAGTTGCTCTCCAGGAGACTCCCTTGCAGCTAGGAGCGGCAACATGAACCAGTTCTTACCAGTAACATGTATAAGGACATGAACTCAAGGGCTTTTGGGAAAGACTTTGGTCCCTGTGATAACAAGGACTGTGTGAAGGATGTCTCTACCTTGTCTTTCTTCATGCTTCCTGTCTTTGAACATTATTCGGGATTTGATTTTTGGAGCTGATGTAACCATCTTGTACCCATGAGGACAGCCAATGGAAGTCATGGCGGAGGTCAGAGAAGGCTGTTTCAGAGTTGTGGAACCAATATTAGCAGATGATGAACATGTTAGTCAGTGTTCTCTAGAGGAACAGAACTTATAGAATGAATCTCTCTCTCTCTCTCTCTCTCTCTCTCTCTCTCTCTCTACATATATATATATATATATATACACATATATATGTATATAGATATGTATGGACCACAACCTATAAATCAATCAATCTATCTATCTATCTATCTATCTATCTATCTATCTATCTATCTATCTACACACACTTATGCACACACAGCTGGGTCTCTTGGTATTGACATTTATGTCTACCAATGGAAAGTTCAAGAATCCATAGTTTTTCAGTCCCAGCTGGCCTCCCCTAAACACTGGAATCCTTAAGAAGTAGGCTCTATTGACGGCGAAGAAACGGACTTGCTAGCAAAAGCAAGAGCAAGCAGACAAAGAGAGAGTAAGCGCCCTTCTCCTATGTTCTTTATATAGGTTGCCAGCAGAAGGTGTGGCCCAGACTAAAGATGGATTTTCCCACCTCAAAACATCTGTATTAAAGGTGTATTGTAGAACCTCAAAGATCTAGATTAAAAGTGGGTCTTCCCATTTCAAATGACTTTAAAAAAAAAAAAACAAAACCCTCACTGGTGTGCCCAGCCATTTGGGTTTTAGTTAATTCTATATGTAGTAAAGTTGACAATCAAGAACAGCCATCACAATGACCCAAGGTCTTCTTGTTAGTCCAAGAGAACAAACCATTATATGTTTAAAGAAACTCATCGCTTACTGGATCTTCTAGTATTTGCAACCAAAGACATTAATGAATGACAAAAAGCTTTGGTAACAGGAGTGGGGTTGGGAATACTATTTCAGCTCCCATCAGCAGAGTCTTCTGGGGCAGAAGGAGGTAAGAAGAGAGCATTAGAGATGCTCTGATGGGACCTCTGAGGGTGGTCCAGGAAGAAGTGGCAGCCTGCTCCCGTACAGCCCAGTTGAGTGGCTGTTGGAGGCATGAGGCTACAATGAGGGGCATGATTGCTTGGAGAGCAAGATGGCCAAGTGGTGCAGGCCAGGAGGTGTGTGGGTGGCAGAATGTGGACCCAGTGATGGGGGATGGGCAGTGGAAATCATAGACAGAAGCCTTCTGTGTGTAAAGCCATCACCTAGTGCCAGTGACTGCACTGGTACCCATTGTACTGTTTGTTCAGCCTTCATGATGTCACATCACAAGCTGGGTATTGCTGTTATGCCCACTCTGCAGATGAAAGCTCCGAGGCTCCGAGGCTGGGACATGAAGAGATGGTCTAGAGGCCTCTTCTGCCCCACAAAGACATGTTGGTAGAGGTGCTTCCTGAACAGCCAGGAGGGGATGTGGGCAGGGCAAGAGCTGGAAGTGAGGCCTTCCAGCATAGACGCAACAGAAGGGAGGGACAGGGTTGGTGTCCTCAGGGTCTGGGGAGAGGTTTGTGGGCAGTCAGAGTGATGGATCCTGGGCTTAGATGCTCATCTATGAGGAAGCATTAGTTCTTGGTAAAGCTGCGAAGGCAGAGTGACCAGGGCCAGCTTCCCCCACTGAGCAGGGCCTGAGGACTGTGTGATCAGGAGGGGCTGTTCAGAAGTCTCTGGAGGCAAGGCAAGACCACAGTTGGAGCCCTTGGCTGGTGGCCACCGTGAACAACTTGTCCTTATTCTCATTGAGTAACTGCAGTTAGGCCCTTTGGTCTGGGCCATTTCAGGACAGTGGGATTGCTAGTAATCCAAACAGGGAGAGCCAGGACCCCCAGCATCAGCCCAGGCTCAGGAACCTGGTGTGTGTGTGTGTGTGTGTGTGTGTGTGTGTGTGTGTGTGTGTGTTTTCAGGTCCATGGGCAGCAAGGCTTACTCAGGAGACTGGGCTACTTGCTGTGGGGCAGGGTAGGTGGGGTAGGAGCGAGTGGGCAGAACCCTCACTAGGGCGGACTGACCCAGATCCCTGGCCAATGTCGGGATGACCATTTCTTCCGCTTCTGGCAAGAAGAGGGGAGGGACCGGAAAGGACTCCATCAGCCTCCATGTGCCTGAATGGAGGATGGTGGAGACTGCTCGGAAGACAAGGGCCATAGGAGGCTGGGGCTGGCCCAGGAAGGGAGAGGGAGCTCCAGCAGGTCAGGCAGACACTGCTTCAGCCCCATCCCTGGTCCAGGACATGAGGTCTCCTGCCAGTCCCTTCTCCTCACCTGTATGTCATCTGTAAAATGGACTAGATGGGCCCCAGCTGCTGCTGGGGAGGGCTGAGAGAATAAAAGGAGATGGCTTGGGGCTGGGGCATAGCTCAGTGGTAGAGCACTCACCTAGTAGATGCAAGACCCTGAGTTATGTCCCCAGGCCCCAGAGACTGAGAGAGAGAGAGAGAGAGAGAGAGAGAGAGAGAGAGAGAGCGCTTTATATGGAGTTCCAAGCCTGTGTATTCCACAAACAATTAAAATTTCAAAAATCAAGTTTAGTTCCTGTCTTAGGGTGCCAACTTTCTATTTTGCCAAGAAAGAACATTGAAAACAGAAAACAAAGTACCAGCAGCTACCATCTACTGTTAGCATCATCCCGCAGAGTGGTACATGAATGGGGCCATTGCAGGGTGAGAGGCGGGTTGCAGATACAGATGGATTCTTAATCCAGCCTATTCTCCCTGTTTCATCTTTTCTCTCTGCTCCCAGGCAGCTGAACTCTTGAGCTGCTATTGAAATGATAGTGACCATTACTCCACTGTAGATCACAGCTTCCTTCCTGCAAGCTCACCTCGGGTAGAGTGGAGAGGTAAGAGGCCATCCTGAGGAAAGTCTTGGGAGGGGGTGTTGGACCCAGGCGCTTGAAGCTTATGCATATTTGATTGTCTCTCCATGTGGTCCTTTTAGTCCATGTTATCCTGACTGATGCCACAAGCTCCTCTTGCTTTGTGATCTTGGGTCGAACCCAAACTCCCATGCCTCCAGGTTGGAAGGGACTCTCCTTCCCCGAGACAGTCCAAATGGCCACCCCACTTGGGTGCTCACTTTCATGGGTCCACTGACTTCTCTCAGCAAAGGCAAAGCTGTTTGGAAGGTTCTGGGCATGTCAGGAAGGAGGTTATCTTTGGGAGGGACTGACCAAGAGGCCCCGCAAACTGGGACGTAAAGTGGGTGGTGGGCCATAAGATGAGGGTGGAGTTGATGGAGCAGGATGCAAGGATAGCTTGCGGTGGTCCCCCTCACAAGGCCCCAGGGCCCCAAAGCAGGATGTAAAGAATAGCAGGTGGTAGTAGTTTCTCCATATTCAGGGACCTACTGAAAAGGGAGGGGGCGCAAAGTGCTGTTATCCGTTTCCCTTTTAAACCGTTAACCTAGGGGTCCTTAACCCTACACGTATTTGTCTTATACATCTACTTTTAACAGACTGGGTACTGGCTAAAGGGGGCTTCTGAGAAAGGACCCCTTTCCTGAAAGTGTCCACCCCAGGAGAGGCACAGAAGAGGGGGTACGAGAGAGGGGAGAAATAGAAGCCTGGCTCCTGCTCGGCGTGGCTTGCCATTTCTCCGAAATGTCAGCCCTGTGTCTTCAGTTGACCTAGCTGCTTGACCTGCTCTATGCCCTGTCTAAGTTCTCTCTCTGGATTGTAAGAACTGACATCGCTGCTGCGATGGAGAGAGCTAGAGACCTCCTTTGGCGGGGTGGGGAGTGTGGTAAGTGGAGGTCTGCTGTGCCAGGGACCCCACAACTCTCTAGGGGTGGGAAGAAAAGGCTCTACTCTGGCTGTGCCTTGTGGAGTGGGACCCCAATACCTTCTGTGCTGGGGCTGGCTCCTGCTGGATGATGGAACTCAGGGTCCCAGCCCTTTATTGTTAGAGGCAGATACGCTTCCCACTGAGGCAATGGGCTCTGGATTTTCTGTGTTGAAGGAAGAATTCTGCTGTGCAGCTGAGCTGGGAAGGATACATAGAGGTCCCAAGTTGAGGCTTCACATCACTGGAGCCCCACACTGCTGAGGGCTTAGAACCCTCACAGCACCCCAAACTTTAAACTAGGTTCTCCTCCTCATCGGCAGCGTCTCTGGATATCAGGAATGTATGTGGGGGAAGGCCCAGCTTGGTCATATCCAGAGACAGCCTTGTCACCATGCAACAGGCTGAGGCTCAGTCCCTCTTTCCCAGCTCCGTGACTGTAGGCGACCCTTTGATGGCCAAGTGTTGTGTAGACCTGGCAACCAGGGCGGGAGGCATGAGGATTCCCAAAGAAGAGCAGCTTTCCTCTTGCAAACCCTCTCAGGATCCCTTCCTCTCCAAACGCCCCAACTGGGATAACTCTGGAACATACTCCTTCCCATGTGGCTGCTGAGAACTGAAGTTGGGGTCCCTAGGGAGCAGGCCTGGGGAACAAGCTTCTTGGGAAGCCCTCATTAGTGGTGGGACTGGCTATGCAGCATTCTCCTTAGCTCTGGCCAGGGGCAGGGCTGCTCCGCTGACCACTGCTCTGCAGGCTGTCTGCACCCTGTGAGACAGGAGAAAGGCCAACCAAGGTGGGGTCCAGTGGCAGAAGGACCGAGGCCCTGGATTCTAGGGGCTACCAGTGAGGCTGGCACTAGCTGCTGAGAGGGTAGGGTAGCATTTTGGGGTCCTGGAAAGCAGCAGGGCTTCTGTAGAATGGTTGGCAGGTCCCAGGACCTTGATTCCTAGGGTCCTGGCAAAGATTCCTGTTGACTTACACAACCCTCCCCAACAGTGCACCTTTTATGAGGCTTAGAGGGGACCCGAAATCTTTCTGACCCCCTGCTGCCAAAGAATCCTGCCCACAAATGGGGAAACTGAGGCTTTCTAGAATCTTCTAGAGGTACTGTTCTAGACGCTGCTGATTTAGAAGGGTGTCTGAAACGTCTCCCCTCTTGCTTGGTGGAAGGACCCACAGGGCCACCACATGATTCCTTATGGGTTAGCGTGGCTCTCTGGGACCATGCCTGCAGCAGGTGCCTATGTGCAGTTGGGTGACTGGGTAGGAAGGTCTCTGTAGCATGCCCGCGAGAGCACAAGTTTGCAGCTGTCAAAGTACAAGTGCTGAAGGAAACTGGAGACCCTGCCTTGCTGAGTGTCATCACAGGCCCCCGAGCATGTGCTTAACTCAGTGCTGCCATGGGTTCTGTAGGTGGTGCCGAGAGTTGCGGACTCTGCTCCTCAGCCATTCGTGAAGGCTACAGACCTCCTTTGCCTCCTCCAGACAGACCTTCAGGGGATCCAAAGCTCTTGCTTGCCAGTTCCTTTAATGGGCATCTTGCATTGATGGATAGATGTACCTCTTATAGGAGGAGTGTGGGTAGGGGAAAGAAGGCTCTTCAATGCTGCATTTGGAATGGTTACCATTCAAGATGGTACCCGGATCTGTTGTGCAAGGAGAACCTATGCATCTGGCCCATCTAAACCCCTGTCCACATGATACTTTCTGATGTCCGTTAGGTCAGCATTGGGATGACCAGCGTGGTGGTTTGAATGCGGATGGGCCTTAGAGGCTCATAGATTTGAATACCAGGGACTGGCACTATTTGAAAGGACTAGGAGGTGTGGCCTTGTGGGAGGGAGCGTGTCCCCAGGACAGGCTTTGAGGTTTCAAAAAGTTCATTCCAAGCCCAGAGTCTCCCTCTCCCTGCTGCCTGCGGGTCCAGATGCAGCTCTCTCAGCTGCTTCTCCAGCACGGCGTCTGCGTACACTCTGCTAGGCTTCCCGTCACTATGTCCATTGACTAAACCTCTGAACTGTGGGCTAGCCCTAGTTAAATGCTCTCCTTTAGAAGACTTGCCGAGGTCATGGTGGCTCTACACAGCAGTAGAAACTAAGACAGCTAGTGACGAAACCCGTGGCTGCCCAGCGGCCGAGTCACTCTCAGGTGTGTGTGCATCTCTGAAGTGCATGCTTTCCTGTGCGCGTGAATATGAAGCTGGCGCCTTCCCGCCTTGTGCAGAATTCTGCCTGCGTGCCCTGCTCCCCATCTCCCTGGTGCTCTCAGATTCAAGCCAGTGCTATGCTGGCCGAGGCACACCCTACTGCTCATGAGTCCATCCATTCTCGAACTTCAGGTCTCTTCTTTCTTTCTCTTTCTTTCTTTCTTTCTTTCTTTCTTTCTTTCTTTCTTTCTTTCTTTCTTTCTTTCTTTC
>NW_026596134.1:2770750-2780109 GCF_907164565.1 Psammomys obesus
TTCTTTCTTTCTTTCTTTCTTTCTTTCTTTCTTTCTTTCTTTCTTTCCTTTTTCAAGACAAGGTTTCTCCATATAACAGCCCTGGCTGTCCTGGACTGTCTTTGTAGACCAGGCTGGCCTCGAACTCACAGAGATCCGCCTGTCTCTTCCTCCCAAGTGCTGGGATTAAAGGCGTGCACCACCACTCCCGGCCTCTTTTTTTTTTTTTAATTTCTTTTATGTAAATGAGTCACCTGCCTGCATGCGCACCTGCATGCCAGAAGCAGCATGGAACTCATCCCACCATGTCGAAACACCTTGCCCATTGGAAGATTCTCCATCTCGTACTTTCCAGGCCCCTTTCAAGTAGCTCGGAGCAATCACCAGACTCTCAGTCTGAACCTGCTGCCTGGGATTCCCACCCCTGAGCCAAGCCCAGAACTTCTTCCTCCTCCACCAGATGAATATAAAGGCAGAGTAGTGCTTTTATGAGAGCAGAGGGAGAGGTTCTGATGGGTGAAGTCCCCAGAGAGGTGATTTTGACAGTGTGCCAACTGCCCCACGTCTGTCTTTGAACCCTTTCCCGTCTCAACCCTTCTTTATCTGTCCCAGCGGCCCTGCTTCTCTAGCTGTTGTATGGGTGTTACCGGCCCTAGGTTTTTAGGAGCGCATGTACAGCAGCGTGTACACACACTCGACCTTCTCCACCCTGGTCCGTGCTCGCCAGAGTTCAGTCCTGAGCTGGCCATGCTTTTGTAGCCTCTGGGGTCCAGTCTCCTCTTCTTTCTCAAACCTGGTAAATTTCACGGTGTGGTTTGTCTTTGGGCATCCAGCTGGTGCCAAGAGGGGAGGTAGAAGGCTTTCTGAAGGGTGCCCACTGCCCTGGGGTGAGGAGGTTTCCTACAGGCCTTAGAGTAAAAGCAGGCATTTGCTTTTCCCAAGGGCATGTAGCAAGTGGATGCTTGTGTGGGCTCTGAGAGGTTAGGAGAACCTGGAGATTTGTGATTAGGCATGCAAGCACACACACACACACACACACACGCACGCACACGCACGCACACACAGACACAGGCACACTATACTAGCTTGACTTGACGTACTTTAGTGGAGGCTGCATAGTTCAACAATGGCCGTCTGCACACTGAAGAGCCAGAGAACGTAGTATCTACAGTACAAGAAGCTGGAGTCTCAGAATGAAAGAGAACGAGTCAGCTCCAGGTTCAAGGCCTGAGTTCTCCCTGGGGAGCCACTGATATGAGTCCGCACAGCGACAGAAACACTTGCTGCAGAAGGATGGTGTTTCCTGGCTGGCAGTCTCCTCTTCGAGGTTTGCTTCATCTGAGTCTGCGGCCTGTTGGACAGCACTGCCCACATTCCGTGAGCCTTTCTGCTCAGTTGCTGTCCTACATTTCAGTCCTCTCTGACACACCCAGAAGTGTACTTTACCAATCCCCCTAGGCATCTCAAATATGCAGACCAGGCTGGACCTTGAACTCAGAGAGATCTGCCTGCTTCTGCCCCCGAGTGCTTGGGTTTAAAGGCCTGCGCCACCATGCCTGGTTTCAAGTTGACAATAAGGCTTAAGCATCACAGCCAGGCTTCAGCATTCCCAACCATGGTCTTAACCCCACAGCCGACCCATCTGACCAGGAGCTCATCACCAGAGCCACGAATGTGGCATGCCCTTGAGTGCCACGGTCAGTCTACAGACTCGTAACCCCAGGCCTCTGCTTACCTCAGTGAGTTGAGCTCTGAACAACTGCTCTTCTTTCTGCACCCCCCCCCCCCAGCTCCTCATGTTCTCAAGTACCTGCTACACCTGCACCCCTCCCCCACCCTGTTTGGGCGGAATATAGGTTGGTCACCTCGGGAAATGCCATAGACTGGGTTCCCTCTAGTCTGCCAGCGCCTGCACCAGGTCTTCTTGTTCCAGTTGAGGTCTCTGGGGTGGAACATCATAGATCAACAGCTGGGGACGGGGGAGAGAGAACTGGTGGGAAGAGGCAGGTGGGACACTGTCTCATAGGACCCTCAGATAATGAATGCCAAGAGGAGACCCCTGGTTGAGGCGGCTGTGCAGCGTGTCCCAGGGGAGCGCAAAGGCCTTGGATAGCCATACTGGCTGTGGGCCAGTAGAAGGGTCTGCCCTTCGTGAGGGAGACCCCTCCTAAAGTCCGGGGGCATCCAGCTGTCCTCTGTAGCCAGCTGAGAAGTCAGTGAGTGAGGTCCCCATTTAGATAGGGAAGCCAAATGGCCCCACCACAGGGCCATTAGAGGATTAGGAATTCAGGAAGGACATCCCCAGTCCCTCATGGCTGGCTGCTCCCTGGCCAGCAGAGACATGATCCCGTGTCACCACCTATCTTAGGCCTTCTAATGGCTCTGTGCAGTTTTCCAAAGCCCACGCTGCTGTGGCTTCCTGCCTGGCTGGCCAGCACTCCCTCTCCTTAGCTGCCAGATTCACCCCTCCTCAGGGTCTCCCACTTGGCCAATCTTGCAGAACTGCCCATGCTGTCTGTGAGATGCGAATGAGCCGTGGACTCTGTAACTCTTTCCTTCCCCTCAAGGTTGTTAGGTTCATATTGGTTTTGTTAAAACTGCTACTTATTCTCAGGAGCCAGCTGCCCGGGAAGCCTTCCCTGATTGCCCTGGCTCCTCAGGCTCCCATGGCCCCGTACATAGCCTGGCAGGACCTTCCATCTTGAGGAGGATGAGTGCCAGATGCCTGCCTGGGACTCCACACTCCAAGCCATGCCACGGGCCATGCAGCCCTTAGCCCATCCTGGAATGACAGGGATGCAGGGAGGACTGCCTTACACTCTCAGAAGACATTTCCCGAGCAGCTGGCAAGGCCCCCACTCACTCCGGCGGATTTTCCAATCTGCTCCGGAAAGGCCCAGTTCTTAGCGCATGGGATCATTTGGGGACATGGTCTTAGCCTCGAGCAGAAGTGCTTTCCCTGCTTGTCTTTTTCTCTCCCAATCGGATAAAGTGTGAGGTGAAAGGGGAGGGGTCTCCAAAGCTCTCCAGCCCTTGGAAACCTTTCGATACATCCAAGACTGTGTCCAGGGAGAGCAGCGTCCTGTCTGGCCCTGGCTGCAGGGAGAGTGGTAGGTGGGGAGGCCTGGTTCTCAGGCCTGGCCTTTCCATCTAGTGTTCCTGGACTCCTGTGTCTGTGGGAGCTTGCTTCTGGCCGCTTGAGCTTAGGAGCGGAGCCACAGGTGAGAGGTGCCAGGGGCATATGGGACAGGGTGGGCTGTGGCCCAGGCCTCGTGAGGGACATCTCTGGGGATTTCCTGAAACAGAATGGAAACTGTTTGTACATGGGGTTTGTCCCTGGCTCGGCCTGGCAGCAGCTTGCATCTTCTGGGAGTTGTTTTGTTCATGGTAATTGGTGAGAAGTTTGCTTCTCAAATTCTGCCCAGAACCCCAAAGTGGAAGCGGGCAGAGGGCCAGTGTGAGTGGAGAATGTTCTTTTACAACACATTTTTATAGAAGCGTGTTTGGGATTGCTCTTTGGACCCAGCCAGTTTGGAGTTTGATGCAATTCAGCAGGGCTGGGCAGGGGCTCACCTTTGCCCTGGGGGCCTAGCAAGGTCCTGGGAGGATCAGGGGCATCACCTACCCCGGAGAGGGGTGGGTGGGGCATCTTGGGGCAGAGGACCCGCATGCTGATCACAGGCACTCCTTACCTGGGCGCAGTCAGCCCCTTTGTTGGCTCTGGCCCAGCCAGGGCTGAAAGTAGAGCAGAGGGGGCTTAAGTGGCCTCCTCGGTCAGTCAGGCTGCAGTGGCTCCTGCCAAGCACACAGCCCGGGTAACACAGAGCATGCTTTCTGGGCTCTGCCCTCTGACCCTGGACTGAGTTATTTCTTTCTGGACCCAGTGAACCACAACCCAGCCAGACTGCTTGTTTTCCAGGGAACAAGCTGGCAGCTGCAGAGAGCAGAGAGAAACAAGGTCCTTAGGGTGTCTCCTTGTATGTAGCAAAGTCCCTGGGAAAACGTTTTCACGAGCTTGTGGTAAGACAGGCCCCAGACCTCTTCTTGCCGGACTGTGGCTTTGAGCCCTCTGAATCGCTGGGCCTCAGTTTCTGTACTTGTTGAGTGGGGAGAAGACCAGACTACCCTTTAAAGCTAGACCTTGCTTCAAAATTTTCTCACGTGCCTCAGTTTCCCCCACTCCTCCAACAACAGGAAGACTGTTCGATTTCTGAGGAAACCTAATGTTAGATTTCCAAGGCAGCTTAAAGACACAGAAGACAAGAAGAGGAGACTGACCTCAATATACTGGCCTGTTTATTTCTAACAGCAAAGGGCAGACACTGGAGGAGGGGGTGTCTGAGAAGGGGCAGGGGATGTGTAGGAGGGCTGGGTTGGGAAGTAAAATGCAACTTCTTGGCTGCACGCAAGCCTGCCGTCTCTCCCTCCTGGAGCTGTTTGTCCAGACAAGGCTGTGTTATCTTTAGACACTGCCTTGCCCTGGCAATCAGGATGTGGGTCATAGCGGGCAATGGAGTTTGGCAATGGCAGTGAGGAGGAAGGGTCTGGAGATGCACCATGGGGCTTGGTCAGGGTCTGGAAGAGCATCTTCAGGGCTTACTCCAACACTGACTGTGTAGACAGCAGCTTCAGAAGAGACTGGAGCTGGTTTTCTTTGCAGATCCTCATAGTTCGGGCAGAACCCAATTTAAATCCGTTAGAGAGGACTGAACTTAGAACCGGGGGAGTGGGGAGGAAGCAGGCAGGGAGATTACATCTACAGTTGCCCGTCTTCATTGTACAATGTACAATGAACAGGGGCAGTAGCGATGGCCTCAGGGCACATGGCTTCTCACTTGGAGACCGAGCAGGGAGCAGCTCCTGGCCTCAGCCTGTGGGCAAGCTGGAATCTACTGGCAGCCGTGTGCTGTGGTGTGGTACCCGGCAGCCTCGGCATGTTTACCCGCTGTGTGCGCAGCCCCGGGAGGCAGAGCCTGTCTGCACTTCGGAGCCTCTTTCCCTGGTAGATCCTCCCAGAAGCCAATCACACTGGGGTGTGGAGCTGGGTACACACTTTGGTCTGCCCATGCTCATGTTTGGCATGGAGGCTCTGAAGTTAGTGGTTTGTAATCTATTCCAGAGTCTAGCTGGAACATTTCACAGCCCTGGCTAGAGAGAGGTGGGCCAGGCACAGGCACCAAGGTGTGGTGCCCGTGTGCCCGTGTGTGTGTGTGTGTGTGTGTGTGTGTGTGTGTGTGTATGTGTGTGCCCGTGTGTGCGAGTGTGTGTGTGTGTCTCCATCTGTCCACATGTCTATTCCATAGGTGTCATCATCATTAATGGGACAACAAATACTATAAAAGTTCATGATGCTGACTGAGTGCCAGTCTGCTAAGGGCTGGTTCGTAACCTCACATCGCACTGACATCTCTGCTTGTGATAGACAGACAGACAGACAGACAGGCAAGCTTATCACCCTTTATAGAGATGGAGTTTGGAGCTTGTAGAGGCTATGTCATGTGCCTGGGCTCATCCAGCTGGGGCTGGCAGAGGCTGGAGGCCACCCTGTGTCACCTGACTCCAGACATACGCGTGTGCCCCTCCTCTTACCCAAGTTCCTAAGGCCAGGGGGACTCTGTGGGTCCCAAGGCAACTTCAGATGTGCTTGGACAGGCCTTTTACATAATGGCACATTTACTTTCATGTGTATTAGAAAAAATTAGCCTAACAAATTTGGATTTTACTGAGAATATTGTCTAGCAGAAGGCAGGTTTAAAACTTGAGACTATTTTGGATTGAATATAAGGAAAATATTAAGTAGAAAGTGATGGAAATTGGAGGATGGCAAGGATTAGTCTTGAAATGAAATGTAGCCCTGCACAGAGCCACTTCTGCCAAGCACCCTTGGACTCCTTTGTCCCGTGCCTGTCCCCATGTGCCTGGGTCCCTCCTCCTCACACCTCAGAGCCTCTTGCTGATCCCAGCCTCCCGAAGGCTCTCACATCCCCTACATGGTCCTGGCTTGCTCTCACGCTCTGTGTTGCAACTTCTGCCATATGCCGTCAGCTCCGTCTATTCCCCTCCCCCAGGCTGCCATCTCCGTTGATCTAATGGCTGTACTCACCCAGCTACTCCTCTTTCTCTGTCTGTCTGTCTCTCTCGGGACTTGCAATTTCCAAGCCCCTCCTTTCCTCTGGGGATCCCTCCTTCTCCCAGGGCTCCCCCAAAGGTCCCTTCCTTTCTATCAGCCTTAAAATCCTGTTGTTCCTTAGGCTCATTTTAGGTTCTCACTTGGTCCCACCATTCACTCTCCCAGGGCTGTCTTTGGGATCCACTACTAAGTGTCAGTGGCCAGTCCTTCACTGACACTGTCAGGCCATGTTCTGACATCCTAACCTGTATGTCTGGTTGGCTACCGGACACTTCCTTTTAGTTGCCATACAGATAGCTCACAGTGTCCTAGGCTGGTCCAGTTTATCCTGACTCCACAAGCATCGTCTGCCATCATCAATGGCACCAGTTTGGTCCACTCAGCTCCCGTGTCTTCCCCAAGCTCTCTCTGCACGAAGCACACATCCAATCTGTTGGCCCTCTCCAGCTCTGCACCTCTGCTCTTGTTGAAGCCCATCAGTTCTCCTCCTTGCTTGAACACAGAATCCAGCTGCGACTCTGAGTCACAGCCAGGCTAGAGTCCTGCCTTCATAAAGCCCTTTTCACTGGTGTCTGCTTCTCCCTGGGTGAGAGTCTGCAAGGCTTCCTGGTTGGGCTCCTCGCGCTGAACTCCGGGAAGGGCTGTGGCGAGTCTTGCTGCCCAGTGCTCACTGTAGGTTAAGTGCTAATTTCCCTCAGACGCCACAATGGTGTGGACGTGGTCCAGGTGCTCCTGGGGCAGCCTCCCAGTGCCAGCTCAGCCCCTGTGCCTCTCATGGCCCTGCTGATCCTGAAGTGACTTCTACACGCCATCCGAGATGAGCCTTCCACTTCTTGGCCTGGGAAGCTGAGAACAGGGGCAGAGGACATTGCTCGTATCCAGTGACCAAATGTGCCATGTGGCCACCCTGGCTGCTCAGGAGGCCAAAAGATACTGTTTTGGGTTGGGAAACTGTATACATGTCTAGCCAAACCTTCTTCCGCCTTTAAAATGAAGTTTAATTTTATTGTGTGTTCGAACCTGTGTGGGTGTTTGCAGCCATATCTGTACTTTAAGAGGCTGGAGAAAATGTTAGTTGTCTATTGATCTTATTGCCTTGAGACAATGTGTCCTGCTGGACCGAAAGCTCTCCTTTTTGGCTGGGCTGACTGGCAAGGTAGTTCCTTGGTCTTCTTGTCTCTGACCCCATTTGCAAAGCTGGGATTAGAGGCACATGCAACCATGCTCATCTTTTTTAATGTGGGCGGTGGAGACTTGAACTCAGGTCCTCATGCTTCTACAGCAAGTGCTCTTCCTACTGAGCCATCTCCCAAGGCCACCAGCCAACTCTACAGAGGGTGCAGAGCCATGACAGAGGCCGATAGGACTCCTTCCCAGGAAAGGAAGGGACCTCCGTTTGTAGACACGTCTCTGGTGGTAGCTAGGAGGACCGAATTTGATGGCAAACAGAGAGTGCCCTGAGTGTGACTGAATGTGGTTCTTCTGCTGGCTCCTGCTTCAGTCACCTTGGACTTGGCATGTGGGACCTGTGAGTTCTGGGCAGGGTTTTTGAAGCAGTAACGTAATAAGGCCGAGCCAAGGCAGCCCTGTGGCGTCCTGCTTGCTGTCTTTTCTGTACCACGGCTTTGGCACACAGAGACTCTGGGAGCCTTGGGAGATGAGGCTGGCAGGGGTAGGCGCATTTGGTGCGTGGCAAACCGAACCTGTCAATTCCAGAAGCCTTTGGCACACTGTTGAAGCGGCTAGATGACTTTGAGAAGCTTTGAGGAGCGTCTGCATGTTTTTTTCCCCCAAGTGCAGTTATTTTTGCTGCTGTGAAATGTTCTGAAATCTGACAGTTTTGTTTTGAGTCTCAGCCCGATGTGAAGACGGAAAGGAACACTGCCTCCCAGTTCTGCGGCACCCGCTTCCCAGGGTCTCCTGAGGACACCCAGATCCTGGCAGAGGTGACCAAGGAGAGGCCCAGGCACTGAGGTTCTGGGGCGAGGGGAGTCCTCAATGAGGTCAGGCGCTGAAGCCTCTGTGTACCCCCAAAGAGTGACTGGGGCCTGGCCTGGCTGGTACACAAGGACCTACTGTGTGCCAGCACCTCTTCTACCTGATGCCACCCAGCACCCATTGTGTTCCTCGGACTTTCTTCAATCAGATATCCCCTGGTGCCTACTGTGTGCCAGGTTTCCTCCACTAGATGTCCCTGAGTGCCTACTGTGCGGTGCAGAGTCACTGGAGGGCCCTCAGCACACAAATGACAAGGACACTGTGCCATGCTTCTAAGCGAGGAGGCTGCCTGGGGAACAAGGTCCTCGGAGGACAGAAAGATGGCTCCAATTCCAGCTCTGCAGGAAGGGTGCTGTGCTGTGGTGGGGTTATCTGAGTGGTCCTCCTGGGAGCTGATTCCTGCCTTGTCCCATGTCACCGCTCACCAGAGCTCAGCCAGAGACTTCTGTCCCCCCTTCCCCCTGAGAACCCGTCTCATGGTCGCTGTCCCACTGGCCTTGGCTCTGCAGATGCTGCGTTGTCACAGCCATACTCTGTGACTTTCAAGTCCCTTTTGCAGTGCGGGTTTCACCTGTTTCCGGCTAGCGTTCCCGGTTCCCTCACAGCTGATTGGTTTCCTGACTCAGGCGTCCCTGGACAGCGGTGGCTCTGATGTTTCCTAGCATGGGTCCTGCTATGTTGATCTTGTGTCCTCCTGAGAGACCACGGAGTATGACGTATGTCTCTGAGTACTCCCTCTGCATGGCCCCATGGGATTGAGCAAGCCGCCCTTGGGCGTGAGAGAGAGAGAGAGAGAGAGAGAGAGAGAGAGAGAGAGAGAATGTGTGTGTTGTGCATTACTGACTGAGAGAGCCATTTCTATGAAGGAGATACATTGATCCAGCTATCCAAAGATGTAAGCTCACCCAGGCTTTCTGGAAAGAACTAGTCACCGGCCTGCCCCCCACTCCCACCCCAGGTGATGGCAGGGGCCAGGCTCTAGCAACAGGTTGCCTGCATGGACAGGTGTGCACCTCTGTTTACAGCTGGCGTTTCTGCATCACTATGGAGACCGAGGATGCAGCCTTTCCTCGGAGAGGTAGACATAAGGAGTCACCAGAAGTCTCACGACAGCTTACTCCTGGTTAAATAGCACAACACAGAAAACAAAACCCCAGACCATGGCGGGCTTCCTTCTCTCCCTCTCCAGTCAACTGTCAGGACCCGTGTGTGTGTGTGTGTGTGTGTGTGTGTGTGTGTGTGTGTGTGTGTG
>NW_026596134.1:2780119-2815494 GCF_907164565.1 Psammomys obesus
TGTGTGTGTGTGTGTGTGTGTGTGTGTGTGTGTGTGTGTGTGTGTGTTTGTGTGAGACAGATGCTTTCTGTGTTAGATTCCAGAACCGGGAGCAGTACTTAGGGCCGCAGTGGATCTGTGAGCAGCCTGAGGCAGGTCCTTATCCCTCTTTCTGTGTAAACCATGCCAGGCTTCCTACACTGCTGTCAGGTCTGGGCACAGGTTCCTGCCACTCCTTGCTCCACCCCCTCTTCCTACCATCTTCTCCAGGGGCCTTGCCTGTCCTCTGACCCCACAGTGTAACCTGGTAAAGAGGACAGCGTGCCCAATCACACCCCATCGGCGTAATGAACTCCAGGGAGGCGTCATCCTAGAGGGTAGCACTGTAACCGACTGAAAACTGAGAGGGCCCTATTAGCAAAGAAGGGGAAGCAGAATCTGGGGACACGTGACGCTCTGCAGCTTCCATGCAGACTCTGCCATACTTGGAATGTACTTGTCACCTTTGCATGGGGCAGTGGATAGACAAATCCAGGATCTGTGGATGCTTCGGAGCTCCCTTATCACAGCCAGAAGTAAGCTCAGAAGTGGGCCATCTGAGGGCCGGGGATGTGGCAGGGGTCTGATTTCCTCATGGACAAGGAGGTAAGCGCAGGAGGAGTTTGAGGACACGCGGTAGCTGCCAGCTCTCCACCCTCGTGGACAGTCTCCTGTGCCTACACGGGCCTCTTTGAAGTTCAATTCCCGGCTGCCCCACTATGCTTATTCCCTAACATGGGCTTTGCAGAGTAGTACAGTTCTAGCAGGTGGCAGCCTGGGGTGTCTCTGGATTCCTTGGTGCGGAGACTGTTAACCAGTGGCATGCTTTTGAAAGGCACACGTGATGCTCCTCAGGCCATACAATGCCTCCATGACACACAGTAGGGAAGGTTCGTTAGCGGTTTCATCCTGGTTCATTAGATGGTACACAAGGGACTCACCTAGGCCTAGCTTTTTCCATGTCATGAAGCTTCTCCTTTTTTTTCCAGGCCTCAGTTCTCCCCTAGACCCTTCTCATGGACTCATTGGCTACTCCCTGGATCCTGGTAGAGGGCTTGGGAGGCAATGCTTTCTGCAGATCCTGCCTAGACCACTGCCTTCATCCAATGGAGGAGACTAAAGGAGCAGGGGCAGCCTTTTTCTTCTGCTGCGTCTGTCTTCAGAACCACCCGCCCTGAATCCTAGAAGCAGCCAGTGGCTCTGCCATCCACCTGCTCTGTGTGAGCAATCAGCACTACTGCAGAGCTGAGCCCTGCAGGCCTTCTAAACCTGCTGAAGTGGCTCGAGGAAGGGTCCACAGGGCACCGAGGACCAGTGGGCTTTTCCTCTCCCAGTGTCCCTGGGCTCCTGCATGGTGACACAGGCCGTGGAGGTTGAGGGGGCTGCAGGTCAGTCTGTCACAGGGCAGGGGCTTTGCATCTAGAGCAAAGCTGCCCCTCAGCAGTGGCTGGCACAGGACAGGAGTGCACATCTTTCTCGTGGCATGTTCCAAACACACGGGGATTGTGCTTGCTTCTTGAGGCTGGGATAAAAAACCAACTAAAAGTAACTTGGGGAGGAAAGGGTTTACTTCAGCTTCCAGCTTCCAGCTTCCAGACCATCATGAAAGGAATCAGGGCAGGAACAGAAGCAAGAACCTGGAGGCAGGGACTGAGGCAGAGGTCCTGGAGGAATGCTCTAACTAGCTGGCTCTTGATGGCTCATCTTGCCTGCTTTCTTGTACACCCCAGCTGGTCCTCCCACACTGATCATTAATTAAAAGATTTGCCTCCTGCAAGTCTGATGGAGGCCTTTTCTCAGTAGTGGCTCCGTCTTCCCAAATGACATCAAAGTGACAAAGAACTACTAACCAGCACAAGTTAGCAAGCAGTAAGACAGCAAAAGCACAGATCCCAGCTGGCCTGTTGCTCTGTTGCCCTCAGCAAGGAGCTTTGAGCTCATGGTCTAATGGGGGCTGCTGCTCCTCCTATCCTATTGGCATTCTGGCTGAACCAATCAGAAAGGAGGACATGAAAGATACATCCTGTTCCTTCTTTTTAGGCCCAGAGCCTGGAATGTGTGTGTATCAGTTTACTTCTAAACCATGAAGTCCAGCCACTTAAGTGCCTGTGTGTGTATGTATGTGTGTGTGTGTGTGTGTGTGTGTGTGTATGCACGCGCGTGCGCGCGCGCGAGAGTGCATGAGCATGTACAGGAATGCGTGTGGGGAATGCTTGCACATGTGTGTACTGTCTAGGTATGTGCTGCTGTGTGGACACTCAGTGTCTGGCTTTGACTCAAGGCCTCCTGGTCCAGCTCAGCTCTGTGTACTCCTTTGCCCAGAGGTTTTGGCTCAGGCATCTCTGTGGGAAAGTGCTAGGTCTATGGAGAGACCTAGTGAGGACTTTGTTCTCTGATAGTTATTGCCACTCCAGAATTGGGGATGAGTTGCCAACCAGGCTTGTTGGCAAGTCTTTTAATCAATTGCCTTGAGGCCCAGGATAGCCACTGTCAGTGTGGTGGCTAAAGGTGAACCGGGTGGATGGCGTGTGGGCGTGAAGACCCACAAGAGGCTCGCCAGGACCTAGCCCTCATCTTCAACTGCCTGTGCGGTTCCCTGCTGTGGGAGCTTCAGGATTCCTTTGCCCGCTTCAGGAATCAGTGGGGACAATGGAAGTGAATAGATGGCATGAGCTGGGATGAGCCAAGCACTTAAGTACTGTGCTTGGCCAGACAAGGCCCCCAAAGGATTTTGCAGGTATGTCAAAGCTAATATGGGAAGGATCCCAGATTGTCTCTTGGGTCCAGTGCTATCACAAGGGCAAGAAGGAGATGAAATGGTCATAGCCACAGAGAAGGTGATGAGCTGATGGGTATCTTCTAGGTGCTCTGGAAGGTGAGGAAACAGACCACCCTATGCCTTGCAGAGCTGCCAGCCTGCTGGCATTCTGATTTTACACCATGAGGGCTGCCTTGGACACTGACCTTTGGAGCAGTGAGATCACACAAGCCAGCAAATCTACGGGGATTTACTGAGGCAGATGGCATGGTGCAAGGGTCTGGTGGTGGCTGATGGGAAGAAAGCTCATGAGGCAGAGCCTGTGGATACCTTTCTGGGTGGCAAAGATTTCTTAGACCAGAGTGGAGGGTGTGTTTGCCCTGGTGAGGCTGACTGAGAAGGCTGAGTTGTGTGGGGACTCTGACCTCCAGTTGAGGGTCTGTGTCCAGTTTGGAAGGACAAGGCAACCCCTGAGAGCTTTTAAGTAAAGCCTGATGGGAGGGCAGTATGTGAGGCCCAAAGGCTGCCTCTGGGCCAGAAAATAATGAGTGTCTAAAGGCAACGAGGATATCTGGCCTCAAAGATGCTGAGTGCTTGAGGTTGTACCCTGTGCCATTTCCTCCTGGAATCCGGAATGTTTTCAGTCTCTGAGATTTAATGTTGAACAAGCTCACCCTTTCTGGTTCTTTCTGAACTCTGGCTGGCTGGTTCAACTCAGCTATTCTGGCTCAAACTCCTCTCCAAGCTGACGGATTCAATCTGGCTTCTTTCGGTTTCTCACTGAATTGCTCTGCTTGGCCTGAAACTAACTCTAGCAATCTGTTCTTATCTTCTGGTTCCTTTGTTGCACTTGATTTTAAACTCTATTTTATCTGAGGTTCCTTAAAGTCTCTCTTTCCAGCCCCCCAACTCTAGGTAGGAGAGAGAAGGTTGGTGGGGAGAGGGGGTGCAGACCCCTTTACTTCTCTTGGCTATTTAGTGTCAGTGGGTTCTTTTGGGGGCTATGTTAATTCTCTGTCAACAGCAAACACAGCCAACAGTCTCCTGTGTCTTTCTCCTCCAAGCTGCTGTGCCACAAAGTGTCTCTCTTTGTTCTTCTCTAAGCTGCCATACTGTCCATCTTTGGTTTGTCCAGATTGCCACAGTATCCACCTCTGGTCTCTCCAAACTGCCACACTTTCTCTTTCTGGGCTTTCATATTTATATCCCTCAGAAGCCTAGACCACGCCCCTCTCTGTGCTGCACAAGGCAGGACATTACCAGTTATCAAAGACCACACCCCACAGGAGGCAATTTCCAGCTGTAGACAAACTAAAGCCCAAACTAAAATCCCACACTGGTGATTAAAACAATCCCAAATACATTGTATTTACATAACATAACAGAATTTTTAAAGAAACCAAAACTTCCTTTACACTCCTTCTCACTCTCTCTTGCTCTGTCTTCACCTGTGTCTAGCTTGTTCCCCCTTCAGCCTGCTCCGCTGATTCAACCTGACTAGAACTCAAAGATCTGCATGCCTCCATCTCCTGAGTGCTGGGATAAAAGGCCTGTACCACCACGCCTGGACCTAAAGCTTTGCTTTACCTGAAACTTGCTCTATACTGGGCTGGCATTAAACTCAGACATCTGCTTGATTAAAGACATGATTAAAGACATGTCTGTATTCCAGCCCAGATCACACAGACCTAGCAGAGTGTTGGATGTGATCTCTTGCCAGAGCAGCCGTGTTCTTAATGTCCGTCTATAAGCCCAGAACTTTAAGCAGGAAGGAAGAAACCAGAAACAAAAGAGCACAACTTTATTAAAACAAACAAACAAACAAACAAACAAACAAACAGGTCTTGGAGACATATAAGGAGTCCTTGTTCCAGCTTTCTTTGGTTTTTATTAGGTCAAAAGTGCAAGTCCCTTTGAAAACATGGCTTGGAAATGGTTGCCGGGAATCTGAAAACATGGCTCAATCAAGATGCAGAAATAAAAGAAATGTGTGAGGGTGGCGGAGGCACACTCAAGGCTGCCTGGGTTTTGTCTTCTGACACCTACTCTAGGGATGACATGGCGGGGCTAGGAACCCAGGAAGGAAGGTGACAAAGGCTCTCAGCAAGAGGATTTTCATGCTCTTCAGAGACACCGCTCTGGAAAATCATGTGCGGAAACATGCATCCATGTGCCCCAGAGTTTCAGATTCTGCCGGAAGAGAGAAAAACACTGAATTTTGCCAGAATGGTATCTGCGTAAACAGTATGGACAGCTGCTCCTCCTGCCTCAGCCAAGGCGAGTCTGCTGTTGTCCATGGAGGAATAGCATCAGATGATGAGGGACCTGTTAATTCAAAGATAAGGTGCCCCGAGGACAGGGCCACCTCTTCTGAGTCTTTGAACGTCACATTCAATAAATTGTACTCTTGAGCCTAGAAGCATTCAAGCCCCTAGAAATCAGAAGGACATCATCTTCTTTATAAGAAAAAGCTCAAATCCTTCATGGGAGTGCCAAGAGGTTCCCCTGAGGGTCGCTTCCTGGATTGTATTCTAGGGGAGAATGCATGAGCTAGGAGGAACTGATACCCCTGATACCCCTGAATGTGGTCCTGGGGGTTAGTCAACAGGAGGACCCCTCCAGAGGCCTGAAGAAGAGACGCTGGGGACACTAAGGTCTCTGCTTGGGAGTTAGAGCCATACAAAAGGTCCCCAGATGCTTCATGAATCAAAGTATTTCCTCTAGAGTTATTCAAAGTGTGAGGGCCGAGTTTCTCCATCCTGAGCCAAATGCCCAGGGATTAATTAGTTTAATTGGTCCCTGCCTCAGGCTAGATAGTGTCAAAAGAGAGAAGCAAAAGATACTTTTCTGTGTGGGAAGACAAAAACTGCCTGGTCACGGCTGAGAGTAGCAACAACAGGGCTTCCATGCGGGCTGACTGGCATGGTCAGGGAAAGGGCTGGCTCCTGACACGGACCCCTGCTGCCTACGAGGGAGCTGTGGAGTTCTCAGAAAGGATGATGGCATGAGAGAGCCCCAGTGTGGGACTCTACATGAGCGCTGATGCTCTGATGAAGGTCTCAGGCTGGTCGAGCTTTGTGTTCAGGGCTTCCGGTCCTGCTGTGAACACCCACCTGTAGGAAGCCCCTGTCTGGACCTGGCTGGGGCTCCCATGTCTCCTATTTCATATGTTAATTTGGTTAGAACATCCTGGTTCTAGAGGACCTGATACCTTCAAGATGCGTCATAATATCCTCAATGGGTAGAGGGATGGAGGGTGAACCAGAGTACAGGGGGGGAGGTTTGGTTGGCTGCATGGCTGTGGGGTAGTCACAGGGACCGTCTCTGGGAGCATCCCCAGTGTTCGGCTCAAGCCTGCTCCTCCTGTGGCGACGGCATGAGGCTGCTATACTAACGTACCAAGGCGCTCATCACAGCAGTCCAGGGGGCTGTGTGTGAGGCGCCGTGAATGCGCCACAAGGAAGAACCAAGGAGTAGACCTGCTGCACTCTTTAGAACCAATGAGGGTCAGCAATACAGGGGTTAGACAGTGTGTGTGTGAGGATCAAAACAAGGCAGTTACCCGAAAACAACCAAACGGAATGCTTTCTGTTTGTCGTCTGCTACCCAAGTCCAGGTGGAAAATATTTATCTTTGCTGTTTTAGGAATCCTGGCCTCTGGCCAGATGAAGCAGTGCCAGGTACAGAGAGACTTTGCTCCTCGGAGCTCTGAGGGCAAAGGCGGCAGGAAGGTCCCTGCTGACCACTCACGTGCCAGATTGTCTTGGAGAGCTCTGGGCTGAGGGTTGGCACTCTCTGTTTACTGTTAGTGGTGATTTGTTTTCAAATCCCTAAAAAAAAAAAAAAAAGAAAAAAGAAAAAACAGTGGAAAAAAATCTAAGTAAAAGTTGTGTGAAGTTCTTTTGGGCTGAGTTTGGGGGCGGGGAGGAACCAGTGTCTTAACACACACACTAGGTAACGGCTTCCACTGAGCTCGTCCCTGGCCCATCGGTGACACTGAGTACCATGGAACTGGTTGCGTGCCCACCGCTGCCACCCAGCTCCAGGTCTCTTTCATCTTTCCAAAGTGGAGGCCATTAAGCCTTTCCTCGGTCCCTGGCCACCTGGACTCTGTTTTCTATATCTGTTCATTTGACCTAAGGGCTAGTGATCATGTATGTAGCTTCTCAGAGAAACACTGCCAACTCCTCCGTGTCGGGTTGCTCAGGTTGAGAATTATTAAGGACAAATATGTTTTTTTTTTTTTCCAATTTAAATTTTCTGGTACTTTTAGGTCCGTAGTAAAATTGAGAAGGGAAAACAGTCCCATGAGTTCCTGCAGACGCCCTGCAGTTTTCACTCTCCCAGTGTCCATCCTGAGGGACCTTTGTTGGAACTGGCCTGAATGAACTCCCAAGTCTACAGTTTCCTACCTCAGCCTTTGATGTGAGCATGGGGTGCTCCGCATTGAGAGTTTAGGTAAGTGTATCATGATGTTGCACCATTTTTGCTGGAAGTCAAGCATGGGGCTACACCCTGCGAGGCACATCCTCTGCTGATGACCTGTGTGCCCGTCCCAGGGTTGGAACACTAGCATATTACCGGCAGTTCTCAGCCTTCCCCATGCTGTGATCCTCTAATACAGTTCCTCACATCGCGGTGACCCCCACCATAAAATTATTTCCCGCTGCTACTCCATAGCTGTGATTTTGCTACTGGTATGAGCTGTCATGCAGATAACGGATACGCAAGATGATAGACGACCCCCTGTGAAAGAGTCATCCGGCCCATGGGGGGGGTCGAGACCCACAGGTGGAGAACCACCGTGCTAGACCTTCTGTTTGAATGGTCTGATTAGTGTGGTTAATTCGGAAAGTCTGTAGAAGCTAGAGAGGGCCCGTGAGGGGGAGGAGGAGGGGCTTAAGAGGTGAGAGCGCAGTGGAACACAGGTGAGGGGAACCCTGGCAGTAAAGGCTTAAAGCATGGAAGGAGTTGGAGACAAGGGGGGGGAAGAGGATGGAGGATGTATGAAAATAAACCTTATAGAAAAAAAAACCCCACTACTTTGTAAGTTAATTACAAAATATAATTTAAAAAGGAAAGGAATTTGAACACAGGTACCCTGAATGGGTAGAAAATGTTTTCTCCAGGAAGCGAGAGTTATTCAGCAAAGGTCTCCGTGCTAAGCATGAGGCACCGCTCCAGTGAGCTATTAGGGGAAGGGGGACCCCAGAGGCCTCCCCGCAAACAACACAGACTACTGCTGTTGCTCTTGGGATCACCTACCAGAACAAGATGACAAGACCCCTCTCCTGAAGACGGAAGCCACTTCGGTTAAAGAACGCAGGAAATCAAGCTGGAACTGAGCTGGGTGCCTCCTCCCTGCTGGCTACATTTCACAGTGCTCAGAGGGGCTGTGCAAGCTGCGGGGGAAGAACATCTGTCAACAGTCTTATCTAGGGGTGAACCCTGAGTGCTACTCTAATGGCTTGCCAGATAAGATGGGCCGCAGGCTTAACAGTGGCACAACTGTTTTTGACTGTGTGCGGAGGTAACCAATTATTTTCTGATTGGCCGCGGGGCCTGCTCGGAAGGAGATAATCCATACCCTGCTGTGTAGACTGCAAACTTGGTCGAAGCCCCTGGCTCAGAAGTTGCAGGTCCTAAGAAGAACCTAGGACTGCTGTTTTGCTGGGTGGACATATTGTCAAACTGCCTCCAAAAAGATTTCTATTTGCAGGCACAGATCAGTCCTCAGCCATGGCCAGAAAAGCTTCTCTCTGCGGTGGACAGCAGTGAGATTAAGTGTCGAGGCTCAGCCTTCCAAAGGACCCCTCCCTGACAAGGTTCAGGGAACTCGGTGGATGAGGAAGCAGAAGATGGTAAGATAGGGAAGACGAGGACCCTCCATCTCCTGCGCTGTGAAACCCTGCTGTGCAATGCTGTCTTCTGGATCTGGCATGGCTGTTGTACTCATAAATTTCTTTCAGCTGTGGTTACCTGCACACGACCTTTACAAAATCAAGACAAAAAGATGAGTCAGCATGGTTCCAACACTCAACACTGGTAGGTTACAAACAAAACAAAACAAAACAAAAACCAGTAGAGGACATGAAGGTGGGAGGGTGTGTTGAAGGGAAGTGGGAAGCCCAGAGTTGGGGATGCACGTGATGGAGATACATTGTTTACATGTATGAATGGTGAGAATGTGACTTAGTCTTCCTGCTGAGTACTTTTAGTGCCATCTCCAATTTTGCTTCCTAATTCTAGCCTGGCTTCTGCTCCTGAGAATCCTTGCAGGCAGGAGGCGGGAGGAGCAGGGGATGGGATCTGGGGGACGTGGAGAGGGCTGACCTTCAGCCTTTAGCCTTCAGTACGTCCTGTGCTAGGATGAGGATTTTGCTCAGGGGGTTCTTTATAGGAAGAGGAAGGATCAATTCCACATGTGGGTCAACATCTGTGGGTGTGTGGAGAGGGATGTCATAGGAGCAGTTGCCAATGTGTCTGGGGCTGCTTAGCCTACATCGCCAGTATGTGTTGCTGGTGCTTGGAATCCCTGCACCCTCCAGATCCCAAGGGCAGTGTAGACCAGCAACAAGGTGGTGATTCCATGACGTGGGGGCCCTGACACACCCACTCCATCTATAGCTGTGGAGCTACTGGGAAGACCCTCCCTCAAGAGGTGGTGTCTCTCTCTGCCCTCCCTGAGGAGCCCAGAGACCCTCACAGAACTGCAGGAACCCAGCCCACATGCCAGGGCTATTAACACGGTGCTTTAACCAGCCCCATGGGACCAGCCTGCTTGGCTCCTGGGCAGCATGTTAAGAGGTGTGGTCTGAAGCCATGAATAATGCACCAGCTGGCCCTCGCTCCAAAGACAGCAGTGCTCTTTCCGCAGCCCAGCTGAAATACCACACTGTTTTCTACGCAGGAAAGGCCGGTGTGGTGACTGCCAGGGATGCCTGTGGGGGCTGCTGAGGGAGCACGGAGGTGGTCTCTGCGAGTCTCAGCCAGGCTATTCTATGCAGGCAGAGCCCTGGGGAGAGCATGGCAGGATGTATGTGCTGTGTGCTCAGGGCTGGCAGCTTCTCCTTCAAATCAGTGTCATTACAGGGTCACCTCTGGAACAGGCTGTGTTCACAACGGGCCTTTTTCTTCCTGGAAAGGGACAGGCTTCAGAGAACAGCCATCTTCATCTGGAAGAGCCTGGGATCCCGTTGGCTTGGGCAAACTGTGGGCTCTGGCCTTTCTCGCCCAGCTTTGGGCGCTCTCCAATAACTGGTTGCTCCCATGGCTGGGAGCCTTCATGTGGCTACATCGCTTTGTCAGGTTGCTCAGGTGAAGCAAAGCAGTAGCAGCTCAGAAGAGCAGCTTGCTGGCTCAAGCACTCCCAGTAATACTGCAGATCTTGTTTAACCACAATTTTTGCCCCTGACGTTAACTTTCCCACTTTGCCTCCTCTCAGAGTTCCCCCTAAACAGGGATAGGTCATCAACCCTGACCAGGGGCCACAGAAGCTGTGGCTGGTCCCACGAAAGCAGGGAGTGGATGTGACCCTGTGGCGGCGGCGGTGGCGTGTGTTGTGGTCTGGTCACGTGTACTGCAGGTGACCGGTTATTGGAGATGCATTGCCCTGAGGCTATGCAGTGATTTTAGGTAGAACATTCCTTTTTGTTCCGAAGCAAGCATCTAGGGTCTCACCCACAGGATTCACTATGACAGAGACCCTGAAAAGGGTTCCCCCAGAGGTGAATTGGTAGGGTACTCAATTGATGGGGTACAATCTAACCTAATCTTAGAATGTTTTCAGCGTCTGAGACTTACTGCTGAATAAGCTCACCCTTTCTAGTTCTTTTTAAACTCTGCTGGCTGGTTTTGTTCAGCTGTTCTGGCTCAAACTCCTCTCCCAGCTGACTGATTCAATCTGGCTTCTTTCTTGGCTCCTGAATTGCTCTGCTTGGCTTCAAACTAACTCCAGCGATCTTTTCTAATCTTCTGGCTCCTTCTCATTCTCTGGCTCATTCTGTCTTCACCTGTGACTAGCTTGTTCTTCCATTCAATCACTATCTGCAAAACTTTCCCAGTAAAACTTTCTTCTCTCTGTCTCTTTCTCTCTCTCTTTGCATTGTCTCTTTAAGTAGCTTCCCTTTCCTCTCTGTTCTTGAGAGTTGGGCATATCCTAGTCTGTCAAATCTTTCATTGTTTCTGCCACTCAATTAAACATCACTTTCCAAAAAGGGTGCTTCCTTCTACAAACCAACTTTATCTGCATTGTTTGGGATTAAAGGCGTGAACCACCACGCCTGGATCTAAGCTTTTCTTTACCCGAAACTTGCTCTATACCAGGCTGACCTTGAACTCAGATTTGCTTGTCTCTGTCTACTGGATTAGAGGTGTGTTCATATTCCTAGAAGGTCTTTGGATGTGATCTCTTGCCCAGCAGCCGGGTTCTGAATTAAAATTCTTGTACACACACCTTTCTCTCACACCAGAGAATGCCACTCAGCATTCTCTGGTACTCCTTCTGGAATTCCTCACGCTGTCCTCTTTACTCCAGTCCTAGATGCCCTTGTCTGCACATGCTTCTTGACTTCCTTTTCTCTTCTATTTACTTTTATCCCCAAAGTGACACCCCACCTCTCCACAGACTCAGAACTTGCTGGCTGAGTCTCAGCCTGACATTTCTGTGCATCTTTAAGCTTTCAGGCTTTCCACTTGTTCCAAAGACTGCTCCCTCTCGGAGGGTGGCAAATAGGCCTCCCGAGCTGCTCAGCCATCAAACCTCATGTGATTTTCTTCCTCATGTCCAGGCTGCCAAGAATCTCACCAAGCTTTGCATTTGAAATGCAGTTGTCCTTCAGGACTGTAGGGGACCAAATGTTCCCAGGATGCCCCTGGGCATCCAGGTTCCTCATGCCAACAGCACAGGATATGAGGTCACCTGTGTCCAACACCTGCACATTTTAGATAATTTCTAGGTTTCTAATAACACACAATACATGTAAATTTGGTGTAAATGTTATGTCATGTCAAAGAATACGATAAGTGTGAAAGTCTGTACATGGTTAGTATGTCTCAAGTTTTCTCCAGTATTTTCAGTGCTTAGTGGATCAAATGGATACATGTAAACTCCACATTGCAGAAGCCTGACTGACCATTCACTCGAAGCTGACCAGGGTCCTCCAGGATCTCGGCGCTCACCTGCCTCAGACCTCCTTCCTTCTGTCTTTGAATGTTCACTGTCTGTTCTCCCTGATGAAGCCATAGCTATGCTACCCTCCTGCTCAGACCCCTGCTTGGGGCAGACATCAGTGCAGCAGTATGGGAACTAGACTGCCAGCCTCCTCAGACCTGCCCAATGGAGACTGATCCTAGCGAGCCCAGACCCTGAGGGAGCAACAGAGCCCAACCTAAAGCTGCATTGTTTTCTGTGTAGAGTTTGTTTCCAGACTTCTGAGGAAGGAGAGGCAGGTAGCGAGGCAGAGCATTAAGGTCTCTGGGTGCTGGGATGCCCAGGATCAGGGTTATAAAATGAGAGGCTCCATATGACAGAATAGGAGGCAGAGGAGGACCTTTAGAACGGAAGGTAAGCCCTCCTGCTATGAGGATGACAGAAACCGTCCAGGGATGGAGTGTAGTAGTTCTAAGATGCAGGGAGTGACTACTCCATATATGTCCTGGCCAAGCTGGTTGCAGTGTGCCAGGGCCAGACTAAGTTACTTGTTCAACGTTCATCAAAGAACACAGCAAGATCCAGATGCTCAGTAAGGGAAAATTCACCACGCTCAGCACCTGGCCAAGGGCACACCAGGAAGCCAGGTAATGAGATTGATTCCTAACCAGAGAAGCACAGGTATATAGAACCTGAGCCACAGAAACAGGAACAGAAATGGTGGGCGATTGGCTGCCATAACTACATCCTAGTATTTAGGAAGAAAATATGGGTTGGGTGAGGATGAACGGGAGACATGAAAAGAGGGGGACCTTACAGCTGAGATGGAAGTTTCACTGGAGAAGGTTGACAGCTGACTTGAAGACAGAGCAAAACAGCTGGAAACACTAAGCAGGTTCCCCATGGCTGCAGGGGGTCATGTACGTGTGTGGCATGGAAGATCTGGGCTTGGTTTGTCAAAAAGTGAAATAACAGACGAAAAATCCTCAAAGGTGATGCAAACGCTGTCTCTCCATTCACGATGTCACAGAGCCCCACGGTGATTCACACCAGGACTGCATGTAATCACACCTCCCTCCACCCTGCCACACCCTGCCACCCCCCACCAAATTAAAGAGAAGAGTCCCAAAACCATCCACAGAAAAAGGAGACACGTGGTGTGCAGGGGAGCAGTGAGAGTATGTAAGCAAGGCTGCTCCTAAAGAGAGGAAGACGTGGAAAGAGGTGAAGAACACTCTAAGTTCAGAATTTGGTACAAATAACATCTAAAATGGAAGCAAGAAGTTTTCAAGACACCATTACATCACACTATGAAGGATGCTAAGAGAAGGCAAATAAGCAGAAAGACAATGAACCTAGATAGAAAATAGAGTAAAGATGTAAAATATGTCAATAAATGTAAAAAAGAAAGAAAGAGCCCCTAAACTCCAAAGTCCAATTCTAAAACCAAATAAAAATCCAGTTTAACCATGGTAATTTTGGCTCTGTTGGTTTCCCTGTGGAGTTCAGTTTCCATGGGGGTTCCCTAGTAATGGGAGCAGGGACAGTCAGTGGCATAAACTTGGTAGCCTGCTCTTTGACCTCCTCCCCCCAGAGAGGTGGCCTGACGAGGCCACAGAGAAAGAGGATCCAGACAGTTCTGATGAGACCTGATAGGCTAGGGTCAGAGAGTAGGGGGGGGAGGACCTCCCCTATCAATGGATTAGGGGAGGGACATAGGGGAGAAAGAGAGGAGGGTGGGACCTGGAGGAGATGAGGGAGAGGGCTACAGCTGGCAAACAAAGTTAATAATTGTAATAATAATAATAATGATGAAATAAATAACAGAAAGAATGGTTATTTTGTAATATATTGGTAAACTTCCCATGGTTCATAAAAGTTATTGTAAAGGAAAAACATGATTAAGTATGCTCAGATTATGGTTGTGATACAAAACATAAGTTCATACCATCCAGTTATAAATTAATAACAAGCCCCTCCCTGAATTAAACAGTTTTTGATGAGCAGCCTTCCACATATTTTATTTTATATTTATCATAAGTATAAAAAGACACAAACATATATGAAATATAATTTGGTGTTTACATGAAATATTTCATGATGTTGTGCTCCATGATTTAAGAACACTTATTTTAAAACTTTTCGCATCGTTTGATCTCCTTAAAAGGTAACTGAAGAAACAGCAAGAATTCACTTTGCAATTTGTTGCATACTGAAAAGCGGTACCCACAGCACAGCATCTGGTGCCAAGGTCGGGGGTGGGTGGAGCATTTTATTTAAGGTTCTGAGGTCATCCACCAAGAGAATGTGCTTTGAGGTAGCGTGTGCTAGACGTGGGGCAGTCACTAAAAATGAGAGGAGACACACCTGTCTCTGAAGACACAGTCTTCCAGCTTTTGAAAAAGGAGCCAGGCTAAAGCGCTATCTTTAAGACAATGCTGGAATGATCAGGTATCCACATAGGATAATATATATATATATATTAAAAAAAAAAACAAAAAACAACCACATAAGAGAATTTATATAAACTTTTTAGGAGAACAATATAGCTTCAATTAATTATTCAAATCATAATTAATTGAAGCTATATTATGTTCATGAAGAAATATATAACATTAAAATCTACTTTAAATATACACTGCCTATAATACAACATTTATATATTGTAAATAAACATAAAATACAATATTTATATTAAATTTTATATACAAATCAAAACTTCAATCTCCCTCACACAATACAAAAAACTATAGTAGACGCAGACCTAAATATGGAAGTCTGGGCTATAGACCCTTTTAGTGAATAAATTCTTGACCTTGGGGTAGAATTCAAAATACCACAAAACATAACAATACAAGCTGATAAAAACTAACATGAAAAAAACGCCTCTCCTACGGCTGTTTTAAAACTTAGTTGAGTTATTTACATGTGTGCTGTGGTGTGCTTGTGCCTGGGCACACTCACGGAGGTCAGAGGACAGCTTTTTGGGAGCCATCTCTTTCTCTCCTTGCATCTTGTATCTGAGGCAGGCTCTCTCCCTTCCACACCGTGCACTCTAGGCTTGCCGGCCCCTGGCCCAGGGACTTGTGGGAGGCTATCCTGTCTCTGCCTTCCACTTCACTGTAGGAGTCTTTGGATTAGAGATGTGTGCCACAGCATCCAGCTTCTGTGGATCCCAGGGGTTGGACTCACAGCCGTGGTGACACAGCCGTGGTCCTTTCAGCTGTCTCCCAGCCGTCTTCCTCTCTTAAAGACCAGCAAGGTTAATCACACACGGAGGGAAAACACATCTGATACATGATACAGACTCACATCCAGAATGTATCAAGGACTCTGACGTCTCCGAAGCAACATGATGTAGCTCATTTAACAGGCAGACGGGTGAGCAGAACACTTTGTTGGTGAAGGACAGAAGTAATGGCCCATCCTCTGCCAGAAGTGTATTCTCTCACCAACACTTCACTCCCTCACTCTCCTATGATCCCCTGCTCAGTTAGGCCTCTCCGGACCTTGGGTAAATACTGCCTCCTTTGTCAACTTCCCTCAGCCTACTCTCACGCATGTGCACGCACCAGGCACCCCTGTCTCTGTCATCCTACTTTCCATAGTGCTCAGCTTCTTTCTTAGGCCCTGAAAGCTCTGCCCATCTGTTCTGCATGTGGCTGCAGCCTCTTGGCCTAGGAGGATCTGAGATGTAACAAGTCTATCATTTGATTGACGTATCCAGAAGCACCTAGTAGGTATTTGATAAATATTCTTTTTTTTTTTTGTATTAGACAATTTATTTACTTTGTTTCCCATCTGTAGCTCCCTCCCTCATCCCCTCCCAACCCCATCCTCCCTCCTTTTTCTCCTTCCATGCCCCTCCCCAGTCCACTGATGGGGGAGGTTCTTCTCCCCTTCCCTCTGATCCTAGCCTATCAGGTCTCATCAGGACTGACTTCATTGTCTTCCTCTGTGGCCTGGTAAGCCTGTTTCTGCCCCCAGGGGGAGGTGATCAAAGAGCCAGCCACTGAATTCATGTCAGAGACAGTCCCTGTTCCCCTTACTAGGAAACCCACTTGGAGACTAAGCTGTCTGTGCAGGGGTTCTAGGTTATCTCCATGCATGGTCCTTGGTTGGAGTCTCAGAAAAAACCCCTGGGCCCAGATTTTTTTGGGCTCTGTTGCTCTCCTTGTGGAGCTCCTGTTCCCTCCAGGTCTTTCTATCTCCCCCTTCTTTTATAAGATTCCCTACATTCTGCCCAAAGTTTGGTTATAAGTCTTAGCATCTGCTGTGATACTCTGTTGGGTAGAGTCTTTCAGAAGCCCTCTGTCCTGTCCCCTGTTTTCTTCTTCTTCCAATGTCTATCCCATTTGCTTTTCTGAATGAGGATCTTACCCAGGGTCCTCCTTCTTGCTTAGCTTCTTTAGGTGTACAGATTTTTTTATGAGTGAGTTTAATTTATAAATTCACAGTAGGCTGCACTTGTTCCTTTTGCCTGTGACATCCTGTAGCAATATTATATGACAAAACATGAAGTGACTTGCCAGCACTACACACCTTTAAACATTTTTTCTTCACAATTTATTCATTATATATCCCAATTGAAGCCCCCTTTCTCAACTCCCCCAGTCCCATCCTCCCTCTTTCTTCACCCTATCCCTTTCCCCTAGTCCACTGAAAGGAGGAGTTCTCCACTATTGCCATCTGCCCATAGCTTGTTAGATCTCATCAGGACTGCCTGGGTCCTCTTCCTCAGTGGCCTGGCAAAGCCACATCACTAGGGGTGAGTGATCAAAGAGCAGGCAACTGAGTTCATGATAGAGGCAGCCCCTGCTCCCCTCACTCAGAGAGCCACATGGAGACTGAGCTGTCAATCGGCCACATCTGAGCAGGGGGTCTAGGTCCTCTCCATGCATGGTCCTCCATTGGTGCATCAGTCTCTGCAGGAGCCCCTCGGCTCAGATCTTTTAGTTTTGTTTTTTTCCTTGTGGGGCTCCTGCCCCTCTATGTCGCTCATCCCTACCCCTCTCTTCCTGCTATACACCTTTTAAATCTAAGAATTCAGACTTGCTCTTGATTTTGGAAGGTTTCCAGCCATTACAGGTTCACACACCCACCTCTAACCCTGTTACTTTGGTTGCTCCCTGGAACATCATTTAAACGCATGTTAGAAAACACCATGACCAAACGCAATGTGGGGAGAAAAAGGTTAATGCCAGCTCACAGCTATATCACAGTCCATCAGGAAAGGAAGTCAGGGCAGAAACCTGTTGGCAAGAACCGTGGAGGATGGCTGCTCACTGGCTTGCTCCCCATGGCTCGCTCGGCCTTCTTTTGGCCAAGACCACCTGTCTGGGGATGGCACCAGCCACAGTAAGCTGGGTGCTCTACCTCAATCATTAATCGAGAAAAGGCTCCCCACAGACTTTCTTGCAGGCCAATCCAATAAAGGCATCTTTTCCACTGAGGGTCCTGTATTAAGGGAGGACACTGACCACTCCAAGGCATGGTTGAGGGAAGATTTTTGTTGTAGATACAAGGAAGGGTACAGCCAGGGACATCTGGGAAAGTCCAGAGCAGGGGAAGAAAGCAGTAGACCAAATATGGCTGTGAAAGGGAGAGGGGGGAGAGAGAAAGAGAAGGAACAAAAGAGAGGGGGCCAAGGGACCACATGGCTGAAACAGCATGGTTCTATTGGAATGAGAAGCTGGGAAAGAGGAGCCCTTGAGCTGGAGAAGCTTGGGGGAAGGAGCATGGGGACAAGAGCCACAAGTAGTGGTCACACTGAGAACCTGATATGCACGCAGCTAGCCAGTTGTCCCCAGTTCTTTTGAACCTGACAGTTCCCTCTTCCCGAATGACACTAGAAACTAAACAGCATACCCTTCATTCTGTCTGTGGAGTCTCTTTCTTCGGATGCCACTGGGCACGCCTCTTAGCTTTTTGCCTTTTTTTTTCCTCTCTCATTTCTGGTTTCAGTTAGGTTGAATCTGATGTTTCACTCAATATCGAAGTTTTAATACCTAAAAAGATTCCCATAATCTGTTCTGCTTGGCTCTTTGTTCAAATTCAGTCTTTTCTGGAGAGTGCTTTGCTAAATGCCCATAGTTTTGGCTCTCAGTTTCGTTCCTTTACACGCTTAAAATAATTTATTTAGTGCCCGTAAGATGGCTCAGTGGGTAGAAGCATTTACCATGCACAAACCTGGGAACCTGAGTTTGGTCTCTAAATCCATGGTGGGCAGAGAACTGATTCCTGCAAGTCACCGTCTGAGAGTACCTCCAGGAGCAGGCTGCTCCAGTTCCAGCAGGGCTCTTCTTCAGCCTGTGGTCAGGCCCTGCCTGGGAAGCGCTTTGGTCTGTGGTGATTCACAGTCCCCCCACTCCCCACCCCACCCTTTGACTAGAGCCTGCCCCAAGCCCATGCTTGCTTCAGTGTATAGAGAAGCGACCCATTTCTGGTGGCTTGGGGAAAAGGGATGTCAAATAGGTGGGTTTCCGTGACACCCGTGCCAGCAGGTGGGTTTGCTCTTGGTCCCATCTCTGGAGCCTCTGAAGTCCAGTTCCGGGTGAGGGTGCTGGGTGCTACATTCCAAGCTGCTGAGCACATGGTGGTCTCTACTCCTGGGTGACCCCTGGGGTCCTCGGGACCACCCGGCGCCTGATGTTGCTGTACATTAAAACCATCTCACTTGTCCCTGTTAGCTCTCCCCACTCGCAGCCCTGGCATGCAGCTACTTGGTTCCTTATACACTGTAAACTGATGCTTATTTTACTGCATTTTAGGTGGTCAGCTCCTAGAGTTAAGCTCTAGAAGAAAGAATTGCAGCCATCATCTTCATTTTGAAAGGGAGACTTCAGAAGCTTGCTCAAGCCTGGCCTTGGGGAATGTCCTGGAATCTTGGTTTGGGGACAATCCTGTTTTTTAAGGGAGAAGATCCTGTGTGACAGGCTTCCCAGAAGAGGTAACCTTTGACCTAGCCTGAGGAACTGCAGGTTGGCTAACTGGTGGACGTTGTGCAAAGGCCTGGGGGTGTGAAGAGGCAGCGACATATGTTAGCTGCTCAATAAATATTTGCTGAATAAATAAATAGCCAAGAAAAGGAACGAGAGGCTGGACATTGCTGTGGGTAACTGTGAGTCAGTTTCTTGTGATGGCTTGGGTTTGACCCACTGCCTTCCTACCTGCACTTGCCTGATTCTCCAAGCCAAGCAACTGGGAGGAATTTGTGGGAATGCCAGAGAGTAAGTCTCCCTTCCAGTCTTAGCAGCGACTGCCTTTACCTAAAATTACAAGCTCGTCTGATCTCATTAGCAAAATAAGACTCAGCGAGGACCCAAGGTGGAAGCACAGTCTTGACAAGGAGCCGGGGGAGGGCTTTGTCCCTTCTCCAGCCCCCCCCGCGGAGAGTTCCTGGCAGTTAAAGGTCTGTTGAGCTAGCTCCCCGGGGTCTTGTCCACTAGCACACTCAGGGAGGAAGAGAAAGCGGTCAGAGGGAACTCCGAGCAGAGCCTGGATTTCAGTCAAATCCCCATTCCTTTATAAACACCCCTGTCCCGTGCTTATTCCAATGAGGGAAGCTGAGCCAGGGGCCTGCAGCATGCTCCAGGAATTCCATCGAGGCACATGCAGGCTTGGGCACTGAATGAAGGGTCCATAGAGCACGGAGGACGAAGCCCAGGGACAGGATCCTACTGAAGTGCCCCGGGCCTCAGGTCACTGAGGAGTTCAGCAGAGTTAAGCTCACAAGATAAAATCAAGAAGGCTTATTTGCAGAAAGAAGCCAAGGGTCTCCCCGGAGTGTTTGCAGAGGAAACACTGTTGGCTGCGTGATGCTTTGGAGGTTGCTCAAGAGGAGGTATTTATTGATCCCCTCCAGGGGAGGGAGCAGGGCTGGAATGAAGGCCTTGACACACATTAACTTGAGCAATGCTCGTAAAAGCCCAGGCAGGTATCATTATCCCTGTCTTTCAGATGGGATCGAAGATGTTAAATAATGTGCCCCAGGTCACTTAAGTCTGGAAGTGTGACCTGGGGACCCTATGCAGCCTTGTGGCAAACCCACTATGAGAAAGTCTGTCTCAACAGAGTACTGCCTTTTACCCCTCTCCTCCCCTCCCCCTTGCCTAAAGCAAGAAAAAAAAATGTGAAAGTATTTGATGGTTTGTTAAAAGTGATTTTAATACAGATAGTAGTAGGTTGGAGGCAGGGCTTGAAAGTCAGCAGAACTCTGAGGGATTTAACTTAGCCTGCCTAGGCTCTGGGAAGGTGACAGCAAGATGAGTGAATGAGGAGGCCAAAGGTAGGCTTTGGGGTAATTTGTGATATCCGACATCAAACACAAGTATGTTACAGTCTTAACAGATGAGCTGCCCTGGAGAGCACCTCCTTTGTCCGGTTTTCACATATGAGGTACTTTGCTACCAGTGCCCACTTGTGGGTACACTTTTCCCCGCAGCCCACTTTGTGTCAGTGCCACTCCTGCCCTCCATGGCCCTCACTGCCTTTCCTCAGTCTGGGGGTCTGCAGGCTTCAGCCCCATCTGTCCCTGTGGCTTGTCCCATAGGTCAGAGAGGGAGCATGATGGGAGTGTGACAAGATGGCAGGGTGGGGAGCTTCAGACAGCTGGGTCTGCACCCTGGGTCTGTAGACTGTCAGCAGAGGATGGCACCTGGGCTTGAGTTCTGCTTTTTTTTTTTTTTCATAGCAGCCAGGGGCAATTCTGCTCATCTAGCAGGGCCTTAGAGAACAAAGAACATTGCAGAGGGGCCAGTAGGCCTTTGATCTTCACTCTGAGGCTGGGTGGAATGGGAACCAGGGAGAACTGTGGGGAGCAGAGACCACCCGAAGCTGGAAGAAGGAAATGGGCAAACCTGCACTCCTGGCTCATTATATTTGTTGTTTTTGTTTCAGAAAAACAAACAAACAAACAAACAAACAAACAAAACTTCATTTGGGAGCAACTCTAGATGTATAGAAAAACGGCAAAGAAAATTCCTGATATTCTGCACTCGGCTTTCCCTCTGCTAACTGTCCACTATCACAGCCGTGCCTTACCTAGAAATCGACACTGGCCAGAACGCTCGCTGATACTCCATCCATGTCCCCTCAGGCAGGGGCTTGACTGCATTTCCTTGTCCTGTCTTCCTAGGAGCCTCGGATCTGTGCCAGGTATCTTTTTGATACCTGTTCTGGTCACTTGGGGTGGACAGAGCTTACAGCGATAGAGAGTCCCTTTTCGCAGAGCAAAGAGGTGGAAAGCTTTAGAACTGCACTGAGCAAGTGGGGGAAGGGGAGCCCTACGTGAAACACCAGCTAGAATAATAACCTCCAGTACTGTATTTTGATGGGATAATTGTTTTATATTTATAAAGATTTTTTAATTATCTCCGGCAAATGCATTTAGCTCACTTGATAATTGAATTAAAGAAAATGTCTTTTTGAGTATCGTGAGTCGTTACTATAATAATAATAAAAAAGAATAACTTTAAAGCACTTCCCTATATGACCCAGACAAACTCATTATTACCCAAAGCCGAGTAATGCCATCAGGTTCCCGGCGGGCGCTAAGGAATAACGTTCTGGAAGAAATAGAATTGACAAGGCCAGACGATGGCAGAAATGTCCCTTGTTGTGGGACCGCTTTTCTGACCTCCACTGGAGTTGCTCCCTTCTTCAGGGCACCCTGACTGGGCTCTGGTTTCCAGGCTTATTACAACGGATGTGTCTCTGAGTCTTGTATGACCCTCACGCTCTGCTATATCTTATGACTTTGAGGGTAGCTTGCTCGCTGTCCCCCCACAGAACGAAGCCCTGCAATATCCACACCACTGTCCAACTCAATAAGCGTCTCTCCTCACCCAGCCCTCCACTAAGCACTCTGTTAAAGTGGTGTCACTGGATCAACACATCTCTTAGAGTCTGCAACTGCCATGGGATGAAGTGGTCCATTTTTCCTCCATACTGGTGGGAGCTGTTTGTTTCTCCTTCAGGGTCAAGTAGTTGAAAAACATCAAAGAACCATCAAAGCATCAAAGTGGCCCAGGCAACGAACTGATCAGGCAGCCCTGGATGAGCTGGGGTGAACTGAGGAACCCAGACAGATAGTCCCTGAACTTTGAAGAAAAAAAAAAATCAATATTCACCAAGAGTTTATGGTCTCATAAAGTCTCTAGAATAGTTCCACTTCCTGGCTCCCAAGTGGCCCAGAGTGAGCCCTGCTGATTGCACAGCCTCTGGCAGGCCATTCTCCCTGAACATCCAGTTTGAGGACATGGTTGGAGGAGTGGGAGAAGCAAGAATCACCTGAGCCTGGTTAGGCTTCTGATGGTGGCAACGCCACCCCCACCTCCCCAAGACCTAAGACTCAAGCAGTGGGTGAATGGGTGGCTCCCCGATCCTTTAGAGATCTGTAGATGCAACAAATAGCCAACAAGTCCCCACACTATTGAGGCACTGTAGATGTGGCCGGGACCCCCAGCCTTGCTGCTGCACACAGGAAGCACCCAGTGCATTGTGGGTATCCCTGTTGCCTGAGTAAACAAAACCCAGTGACTGCAGACTGATAAGCTCTATCCACCAAAGCCATAAACCAGGGTGTGGTTGGTGCCGGGCTGCTAAGGACAGACAAGGTTCCTTCCTGCACCTTTGGGCTGGTTCCTCTCCTCCCTTCCTTCTTAGATTCCTCCCAAACTCCACTGCCTCTCCCACTGTCTCTGCTGTTCTTCCATCTTCCCCTCCCTGCCCCTTTCTCCACAGCAACCTTGTCATCCTGGTGTGCAAAGGACTGACTGGATGGTTCTCCTTTTCAGTTCTTAGACACTGACATAGAAATCCTGACCTGGCGTGACCAGCCTGGGCTTTTAGAGAGGGCAGCATGGACGACCCGGAATGTAGTCATCCTGAGCTGCTCAGAGGGCCAATGTGACGATCCAGGCATTGGCACCCTGAGAAGCAGAGGTAGAAAGCTTGGGGTGGGTCTCAATCTGTTCCTTACAAGGGTGTGTCTTTGGCAAGTCCCTTAGCTCTGCCACCTGTAACTGGGACTCAGTGGTGCCCCAAAGGCAGCACATAGGTCCATGACCACAGAGTTGCCATTAGGGCTGTGGAGTCTTGAAGTCCTGCTTTGATTGTCTCAGAACACTCCCCAACACCAATGGGGTTAGGGAATGTGGAGGTGTCATGACTTACATAATGTCAGGGAGATGTGGGGGTCACTGCCCAGGGACTGGCTTCAAAGAGCAGCTCCAGGCCAGGCGTCTTCTTGCTGATTTTATAGAATTCCACATCCTTTAAGGGTCTCTGATTACAAAACAGTCACCGAGAACTCATGCGCCCCATTAACACTGAGACTTTTATGTATTTACAATTCAGCTTAAATTTTTACCCAGAGAAGTTTTCAAAATGTAACATGTGTTAGTGACTGCGTGAGTTGCGAAACCAAGGAAATATCTCCCAAGCGCTGGCCTTGACAATGTAATCTGGCACGGCTTAGGGAGGAATAAAAATAACGCTCGTGGCTCGGTAGCGTCGCCATCCCCCAGGGTGGGGGAGAGCAGAGCCCTTCCCAAGCCCACAGGTGGCTGGTGTGCCTGTATGTACACGGATGTGTTGGCTGCATCCTCTCTCATTCCTCCCGGGCCTGCTAATGTCCTTCCCCAGGCAGGATGGTTGTGCCCAGCTGAAGGTGGTAGGGAGAGAGACACAAGCGATTCAAGTAATCGGAAGGGGCCTTTAGGTCTGCTACTCACTGGTCAGAAGGTGTTGGGCACAGGGGCTGGGGGAGAAGCTGGGAGTGGCAGCCTGTTCCGCTGTGGGAGCTCTGCTCAGGACAGAGGACTGTACATTCCCCTCGCAACTACAAGGCCAGCTTGAGTTTTCTAAACACGGTGAGGCTGCCTCTCCCCACTGAGCTGCAAGCCCACAGATGGCTCATTGAACGAGTAGTTTCTGGACCTGACATGAAAGTTCCCATTTGCATGTGTGTTGTCTGGATTCCTTGGATTTGTTTTTCTTGCTACTACAGTCCTGAAAGATTCCTAGCAGTTGTTTCTGTGGAGAAAGAGCTCGGGGGAGGGGGGCATCAAGACCCTCTGGGTTCTGCTTTCACTGTTCCTTCAAGGCTCACCAGCTACAAAAGCCACCCTTGTGCCTTCCTGACCTCTGAGACCCAAGCCTACTCCCATTCTTGATGCTAGATTAGGTCCAGGATCTTGAATTAGCCCACCCGCGTACTGCAGAATCTCTCGCCAGGCTTGCAGAATTTTGCCTGCTGCCTCCGGCTGCGGGAATCTGTAGATGGTATTGCCTGCATCTCGGGCTCTGCCTGGAAAGGGCTCTGCCCGCCAGGGTCCATAGCTCTGGGCTGAGCTGGAGTGACTTCTGAGCCTCCTGTAAGTCAGGGAGAGGGGGTCTGTGTTCTCTCCATTCTGCGGAGGAGGAAGCTAAGACTTGGTAGTACCTTGCTTGCTAATGGTCATGACACCACAGGACAGACCTGGGCTTGCCCAGGGCTCCTCTGTCTGTCCTCTCCTGAGTGCACAGCTCTTTGTTCTCTGGGCTCCATTGCTCGTTGCTCTACTGTAGTGTCCACAGCCTCTCCAACTGCCCCCAAGTCTCATAGCATGTAGCCTTTGGTTCTGTCTGGATCTCTTTCCTGTCCTTTTATGTCACCCCCTTACTCCTTCCCTGATTTCTGGCACTGGTGTTTGACTGTGTCCATCTTGCTGACTGTCTAGGCTAGCCCTCCAGGAAAATGGCGAGCTGCAGGCTTGCTGGCAGAACCTGGCCTGGAGCAGCTACATAACAGACTCTGAACCCAGCTCCGTGAAAGAAGGCTTTGTTGATATTCCCGGAGCCTGGGTTCCATGAGTCTGGGCGTAGCGGGATGCAGCACCCCCCCCCCCCCCAGGTCTTTGGCTGGTCAGCATTTCAAATGATATTGTTTCATATTAAATTATTTCAAATTCCATGGACCCTGGTTTCACAATCAAATAATCTGATCTTGTTTACAAATGGAATTTTTATTTTTTTGACAGTTTCTAGCCTTGCTAGGCTGGATGGTCAGTGGAAGTGTGTCCTCCTATGCCCCCCAGCCCAGCTCTGTTACCTTCTCTGGAACATCTTGGAGTTCGGGAACTGTCCTAGAAGTGGGAGGCCAGGTGTCCTTAGGAGTCCTGCATGGAGGTGACTTCACTGGCGAGGGATCCAGAGCCCAGGGCAGTCTCTGCTTTATTGCCTTTTCCTACCTTCTAGCTACAACCACGAGAAACCTCACAAATGATGGAAGTGGAAATGATGCTTGGCACCCATCATCCCAATGGCCGTCCTTTGGACTAGGAAGCTAAGACACATGTCCCTGAGCCCTGCCCCGGGTGCCCATGTGCCCTCTCTGGTATTGTTCATTCCCTCTGTCATCCCTGATCACCCTAAATCCCACCAGTCACTCAGAGCCTTGGGGGGAGATGACCTAGGTTATGATGTGATCTCTAGAGGCCTAGGTTATGTGTTTGGAGATGGGAAGTGGTGGATAAGGGGAGGAAAAAGAGGCTACAGAATACAGTGGTGGCTAAGCCACATGTAGCAGGATGAGAGGCCAGGCCGAGGAAGGCTGAGCAGGGACAGTGGGCTGAGAAAGAACATTTGCTGTGGACAGGACCCAGCTTGGCAGAGTTTGTCCCATCCCACCTGAAGCAGATAAGAATATTTAGCTAGTATAAATATTTTAACCAATGAGCCAGATTTCAGGACTCCCGGAGCCCCCTCGCCACCTGGGAGGCTGTATCAGCCAAGGTTCTCCGGAGAAACAGTCAACAAAATGATGCATTTGTGCAAGGCGCTGGCTGATTCACGCAGTGGACAGGCCAGAGCCCAAGGAGAACAGAGGCTGCCTGGTGCCTGAGTCTCAGAAGGGTCAACCGCTGCCTGAATGAGTCACCTCCAAGTTTACAGGATGAAATCCCAACTCCCCGTGGCAAACTGCTGGGAAGTGGGGGCCTTTGGGAGGGGATAAGGTCATGAAGGTGGAGCCCCCTGGGTGGATTCATGCTTTTATAGAAACAAAATGTCTCTCTTCCTTTAGCTGACAGATCTCATGTAGCCCAGGCTGGTCTCAAACTCAGTATGGAGCTAAGGAGCATGTCAAACTTCTGATCATCCTGCCTCTGCCTCCTGAGTGCTGGGAGTACAGGCAGGGGTCATCAGACCTTATGTGTGGCCCTGGGCACTGACTGGACCCAGGGCTTTGTGCATACCAGGCCAGCACTGTACCAACAGAGTGGTTGGTATCCCTAGTACGTTCTCTCTCTTGCTTATGAACCTCTCTCTTCCCAGCTTCCCCTCTCCCCACCTTGCTTTGTCAGGACAGAGGGCAGCCAATGCTCGGCCAGCCAAGGAGTAGTCTTTTACCAGAACCAAACTGGCTGGCATCTGGGTCTTAGGCTCTCAGCCTGAGACTTCAGGTCACTCTCAGTGGTGGAGAAAGTCTAGATGTCCTAGCGCAAAGCCGTTAGGGTGGGTGGCTCCTCCAGTCCTTGGAAGTGGGTCAGCCCTTTGTTCTCTTCCGGCTGTCAACTGACTGGATGAGGCCCACCTATATATCTGGGAGGGAAATCTGATCTCTGCCACCCATGCAACCCCATGCTAATCTCATGCTCAGATACCTGTGCAGAAATGCCTGGAGTGGCATGCGCTCTCCATCTGGCTTCAAGACCCTGCAAGTAAAACACAGGCTTGGTCACCAGAAGACACACCCCCTTTGCATCAGACTTTGGAGGAGCCTCCTTTCTGTTTTCTTTTCTTTCATATATTACATCTCAGCTGCAGTCTCCCCTCCCTCTTTCAGTCTCTCCCCCCTCCAGCTCCCCTCAGAAAAGAGCAGGCCTCCCAGGGACATCAACTAAACATGGCATAAGGAGTCACAATGAGGCCAGGCACATGCCATCATGTCAAGGCTGGACTCGGTAACTCAATAGGAAGAAAAGGGTCCCACAAGTAGGCAAAAGAGTCAGGGACAGACCCTGTTCCCACTACTAGGGTTCCCGCAAGAACACCAAACTACTCAGCCATATCATATATGCAGAGGACCTAGGCCAGATCCCTGCAGGCAAAGAGCCTCTTTTCTAAACTTACTCTGAGCGGGTCACGATGGGGTAGCAAGAGGCATCACTGTCTCTTGAGTGGAGGGAGGACCTGGTTCAGCCCCATTAGCATCCCTGCTGGGCTTGGCTCAGCAGGATGTCCTGCTGTTTCCACAAGGCAGATTGGAACTGAACTGCTGAGGGGACACAGTGAGGACCCTAGTTCTACAGGTTCCTCTGAAGTGATCCCCCAGGCTGGTATTGGATGGCAGACTCAGGAAAGCCTCAGAAAACATCAACTGGTAATGTTTTTTTTTAAAGCTTTGTAATTAAAAAATTTTATATTTATTACATTTTTTTCACTTTGTATCTCAGCTATAGCCTCATCCCTCTTCTCCTCCCATGCCCCTTCCCCAGTCCACTGATAGGGAGGTCCTCCTCCCCTTCCTTCTGACTCTAGCCTATCAGATCTCATCAGGACTGGCTGCATTGTCTTCCTCTGTGGCCTGGCAAGGCTGCTCCCCCACTCAGGGGGAGGTGATCAAAGAGTTCATGTCCCTGAGTTCATGTCAGAGACAGTCCCTGTTCCTCTTACTTGGGAGCCCATTTGGAGACAGAGCTGCCATGGGCTACATCTGTGTAGGGGTTCTAGGTTATCTCCACGAATAGTCCTTGGTTGGAGTATCAAATGGACCCAAGAAGCAAGCAGAAGCAGCTATTCTAATATCTAATAAAATAGACTTTCAATCAAAATTAATCAAAAGAGATGGGGAAGGTCACTTCATACTCTTCAAAGGTAAATTCCACAAAAAAAGACATCACAATTTTGAACATCTATGCCCCAAATAAAAGGGCACCCAGATTTGTAAAACAAACATTAATAAAACTTAAACCACATATATATCCCCACACATTAATAGTGGGAGACTTCAACACCCCACTCTCAACAAAGGACAGGTCAATAAAGCAGAAATTAAACAAAAAAACAATGACTCTAACAGAGGTCATGAAACAAATGGACCTAACATATCTACAGAACCTTTCACCCAAACACAAAAGAATTTACCTTCTTCTCGGTAATGTCTTAGTTTAACTGCTTTAGGCTCAGGGCAGGCACTTTAGTCTGTAGAATATTCTGGGTGGCGGGTGGTGGAGGAGGGATGGAGCTTGCTGGCAGGCTGCTTCCCCAGGGTGCCCCTAAGTTGTTCCAGATCCTGATGCTCCTCACTGCACAGCTGTAGCCTTAGTTGGCCCATGTGGTTTCTCAAGGCTGCTCTCACATTAAATGGCAGGACCATGTGTAGCTACAGACCTTTAGCCTATAAATCCACCGAGGACCCTAGCCATCAAAATATCAAGACTGAAAAATGCCCAGCGGATGTGACGCTCAGGCCCGGCAGAGGCATGTGGAAAATGGAGCCCTCGTCCATGTCATGTCAATGAAAGTTCAAACCCAGGCAAGTTAAACACACACACGGTGTGGCTAGTACAGTGTGCATGCTGGCATCAGCAAATGGTAGGGGCACGCACATGTGAGGTTTGTGTTCATGTGTAAGAGTATCTGCGTGTCCCAGGATGGATGGATCCTTAGCACAGGGAAGAAAGCAATAGGTGAGATGAAGTATGGTCCATTGGGGGATTAAACAACAAACAAACAAACAACAACAAAGAAAGACAGTTGTACGGGCTTCTGGAAGACCAGGAAATGACTGTTTATGATACCACCAAACACATGAAACATGACAAATCTCTTTCTGAGTCCCCTATACAGTTACTACAGTGAGTTTTCAGCAGATCCCAGGAGGTGGCTACTATCATCCTACACTCTTTGTGGGTAAAGAAACTGAGGACCAGGGAGGTGATGAGCATGGCTAGGCAGTAGAGGGTGTCTGTGATGGGGTGAGATGTGGACTCGAGGTCTTGTCTCCTTGTTGATGGTGATGAGGATGTGGTCTCTGCACAGAGAGGGTTAAGCAAGGTGGAGGCAAGAACTGCTAATCTTCTTTCAGAAATTTTCACTTGTGTGAATGAAGCACGCATGTGTGTTCGTGTGTGTAGGTAGGGTAAGGCTTCTGCATCTTCCTGGCTCATTTCCTGTGTGTGTGTGTGTGTGTGTTCATGTGGAGGCCAGAGGACAACTTTGAATGTCATCACCTGCCTACCTACCATCCTCCTTCACTTGGTCCCTGATGCTCCCCATGTCTGTCTGTCTGTCTGTCTCTCTCTCTCCCTGTGTCCCTGTCTCTTTCTCTCTCTCTCTGACAGCTGTCTAATGAGCTCCAGCACATTACCAGCTAAACTATCTATCTCCCAGCCTCATTTTCTTCTTCTACCTTTTCATGTCTCATTTTCTCCTGGGAACTTCTTTGACTTTATTTTACAAATTGCCAGTGGAAGATCTCTATATAGGGAAGATGATCCTTGGATTCCTTTACTTTTCATTTTTAAAACTACATTTCAAAGTAAAATGCTGTCATGTAGTTTTTAAAAACTTCTTCCTAAACAAAGGGAAGAATGTTGAGGCTTGTAGGAAGTTGGTTGAAGGAGTAATCAGGATGCTATAAAAGTGTCCCAAAGTCTTGGTGGGAATACCTTGGTGTTTACTCATGGATGTCAGCTTGGTGTGCTGTGACTTGAACGACAGGATGTTAGAGATGGAGAAATCCTTATCAGGGTCTAACAGGTCCTCATATCAGAGGTGCAGTACCTGAGGCACAAGGAGAGGCTTGCATTTGCTCCATGGCCCATGTGATTGCCTTGACTTGAAGCTGGGAAAGATGAGAATAGGCAATGACTCCTTCATTGTGGCTGCAGGGCTACCAAGGTCAAAACTATCCAAGGAACTATATTTAGTCTAGGATAGTACCTGGCAAAAGAAGTGTACCCTCAAGAGCCTGGCACACAAATCACCTCTTTATTTGCCTCTTTCCTTCTCTCTCCAGCTCATGCCCGCTACCCTTTAACTTGCCTGACTGTTGAGAATGACGTTGCCATGGGTGACTGCAGGTATCCTGGAAGCCCAGTACAGAAAGACCACTTGGGGCTTCAATGAGTGCCAAGACTTCCACAGGAGACTAGGGGCAGGCCTAGTGGTAGCTAAGGACTGTAGCTGATTAGCTCCATGACTTATCCAAAGCTTTCCTCCAGCTGGGTCTCAGTTTCTTTGTAGAATAAAGGGAGTGGCCAGTGGCTGCAGATGGATGGTCGAAGTCTGAGGGTGGTGACAGTACATCCTGTCTCGAAACATCCTCTCTCGTTCCAGCTTCCGCTTGTGGGGAGGGACAGGGAATTCTGCCCCATCTCTATGGAAACCAATTTGCTCATCCCCTCTTTGGCCAATTTCCTCATGATGATTCTGGGATATGATGGGCTCTGCCTCTTATTAGCTGGTGACCTTGATCATAGTCCCTTAGAATGTCCCCGTTGCTGGGACCCATACAAATCAAGCTGTGCTTCACAGATCTGTTGCAAGGCCATGGAGGGAGAGCAGCCCCGTATACCAGCTTGGCCTTTCACACTTCTGTCACTGACTTTTCATTGCCTTCTCCACTTGTGATAGCTTTCACTGGTCAAAGGGTCTTCTAGGTCCCCAAACTCCAGTCTTGATGTCTCAGAATCTAGCTTGCTACCTTCTACCTTTCCAAAGAGGCATTCACTTAGAGGGCTCAACACTCAATGGCCAATTGGTCAAAGCACCCTCAAGAGTGCTTGGCTTGGACACAGGGGATGGGCTAGGTGTAGACATTGGCTGGTCCTCTTGGTTTTGTCCTCAGCCTACAGCATGGTCACAGCCTCTGGAGGGTGATCCACCGGGGTTGGGACAGGGGTGTGGATGCAGATTCAGAGCTGGTGCACCTCATGTGGAGGTTTCTGTGTTTTTCAGGTGACTGGGCTATGAGCCAGCCCTGAGGACAGCAGTGTGCAGGAGTGGTTGGACACACAGAAACTTAGCTCAGGTGTCCCAGCAGGAGAGTTCAAGGTCACCTGGACCAAGCTCTAGCATCACCTGCACTGTCCAGTAGACTGCCAGTCTCTCTTGGGGTCCCCTTGCCATGTGGGAGGCTGTGCTACCCCAGCTTCTCCAGAGAAACCACAAATGCATTTGTGCATGGTAACAGTTGGCTCCTGCAGAGCTGGAGTTACTGTGAAGAGAGGGAATCCTAGGAGACCCTAGATGGAAGGTCCCCATGTTGAGGCCTAGGAAGAGCACTAAATGTTTGAGTCATTCCCAAACGCCTATAATAAAATCCCAACCTCCAGTCCACAGGTCTCTGAAGGGGTGTGTTTGTGTGTGTGGGGTGGGGTAGGGGAGGAGGTCTTGGGTGGGATCAGTGTCTCATGAGAAGAAGCAGGAGAGCCCTCTCTTACCACTGCGCTCCGTTGGTGCCTTAGGCTTGCCACCCGTCCAAGCTCAGCTTTCTGTTAGGTTTTCACTCCTCTGTCGATTTCCTCCACTTACTGGCCAAGCTGGTGTCACCTCTAGGTTCCTCCCACCAGTTTGACAATCTCAGCTCCACTCAGGCCACTGGAGCCAGCCCGCATAGCCATGGTCTACCCCGCCATGAGAAGGAGTCCTTTTGAGAGGAGGGCTAAGGAGGAAGCATACAGAAGCACTGTGGATGTTACAGAGATAAGGCGGGTGCCGTTGCTCCTTAGCCCTTCTCCTCTGTCCTAGCCTCTCTGCTGGTTTTTCCTGTAGGCTGCCAGTGTCACCTGGGATGGTGGCTTGCCCTACACGAACACTGCCCTAACTCCCTCAGCCACAGGCCTCATGCCTGCCTTGGCCTGATCCTTGGGAAAACCTCAGCTGGTTTAGTGGGAGCACACCTCAGTCCAGAAGCAAGTGCCTCCATGCCATGGTGTTCCCTCCAGGTGCCTGAGAGTCTCTCTTTCTAGGGTCTGAAGGGGAGGGCATTACTGGGTTGAAAACTGCCCCTCCACAGGGTCCCCTGAAGTCTAGATGTAGCCATGTCTATTGTTCCTACAAGGTTAGCCTCCTCTAGCGGGAGGTACATCTTAGTCCTCATCCTACCTGATACCCAGACAACCTGGTAAGTCTAATGCATCTTGGGGCCATGGAGGTCTTGAAGACGTCCTGCACAATGCCAGAGAGAATTTAGAATGTCAGCACAGGACACCGCTTCCAGGACAGTTTTCTCTGTGGACAGCAGGTGTGTGGACCTGTGCCTGTGAGGCTACAGAGCTCAAGGAGACTTCTTCCTTCGGGTTCTAAGCCTCTGGTCAGAGACAGCTTGGAGAACATTCTTGACCTCCTGCCAGTGCCTTGTCTTTCCTTTCCAGAGCTCTAGGTTTCCCTGCAGAGGCTAGGTGGGCAGCGAGGGCACCATTAGTGGCCAAATGTGGTCTCTGTGTGTAAGGGGCCTCTGCTATCCTGGTCCTCCATTTCTGGGTACTCGAGAGAGCAGCTGGACACTGTCAAAAGCTGTCCAGCTGTCCAAGAGGTGGATAGAAAAGGGAAACAGGTTATAGAAAAGCAGTTCACAGGTTGGGGTGGGTGCAGGGAACAGGCTTAAAGCAGGTCTGCAGGGACTCAGAGAGGCCTGGGGTCGGAGGGTCCTTTCAGAACCTGAGCATTGGGGAGAGTGTGGTGGATACCCAGAAGCCCTACAGCTCCCCTGGGTCCTGGAGTTGGAAAAGGTAGGGTATCAGGGCTGAAGTACCCTACATCATGTGTGTTTCCTCTCTTAGCACTGCTATAGCCACGCTGGCCTCCTTCCCGCCCATCTTTGGTACCAGCTCGCAGGCATACAGACACTAAGACATGCTTAAAGAGTTCCGTTGTCACTGTAGACAGCCTCACTTTCCCTGTTCATGTCGCCCATGGTCAGTCCATGCCAGACAAGACTTATTCTTGTTGTCCCCCTGTGCTACCAGGGCCCAAGTCACTGTCTGAACACAGGGATGGTCTACCGTGTCTGTCTCTGAAGGTAGCAGCACCGTTCGGCAAAGCCAGCCCCCAGCTGCCTCTGTCCGCATTTGAGACTCCCCATGCTGCCCTGCACACCTCCTTTTCTCTGCAAGGCCTCAGGAGTCTTGCCAAGCCCCAGATGAATTATGGGAAAGGAGCTCTCCACAGTCAGCCTGAACCACGTTGCATATTTCAATAAGCTTCATGATGGGGCGGGTCCAAGAGTGGGCAGTCAGTTTCCCCACCTATCCTTGCACACTTCGGGAAGCTATCGTGCACAGGGCAGAGGAAGACACCAGATTTCAATGCCAGATCTCAACGCACGTGGCTGGAGGTCAGAGCTTTCTGTGTCTGGTGCTCGGGCGTACGTGGGAGATGCATCTGGGAGCACGCGTGTGCACCTACACACAGGAGATGGGGAATGACCATCTCTCGTTCACAGGGTCGTGGAACTAAAGCTGCGTCTCCTGGCTGCAGTGCTAGGTCTGGGATGGGGCAGGAAGATCTTGGCCTGTCCCGCCGTGGGGGACAAGAATGGAGAAGAATAGAGTCAACCCTCCCAGGGCAGAGGAAGAGCAGTGGTGAGGGACATGACGACATGTGCCCAGGCAAGCAGGAGAGCATAAGAGTGTGCAAGGGCCAAGTGGGCTAGTGTCACCTGGCTCTTCCGCTAGCCATACCCAAAGCCACATTGCTGTATCTCACTAGGATTCCAGTGCCAACCTGACATGGGGAGAATGGTGTCATCCAGTATCCTTGCTGCTATTAGGTGCTGCTGTGCTCTGGGTATGCCCGATTGATTGGCCATTAATCAACCAACCAACCAACCAACCAACCAACCAACCAACCAACCAACCAACCAATTCAATTAATTAATGACTTTGCATGCATTGGTGTTTTGCATGCAGACATGTGTGAGGGTGTTGGACCCCCCCCGAACTGGAGTTGCAGACAGTTGTGAGATGCCATGTGGGTGCTGGGAATTGAAGAACAGCCAGTGCTCTTAACTGCTGACCCATCTGTCCAGCCTGACCCCCAGTGTTTTAGAGGTCCACTAGCAAGAAAGGCATTACAGGGACTATCATGACCCTAGATGTTACAGCAGACTCTGAGGGAAAGGAAATGACTCTACAAAGGAAAACCTGGGATGCAGCTGGAATTAGGGGGAGGAGGAGGAAGAGGAGGAGGAGAGATGGGGAAGAGGAGGAATATGTTCTCAGCAGGCTAATGGGGTAGAGAAATGACAGGGATCAGAAATGACAGGAACAAAATAACAGGAAACCAAGGCAGGCACTGAGTCAAGCCTTTTCTGCTGTAGAAGCTCACTGTGCCTGGGGGAGCTGAGCACTCTCGTGCTTAGCTCAAAGGGAAGAATCCAAGAGTGGGCTGAGTCTCAAGATGCCTCACCCCACACCCTTGGCTCAGCAGTCGCTTATTCTCCACACTGCATGTAAGGGTGATGAGGGCATTTCTGGGGGTGGCAGACAAGATTTGGATTAAAAAAAAGAAATAGGAGCCATCACAGTGCTGTGGATGGGTACTCCCCTGTGTGAGTAGTTGGCGCATATTGTATACACAGCTGCAGAACAAGCGTTGGAGTGGGAGACGAAAGAAATATAGTTGTCTTCCTGGCTCCAGTGAGCGAACTCTGAAAGCCAGGCTCTCAGCCTTTCTCATTTCTGCAGGGGCCTCCGGGCCTTTGTTCCCCTAAACAAGGACACTGGTGTTGGGCACAGGCCAGGGCAGGCTGGAGGATTTCCGCAGTGTGTCTCTTCCCACACAACAAGGCTCCTGGCTCAGCAAGGCGGTGGTGGCACTGTTATGTGGGGTCTGAGGACATGGGTGTTGATTGGGGGTGACATGCCATGTGTGGTGTTGACTGTCCCCAACGCTTCTGTGCTGCGGAGGTCAGCCTGCCTCTCTGCTTTTCTCTTTTTGAGAGTCTCTGCGCTCCTCACCTGGGCTGAGGGGTACTTGCCAGCTGGCAGACAAAGACCGTAAGATGGGTAAGACTGGCTGGGGAAACCCTGAATGTTTTGGGTGGAGTAAATGAAGAAAGCCTTTCCTACCTTCGGAAGTGCTGGTGATCCTGGGGAGGAAAGGAAAATAGACCCTCCCCAATGTTGGAGGACATCAAATGCTAGAGGTTGGGAGTGGTCTAAAGGCCTTCTGGAGGCAGTAGCTGGTAGAGGAAGGCTCCGGACTGACCAAGTTTAGGGAGATTTCGTGTGTGTGTGTGTGTGTGTGTGTGTGTGTGTGTGTTGTAAACAAATACATCTTACTGGCTTTCTCTCCAAACCTCTGCGTGTGACAAGTTGGTCTGGGGACATCCTGAATCCACCCTGAATTCTTTCAACACATGGGGCACGAAAAGTGGTGCATGGGTTGCTAGTGACCTGACAGTGCGAGCGGACCAAGGCCTGAGAGTAGCCTTCTCCATAGCACAGGGGCGGCCTG
>NW_026596134.1:2815504-2833452 GCF_907164565.1 Psammomys obesus
GTAGCCTTCTCCATAGCACAGGGGCGGCCTGAGGAGGGGACCAAGGCTTGACAGTGTGTGTGCTGCCTGTGGGCCTCTCCCACACTCCCATTGTGCAGCCCACCCATCTGGCTTCTTTTTCTTGCATAGTTCAACGCACTGTCCTTGTAAGGGGTCTGGACAACTATCTGCACAGCTATCAGTAGATACCTGGAGAGCTGGCACAAGTAACCCTCTGGCCCTGGGGCCGTGTTGCTTCAGAATGGTGAGGCTGCCCATACCTTTTCCCTGCTGTTGAAGAGGCAGCAAAAATGTTTCTTCCCGGCTTGGATTCAGTGGGGAGATTATTCTTAAAAAGCGGCACTGAGCGATATTTTCTTTTTTGCTGTTCTGAGAGTGAGAAAATTACTTGCTAAGAACACACAAATTATTATTTTTTTTATATTGCTCATTTATTGACATAAGATTGCTAGAAAAGCTATCTCAGGGGGAAAAAGCAGGAAGAGATGAAGGCGAAGAGCCCACCTCTCCTTCCACTGGAGTGTCTGCCAGAGCCTGAGGGCGAGCAAAGAGGGTCCTTCCATTTGCTACACGTTAGTCAAACCCGACTGTTTCACACCAAAAAACAAACAAACAAACAAACAAAACAACAACAACAACAACAAAACAAACAGACAATCCTTTGAGGGGGAAAAAAAGGCCAACTTTTGCTGTACAACTTTTATCTCAAATAGATGAGGATTCTAATTTTATCTGTCTTCAATAAACAGATTTTTAAAAACAACAACAACAACAACACAGACACAAAATGAAACTGTTTACTTTTTCAACCCGAAAAGCTTTGAGTAGCAGAAGGAAACAAAATCACTGAAAACAGGAATTTCTGTGCATGTGAAACAGCCAGGTCCTTTCCACCATCTGCACAGAAATCAGTTACTTTCATGTGTTAATTTAATAGGAATTTATTGTATCTTTGTTGTATTTCTCCATGCCATTAGGAATAAAAGAACAATAAGCAAGTAAATAAAAAGAATGTGGGGAGAAGACAAACAATGGCTCCTAATCCTCCACTTTCTTTTAGTTCCTTTTTTTTTAGCTTCTGGTTTTTGCTTTAAAAATTATTTTTCCTTAGTTTTTGGTCAAAATATTAATAAATGTATATTTTAAAATCTCAAAAAATAGATCTTGAGCATGACAAAAGAAAAATCTTATATTCGCAACCCATTTCCAAGAAATATTTTTAAAATGCTGTCTGTTTTTGTTCTCCTTAAATAAAACATCATTTTCATTTAATATCTTTCTGATGTGTTCATGACGTGTAGATATGAAAAGAAATCCCTACAGAGGGTTTTGGACAATATTAGAAAAATGTAAACAGCTTATATGTAAAATTTCCACAGAAGCGTTCTTGGCTCGGTTCACATTAATTTTTAAGGCATTGGGGGATCTTGAAACGGCGAGCTTGTCTGGTGGGCACCGTGGCGTGATGGTCCCCAAAGGCGCAGCGAAGCGGGGAAACAGATAACCTCTCTCCATTCTCTGGAAATCTGCTCGGCCTGGTTTCCCAGCGCGCCCTGGGCGGGCTGTCCCAGAGCTAGTTAAGAGTTTTCGTTCTCTGAAGCTCACCGAGGCTCCGGCCATGCCGCCCCCTCCCCACCCCGGAGTGGAGCGTGCATGGTCTGCAGCGCGGACCTGTGTGGAACCCACTTTGTAAGTGAGTTCCGACCCGCAGATCCCAGAGCAGCAGCTGCCTAGCAAGCGCGCAGCCTTGCCACCTCAAGTCGGAAGTTCACTCTTCCGTCCTCGCTTTAAGCATCCCTTTTTCCCCCTTGACCCAGTTCGAACCGATCCAGACTTGCAGTCTCAGAACGCGGGACTGCCGCTGGGTCACGCTCTCAGCTCCCCCGGGGACTCCCAGGCAACTGTGGCCAAGGTAGCTAGCTCAGTGAGAGGTATTGGGGTCTGCAGAAGATGGCCTGCGGGGCTCCCCTCTGGCTCTCACTGCCCCGGAACTCAAGACAACAGGCAGGAGCTGGTCGGCGGGGTTAGGACTCTAGCGCCCAGACGTGAGCCTAGCCTTGCACGCATAGAGCGCACGGACTTTGGCGCATCCGCCAAGCCTGGGAAGGGGTCCCCAGGGCCTGCGGGTTCCCGGCAGGAGTCCGCGGGCGACATTCGGAAAAGGAGGCAGAGGGCAGCGGGGGCACAACCGGCTCCCAAGCCCGAAGCTCGCGGCGGCCACACTGATGAGCCCTCCCGGGGCGCGCGGGACCACCCACACCGCAGCCGACGTGGGAACTCCGCGGTCGCACAGGCCTCCGCGGGGTCGTGGGCTTTGGCGGCTCACAGCACATTGCCAGGGCTCTGCTGATGGAGTCGCTGTCCTGGGTGGAGAGATTCCCCAACGCCCAGACCCCCAGGCCTGCCCTCGTGGATGGACCCCGCGGCGCCAGGCACAGACGGGTGTTGGGCTCTGAGGGCCCAAGGCGCAGTTCCAAAGGCCAGAAAATGGAAACTGAGAAAACAATCCCCAAATCCGGCCGGGCCGCAAGCCCACCGGCTTACATAAAGCCCCAGGAACCCGCCCGCCCGCGGCCTCCAGGCCTGAGGGGAACAATCATGGAGCGCCTGGGCAGGCTGTCCTGGGGTTGGCACTGCCACCGACCCCCTGACCAAGGGCCTGGAGTGACCCGGGGAGGGGGCAGGGGTCTCGGCCTCTTCCCATCCTCTGCTCCTAGAAACGTTTAACTGGCCTTTAATCACATTAGCAGCCGGCCCCAATTAGGGACGGGGGAGGGGGAGGCAGGGGGAAACTGCTGGCCGTGTCACCCGAGGATAAAGATCCTTTCATGTCCTTGGCCTGGCCTCGGGGCAATGCGGCGGGCCACCACCCCCGGCCTTTGATGGCCGGCGCCTGGCCGCCGCCGCCGCCTTCCTTGCCCTCTGCGCCCCACCATGTGCCACCGCTCTCTCTGGGTCCGAAGTGAGCGCGCCTGCCGGGGCTTTCTTGTATCCTGGCACTCGGCTGGGAGGCAAGGCAAGTGCAGACAGGTGCCCCAGCGGGCAGCCAGGCTTACAGAGCTTCTGCGGACGCTGCACCTGCTTCAGAGGCCCAGGCTGGCCAGACCCTGGTAAGGGCCTGCTTAAGGAGTGATTTCCAGGGAGGGCGACCCACCACCTCAGGCATCCTTAGCCTCCTGAACTCCCTTGTGAGGGAGAAGGCGGCACAGCCCTGGGTACACAGTGAAAGCCCCATCGCTGCCTGCTCAGGCCATGATCAGGTCCAGGCGGGGAGTCCCTATGGCCGGCTTCCCCTGCTTTAAGTTCTGCAGTCCTCCGGGGCACATCAGTGACTCCGGGACCAGGATGCAGAGAGGGCGGTGCGCTCTGTCGAGGGGGTAGCCTTGCTCAGGCCATAGGCACTGTCCTGTGCGGCTTACCTTGCTTGGCCAGGCTTGGTGCTGGGCGAGCTCTGGACTGGACCGGGCCGGGGTCGGGCGAGGACAGCGGCCTCCTGCGCCGCCGGAATGCTGATGCTGCTGGCGGCCAGGGACTCGCCGTGGCCGCCCAGGACCCCCGCCCCACCGCGGCAGCTGCAGCCCGGAGCCGCGTGACCCTAGCCGCGACCTCCCTGCGCTAGGCTGTTTGTCCGCGCACAAAAGAGAACACTCATATTTTTCTTTTCGCACCATAGACTTCACACCCACTCCACCTCCCCTCCCCCGAGCTACCCCCCACCTCACACACACTCGGCTGAGAACCTCTTTTTCTCTCCGCACCCACTTTGTCTCGCCTTTCTCTGCTATTTAATTCCATAGTTGTCTTCGAGGATGTCAGTGTAGCTTAGAAAGTTTCATAGAAAGTCAGAAAGCAATTAGAGAGGCCCTTTTATTGGAGGCTTTTAAAGGGGAGCTTGAGCACTGAACACAATCCCATTAAGCGGCCAAAACTCCCACAGCCTTCAATAGGGCTCCTCAATACCTCGACAGACTTTAGCTGGCTCATTGGGAAAGAGAGGTTTCCATCTCCAGTTCCGTAGCCGACTCACAACAGCGCGGCCTTGAACCGCTCAGGCCTTCTTTTCTCATCCGAATCTCCGTTGGACTGAACACTAATTATGTCTGCAGAATCGCCCTGAGGTCTCTGACAAGAGCTTATGAAAACTTCAAGCCCTTTAACACAGCTACCAGCATCCTGACTGTTTATTTGAATTTAAAAAAAAAAAAATCCAGCCAGGTTATAGAAATGTGAGTCTGATCTTTAAAAATAAACCTTTACCTTTCTCAGCTTATAAAAAGAGATCAGCTAATGTTTGGAAAAAACGGCTCAAAGAAATTATGCTTTGCGGGGAGGGGGGGCATTTATGACAAAAGTTTCAGCTTAACTGAATATCAGTGGCAAATTATAACTGACCGATGGGAGTAACTGGATGGGAAGGGGATGAGGAAGAAAAACGCTGGGTTCTAAGGCAAATCCAGGCCTGCTATGTTGGGGTGGTATGTGGCCAGGCCGACCCACACAACAGGAGCCATCTTTACTGGTCTTAGTTCCAAGAGGTGAGGTTCCCACTTCCTATGGGAGAAAGCTGGGGTGTTTGTGCATGTCCTGCTGGATGGGCACATTTGGGTCTACATTCCTGGGGGGCGGGGGCGATTTAATGACAGGTGTGTTCTATACAGCACAGCCTTCGCTTCTCTGTTCTGCAGAAGCATTTCTCTTGGCAATAAAAATTAATCTCTTCCTTAAGAAGGCAGTATGTAAAGAAAGCAGGTGTGTTAAGGAAATAAAGTAATAGAAGAGAAAAAGTTGGTAGTTGGTTGTCAAAGCAAAGTGCCAGGCTTAGCACAGTTAAGATTTTTGCTCTTGGTGGGTGAGCACAGATGTTCATTTTGTTAAATGGAAGTTTGTATTTGACAGTTTCTGGATTCGATTTTGGAGAGGAGAGGAGAGAAGAGGAGAGGCAGGGAGGGGAGGGGAGAAGGGAGGAGAGAGATTCACAGTTAAGGAGTTATAATTTAGAGACTGTCTGCACTGGCTGTAGGAGAATTGGGCTGTTTTCTAGACCCTGTTGGGTTGGGGGATTTATACATAGTATTCGGAAGTAGAATACCTCATTTGGTTAGACACTAAATGAGAAGTTAGTGAATATGAAAAGGTCTCAAATTTATCTCTCTCTCTCTCTCTCTCTCTCTCTCTCTCTTTTTTCATCACCTCCTCTGGCCTGCTGCTCCAGGGTCAGCTCTTGAGCCTCTGGCCCCCTGTTTGGAGTCTATCCTGACCTGCTATATCTGCTGTCATTGTCACTCTACATGCCCTTTGACACTGACCTCTGCAAGGAGCCTGTGTGATAAAGAGCAGCCACCTTCAACCCGCACATCCAAGGGTGAGCCCCTTCAGACACCCAGACTTAGCCATACTGTTTAGGAGGCGCCCGAAGTCCTGTCCCTGGACATCCCCCACACCCTTCTCCCTCCCACCTTCTCTCCCCGTGTCCAGCTTGGCTTTCTGAGACTTGCCAGGCCTGCAGGGAGGCCTGTGGACCGTCTCTGCCGTGTGCTCACAGAAGGCTGCGGCACTTGGCCTCAGCGTCTAGCTCCTGGCTTTCTGGCTCCTTTAAGGCTGTGTTTCCAGAGGAGGAGAAAGCCATAGCCTTTTCCGAATAGCAGGGGCGGTTAGTAGGCTTCATGATCTCTGACCGTGTCCAGGAGAGGGACTGGGTACAACTTTAGGGTCTGCTCAGCCTCAGCCTGGCTACACTTCCTCATAAACTCAGTCATTGTTTTACCCCAGGTGAGTGACTTAAATCAGGCAGGATCTTAACCGCTTGCTCAGTGACTCTGCCTCAACTGGAGTACCATAGAAAATGCGGTGGCGGGGTGTGTGGCGGGGGAGACAAACCAAAGCAGAGATGTCTAAACAGCACATCTGCTTGTCTGTTTTGGATAGCCTGCGTTTGCCTAAGAGGAGCAGACTCCTGAGGGGAGGGGAGGCTCCAGGGTCCTGGCCAAGGCTTCAGGGGAGAGGGGGTCTGCTCACTTTTCACCCAGGGCCTTCTAGGAAGTTGCCTTACAAAAAACAAGGCTTTTTTTTTTTTTTTAAGCTGCTACCACAGTGACAGTCTGTGTACCTGGATGGGGTGAGTTCAGGCACCTTCCTCAGGGGAGCATAGCTCACTCTGAATCACTATGGAACCCGTGGAGGAGGGCTTGCTCTGACAACCCCCCCCCCCCCACCATCAGTAAGTGCGTGATTAGAGCAATGAGGTAAAAATGACTGGAACACAGCTACTTTAAAAACTCTTCAGGGAACAAAGAGGCAGCAATCGCTGTGGTTCAGGAGGAAAGGAAACTGGGAGGGTAACTCTCTGGAGTCGAAAGGAGGAAGATTTGGCTGTTAGGCTTTCCGGAAAATGTGTTAACAGTTCTTGTGTAAGCCAGGTATCATTTCAGACCACTTATTCAAATGAACTAAATTAGAAGTATTAACATTTAAAGACGGATCACGGCTTTGCCATAAACTTTACGCTCTCCAAAGGGGACCATCTCAGAGAGTTCTCATTGTTAGCCGGGAAACTGAACCCCCTCCTCAGAGTTTGGTGTTCTCATTTCATATTCATCAGCTATTCATCAGCGACAGCAAGATAATCAAAAGCAAAGCACAGGCGCGGGAAAGCAGCGGGCTGAGTTTGGGGAGAGGAGCAGGGAGGCGCAGGCGTGACTTTTCAAGCTGTCTTGCAAGCCTGCACTGTTGCCCCTCCCAAAGTATTTTACTATTTTATTTCTTTAATGGATGAGTGATTTAAGCCTTTCTGAGCCATGAAATCCTTTGACCTTATTGAGTCTTTTCAACCAGGGACTTAAACTGAACAAAACACTCATTCCGTTCACGTTATGGTTTTGGACGTGCTGATTTTATTCCGACTCAATAGTTAAAGAAAATATGTAGGACCAGGTTCCTTTTAAATTGGCTCCCTGGGTGTTCCTCTAGGGGGATGGGAAGAGAGAAACAAACAAGGCAGAAATGCCCACTTTTGATTTATGGTTGGAAGCAGAGCTGATATTGGGGTCTGTGCCAACCGTCAAGGAACTGATGCGTTGTTTCGCTGTGTGTTAAAGGCGGCTCTGGACACAGGCCAGATTTTGAGTTTTAATCGAAGCATCCCGTCTTTTATTCCGTGCTTCTTTATCTTAATTAGATACCAGGCCCCTGCTTAGATCTGACTCTAACAATACCTGTCCACAAACCCGTGAGGCAGGATGAATGTCAGAATTGAGATTTCTTTTGATTTCGGAGCATTGGAAGGGAATGCAGACAGATGCTGTGCAGCGGGGTCACTGCGTCTCAGGAGCACAGACTGGGATGGTGACAGGACCAGACCCTCCCAGTCCAGTTCCGCGCAGTTGTAACTGCTCTGTCGCAGGGAGTGCGGCAAATGCATGACCGGGTCTGCAGGAGAGCTTTAATGTGTGCGGAAGGGGTGGCAAGACATCAGGGCCTTTTAAAATATAGATATTTCTTTTCTTTTTTTCATTTTTTTTAAGGCAGTCATCCTAGGAGGTTTCTGAATTCTTGGGTGGGTCATTTTGAGTGGTAACGCTGGTTCGGAAGTGTCCTTTGTAGAAGAAAGCCTGTCTGTTTGCAGATGGTTGTACAAACCATGCGGCCTGAGGGCTACATGTGAGTGCATTTTCAGGTGTGTGTGTGTGTGTGTGTGTGTGTGTGTGTGTGTGTCTCCACGTGAGGCCGGAGGGCAACCTGCGATGTTCTTCCTCAGTAGCTGTTCTGTGTACCTTAGCTTTGGAGACGTTGGCCTGCTGTCCATTTGCCAGTTAGACTAAGCTAGCTAGCCAAGGAGGCCCAGCATCTACCTGTCTCTGCATCCCCCTCCTCCGGTGCTGGGGTTACAAACGATCATCAGTCCTCCCACCCCACCGTGTTATGTAGGTGCTAGAGATCAAATTCAGGCCCTCATACTTGAAAGGTAAACACTAAACAAACTTGCCCATTTCTCCAGCCCCCAACCTCTACACTTGGGTGTGTTAACACATGCTACGCTTATGTTTCCGGGGGTGTCAGTGTCGGTAACTGCAGAGCCCACATACCACCATCAGGCTGTGTCACCAGGGACTTTGGATGACCCAGATGGCAGTGCATGACCTTTCTCTTGCAAGGAGCATCTCTGCAGGATGGCTGGCCAGCAGCAGGGCAACAGAAACTAGCTTATGTAACTAACCCACAGAACCGCATCCAGTTCTGACTCAGTAAGTCTGCCTGACCTACATTAAACTGGAAAAACCATCAGCTCTTTCAAGAGATAAGACCATTCTGGGCAAAAATGGTGAACAGCCTAGCTGAAGTGGGGCTGTGATATACATTTTAATTATTACAAGGCTTTTGAGTTTTCTCATGCAGGATCGGGCATTGTTCAGTTTTGATTGAGTTGTTTTCAGGGCCCAGAAGAGCAGATGAAGTAACTGACCTTCGTGCTCTCTAGGTGGGTGTCAGGGTTCTTTATTCTTTACTCTATATTATGTTGGAGGCCAGTGCTTGACCTCTGAGGATGCATTTCTGAGCTGAAAGCGGGATTTGCCACTCCATTTATACAATGGAATATTACTCAGCCACAAAGGGAAACAGAACGCTGTCATCTGCCGCATGGACGGAGCACAGGGAGGTCATGTTAAGTGAAATAAGGTGGTCACCGAAAATCATACACTCCATGACCTCATTTACATGTAGAAGCTGGAGTAAAAATGGCCCCATAGAGGTAGAGTGGAGAATGTGGTCACAAGAGCATGAGAATCGTGAGACGGGGGAGAGGGGACAGACCAAGTGAAGTAAACTGGTCTGCAGAGTGAGTTCCAGGACAGCCAGAGCTAGATAATACAGAGATTCTGTCTCAAAAAAACAAAACAGTGTAGGGGTCTGTGGTCCATGCTACCTCTGGGAGCCATTTCTGGGTCAGTGGTCCTGCCACAGCTGGAGACTAAGTTGTTGTCCAAGGCCCTTGTTACTACTGAAAGCCATGCAGATGTCTGAGGTCTGTGTTGCCTCCTGAAGCCATGTTGATGTTGGTGGACTATGCTGTCACCGGAGACCAGGCACTTCCTGACACCAGATGCTAGGTGGATATCTGTGGCCCGTACTGTTGCCAGATAGCATGAGGAAGTCCATGCACTCTTGCCGTCTGTGAAGGGTAAGGAAGCTTCTGCCCTGGTGTCAATGCCTGCAGACTCATGGTTGAGAAAGAGACAACCCCTCCCCCTAAAATAGAAACAACCTAGAGAGGAAGCCATCAAAGAGAACTCTTAAAAACTGTGATAAGGATGCTCTCCATAGCAGATGGGTGAGCTGGGGAAGAACTCACTTTTCCTTAAGGAGCTGGCCACTGGAGGTTTGACCATGCTCCAGTGGCTACATGGACACCACATATTGGACTTGTTTTATTTTTATCTTTTGTTTGGTGGGGGAGAGGACATAGAAGGAGTGGGAAGTAAGGGTGATTGGGGTTGCATTATGTGAAATTTCCAAATAATCAATAAAAATACTATGTAAAAAAACAAAACAAAACAAAACAAAAAAACACAAGAAGAACCCAGGTACAGTCTGGCAGAGCAGGTGTGTGGTGGACGCTTGTGATCCCAGCCCTTAAGGGGTGGAGTCAGGGGCTCCCTGAAGCAAGCCAACTAGCTAGAATAACTGATCTGTGAACTCTGGGTTCAATTAAGAGCCCTTGTCTCGTTAAACAGAAGAGCAGAATGACTTCGATTTCAGGCTTAAATACATGCATTCTCTCTCTGTCTCTGTCTCTTTCTCTCACAGACACTCACACGCTGCAAACATACTTGGACACAGATACTACAAACGGGCACATAAAAAAACAAAACAAAACAAAACAAACAACCAAAAAAAAAAAAACCAGAGGAATTCAGTTCCATAATGCAAAGAAATGGTACCTACTTAAGGAGATGGAACTCTGTCTGTATTTGATCATGGCACCTTATGAAAAGCGTTGTGACGTCATGTCACATCCTATTGATAGGTAAGATGAATGAAAAGAGAACTTACCAAGAAAGATGGTTCAGTACATAGACAATGTTCAGCCTCATACTTTACTGTTCAGGGACTCAGCTAGACCACTAAGTGAAACTTAGTACTAAAGGGAACAAGGGCATCTTGTTGGCACTTAACATTGCCAAAGGGCAGAAGGTTGAGGGCAGCATCCCTTGCTCAAGAGGAAAAGGCTGGAAACTCTCAGGGAAATCCTGGAGGAGATGAAAGACTCTGCAAAAAGTCACTTTTGGGAGAGCTGTCCTAGAACTTCCAAAATCAGTGGGATGGCTTTGACGACGGTGTGAAGTTACCATGCTTCACTTTGTCTCAGCAGAGGCTCCGTTTGTTCCTGACTAGACATGAGTTCTCATGTGCCTCCTGAAGGGCTGTTACCCTGGCAGGAGGACCTCAGTGTCTATGGCGTCACAGAGGAAGCTGCCTCAGGGCAAGGACAACTGCTATCCACAGCTCCTTTAAATGGTTCCCAGGCTTGCATCTTCCCTCCTGAATAACTCATGGCATTGTGTGGAGTCTTTTATACACAAGACAGTGGGTTCATGGTGCCTGGTTTAAGTCAGAGGAGTCAGGTGGAAGATGTAGGACGCAGGAGAGAGAGAGAGTGAGGCTTACAGACTGGTGGAGGCCTGAATGACAGCAAATCTGGGCATTGGCCGGGGTGGGTAAGCCTCTCACTTAGCAGCAGTGATCAAAGGACAAGGCAAAAATCCATCTGTGACTGTGTGAAAAACCACCAGAGGCTGCTATGCCAGGCCAGGCGGGGAAAGCTCAGAAACATACATTGGAAGGTGCGCTTAAGGTGAACTTCACACATCAGCCATCAGGAGGGGAGGGCATGCGAGACAGCCATCCAGGAAAAAGGACAGCATTAAAAGGGAAGGATGGGGTTGTTGTGTGACACTCTTCCTAGCGATACCTGAAAAAAATGTCTGCTCACCCTAGGTAGAGAACCAGTGACCGATCAAAGTAATGAAACCATCAAACTTGGACTTGGTGAACTAAAAGGTTTATTTGGGTTATAGGAATACAGGTGAGGAGTTGCTTACAGGACCGTAACTCAAAATCAGCTGTATCATGGAAACTCACTCCAGCATGGATGATGATTCATAAACACCAGAACTCTAAATTCCCTGCATGATTGGCAGGCATCTCAGCAGCTTGGAGAATCTCTTCCGCACAGCTTGAGTCCTCTCAGAGATACTTTTTGCTTGTATAACCTTGAGGAGGGAGGTTACATTTGGTAAGTATCAGGGACTTCCTGGGACTTTTGAGTTGTTGACTTCCTCAGACTTAACAGTTTCCCTTTGGAGCTTAAGTCTTAATGAACTTGCCTTCAAGAGGAAATTTCTATGGCACAGGGGTCCTTTTTTCCATTGTGGGGCCTCAGATCCTCAGACAGGGACAAATAGGTAAGATTAACTCCTTGTTCGTGCTTAATTCTGCTTTGTAGGCAAATTCAAGGTCTACGGGGCGGGGGGTGTTAGACATATTTTCCAGTACAGCATGAACAGGTTGAAGCCTTGGATGTGCACTTCCTGGCTCTTGCTCAGAGTCTGCCTTCATCATTAGCTTTAATCCACATATTTTACACACACACACACACACACACACACACACACACACACACACACACACTAGCATTTCTGGGAGGACAATGAGAGATCTATGGTTTCCACCATCTGCGCTCCAGTCTACAGAGGAAGACCCTTGACAACAGAAATACACTGTGGCAGTATCACCCACGTGACTTTTTAATGGCTGTTACTTTAGTGTGAAACCCAGTGAAGAAAAGGGAGTCCACCATCTTAGACCAAGCTCGAGGCTATCTGGAAATGTCAGAGTTCAACCTTAAAAGCTGTGCTTCACACTTTAGTAGCTCAAAAGGAAGGGAACCTTTATCAAGCATCTCTGGGCGTTCTGCCATGTGCTAGCCACTGGGCCTGGAAGGTGCTGGGAAGCAGGAAACTAAGGTCATGCTTTCAGCCAGTTTGAGACCTGATTGAGCAAGAGAGCTAAGGTTGTTTCAGACTGCTGAGTGATGGCAGACATCTTGGGACACCTGGGAGAAGAGGGCATCAGTATTTCATGTATGTGTGTTGTGTGACTCTTCCTGGAAAGACTTAGACAAATGTCTGTTTGTTCCAGATAGGGACTCAGTCACAGGCTGAAGTAATGACTCCACCAAAGTCCAGTTTGGCAAACCTATGAGTTTATTGGGGTTACTTGCAGGAGCATGGGTTAGGAGTTACATACAGGAGCATGGACCACTCAGGGACAGTTCATCACCCAAGTCTACCCTGGTGTAAGCGAGGACTCAGCAAAGCTGCCTTCTGTATTCTGAGCTCCTCAAATAGAACAAGTCACAGGGTCTCCTCCAGGTGTCTGTGCCAGGAGAGGAGTCTCCTCCTCCTCCTAGCAACTGCTTTAGGCTTTTATAATCTTGGGGGTTTATATATCTTGTAAGAGTCTGCTTTCCCAAGCTTGTAAGTTTTGTTTTTTTCTGAGCCCTAAGCCCTCCTTGTTTCCTTCTAGGTCCTAGAGTCTAGGAAGGACTGTTTCAATTGAGGGGGAATTGTGACATAACAGCATGACACATCTGGGGCATGGAGAACCACAGAGCAATGGAGAGGGTGGGAGGCTGAGATCTGAGGTGAGGGCCTGGCAACCAGAATCCCCGTTCTCCCAGGCTCCTTTGTGGTTGCTGTACCTTCCAAGGTTAGCAGGGATGACTCTGAAAGATGTGTACCATTAAATATGTCACCGTGTCACAATTTACATAAGGTGTGCCATGACATTGGTTATAATGTAGCATGAAAGGAGCCTTCCCTAAACCCCCAAAGAACTAAGAGTGAGCTCAAAGTCCCTGGAAACCATCCATGTTGGTGACTATAGAAAAAAGGCAGCTGACCCTGATCCCAGACACCTGGCAAAAGAGACAGCAGACCCTCTGGTTTAAAAAACAGCTTATTTAAGGAAAACAGCTAACTTCTCCTTCTGCCCCCAACAAGCCTGTCTTTTTCCCCCTCTGTAACCTTAGCTACAAATACCTCAGTTGAAGAAGGTAATCTGTGTTCTCCTAAACTCTGGCTGTTGAGTAACTAGGTCCTGTGCCCTCTTCAAAATGGGACCAGAAATGGAGCCACCCCCTCTCTGGTATTAAACAAAGCCTGCTCCAGCTGTTTGAGGTAATAATGTAAATTCTCATCGTTTATTTCTTCCTACAAACTTGATTCTTACATGTCCTTACATTTTGGTACTGAAACCCAGGAAGCACTTTTCCCAATGGGCCCCCTTTTCACCAGGCCTCTATCCTGTTTTTCATCTTTCCTTTCCCTTGAGGGAACCTCTCTGCCCTCTGAGACCTCCTTCCATCTACAGCCATGGTTTCTAGCAGCCTCATTGGCCCATGAACAGAGCAGGCGTTAACTTACAAACATGCAGCTTTCCAAACCTAAGCTGGATAGCTACTTCAGTGTCAGGCTAGCTTTCTAATGACGTCTAAATGACGTCTCTAAGGAGACTGATGGATGGGTGGGAAGAGCAACTCAGACTCCACAAAGACAACCACTCCCAACAGGTACATTCATGTTTATCAAGAGTGTTGCCTGAACCATCCCAGGGGAAGACTTGGCCTCCCACTAGCTCCAGATTCAGTTGGTCCTAAAGGTGGCTCTGTGTGATTGGCCCAGCAAGAGCTGTAGTTTCTGTTTCTGGGGTAGGGAAGGAGGCGCAAGTGTGGCATGAGACTGCTTCCAGAAAACAAGCCGGTCCACGGGAGTTGGGAACTCCTGCTCCTTCCGGTGAGAGGAACCAGGTCCAGCAGTTTCTGAAGCATGCTTCTACAGGGTTCTGTGTGTCTTTGATAGTAAGTAACCTTTAACTTCGACCATGTGGAGACCAGTAGTGACTGCAACTTCCCATCAGGTCCTTTCTCTGATCCAGGAAGTTGCCTGTCCATACAAAGAAATTGATTTCCAAGCTCACATGGATTAGGAAAAAAAAAAAAAAAAAAAAAAGAACAACCATTTAATAATTAGTTTTTCAGTTCAACTGTATTTTTTTTTGACTTTTTAATTTTTTTTTTTAAATGTGGTAGATTTTCTTTTCCTGGGCAAATTCTTAGCATTTAATTGCACTTAAAAATTGTGGAGCCTGTCAGAGTAAATTGCAGATAGAATAGTCTTCCCCAGGAAAACTAGTCCTGTGATTGTCACTATTGTCAGGATTCTGAGATAAAGTTGTGGGAAGGACAATTTAAGTCTACACGGTGAGCCACACTTAAATCAGTATTCAGCACGAAGCTCATCACCGAGAGACAAACATCCAAGCTGGCGGGCGGGACGCTGGAGCAATTTGACTTTGATTTTTTAAAAGATTACAAAATTTACCCCCCCCCCGAAGCAGAGGTGACATTCCTGCCCAGCTGTTTGTCGTCGTTGTTGTTTTTAACTTAAAGGCAATTTATAATAAATCCATACAAATACATTGTGGAACCCCCCCCCCCAAGTAATTGTAACATATTTTTAAAAGTAAAGCCCAAGTGATACTGCTAGCTAAATGCAAAAAACGCATCTGCCTGGGGTGTCAGGGCAGACCTTATATGCCTCATGCAGCTCTCACCTTTCCTTTGGCCACCAGAGAGAGCAACAGCCTCCAGGGGATGGAAATAAGATCTTTTATTTATTCACTCTAGGGAACACTTTCACCTTTTGTTCATCCATTTTTTGATACGTGAGCTCGCATGAATTGATTATCTTCGCAGAAAGCTGAGTGTTACAGCGTTGGCATCTTATCTGCTGAACCAAACAGGTCTCTTGGGGGAGGAGGTGGGAGCCTGGTGCCCTTTGTTGGGAACCCCGCTCTGCTGCTGCCAGACAAACCTCGAGGAAGTGATGAGAGGCTTCATGGAAGCAGCATTCTACTGTTTGAAGTTACTGTGTACTCATCTATACATGTATGTCTACCTGTTCCTAACACATACACACAGACATGCACACACACAACACACACACCCCCTTTGGGTCAGAAAGGACAGGGAACACATCATCCGTGTAGGAAAACAACTGCCTGTTTCTCCTTTGAGCCACTGTAGGGCAGGTGAGCTGTATCACTGATAGCCTGGTGATTAGTTGGCCACTCAGTGAAAATCTGAGCTCTGTATCTGGAGTGTGGCTTCAAGAATGCCATGGCCTTAGGTCATGCGCAGCAGGGTGCGTGGGTATCCATGCCTTTGTCATATCTGTGTCCCATTGGCGGAGCAGATGCACCGAGAAAACACAGCATGCCGCCCAGAACTTAGTTAGGCCTTTGATAATGAAATCAGTCATTGAGGGCAAGACCACATTTTACACAAGCAAATTAAAAAAAGGACACAAGATGGTTGAATATTCGTCTTATCGATGATGCAAGTTTTTAAAAATCACTTTAGCATGTCATCAGGTAATTTGATTATGTTACTTTTCAAGATTTATCTTTAATCATGTGACTGCTGGTTAGTACTTGTCAAGCCAACTAGAGTCACCTGAGAAGAGGGAGCCTGAGAAGCTGCCTCTATCTGATTGGCCTGCGGCCAAGTTTGTGGGCATTTTCTTGATTAATGATCTATGTGTGTGTGGGGGATCCAGCCCATTGTGGGCAGTGCCACACCTGGGCAGGCAGTCCTGGGTTATATAAGAAAGCAGGATGACTGGGCCATGGTGGAAGGTCACTTTCTCTTTGAGAGCTTCTGTTCAGCTGCTCTGCTTCAGTTGCCGCCTTGAGGTTCCTGCTTGAGGTTCTGCTGTGCTTTCCTGGATGATGGGCTGTGATGCGTAAGTCAAATGAACCTTTTCTCCCCCCAAGTTATTATCGGTTAGTGTTCTATCACAGCAACAGAAACAAAAGTAAGATAGTGTGTGTGTGTATGTTGAACACAAAGGTCAGAAGAAGGTGTCAGATCCCCTGGAGCTGGAGTGACAGGCTGATGTGACCTCTACAGGAGCAGTACATGCTCCTAGTTGCTGAGCCATCTCTCCAGCCCTCATGTTCATTTATGATATCTGATCCTAAGGAGGTAAAACATTTGCTGCCTGTGGGAATTATCAATTTATTAATGTGACATGTATGTACACACACTCATGTATATGTGTGTGTAGCTATTCACATCTGCACCTGGCCTCTGGTGTATTTGCAAACTGGCCGAGAACAGTAGCAGGCTTGGTCCGGCCCCATGCCTGCCTCGGGCTGAGAACGGTCTCACAGTCACCTTGAGCTTGAGCTGCTTGCTGGAACGGTGTGCACAAACACCACCGCTGACATAAAAAGCCCTGTGGACCAGTCTGTGTTTCAAGATGGGTGCTGTGAACTCCATTCTCCTGACACAGTGGCCTCAGGGATGCGGTTGCTGTCTGCCATTGAAGGCCACTGAGAATGTGAGAAAAAGGCTCTCTTCCTCTTCCTCTGGGAGGAATGGGCCACCATGGCCCCAGGCAACCTTGGCAGAAGGTAGAGCTGTGGAAGAAGATATAAGCAGGAAGGAAGGGAAAAGGGCCATCAAGTCTTAGGGAGAACTGGTTCAGTCTGTGGCCATGGGCAAGCCTGGGAACCTTTGAGAATCTCATCTCTTCCATTGTGGGAAGATCGCCTTCCTCCCATTTACGAGCCTGAGAGACTTATATGCCTGTTGGCTTAATAACACAGTACCCCAAGGAGCAGGAAGCAGTTGCCTTGTGAAGTGGTTACTTTTATATGCCATTGAGGCAGAGGAACTGACAGAATGTCTGATGGAAGTCAGTGTTTGTGAGCTGACCTATTTTGTCAGGAGCAGCAGTACTGGTCTGTGTGGTGACTGAGGAGCCTTACACTCTGTAGTCACGGAAAGAAAGAAAGAAAGAAAAAGAAAGAAAGAAAGAAAGAAAGAAAGAAGAAAGAAAGAAGAAAGAAAGAAAGAAGAAAGAAAAAAGAAAGAAAGAAAGGAAGAAAGACAAAAGGCAAACGATGTATGAGCTGCCTCCCCATCTAAAGGAGCTTCAGCCACTCATGTTAAATCAGGGTTGGGGACATTCTTAAGGATCCAGAAAACTTGGGTTGGAGAGATGGGCCTGGTCAATGAAGCGCTCGCTATGCAAGAGACTCTCTGGCCAGCCAGGCTAGACAAGCTGTTAGCCAGAGACCCTGTCTCAAAACACAAGGTGTGGAGAGCCACTGAGGAAGACATGGATGTTGACCTCGGATCTCCATGTGCATGCATACATACATATATGTTCCTGCCTACACACATGCATGCACATATCAATACGTACACACATTGGGCACAGAGGCAGACCTAGCTACTATCTGAGAAAGTGAATAAAAATGCTACTAATGTTTTAAGCCCTATAAAGTTGGTTCAGCTCTCTCTCCAGAAAACTTTTACAACGACATACTTTAAGCTAACTTGGCAGAAATGTTTGAGATGGGGTCTACACGTTCAAACTGACCTCTGTGTTGCTCTTCTTTAGCGATTTAATTTGGCTGCCAGCTAATAGGGGAGAATTGAAAATCAGTGTTAACTTTAGTTTTCAGCAGAACTAGGCCTAGTGTTCAAGCTGGCGAAAGGGGACCCATCTTCAGGGCCTCCTCACTCGGCTGTGATGAGGACAGCGTACTCTGTTTCTGACACATGTGCTTCTCAACACGTGTGGTTTGGGGGTTAAGTGAAGCCATAGGCACATGACTTTGAGGGAGTCTCCCATTCATCCGCATGTAGAGAATCCCAAGAGCCCTTGGGGTGGGCAGGGAGGGCAAAGAATGATCAGCTTTCAGACTCTGAGTCAGTCTCCTTGGGAGCCAGACGAATCTGTGCTCATTTTGAAGCAGAAGAAACACATTTATGGAGAAAAAAAAAAAAAAAAAAAAAAAAAAAAAAAAAAAAAAAAAGA
>NW_026596134.1:2833852-3051659 GCF_907164565.1 Psammomys obesus
AAAAAAAAAAAAAAAAAAAAAAAAAAAAAAAAAAAAAAAAAAAGAAAGAGAGAGAGAGAAACCCAGCTCTAATCCTGCCCACTGGAGTCCATGGCACAACTTACAGATGGTGATATTCAGATTCTCTTGGTATTTCTCCAGCTAGGGATATGAAATGCATTTGAGAGGAAAAGAAAAAAAAAAAAAAAACTTCTGCCCCGGGGGGCGGGGATAGCACATCTGAACACTGACAATCTATCCACTGAACGCAAGGACGGGATCACCCTTCCCTCCACCCCTACATCATGAGGTCAGCTGTGGGTGGCACAGGAGTGAAAACATCGAATGTCACCCGTGGATCTGTGATCTCACGTCCTGGGTGCTAGAATTAGAGGTATCCGCCACCACTCCTGGTTTGTGCCGTGTAGGGCTCGAACCTAGGGCTTTGTGCTTGCTAGGCAGACACTCTACCACTTGAGCATCCCCTTTAGTCTCAGGTCTATGATCTCACTTGTCCCTTGTACTTGGCATTCCCCTTGCCACAAAGAAGATCTGGGATGCCACGTGTACTCAGAAACCTGTGGAGATCAAAGAACCTCATGACTGACACAGATCACAGACACATCTAGAATGGAAAATGGTTGACAGAGAAGTTCCTTGGCAGCCATTTTGGATGTGTCAGGGGTGGAGGGGACTGCAGAGTTCATGGCAAGTTCTCTTGAGCTTTCCCCTAGGTTCTTGAACACTGAGGAGGAGGAAGCCCCCCAGAAAGAATTTTGAGGTACTTAACTAATTCACTGGTAAGAGCCTAAGTACCTGTGTGGGTACTTTAGGAGCAGAAGAATAAACACAGTAAGGGGCTGGAGAGGTGGTTAAGTGGGTACAGCATTTGCTGCTCAAGTGTTAGGACATGAGTTCAAATCTCTGGCACCCATGTAAGAAGCCCCGTGGGGCTATGCATCTGCTACCCCAGCGCTGTGTGGGGAGGTCGAGACAGGAGGATTTCTGGGCCTTATTGGCTGCCAGCTTCCTTCCAGGTTCTGTGAGAAACCCTGTCTCAAAGCAAAGGTGGAACGCGGTGGAGCAGGGCCCCACACCTGCACACAGGCCTAGAGGCAAGTGGGAACCTGGGCTCCCCGGTGAATTCAAGAAGGACTGGTCTGTCTGAAGGGTCTCTCTCCCTCTCTCACCCATCCCTTCTTTGTTGGCTCCCCATAATGAAGCAGTTTGACCAGATAAAAGAATTTGATTGGCACACAGCTGATACAAATCCAAAAGAGAGAAAAAAATAATAATAAAGCCAAATTTCCCGGAAGGATATCATCCCCAGACTGCTGGAGTCAGTTTGGAAAATCTCAGTTTTGAGAAGGTGGCAGAATTACATAATTATTCACAATTCTTAAAATGAAAAAAGAAAACACCTCTTCCAAACATGAAACTGTGAGATAGCCCAAAGCGTTGCTTCTGGACTCGTGGAGGGCAGCCCGGCCTCTCCCCACACAGATGCAGAGCAGCGTCCCGTTGCCATCGGCTGGAACACATGGTCCCCCGCCTCTCAGCTCTTCTTAGCATCCGTGCTGCTCTTCCACAACACCTGCCTGAGGGAACCCTGGCTCCAGGTAGGGTGCTGGGGGCATAGCCCACTGGAAAAGCAGGTGGTGGTGTCTAGGAAGATGTGTTTTCCCCGTGTGTGTGTGTGTGTGTGTAGGTCAGGAGTTGCCCTCCGGTATCGTTCATCAGGTACTGTCTGCCTTGTTTTGTTTTCTCTTTTTTTGAGATGGGGTCTGTGTTGTTGATTCAGGTCTCACCTATTAGGCTGGTCTGACTGGCCATCATGTCCCAGAGATCTGCTTATGTCTTTCTCTCTAGTGTTTGGGTTGCGGTGTTTTCACCGTGCAGGGTGTTTTAGTTGGGGTTTGTTTTGGAGAGTCAAGCTCGGGTCCTCAATCATGTACAATGAGCATTTTACCGATGGTGCCACACCCTTCCTCACCAGCTCTGATATTCCTTCTTGCCCACTCATAGCATCTGTGCATGAAGTGCACAGCAAAACAGTCCTGGATACAGGTGAGATGGATGAGCCTCAGGTGAGATAGATGAGCGGGGAGGAGGATTCTGGGACCTCGGCCTAGCCATCCTGATTGATTGGATATGGCTTTGAAGATCATAGAACCTTGGCTACTTTTTTTTTAAAACTGGATCTGAGGATGTGGCTCAGGGGTAGAGTTCTTGCTTCACACATGCAGAGCCTTGTGTTTCATCCCAAGCAACACAGAAGAGGACAACAAGATGGCCGTGCTACCCAGGAACCATCCATAGTTCCTGCTGCTGGCTGAAACGCCAAGTGTCAGTCACTTGGTTACTGTGTGAGGGCTAACCCTGTGAGCACCAGTTACGTTTCTCATTGCTGACAAAACTCCTGACAAACGCAACCCAAGGAAGAAGGGGTTGGTATTGGCTCACAGTTCCGGGGTGCAATAGGAAGAAACACAGGGAAGAGTCTGCAATGTGGCTGGCAGAGGGGCCTGGTCCCTGGAGCGTGGTGGATATGAATCAAAGGTGCAGCAGGACCTGCTTGTGCAGAAAAAAACGAGACATATCTGGGAAAGTGGAGGTGCAGGGTATAGGGGAGGCTGAGGCTGTGCCGGCCTGGGCCTTAGGGTACAGTATGGAAATGTTGGGCCGGACTGGGACCTGTGGTCAGCAGGGAGCTGGTCAAGATGGGGTGGTGGGACTCAGCCTCTGGAAGATCCTCAGGGTGTTTAACAGGAGGCTGATACACAGAGCAGTTCTGAGGAATGTCCTAAACAGAGCCACGAGGGGAGGTTTAAGGACCAGGATCCGGCCTGGCAGCACCACAGTTGGTAGTGGGACCACCCCGGGGAAATGTGGTGAAATCAGCCCATGACAGCACCTTTTACATCCAGGGCTTGGGGGGGGGGAAGCCGTGTGTGTATGAGTGGGAGGCCAGGCCACCCGAGGCTGGCTGGGCAAGTTTCTGAGGGATGAAAGAGGACCTCTGGTAACTCGTGCTCTAGGGCTGGACCTAGGAGGCACTAATGTCAGTGTAGGGAAAGCCAGCAGTGAACAAAGCCACCACAAGGCCAGGCCAGGATGCAGTGAGCAGTGATTCGGATGGCTGCATAGTCCAGGAGACACAGTCAGCTGTGGGGTGGGTTCTGGAAGCCATTTTAAGACAGTTAGTGGAGACAGTTGGCTCACTGTGTTGTGCTGGAGAGTGAGCAGGGCATCGGGGGAAGGCAAGAGTCTCTGGAAGACAGAGACTGTGGCTGACTGGTGCCAGGGGCACTGGGGCATGGCACACGCCGAGAGAGCGCACATGTGTCTGGGGTGGAGAGTTGCATGTGCTTGTGAACAGTGTGTGTGGTCAGAGGGCAACATCCGTTGGCTTCCTTACTTAACATTTTGAGTCAGGCTATTTCACTGAGCCTGGCACTCTTACTTCAGCACGATCAGCTGGTTAGGGAGCTCCAGGGACCCTTCTGCCTCCCCAGCATCCGATTGCTGGTGGATGCCACACCTGGCTTCTTACGTGGATGGCGGAGATAGAACCCAAGTCTTCGTACGTGAGTGGCAGGTACTTTATCCACTGAGCTATCTCCCCAACCCTTCCCAGTCCCCATATGTTGACTGGCAATGTCCCCCCAGTTTCTACAGACCGTCGCTAGAAATATTTTCCACCAGTGGTGACTGATTTGTTGAGAAGTGCTTGGCCTCGACATGGCAAATGGGACTGTTACGAACTTAGCTGAAGAAGTACAGGGATCAATCCAGGTCTATTCAACTTGTGTTTCCCCACTCTTCTGGTTACCTTAAAGAGTCCCTGCCGGAGACATGTTGCCAGGAGTAATTGAATGTAGGTGTTACGCATGTGTTCATGTGGATGTACAGGCTGTGTGGGTTCCTGCTTGCATGTGTGTGAGTGAGTGTGTGTGCGTAGATCACAGGTCAATGCCGGATGCTTGCTTTCAAGACACAATTTTTACCATATCTTAAGGAACGCCTACTGTGTGTCAAAAGGAATGAATAATGGATAAGCCTGGCCTGTGGCTTTGCTATCTGATGAGGCAGACATCTCCTCGGGCTGAACTCTCTGAACAAAGCATGCTTTAAGGGGACTGAGGACTGGAGGAGCATCCAGGGTACCAACACCAGAGAGCTGAGGAACTCACCCACATCACTCACACAGGAGCAGGCACCCGTCCTCGGTACAGCCCACCTATGGTGGGATAACTTGGGGTATACCACAGTAGCTTTGGCAGGGAAGAGGTTAAAACGACAAGGAACCAACTTTATTTAGACAGGAGCATTTTTGGCATTTTTTTTTTCATGGATTTTGATGTGACAGCTTTTGTTTGCTCACACTTGTCTCTCTTTGAAAATTCTCGTATCAGCAGTAAACGCTATTTCTTTTTCCCATAACATCTTGAGCTTGGTATCCAATGATGGAGAAACTGCTCTTGTGTTACTTGAAATTATAATGTTATGTGCAACTTGGGGGGGGGGGTGGTTTAAGGTGACTTAGAAATACTAGGGACTACAGCCAGGACAGGAAGCCTGTGCCTTTCCTAAGGTCCCATATAGATGGTGGCTTTGAGTGGTCCTGAGTGTGATGACCAGCATCTGTTTTGAGGTGATGGCCTGTGTAGGTGGCTGGTGGCTGGCCAGGGGTGCCTCAGTAGGAGGGAGGAGGTGAATCTGTGGGAGGACGCCTGTGCTGTTGCCCTGAGAGCTGTGCCTGTTGATATCCCCCTGTTCAGCTTGGTCCTTGGTCCTGCTGTGATTCGGAAGGTTCACACACTGGTGCAGAGAAAGGGGTGGCATGTTCTGGCTCTGAGCATTTGTGCACATTGGAAAGGTGTAGGACAACACCCATTCTCTTGCTTCCTGTAGTCCAAGGAATCATCCTTTTATTTTATTACTCTTTTTGTAGGTGTGTGTGTGTGTGTGTGTAGACCCAAGGATAAGTACTGATATCAGATCATTTCTCAGGTGCTATCTGCGTCTCTTTCCTTTTTTTCCCCCTTTCTTCCCCATTTTTCTCCTCCTCTTCCTAGAGAGCATCTCTTATTGACCTGAAATTTACCAGTTAGGCTAGGCTAGCTAGCAAGTGGCTCTAGGGGTCCACCTATTTCTGTGTCCCTGGGCTGAGGTTACAAGAATATCCTACCATGTCAGCTTTTCAATGTGACTTCTGGGGATCAAACCCAGTTCTTCATGGTTGCAAGGCAAGTACTTTTTTTTTTTTTTTGACTGAGCTATTTTCTCCTCCTCCTCCACCTCCTCCTCTTCCTTCTCTTCCCCTTCTCCTCCTCATTCTTCCACGTCTTCTTCCTCTACCTCTTCCTCCTCCTCCTCCTTCTCCTCCTCCTTTTCCTTCTCCTCTTCCTCTTGTGGTGCTAGAGATGGAGGCCAGGGCCTCCTCTTGCTATGCAAGCCCACCACTGAGCCTCAGCCCAGTGGCTCATCATTTTAAAAACAATTTTGGAAAGAAATACTCTGTTTCCTGTAGCTTGTTTGTGGGGCCAGGGCCTATGGGCCTCTCTGTTTTCTCCTGGTGCCTCTGGTCACTTCTGAGCATCAGCCTGCTGATTGCCGTAGGCATATATGTGTAGTTGGTGTGAGTGGCTGATGGGAAAGTGTCTCCCCTTGCCCTGGCCCAGGGCATCTGCAGTTTTGGGGCAGCGGGGCCGATCACTGAACCGAGCAGTCCCAGCAGGCTGGTATTTCCTAAACCCTCCTGTGTGTATGGTTGAGAGCAGAGCATTACCACTCTAAAGAGGGATGCGGAGGAGCCAAATGCCAGTGGAATTCTGTAATGTGGGCCACAGTATAAACTGTGGCAGAGTTGAACTGAGGACTGTCTAGAGAAACCTGCAAGCAATTAAGTCCCCCTTCCAGCAAGGTAAAAGTGGAACCCGAGTGCTTTAGTGCAAGCAAGAGCGAAGCTCGGTGGTGGTTGGACTTTATTTATTTTTGTCTTTTTTAAAGTAAGTGAAGAATTTTGGCAAGAGGAGAAAACATCTCCTTATCTTGTCACTAACCAAAGGAGAAACAACAATGACAACAAACAACAAAAGATGGAGCTAATGGTGTCTGTGTGTTTTAAATCACTGAGGTCAGGAAAAAAAAAACAAAAAACAAAAAAAAAAAAACATCAAAAAAACCCCCAAAACTTAGATTACTCTGTGTCAGCAATTCCTAAACCGTATTCTCGAGAATCTAAGACACTTCTCGTGGGGAGAGGGAGACCTCACGGGCAACTGAGTTCCAGCTACCACGTGAGTCATTCCTCCTCAGAGGACACCCACCGTAGACTGGGGTGTATTAAGAGAATGCTGCCCACCTCCGTTAGTTCAGTGCTTAATCATCCTGTGTAGCCACGAACCTTCACAGCTGGGCACCTGCTCACACCTTATAGGGACAGTCAGCTCATCCACACCTCAGTGTGGCCACCAGCAGCTAGACAGCTGTACGCACCCCGCTCCCCCTCATCTCTGTGTCTGCCCATGCCGTTGGTGGGGGCTGTGGGGAGTGGTATACCCAGCTCTCAGAACTGGCTACGCTTGCTGTGGTCCCTGTATACCCACAGCTCCTGGCGTGATACTGAGGGCATGAGCTTACTGTTTGCTGAGATCTCACCTTCCGGTGGCTCCTTGGAGGGGGGCCTAGGCACAGTTTTGGAACTCCTACTGGTGGTGAAGTTTGAGAGGCAGGGTAGACAATGGAAATAAACACTGGCGGAGCTGGTTGGTTCAATTGCTCTCTCTTCCTGCATTCCATTTCCTCAGTGAGAAGCGGGTGCCTTCAGGGGCCTCTTGATCCTTGTCTACATTTGCAGGAATTACGGCACATGAAGAATGTTTCTCTTTAAAATTAGCAAAAGAAATAAGCTGATGGACGAGGACAGACAGACACAAGTGAAGCTAAGGGCTCCGCCAGTGGGTTGAGCAGAGGCTTAAAAGCTTTGGGCAGCATTTTGCCTTGTTAGGAAGGTCTTCCTCTACGTCAGGTTCCACGGTGCAGACCCTCACGGAGGAAAGTGACGCAGCAGGAACTTGACACAACTGGTCCTGCTGCGTCTGCATCAAGAAGCAGAGGGAGGCAGAGGCTAGAGACCAGCTTCCCCACTCACCCCTTTCATTCAGCCCAAGATCCTACCCTAGGGCTCTTCCTACCTCCACTGCCATACTCTAGACAATCCTTTTCAGACCCGCCTGGGAGCTTGCCTCCAAGATTCTGCCAAGTCGACAACTGCTGTTTAACATTACAGGCAGCTAGCAAAAGCCGGAGGAGCTGGCTTAAGACCGGTACCTCACCTTCATCTGGAGAACCTGGCTGTCCTTTGTGAGGAGACGCAGGTCAGTCACCAAGAGCAAGGTTGGCAAGACGGTGCCATGGCTGAGCATCATGGGAGGGAAAGCTTTGGAATCTTACAGCCTTGCTTTCTTATACCAGCAACCCACTTTTGAATCCTGTGACCTTGGATCAGATTTTAGCTTCTTCATCTTTAGAACTAAAAAAATATTATACTTTGTTTTTAATATCATTTACATTGTGTAAATGTACCACATTTTCTTTATCTGTTCTTTGGTGGAGGGACATCTAGGTTGTTTCCAGTTTCTGGCTATTATGAATAAAGTTGCTATGAACATAGCTGAGCAGGTGCCCTTGGGTATTGTAGGGTATCTTTTTGGGTACATGCCCAGGAGTGATATAGCTGGGTCTTGAGGTAGAGCTATTTCCCTTTTCTGAGAAACCACTGTATTGATTCCCAGCAGCCAATGGAAACAGATACAGAGACCCACAGCCAAACATTAGTGGAGCCCAGGGAATCTTGTGAAAGAATGGGAGGAAGGATTGAGGGAGCTGGAGGGCCAAGGATACCACAAGAAGACCTGCAAGGTAAACTATCCTGGGCCCATGGGGCTCACAGAGACTGACCCACCAACCAAAGAGCATGCGTGGGCTGGACCTAGGCCTCCACATATGTAGCAGATGTGCAGCTCATGCCTCATGCCAGTCCCCTAACAATTGGAGAGGAACTTGTTTCTGACTCTGTTGCCTATCTTTGGATCCCTCTCCCCTAGCTGGGCTGACTTGTCTGGCCTCAGTGAGAAAGAATGCGCCTAGTCCTGTTGCAACTTGATGGTACCAGGGTAGGTTGGTGCCCCCCTTGGGGAGAAGGGGATGGGGAATGGGGGGAGAGGAGATGTGAGGATGGGATTGGGAGGAGAGAAGGGGGCTGTGATTGGGATGTACAGTGAATAAATCAACAAATTGATAAAAATTATACTTAGATGTTTGTAAATATTTGAAATTTGATAACTTTTATTCCTGAAGTAATTGTCATCATTGGGGCTCTCCTACGCATGCTTTTGCATGCCTTGATACATTGATTAAAAACATGAAGCAAAATATATAAGGATGCAGCCCAGATTATTAATATGAGTTGCCTGGGGTCCTTGTAGAGTAAGACTGTTGAAGGGATGTGACTAGCCTTCAAGAAAAGGTCTTTTCTCTATTCTCTCTTATTCTTTTCTCTGGAGTAGCTAGCCCTGGAGGCTGAGGACCCATGGGAAGGTCCATGTGATGAGGTAGAGGGTTCCCTCCAAGGGCAGACTCCCACCATGAATGCAGCCACACCCAACCTGGTCTTCCAGTCCCGTCCGGCTGGCAGCTAACAGGGACCTCTCTTGGTCCCTCAACTGCCATTTTTGGACAGAATCTGGACCCAGAGCCATCCAGCTAAGAGCACCCAAAATTTTCAGCCTCCAGGAGCGCTGAGAAAATACGTGCTTATTTGTTGTTTTAAGCTGCAAAGTTTTGAATTATGTTTCGACCTAAAGATGAAATAACTATTAATAATGTAAGTTAGGGAGGAGAGGAGCAGACAGAAAGGAAGGTCTGTCAAAGAGCTGAGCTGTGTGGCAAGGCGTCACTCATAGAATGTTTTTGCTTGTGTGTGTGTACAGCATGCGTCTGCAGGTGCGTGTGCTGGCTGGCGAGTGAGCCACAAGGATCCTTCTGTCTCGGCCTCCGCAGGGTTTGGATTACAAACACAGGCCAACATGCCCAGCTTTTTTGTGTGTTTGTTTGTAAGCATAAGTTCTGGGGATAAACTTGAGTCCTCAGGCTGCTTACAAGGCAAACACTTGACTGAGCTGTCTCCCCAGATCCATTCAGAAAAAGATATATAAAGAAATTGGAAGGGGCTGGAGGAATAGCTCAATTGTAAAGTGTTTGTCTTGTATGCACTAGGTCCTGGGTTCAGTCCCCAGTACTCCTCCTCATCATACACACACATACATACATTCAGCCACACAGCACTCACACACATACACACATTCACACGTACACTTACACACACACACACACACACACACACACACACACACACACACACACACTTGGGATGTGGGGAGAGAGAGAATACAGTTTGATCTTAGCTTGCTGACTTTGAGAAATGTATCAGTGGTAACCCTGTATGGGACACAGGAACAGACTGACCCTCTCTGCTTCTCTGTGTTGGTGGAAGTGATGAAATAGGGACAGGGAGAGGTAATTACAGTTTCATAATTTGAGGCTGAAGGTAAGCCAGCTTGAGGAAATGAAACAGTAGGGTGCTTGAAAATGCGAGGGAATAACTTTTGAAAACCTCTTGGCATCAGAGGGGCCTTCGGGGCCTGACTGTGTTTGGTGGTTCCTGTTGTGGGTGTGGCACCTTTTTGGTGGACCTCCTTGATGCCTTCATTTAGTGGCCTGTTTGATGGTTAGGTGAAGCCTGAAAGACTCTGAGAGTAAGGGTTTTAAAGGCAAAGCCTAAAGTGCTACAATAAAAACCTGTTCTGTTAAGTCACAAGACAGCTAAAAGGCAAATTTAGGGTGCATCTGTCAGAAGATCTAAAGGGAATCATACTGCTGCCATCATTCTGAGCAGAGATAAGAGGACACAATAGCTCAGACACTTTCTGAGACTTCAGTGTGACACGAAAGTTTTTGTGATTTTTACTGATGGCCAAGGCAGACTGTGAAGGATACTAATGTCTTTCCCATAATTCATGGTGGAGAGTGGCATTCTAAATGTCTTATGGAGGCATTGAAAACAAAGATAGGATTTATTTTTCTGATTCAAGTTCGTGGACCCCATTGCAGAAAAGGCTACATAAGACTGAGTTAGGCTTACTTCATTTGGGGAACGTTGGTTGCTAACATAGAATCGAGCCTTCGTGGAGACTGGGGCTGGGGTGTGGTATGCTGGGGTTCTTAGGAAAGAGCTTGGCTGGGGGCAGAGATGCTGATGTGGTCTGGGGAGTAGTTTGGAGGTCATCTGTACCCCCTCCAGCATAGTGCCTCACTCTGCCCTTCTGGGCTGTTTTCAATTTTTTTTTTTTTTTATTTCGTTCATGCATTTCCATTTTGCTCATTCGTAGCCTTTCTTGGCATTGCTTTCTGGAACCATTACTTCAAGCTGATCTCCGGTCAGTTCTGGCTCTCTAGAAGCTGTCAATCATTTAAATATTTCTAAAATTACAGGATTTGCTTGGGAGCACAAGGACTTGGGCAATTGCATGAACAATACTATCCTTGGATCTCTCCCTTCTTCTTCCAGGACCCCTTTGGGGGACCTCAACAATTATGAAGGAAAACCATGTAATTTACCACTAAATTTAACAAGTTGGAAGGCTGTAAAGACCCAGAGCCAATAATCAAGACCCTTCCAGCGTTCTCAAGCATTCTTGTAACAAGCCAATCATGCAGTCATTTATCAAATATTTACCGAGTAATTCTTTCGCATGAGGCTCCTTGCTAGGAGTCGTGGGACAGGGCTCATAGTGTGTGTCTCCTTAGCCGGTGAGTCAGACTCACACAGTGAGTGGGGGCCCACATCTGAAAACTGAAACAGAAAACAAAAGAAAAAGTTAACAGCAGAGTCCAAAGCTCTGCCTCAGATCTGCACACATCCGTGAGCTAGATTTTGGTACATGGTGTATTTATTTTTCTTTTGGGCTGTAGTCAAACATTGGAAGTTCCCCATCGTGAGAAAACTGTCAGCACATGGTAACAATCTTTCCTCTTGGTAAAGTCGTGGCAAAGTGGAGAAGCCATCATGTGAACTGAGTGAGCAGCTGATTTGCTGTTGCCGGTAGGTCCCATGTCCAGATTCTACCAAATGCAGGCTGGATGTGTCTGAAATCAAGTAGAGATGGTCCTCGGCATGTTTGTTATCCCCTGATGTTATCATTTCTCATGAACATACTGCAGCAGCCTCTTGAACGTCTTGCATTTTCAACCAAGAATCTTGAGTAATCTAGAGGTGATTTAATATGCACAAGAGGCTGACATGTGTTGTATGAGACGCTCACATCCTTGGGTTTGGTATGTGCTGGGGACCTGGGACCAATTTCCCAGGACAATGAGGGAGAAGCATGTTTGAAGGGACAGAAAAGTTAGTGATGGGATCCTGTTGGACACGTGGCAGGGCGTTTGTGGTAGGTGAGTCACAGGCCAAGCGGTGTCAAGAACAAAGCTTGAGAGCTTCACCCAGAGGCAGGCCTGGGCTGGGGGCTCTGGCAAGGGCAAGGGTCTCATGAGTTGTGGAAGGGGCTTCACCCTGTCCTGAGAACACAACAGACTCCCAGGAGGCTTTGTTTCCAGGAACCTAACTCTCATGCTTTATTTGTACCCAGCATATGAGATCACAGCGGGAAAACACACTTGAAATGGTAATTTAAAAATATAGAGCTATTATAGGTAAATTATATAAGGCTGAATTACAAAGGCAAGTGAAACACACTTGTCAGGTTCAGAGAGTAAACAGGTGATTTGGGATGCAAAAGAAATACAAACAGTGAGTGTACAAGTGTGTGTGCCCTGAGCAGTCATGCTATGCAGACAGAATGCATTCGGTGTTTGTCAGCGGAAGCAGAAGGTGAGCACCATACCAGAACACAGGGATGGTGCAAAGGGAAGTGGGGAAAGAGGATGAGCCTCAGGTGGCGGATGTGGACTTCTCCAGGTGTCTGTCTAATTGTGAGGCTCCAGTGGAAGCAGCAAAGCCATAGGACTTAGAAGGCTGTGGTGAAGTGTTGTCATGGTTCAGAAGTTTGACCATTCAGGATCTATGCTAAAAACCAATGGACAGAGGCTCGAGAGAAGTCCCGACTCTTAAGAACATTTGCTGTGTGGTACAAAGGATCCCGTCATCTACCTGACAAGCCAGGCGACCCACGCATGTAAGGCCTGTAAGGCCTGCTCAGAAACAGCACACAGTGTGAGCGGCAGGTTCATGGAGGCTCTGCCTCAGAGAAACAGTGGAGAGTGACAAAGAGGAACCCAGCTCGCTAGACTAGACTAGACTACACACATACACAGATACCCGTAGCCCCACCACCACACACGCAGAAACACACAAACACACACAGGTGTACACAGACACACACTCACACACACAAATACATACAGACACACATATAGATACATGTACACACAGACACACACTCACACATAAACAGACACATCATACACACCAATACAAACACACCACACACTTATCACACACACTACACACACACACAAATACACATACCACATACACTGCAGACATACATAAACACACACATAGTCACAGACACACACACACGCACCACAGACACACATAAATACACAACCACAGTTACACACATCACATAGTCACAGGATGATGCTGGCCACACTGCCCCAGGGGGCTCTGCAGATGTTTCTGATTGTCGTGGCTTAGGGGAGGGAGGTTAGGAATGCTGACTAATGTCCGTGGTACACGGGACGGCCCCCATGATAGCACCCCATGCTGGCAGTGCCCAGCTAAGGATCAGTGTCCGAGAACACCCCGTGGCCATGTGAGCATGAGGGACAGAGTGACTCAGGAAACGACAGTTTGAGTTTTCGGAATCACCTCTTCTTTCTGTACAGCACACATTGGTGTGAAAATAATAAGCTCCCTATTAAACCCAGTTTAGTGACTAACCGTGAACGGCCTGGCTGGAGGGCCTGGTAACTTTAAACACATTTCTTTTTACTGCGTGTTTATGGGCGGCCATTGGGGTCTCTCCAGATGGACATGTTGCATCGATTAGGGCGGCAGCGGTTCATGTGTTCAGGAAACTGGAAATGCAGCCGTGCTGCTCTGAGAACCTCTGTGCTTCGCTTCCCTTCCCGGGTGACCCCAGGGTGCAGCCGCACAGGACGGCCCGCAGTTCGGTGGCGGAGACTCCGCTCCCTCCGAATGCTGACCACACGCGTGCGTTGTGTTTTTGCTCTTTGGTTCTCAGCACGGAGGACTCTGTGGGGGTGAATTGGGGGTGGGTGGAGGGCAGTAAGCCGAGATGACTAGTTCCCTTGGGGTGAATGTTAAGCTCTATTCGTTTTTTTATTCATGTCGGAAGAACCTTCTGGAATGCATCATTGGCCATACCAGGTGGGTAGGAGCCAGCTCTGTCCAGGTGGGTGTCCTGACAGCCACACCAGTGTCCTGGTCCCTGCTGCTCCTACAGACTGGCCCAAATCACTGCCCGGCTGTCTATTTCTTTGTGGCTTTGAGGAGCAGGATCAGTGTGTCTTGCCCCCCTAAATTCTTCTGTCATAGCCTAAAATATTTTTGGAAAGAAATATTCTGTTTCTCTTACAATATTTTCAAGCTATTTGAAAAATTTACCATACTATTCAGTGTGTAACTTTTGACATACTATAACATCCGCCTTTAAAAATACTTGTTACATTATAAAATGCAGTTTGGTGCCTTAATGAGTTGAGAACCAATGCCAATACTTTTAGAAATATCTGTGTTATTTCAGTTTTAAAAATTGTATACTTTCACTCACTCACACACACAGACAGACACATACTCAGACACACAGACACACACACACAGAGGCACGCATGAACACATATGACACCTATGACAAGGTCTCAGCATGTAACTCCACTGGCCTGGAACTCACTCTGTAGACCAGGCTGGCCTCAAACTCACAGAGATCCTTCTGCCTCTGCCTCCCAAATGCTGGGATTAAAGACATGAACCACTATGCCTGGCCCAACCTGGATATTTTTTTATACCTATCATCATATATATTTTAAAAATAAAATGTGTGCCAGGCACGATGGGCTCAAGTTTATAATACCAGCAAGAGACTGAGGCATGAGGATCAGCATGAGATTAAGTTCGTGCTGGGGCCAGCATCCCAAGCCAGCCTGGGCTATGGCCTGAGACCGGTCTCAAAACAGCACAACAAAACTTTCTTTTTAGGATAGTTTTAGATTAATTGAAGTCTTTCAAAATTGGCAGTGTTCCCATAGCCTATAGTTTCTCCCATGAGCACACGTGACAATAATAGGAAATACTAACCCACACCCACAGCCTGTCCCCACCTCCTTACTCTTCTCTGACTTGCTGTCATTTCCCTCAGTGCCTGATAACATTTAACTGCAGCAATGTTTATGCTTTTCGGTGTTTAACGACCTTGATATTTCTGAGGGGCGCTAGTCAGGTGTTTAGAAGGCTGGCCTCGCTGGGATTCATCTGGTGTTTTTCTAGAGGGAGCTCCAGGTGAAGGAGCATTTTCCCCACCACGCTCTGGAGCACATGCTGTCAGCACGACCGGTCCCTGCCATGCTGACCCTGCTGTGTTGACCCACATTGCCCTGCTGACGCATTGTTTGTTGGGCTTCCCCAGTGAGAAGCAACTCCTTCCCCAGTGTCCTGTCCGGGACGGTGCACAGGCTACACAAGAGGACGGCAGGTATGAGGCACCTGTCTGAAGACGCAGCATCTACAGAAATGACTCACATCCTCGTCTCAGCCCCCACTTGGTTATTTATTCCATCTGTTCTGTGAGACTAGGCTCGGGTGTGTTTATTGTATGTTTTGGGCTCCAAGCCAATACTATGCTATTTATTCTGTTGCTCAAACAGAGCCAGCTCTGGCCACTCGGGGTTCATCCCATGGGCTTCTGTGACTGTTGCCCTGCTGACATACTGGTACCTGCCGGGTTTGTGGCCATTGCTGGTCACTTTATTCTTTCTGCCGTCTCATTTCAGGGCCTCCAGGCTTCTTATGTTTCCTGCTGCTGTCCCTCATCAGCCGCCTTTCCCAGGAGTCCCAATTCTCCCTCACTTCTCTGTCTGTCTCTCTGTGTGTATGTGTGCCTGTGTGTATAGGCCATAAGTTAACCCGTGGTGTCTTCCTTAATCACTGTCCACCTTATTTTTCGAGATAAAGTCTCTTCCTTGGAGTCCTGGGATTATAGGCGTGTGTTATCACATTGGGGTTTTGATGTGGGCACTGGGGATCTGATTTCAAGTCCTCATATTTGCAGGGCAAGTTCTTTGCCCACAGAGCCATCTCCCCAGCCCCTCCCCTCATTTTTTTTTTTTTTTTAATGGAAGCTCAAGATTTAGGTCCAAGAAATGCATCCATTGCTAGCCAGGTGCTATTGCTATTTGGACCTCTCTGCTCTTGGAGCAAAAGAACATGCGTGTGGGGAGCCTGGGGTGGGGCTATGCACACACCATCAAGAATAGCTCAACATGTGACCATCTGTTTTTGCATGAAGCTTCCCTTGTGTTTCTGTGTATGCCTTCCAATCTATCCTCACGTGACTCACTCTGGCCCCTTCCCCTATTCCTCTGCACCACCCCCTCTCCCCCGGTTGTGTTAGGTAAACACACCTCCCCAAGACACTCTTAAGAGGCAGGCGCTTTAAAACCAGGAGACCAGAAATGAACAGGAAGGAAGCCAGGAGTGTGGGCCCGGCTGCTTGAAGGCTGTGGAAAGCTCCTGTCTCCTCAAACCTTGTAAGCAGTCTTAGGTGGTGATCAGCCTGCTCCGAAAATCAAGGGCCTTCCGGAGGAGACTCAGAGTGCCAAGCTGGAGGATGTGGCCTGTGCTGCTGTCTGCCTGAGCCTAACCTATGGGTTTGGTACGCCAAACAGCTGTTTCCCTAGGAAGGCCTGGGAGCATCCAGTGTGGCTGTTCCAGCCTGCTGAAGGCTTTCTACTTCTTCCTAGACCTGTGTCTGCAGCCTTGGCTCAGCTTCTGTAGGTCACCTGTTATACCAGGTCTGTGTGTCTGATGAGCTAGACTTCCTCCTCGGTCTCCTTTGCAGAGGTTGTGTGGAGCTCAGTAGACAGGTGGTGCTGTTTCTTGGTGCCTCCAGGTGCAAAGTCCTGCCTGCTTTCTCCAGGCCTTGGTTGCTTGGCATGCATCCTTGCCTGGCAGCTACTGTCAGGGGCATGGAGGTTACTGTAGAGCATGAACTGACTTTGTTAAATATTTTGCAGGTTTGCTGTGTTTGCAGTAAGCGTTGTGCTCTGGGACTTATTTCATTCCAGAAGAAGTTTCTAGAAGCAGGTGAAGACCTCCCCCACATAAAGGTCCGCTCTGGCTTCTTGCACACTGGTGTGACTATAAACAAATCCTAGGAGAATAAGTGCCTGCTGGCTTTGTGACTTGTCCCTAGCCTTGCTGTGTAGATGGTAACCTGTGGGCATGAGGAGAAATGACCAGGAAATGACAGGCCAGCCAGGAAGCAGCAGGTGTGGATACCATGTGCCCCTGGAGAAGTTCAAAGTTCTTCAGCTGTGTAGAGTACTCACTGTTTGAAACAAGAGGGGACCTGCTCATAGGTCATATGGCCTGTGTGTGCTCCTGGACCAGATGTTTTGAATTCCCAGCTGCTAGCTATTTCCAGACTTCAGGTAGGAAGAAGGGTGCAGGGCTGGTGACTGCCAGTTGACTATCAAAGCTGCACCTGTGTCTCAGGAAAGTGTCATTTGTGTAAGGAGCACGTCACCTTTCCAAGTAATCGTCTATCCTTCTGTAGTGAAGACACTGTGTCAGCCCTTCTGGGGTGCTATCAACAGACAAATAGCCCTTTGGGCTTGGTGATACAGAAACTTATTGCTCACAGTTCTAGCTTGGGAAGTCTAGGTGCCATGGGATTCAGTGGCTGCTGTGGGTTCTTTGCTTCAGAGGCAGTGGTGTCTTTCTGTAAACTCACAGATGTCTCAAGCAGTCTCTCTAGAAGCAACTCTGTCAGGACACCAAACCATTGGTGAGGGCTGCACCCTCATGACTTTCCCCACGTCCCATCTCTTAATATCATCACACTGAAATTTGACGGGAGACAGAGGCGTTAAGACCGCAGCAAGACCGCCTCTCTGAAAATTCACTATGGGCTGTGCATCTTCTGGCTCATCTATTTCTAGAAACACAAAACAAAGCATTAGCAAGAAAAAAAAAGTGATTGCCAAATCCTCATTTCACCTTATGTTTATACATAGGAAGTGCTTCAGCATTGCAGGTGAGTGCTGTCTTGTCACCAGCAGGCTGTTGCCTTAAGCCGTGCTGGTGACCTGGAGCATGGAGGATGCTTTCTTCCTTGAGTGCGTGAGGAACCAAGACAGGGTGTTTGCCCTTTGAAATAGATGAGGCTTGAGCTGGAAAAACTATTGTCTGTTAGTGGTTCTTAATCCTCTCAGATCCAACATGCCCTTTTAAAACAAATTATCTCATAATGCTTTGTAGAAAATGGCAGGACAGGGTTACCAGTGTCTTGTGTGTGTCCGCTACCTTTGTGATTGCTGTCCCTGTTTTTCTCATGAAGCTGAGGGCTCTGTTCCTAGACATCCCTGAATCCAGGCTAGTTTTCTGATTAGCCATGGCCAAAGTATTGTGTGGTTGTAGAGCTAAGGCTCCAAGGGTTTGCAACTTTTCCCTTCTAACCAGGACACTGTGAGAGGAAGCGTGAGTAGACCTGAGGCGAGACCATGGGAAGGGCATCCAGTGCTATAGGCTGTAGCTGCTATAGGCCTTATGAGCACCCGTGCAGGCCTGGCCTGGCCTCATGGGTCTGCTAACTCATCACCGAGACACTATGCAACCATCTAGCTATTATAGGAAAAGATCAGATTGTTTTTTTAAGTCACTACATTTGGGGGTTGTGACTTAAAAAATGCACAACTCTTTATGAAAGCTGTAGGCTCTCTGTTAAGTATATATGAAATGCCCACATAGTGAAAATCCCAGGCTGCCATACGTACTGTTGAAAAGGAAAACACAGTGCCCTCATTTAAATGCAAATGTTAAGTGTTTATGTATACATACATTAAGTATAAATGTACTCATTTACAATCAAATAATATGTGAATTCCTGAGGTCCAATTGTGCTTGAAGTCATAGTGAAGCAGCTACATGTGCCTGAAGCCACCAGGAACTTCTCCACCCCAACTGAGATATATTGAGTGACATCTGAGTGATGTCATTCAATGATGTGATCCCCCCGCAAAATATTCAGTAGCCAAATTCAGAGATACAACAAATAATATTTTATATCTACTGATACAGCAGCCATAGCCTTAGAAAATTAATTTAGATGGAAACAGTAGCTCAAGAGGCTGTATATGTACATAAAAAGGATTTATATAAGACCCATAAGTTATGAATACACTCAAAAGATAAAAAACAACAACTCATCAACAACAGACAGAAGGCTTTCGGCTAAAAAGAAATTGATTGCTTTCAGAAATGTGGGTCTACACAAGACAATGAGTAACACAGAAGTGGCAAGTAACAGAGAGTTAAGATGCTTTTCTTGTTGTTCACATCTCTTTGAATTATAGTTGACTCTTTAAACAACAAAAACCCAACAACAACAAACAGAAAACAATTACACAAAGACCAGGAGTGATAAAATGGAAGCATTCTACTATGTGATATCATAATGCATATGATACATAATTGATGATATATATCAAGTGATAACATCTTTTGAAGATAGACAATGATAGAATAGAGATCTATACTGGGGCTGGAGAAATGGTTCCATGGTTAAAAGTACTTATTACTCTTCGGACAGCCTGAGTTTAGGTCTCAGCATCTACATTGGGCAGCTCACAGCTGCTTGTAGCTTTGGCTGGCCTTTGAGGGCACTCAAACATATCTGGAATATGCTTACACAAATAAATACACATACAAATAAAATATTTAAAAAATAAAAACAATCTGGGAACATTAAATGGTAGTGTACTCAGGGAGACAGAGACAGGTGGATCTTTGTGAGTTTGAGGCCAGCCTGGTCTACAAAACAAGTCCAGGACAGCCAAGGCTACTCAGAGAAACCCTATCTTGAAAAAAAAAGTATAGTAATAATCTCAGAACTCCTATCAAAATATCCCAACAGTTATCTTATCATATAACATATATATCACTTATGAAAAGTGATAAAGTTAGGAAAAATATACAGAAAGGAAAAAAGAGAACCAAAGACAGAAGGATGAATAGAAAAGATTTAGACAACTTAAGGAAAATTTAACCCTATCAAAACCCATATTAAATGTAAATAGTAAAATAGTCAGGGGTGTTAAGATTGAGTAAAAGAAGAAGAGGAGGAGAAGGAGGAGGAAGAAGAAGAGGAGGAAGAGGAAGAAACAGCCAACAAATGAAACCAAACAAGGCAGACAGATATGCAGGGATGGGTAAAGATGCAACAGGGTAAATACACATGCTACATACCCCAACATTCGTTTATATAGAAGGGCTGATGCTCCCATCACAACTTTAAAAACATGACTAATCATTTGTAAGTTGCAAGCTGAGGGTCTGTACTGGCTCAGGTTAAACAGATTTCAGAGCAGAGGGCATTATCAAGAATGAAGGCATTTCATAGTGATGTTGAGGCCACTTGCCAAAGACTGCCTCACCACTTACACATCCAATGGCAGAACTTCAAAAGAGTGAAACAGATTCTGATAGACCCATAAAAAAGAAAGAAAAATCCTCAAGGATAGCCACATATTTTGGGGGCACTTCTCTTGATGCATTACCCAGAAGGTTAGCTCAGGGCAGTGTTAGCACCACCATCAGTCACATGGCCTGAGTGTCGTTTATGGAGCGCTTTTCCCAATGACAGAAGAATGCCCAAACCCTCATGCTGGTCATGTCACATTTACTGGGGCAGATTCTAGTCTGGGTCATAATGTAAGTCTCAGGAAGCATTTCAAGACACTCAACAAGTGCTTTCCAACCACACTGGAACTAACCTGGGGAATCAGCGCCCAAGAGCCCTCTGGGCAAGCCTTAAACATTCAGAACTAAGTATGTCACTTGTAAATATATTGATGGTCAAAGGAGATAGCAAAAGGAATGAAAATGAAAGCAGTACCTATGAGAAACTGTGTGGTGCTGCTGGCAGAACTCTCAAGGGAAAATTGATTTAAAACAAAACAAAACTAAAACCCAACACCTCGTTTTCCAAGAGAAAAAAGCCTTAATGATCTTAGTTTCCACATTAAGAGAGAGAAAAGAAGGTATGACATCACACAGCTCTAATCCCAGCCCTCGGGAAGTGGAGGAAGGAGGATTATGAATTTGAGAATAACCTGCGCCATGTAAGAAGATCCTGTCCCTAAGGAAAAACAAACAGATGAACAAAAACCACAGTGATAAAGAGGACGAAGTAGAGTTAACCCGAGTAGTAGGAGAAAGAAAAGGAAAAAAGAACAGAGTGGAATCAGTAAGAAAATGAACCAACTGACAACTACCCACCACCAGTAGCCACAAAGCCAGAGAAGAGGACAGAGAAAAATCTACAAAACCAGAGGAAGGTTCTTTCCATAGATAAAACAACAACAACAACAACAACAAAACCCTCAGTAAACCCTTATGCACACTGATCTGGAAAAGAGAGGAACCACATCCAGAGTTAGAGATGAGAAAGGTGGCCGGCGTCACTAGAAATCATATGTTATTTGACAGAGGATAAGGTGGAAACTGTACGTGAGTGTGATTCCTGCTCTGACTGGAGGGACAAATGCCCTGAGCGACACAAGTTAGCAATGCTCACTCATTATAAATGAAATGACTTTGGTGTAGGCGGGCGCACTGACGGATAAAGTGCTTCCTGTGTAAATGATGGACTGGGGTGATCTTCACACACAATAAAAGCTGGGTGGGTGTGGCCGCCTACCTGTAATGGGCAGAGATAGGGGATCCCTAGAGTAAGCCGGCTGGCTAGGCAAGCCCAGTAACTGAACTCCAGCTCTCGTTAGAGACCTGATCTCAGCAAATAAAACAAGTGAGAACGCCAACGCCAACCGCTGGCTTCTACACACACGTGCATACCTGCAAACATGCAGAATACACGCGCACACACAGAAAGCTTAAATAGTCCTGTTTATCAAATGACCTATGTCAATTATGCAAACGAATTTATAATTAAGCACTTTTCCACAGTAAAGAACATCAAACCAAACTTCAAATCAGACTTTATTGGGGACTTCTACCAAATGTATTAATTAAAGGATGTGTTCAGTGGGATAAAGACACCATGGGAAAACTTCAGTCAAGATTGAGTGCATTACATCAGAAGTTAGAAAAGCAAACATCCATTCCCTGTGTCCATTTGTTATTGTATCAGGGGCAAGATTAGACACTCATGCACGCACACACACACACACACACACACACACACACATAAATGGCAATTTGGAAAAGAAGGCCAGGCATAGTGGTACAGTCCTTTAACCCCAACACTCAGTAGCAGAGGCAGGCAGATTGACGCAGTGAGTTCCAGGTCTGCTGAGGCTACATACTGAGATCCTAACTTAAAAAAGAAAGTAACAACAACAAAAGACAAAACAAAATGAAACAAAAAGTAAACTGTTCTTATCAGCAGATGCTGTGGTTGTTTGTATTGGGACTGGGACAGAGTTCAGGGACAGAGTCCTGCGTTTCATCCCCAGCATCAAAAAAGATACTGATGCAAACTCCCCGAATGAATGAGCTCGGTAAGTTGTGAGATATAAAATCAATACCCAGAAATACGCAGACAGCAAATGTAGTTCTATCTATTAAGAGAGACACATGTCAAAATATAGAGATATCTTTTCTATTATTGTGGCCAGGTGTGCCTGTGTGTTGTGTATGTGTATGTGTGCATTCATGCCACCACCTACAAGTAGAGGTCAGAGACATCTTTTTGGAGTCAGATCTCTCTTTCTACCATGAAATTCTGGGTGTTTGAACTCAAGTCATTGGATTTAGTGGCAAAAGTCTTAACCCACTGAGCTGCCTCTCCAGCCCAAGGTATGTCTTATAATAGCCTACGGTATGAAATATGTGAGGGTAAACTTGACAAGGTTGTGCAAGTTGTACAATGAGACGTGAAAATATTGCTGCAAGGAATTGAAGATGTCATGAAGGGCAAAAAATGGACCACTCTAGGAGGCAGGACAGACATTATTTATACATCAGTTCCCCAAGTCGTTGCAGGGATTGAATGCAGTCCCAATCAAAATATCACCCTGTTCCCATTCCCTTTCTCTCTTGCCTCCCTCTGTCCTGTGTGTGTGTGTGTGTGTGTGTGTGTGTGTGTGTGTATGTGTGTGTACCCTGCTCTGTAGTTCTAGCTAGGTTGGCACTCACCATGTAGCCCAGACTGGCTTCAAACTGCCTTTGCTCTTGGAGTGTGGGGATTCTGGGCTGGTGCTACAGCACCTTGTAGATTGTTTTGGTTTTGTTTCTGTAATTGACAAACTGACACTGAAACAAGCCTGAACGTGAGGATTAACAGTATTCATCCCAAGGCCTCTCCTTACGTAACGGTAGTCAACTGGGGCAGCCTTGGCTGCAAAAAGACAATCGGTGGAACAGAAGTGGACAGAGGGGACTGCCCACGAGTGGGGTCCCCTTGGCATACCAGTGGAGAAAGGACATCTAATCACACAACAAAAACTTAACTGGAAATGATTTCTAGACCTACAATAGAAGCTCGTGCTCTGGAGCTTGCATAGGGAAAACAGAGGGATGCTTTATGACACTGGGTTAGGTGAAGATTTCGAACTCTACAAACTGTGATCTAATAGTGACCAGATGGACTAACTGGATTTCAGCAACATGGGAAAGCTTGTGCTGTTCCCCAGACATTTCTGCATGGATGAGAAGACTGGGAGGAAATTCTTCCTGCGTTTTGATTGAAGACTCAAAACTCAGATGAAAGAAAACAAATATTTTAATTAAATATTTTAATTTAATCAAAGATGACTTTGGGTGGACTTTTCACTGGAGACAACATGCAGGTTGCAGATAAGGCTGTGCTGAATAGTTTTATGTCAACTTGACACAAGCTACAGTCATCTGAGGAGGGAACCTCAGGTGAGAAAATGCCTCTCTCAGACCGGGTTTTGGCAGCCCTGTAAAGCATTTTCTCAATTAGTGACTGGTAAGGAGGGCCAGCTCATCATAGGTGGGGCATCCCTGGGCTGGTGGTCCTGGGTTTTATAAGGAAGCAGACTGAGCAGGCCATGAGCCGCTAGCCAGTAAGCAGCACCCCTCCATGGCCTCTGTATCAGCTCCTGCATTCAGGTCCTGCCATGTTTGAGTCCTGTCCTGACTTCCATCAACGATAAACAGTAATGTGGATGTGTAAGCTGACTAAGCCTTTTCCTCCCCAAGTTGTTTTAGTCATGGTGTTTCCTCACAGCAATAGTGACCCTAACTAAGACAGGGTGTGAAAAGGTGTTTGATCTCATCCATATCAAGGGACTATGAATTCAAAACATGATGTCGGTACACACCCAACCACGGGGCCATGAGAGCTCCCCTGTGCCTCACCTGGAGAATGAGAGGAACAAGCCAGGTAGGGAGAGGGCTTGGCAACCATTCCACTCCATCCAAGAGAACGACATTCATGGTGTCTATCTGGCTAGACCTGGACAGCAGTTCTAGTTGTAATAACTGCCAGTATCTGGACCAAGTGTGGAGATCAGCTGTCGGGGGGGGGGGGCACCTGTGGGTCACACACTGTGGATCATGACTCAGTAGCACAAAGAAACCAGCCTTCCCTTAGGTCATGCCAAGTGCTACGGCATGGGCAGATTTCAAAACGACTGTGTTGAGTGAAAAAAGCGGTTCCTGGTTCTTCATGAGTTTGTTATGTCTTCAGGCCCAGGTCTGCAGTGAGGGCGAAGCAGGGGGCATGAGGGAGCCTTTGTTGGGAAGGACAGGGGTACTTCTTATTATATTGAATGCCGCGAGGACCTCATTGGTTGTGTGTGTGTCCCATTTGTGTGTAAAACACACTTGAAAATGTACGGGGCAGCACACATCCTTTTCACGTTAGCCCAAGCAACGTGGCCAGCTGAATTACTCCCCAGACTTTCCGAGACGTCCGCCCACAAAGTCTTCACTGAAGTTCCTGCTCAAGAGTTGAAGCCATCCTTGATGGTTGACTTGTCTTCTCTGTGTCTTCCTCACATTCGAGTGTCTCAGGAGATGGTCTCTGTATGCCCAGATGCCAAGCTGTGGCTTGATTTTGCTCCGTTCCTTGGGGGCAACCAGCTCGTTGTCAGCACAGCAGCGGGCTGCTGTTGCCATCGCTTCTGCCCACAGTTAAAGAGCATCTTTGAGTCTAGTCCTGGGTTTCAACCCATCATTTAGGGATCTTGGCTTTCCTGCCTACTAATTTCTACTGTCTTTGTGTTCTAGGACTGTTTAGCGGAAAGTTGTTGGCAGACCACATCTCCACTCGTGCTCAGCTCAGCTCCACTCCCCCAGCTCTGGGAGGTGAGGGGGCATCCATCTTTGTGCTAATTGTTAGTGCCCAGCCTAAAAAGGCTTAACACATACGCAGCTGCTTCCCTGAACCATTTGCTGACGGCTTTATGCCTTACTCCATTTCTGTGGCCTTGCCTCTAGCAGGGCTCTCACACTGAGGAGGTTACGAACTGACTGATTCTGAGGGGAGCATAAGCAGCCTATTAACAGCTAGCAAGCAGTGTTGGCTGTTTCTCCTCTGTCGGGACCCGCTTGTTAAATCTGAATGCGTTCACGATGTGCTTGACCGGGCAGAACCATCTCTCCTGTAAAAAGTGAAAACAGAAAAGCGAATGTCTAGGCCTGCTTACACCAGTTACTTCATTCCCAGAACATCTGTTGTTTTTATTGGCTGTGCTCTGACATGATCTACATAATGCCAATTAATTAATTCACCTACACAGGCATGGCGCTAGTAGGTGTACCGGGCATGCTGTTTGCGTGATGGTACACATGGCGGTTTTTCTCGGTATTTATTTTTATGGAGGAATCTGTATCACAAGATTACCATGGATTCAGATTGTTTTTTATGAAGTTCAGAAATGTTAGCATCTGAGGGGATGGGGTAGGGTTAGGACATATGAAAAGAGCCACTGAGCATAATACCTTGGGGTGCTGTCAGGCAGCCGTTGTATGCGAGAGATGATGCATCCCCCGAACATCCATGAGCTCATGCGTGGTCCGGCCGCAACTGGCTATTAGGAAAATTCAAGAATGTTCTTCGGGGGTGTCAGTTTCCGCTCTGTGGGAGCCTGGTTGCTGGGAAGACAGTGGTGCTCTTCTGGGGTTGGGGAGCTTTGGCTTCCCACACCGGCTACCTTGTCAGTTAAATATCCTTTCCCAGTGATTATCCAAGAAACCCGTGCTCTGTCAGAAAGTGAGGCAGTGCTGATGCGGGTGAAGAAGTATGTAAACAGAGCAGTGGGGGTGCTCGGACCTCACCAGAGAGGTTTTTCTGTGCCTTGTACAGTGGTTCCCGTGGAAACTCAGGCCTGCTCAAAGTGCAAGGAGGAAGAGTATGCGGCGGATCCAGTTACAAACAGGCCATCTGTATCACACTCCTTCCACAGTTTCAGGGATCATCAGGATCTGTCTCCTGAGTATGGCTGATACCTACTGCAGCAGCCCCAACTATACCTGCCCCAAGTATTTGTTTCCTGCACAACCCCCTGTTCTTAACTCACAACCAGTGGCTCAAAGAGAGGTGGCCGGTCTCCTCTGCAATGATGGTGCAGTGGGCCTGAGATTCCATCTTGCTGGTAAGCTAAAATCAGAGACCCCTGTGGGCATCATGAAATAGAGGGCCCGGCCAGAAAAGTCCCCATGTTGGGGACCTGGGTGTGACCCCTAGCACCTCCAGGCAACACCCGGCAAGGAGCTGGCTCCCTGGGTTGTATAGTTGGAAGGGAAATAAATCACAACAAGCTGTAAGATGAAGCCTACGTGGAGACTTCCTGGTTTAGCATCCAGGTGAGGTCACAAACTTGCAGAACACTTTGCAAAGCATCTGGGAAGTCATGTCTACACTTCCCTCTAAAGTGACCCTGAGACAGTGGGTTCCTGTGTTGTTTTCAGATGCTGAATGTGTGGGAATTTGTTACACAACAATAGAAAAGATGCAAATGTTAGCACTCGGAGAAGTGGGGGTGTCACTGCAACAAGCGCCTGAGAATTTGGGGCGATCTTGGAACTCATCAAGCATGAGAGAGAAAGCCTATCTCTCTCTAAAAAGATGGAGCTAGAAATCAGGGCTCCGGGGGCCCTGCAAGCCAGAGCCCAGGGCAGGTGAGGACTGTGAGGCTGGAAGCTGGGGAAGGGGAGGGCCTGGGGATGTCGGAGCTGAAAGCTTGCCAGCATCCTTACCTATTTTGGAAGCAGTCATGCCCACATCCTCCTCTGCTGTCCCCTGGCTAAGTCTGCTAAAATCTGAAAGGAGAAATGGCTCCGTCAGTAAGGTGCTTGCTGAAGAGCAGGCTGAACCCACATAGAAAGTGGGCGTGGGAGGCAGAACTAGGGGACAGTTGGGGCTTGCTGACCAGCTGGCCTATTGTACTTGGCAAGTTCCAATGAGAGAGCCTGTGTGGTGTCTGAGGAATGGCACTCAAGATTGTCCTCCGGTCTCTGAGTGCGTGGGCAGGCACACGTGTCCAGTGACAGATGTTAAAACAGCATGGTCTAGGAAAAAAGAACCTGAAGGAGTGATGGTACAACCCCCAGCTAGAACCCCAAAGAGGGAAAGGTGAGCTATCTTGTCACATAGAGGTGTCTATGGAAACGGTGTGCCTCGTAGGTACTCTCCCTGCACAAGAGGGTCAGCAGAGTTTTTAAAGCAATGTTTCTCAGTAATGCTGTTGTGTTAACAGAAAAGACTGGAGACACTCAGGGCTTCACAACATCAGAGGTAGTCCTGGAGATGGCCATGGGACAAAGGTACCTGTTGGAATTGTGAGGTTGGCTGTGGATGGTAGCCTTGGGTATAACAAAGATCTTGGGTAGATTCTTCCCTACAAAGTCTACAGCTTTTCTGTGCTGTCACAAGCAAACCAGTGGATCCTGAGGAGGACTAAAGGAGACTGTACTTGCATGTCTGGCTAATAAATGCTGTCAGGTGATGTGTGGGTGGAGCATTAAGCCCCTAATTCTGTTAGCTTGTTACACAGAGTAGAAGACAAAGACACTGAGAATGGGAACATTCATACCATGCAAGCAGAGACACAGAGACAGGGAGGGAGAAGGGAGAGAGAGGGAGAGGCAAGAGAGGGAAGGAGAGGGAGATAGGAACCAGAGAGAAAGAGTGGGAACAGGGGGAGGGGAACAGGAGAGAGAGAGAAAGAAGGAGAAGGAGAGGGAGAGGGAGGGAGAGAGAGAGAGAGAGAGAGAGAGATAATAGTACCATCACCTGGATGAGCCTCTCTGCTTCTTCCTGTCAGAGCCATCTTAAAACCATAAGAGACAAAAAATTCTTTGATGCTGTTTATACTCTAGATTAGTTTTGCCTGCTTTAGGATTTTATATAAATGGAATCATATATACTTTTAGTGGGGTGCGGCTGCTTTCATAAAGCATATTTTAGAGGCTGGTTCACTTTTTTTTGTGTGTTGTAGCTGGTCCTTTATGCCACCGACTCTTATGATGGGTCCTTCACCCATAGACGAATGTGAGCACAGTTTCTACTTTTAGGATGTCTTTTTGTGAGTAGATGTCCCTCAGGAAAATACCTAGTTGTGGATTTTTCAAAGGGTCATCTTCATTTTTCATTCTCACTAGCACCACAGGAGACTTCCCTTGCCAGGTCCTTTGGCCTCCTTGATTCTAGTGATCTAACAGTCATCCCATGGGACACAGCTATGATTTAACTTCATTTCCTGGCTTCTAAGGGTGCTGACTACTGCTCATTTGCTTATCAGACCCTTGTATGGATTGCTCTGGAAAAGCTTCCTTTAAAGAAATTTTGCCTCTATTATTATTTTCTTTAGGAAAGCAATTATTTATATTTTCTTGTTGAATTGAAGGGTTCCTGGACACCCACCTTAGGTCACAAACTTGCTATGAAAATATTTCCTCTCAGTCTTTGGCTTGCCTATGATTTTCCTTCTGACATTGTTTGATAGACAAGGGATTTTAATTTTGACGGAGTTTAATGTTTCCATGTTTTCTGTTATGGTTATGGTTTCATAGGACTTGTCAAAGAAACATTTTCCAATCCGCATGTCTAAGCTCATTTTCCCCTCGGCAGGGACCACGGCATCTGATTGTGGCAGTGTGACCGACAGTCTTGAATTAAGTAATGAATAAGGAAAGTCCTCGCCTTTTTTTTTTTTTGCTTTGATATTTGAGGTCAGCATTTCCCTTACAACTTTCTGCAGTAGCAAACGTGTTCTCTGTCTGAGGTGTTTTGGAGTTTCTGTGTGAGCATCTCTTCCTAACACATGGTTGGTATAGTAAGGGACTGGATCTTGGTGTGTCCATATGAGTGTTGTATGCGGAAGTGTATGTGTGGGTGTGTGGCCTTGTTTTCATACGTGTGGAGGCCAGAGGTAGGCATCAGATGTTTTCCTCTATTGCTGTCACATGATGATGATAATGATGGTGTTGGTGATGAGGATGATGAGGATGATGATGGTGATGAAGATGATGGTGATGATAATGATGGTGATGATTCAGGCATGGTCTCATTGTAGTCCTGACTGACCTGGAACTTGCTACATTGACCTCACAGGCCTTCGGCACACAGATCCACTTGTCTCTGCCTCCTGAGGGCACTGTGCCTGGTCTCCACCTTATTCAGTGAACCTGGAGCTCATCATTGTAATGGAGGTTTTGGGTTCTTTGTATGTTATGTAAAAATGCTTCTGCGTTAACCTCAAGTGTGGGGTTTTAGTTGGGCTATAGCTTGTCCACACCTGTTAATTGTCATGTGTGGGGTTTGTTCTTTGCCAGCTGGTAACGGCCTTTCACATGCCACAAGGAGAGGGGCGTAGTCTGGGCCTCTGAGAGTATAAATATGAGGCCGAGAAGGAGACTGTGGGGTGTCCGGTGGAGCTCGGTGTTGGGTGTTGGTTTGTGGTGTGTAGAAGTTTGGAGGAGTCAGAGACCCAAGACAGTGAAGTGCTTTACACTTTGGGGTGCAGCGGTGTGGAGGAGCCTGCTGGCTGCGTCTGTGGTTGACGGAGTTTGGTACAGAGCCCTCAAAAACCTCTTGACGCTAGCTAGCCACGAGAAGTAAAGGGGTCTGGGCTCCCTCTAACCACTAACATTTTCTCTCTCCTACTTAAGGTTGTTGGGGGGTTGTTGAAAGGAGGTAGAGACCTAAACACCCCAAATTAAGGAGTTTTAAATAGGAGCGCCACTGGCGGCTTTCTGCTACACATCATTTTGGCTGGCTAGCCAGTGACTCTTAAGGACCTTCCCGTATCCATTGTCCCCACACTGGGGTGACAGGTACATGTAGTCCTGCCTGGCCTTTATGTAGATGTCAGGAATTCAAACTCAAAACAAACTTTGCTGGACTTGCAGAGCAAGTCCTCTCTTCCAGCGAGCCATCACTCCAACCCAAGGAACTGAATTATTAATTATGTGCTAGCTCTGCATGGTTAGGGACCATATCACGCACAGTTTAGTTTGTAGGTGTTTGCATTTCTGTGGACATTTCAGAAGGAGCTGTCAGCCTCCCTCAGGCAGAGGATGGCAGCGGGGAACTTACTGTGAATGTAGAGGTGGTCACAGGACTCACCCAGCCGTAACCACCTTCTGGCCTCCACGAAGGTACATTGCTCAGCTTATCTAATCTCTGTAATTTCCCTCAGGATAGTTTGTAGTTTCCAGTGTATCAGTCTTGAACTGATTTGGTTAAATCTATCCTTAAGTATCTTGTTTTTTTTCTTTTGGTGGTGTTGTGAATTGATTTTCAAATTTTATTTTTCGGTTACCGTATTCTATCCTCTGATTTTTATTTTTTATTTTACCAAATTTCTTTTTTTCTTTTTTGTTGTTGTTGTTCTGGTGGCAATCTGTTGATCCTTTCAAATCTTCTAGGTTTGTGACCATGCTGATTGACAATAGGTACAATTTTATTGCTTCCCTTCTAATTTGGATGGCACTGTAAGTGATCTTCATTGTCCTACATGCTGACTTGAGCCTCCAGGACAAAGCTGAATAAGAATGGTGAGAGTGAACCATTAGCCAAGCCCCCGCAGCCCCGAGGCTCAGGGGTCACTGTGGAAGATGGGAGGTAAGAGAACGATGGCTGTCAGGAAACACTCCTTCCAGCGTGAAGGAGGGCCTAAGGGCCTGCTGGTAACTACTGAGAGGGGGATATTTTTTCTTTAAGTGTATGGTATTCAGACTCCATGGATAACCCCACGCCAGGAGGATACAGGCAGCAAATAGCTGGATTCTCGACAGGTTTTCTGGAAAATGAAGATACAAAGTTGTCTGGGTACAGAATGAGGCTCAATCTGGGAGGAGACGGATGGGCACGATCGGAATCCAGTGTATGAAATTCTCAAAGAATTAATAAAAGATTTTAAAAGGAAGATTGTCAGGTGTGGACATCCTCCCCCCCATTCCAGGTGCTGTGGGGGAAACGACAGTCTATCAGCATTAAATGTGGCAGTAGGCGTGAGCGATGTTCTGAGTGTTTGTTGAGGGTGGGTGTTGCGTTTGCTAGATGCTTATTCTGCATTTTTCAGAACCCTGCTGGGAATGGCCTTTACCCTGCCCGTACGGTGTGAGTGGCTCTGATTGACACACAAATGTCCATCCACCCTTCAACTCTGGAGTGTGCCCCACTTGCCTACCATGCATTAGCCCTTTGTATGCTGCTAACATTTTATTAAAAGTTGTAACTATGTTTATGAGTGGTTTCAGTCTGTAATTTTTGTTGTTGTTGTTGACACCTTTGCAGGGTTTAGATTTTAAGGTTTTAGTGGCCCATAAAACAAGTTGCAAAGGGTTTCCTCCTCTGCTTCTAGGAAGACTTTTTATGTTGGTGTGACCATTTCCTTACAAGTTGACAGAATCAGCCAGCGGGGCTACTGATTACTCTGAAGTTTTCTGTGTGGATGAGTGGTGGATGAAGAGACTGCTTTGTTTGTTTTGTGAGACCGGGAACTCAGTACCGTGTACCCAGCCTGGCTTTGAACTTGCTGTAGTCAACCTGCCTCAGTCTTCCGAATGCCAGGAGTACAGGCATGAGCTACCATACCTGGCTTAGAAATTAATTTTTTTATAGATAATGATTATTGAGACTTTATGTCATAAGGAATTAGTCAGTGTCATCTAAGTTGTCAGATTCATTAGTGTAAAGTTGACACAGTCTATAATTATATCTTTAATCCCCATAGACTTGGCGCTGACATCTCCTGTCTCAGTCCTGATGTTGTTCATTAGTGCCTTCTCCATTTTCCAGATCAGAGTAGGTACATTAATCATATTTAGCGTTGGTTTTTGACGTGTCTACTTTTGTTTTAACACTGCATTGGTTTCTGCTCTCATGTTAGCTTTTCTTCTCTGTCTGCCTCTTCAGGGTTGGGTTTCCTTTGCTCCTCTTTCTCTAGTGTAGTGGTTCTCAACCTTCCTAGTGCTGAATATAGTTCCTCATGTTGTAGTAACCCCCCACCATCAAATTATTTCCGTTGCTATTTCGTAACTGTGATTTTTTTCTACAATTATGAACCATAATGTAAATATCTGGTTTTTTAATGGTCTAGGTGACCCCTGTGAAAGGGTAGTTTGGGCCCAAAGGGATCATGACCTACAGGTTGAGAATCACTGCTCTAGTGCCTTGAGCAGTTTTCTCAGAATCTAGATGGGCATCCTGTCACTTGGAACTGGTGTTATAAGCAGTTGTGAGCCGCCACGTGGGTGTTGGGAACTGAACCTGTATCCTTTGCAAGAACCACAAGTGCTTTTAATTGCTGAGCTATCTCTCTAGCTCCAAATCTTTCCTCTTTCAATACATGACCATTTAAGCTATTTTTCCCTCTAAGGGATTTGTCTCAGTTCTGCAAACTTGGATGTTAACTCACATGATCACTCAGCTCAAATGTTTTCTGATTTCTCTTGGGATTTATTCTTTTTTATTTTTTAAAATTAATTTATTTTTTATTAATTATGATTCATTCATTTTGCATCCCAGCTGTAGCCCTCTCCTTCATCCTCTTCCAATCCCACCCTTCCTTTCTCTTCTCCTTCCATGCCCCTCACCCAGTCCACTGATAGAGGAGGTCCTCCTCCCCTTTCATCTGACCCTAGCCTATCGGGTCTCATCAGGACTGGTTGCATTGCCTTCCTCTGTGGCCTGGTAAGGCTGCTCCCCCCTCAGGGGGAGGTGATCAAAGACCCAGCCACTGAGTTCATGTCAGAGACAGCCCTGTTCCCCTTACTAGGGTACCCACTGATTTATTCTTGAACCATACACTACTTAGAAATTTGTCATTTAATTCTCACTCATTTGGGGTTTTCTGGGTTTTTTTTCATGTTATTTGATCTTATTTGATCTATGATTCCACCACAGCTGGAACTCATACTTGACATGATTCTTGTGGAGCTCACATTATGTCTTCATTGGTGTAGCACATGCGTTCAGAAGAATGTGTATTCTTAGGTTTGGGGCCTGATAGTGTGTAATGTGCTCCTGAAGCTACCTTATCTGATGTATCACTGTAGCTCCTCAGCGTTCTCCTACTTACTCGGAGAATGGCCCCCATAGGCTCATATGTTTGGATGCTTCATCTTCAGTCCGTGGAACTGTTGGGGAAGGATGAATAGGTGTGGCCTTTCCCCCTACCTCCAATTTGTTGATCAGAAGGTAAGCTCTCAGCTACTGCTCCAGCACTGTGCCTGCCTGCCTCCATGCACCCTGCCATGATGGTCATGGACTCTAACCCTCTGAACAGTGAGCAAGCCCCAGATTAAATGCTTTCTTTTATAAGTTGTCTTGGTCATGGTGTCTCCTTACCACAATAGAAAAGTAACTGAGGTAATCACCTGTATTACATACCAATCATTTACTTTAAACTTACCTATCTGTATTGAAAAATCTATGTGTGGGACTGGAGATGTGTGGGACTGGAGAGATGGCTCCATGGTTAAGAACACTTGCTGCTCTTCTAGAGGACCCGAGTTTCTCAGTATCCACATGGCAGCTCACAACTATCTATAACTTCAGTTGCAGGGGACTTGATACCTACCCGCTGTGGGAACCAGGCACACACCAGGAAAAATACCATATACTCAAATTAATAATAGTTTTTTAAAAACTATGTGTATTTATATTTTTAATTTTGCTTGTCTGTGGGAAGCATATGGTCAGATCTACGTTTTGACTTTTTTCTTTTCTTCCCCCCGCCAGAATTCAATGTGCATGTTTATGTGTGTGCATGTATGTGTGTGCATGTTCACAACACACGGAGTAATGTGTGTGCCCGTACCTGCAGAGGTCCTAGGTTGATGCTGGGGATTGTCCTCATCACTCGCCTACTTTCTTTATGGAAGCGGGGTCCCTCAGTGAAAGCCAGAGCTCACCAGTATGGCTGCTCTTGCTGGCCAGCTTGTTTTGGGAACCCCTGTCTTCATTCTCTGAAGCTGGGATCACAGGCAGGCCATTGCGCCCAGCCCAGCTTATCTGGCTCTGCCTAGTGCTCATGGTGTGCTAGCATGTGACGTGTGGGAACTGGCAGCCGCAGCTGTAGCTGTATAGATTACGCCTGTGTTCTGGTTCTATCCACATGAGGCTACAACCTCAGTTCACCTAATTTGCTAATCTATATGAGTCAAGGAAAACAGTTTTTGCACTTATTCAGATATTTTACGTATCCACTGTTTTCTTTATAAAAAATTATTTATTTTTATTTTATGTGCATAAGTATTGCCTACATGTGTGTCTGTATATGCACCTCTGGGGCCTAGAGAGGCAGGAAGAGAGAGCTGGGTCCCTTGGAACTGCATTTATGGAGGGCTGTAAGCTGCCATGTGGGTGCTGGGAACTGGAAAGGGCACCTCTGGAGAGACAGCCAGTGCTCATTACCAGTGGGCCATCTCACAAGCCTGTCTCCATTTTTTTCAATAGTTTGTTTTATCCTTTGGTGAACTTATTTGTCTTTAACATGAAAAATGTCCTATACCTATTTTTTACTATGGCTCTGTGGCCTATGGAGTCTCAATTAGCTTTTGTCGGAAGCTGTATTTATCTTAGTCCTTTGCAAAAGTGTTCATGAATTTAGGTATCTGCATGTTCTGGTTTGCTTTCTGTTTCTGTGACAAACACCATGACTAAAGCAACATAGAGGAGGAAAGTTTCTTTGGATTCTACTTCTGGGTCATAGTCCATCAGGGAGGGAAGTCAAGACAGGCACTCAAGGCAGGAACCTGCAGCAGACCACATGGAGAAAAGCTGCTCATTGGCTCAGCCATTGGCCCGTGCTCAGTTATCTTTCTTACACAGTTCAGATCCACCTGCCTATGGGTGGTGATGGCCCACAGTGGGCTGGGCCTTTCCACCACTCATCAGCTAAGACAGCTTCTCACAGACACGGCCACAGGAAATATGACCTGGCAATTCCTCATTTGCTGGTCCTCCTTCCAGGTGGTTCTAGGTTGTGCCAAGTTGATATTAAAAGCTGGCCAGCACACTGGATTGGTGAAGCTGTTCCAGCCTTCCACAAGGCCAGGGCGGGGGTCATGTGACTGGCTGTTTGTGTGCTTTGCTTCCCTTTCCCCTCATGGCTTTCATGGTTTTCTCTCTGTCTTTCAACTGCTAGTTGATTTGTTGGCATCATCCCATGGGTCTCGGAGCCCTATTAACTACAAAGTCTTCTTCTTGATATTTGTCATGTTGAATAATTTCTGTTGGAAGCATTTTCATGTCCACAAAGTCTTCCTACATCATAGCCAATATGCCACTGTGAGTCTTGTTGACGTGTTTCCTCAGTCAAAAGCCGTTGTTTATGTGAGAGTTCCCTCTTGGTGCTCCTTCTCTGGGCTGACAAATGCTTATGGACAAATATCAAATGTTATAGTGTTCTATATTTTATTTGATGTTCCAGAATTTCCCTTTAATTTCTTTTTGTGGAATTTTATGTCTACTTAATCTGTCCACAGCGCCTGCCTTTATAAGCATACCGAGAACATTTTCATCTCTGTCAATGCTTTTGGGCCTTTGTAATTTAAAATTTTGCATTGTTGTGGAGTTCTTTATCTAGTGTTTTCTATTGTGGATAAACCGTGTTCTCTAGGTTCTTTTAGGTTATGTAATCTTAAATTGTATCTTGAATATTGAAAATGCCATCTGAATTTTGTTATATTTCTCTGAAGAATGTTGATTTTGAAAAAAAAAAAAAGAACAAAACAACAGAATGTTATTTGTTTGGACTCAAACTGAGTCTTGAAGCAGCTGAAACTCTTAGGTCAGTTAGTTTTTCCTAGTTTTAAGCTCTTTGACTCCATCTCTCACAAGAAGCTTAGAAGTCAGGTAGAGAATTTGGGCCCCTTCCCAGGTCTTTTTTCCAGAATGATACCCTCGCTCTTCAGCATCCCTAGCTGCTTTGAAATCTGTTCCTAGCTAGGCTCTTCAGGTCAGAAACCTCACAAGTTTTCCCTAAGATATTTAGCTACTTGTTTGGCCACAGCTACCATGCTCCTAGAATAAGAGCTTCACAATTTTGCCATTTTGTTTTCCCTCAAGGGTCTGCCTACTTGTAATACAATTCTGGTTTTCATTTTATTTTTCCCTAGGCTCATAGTTGTCGAGCTTTTCTTTGAGGTGTGGAGGTGAGACAGGGTCACACTGTGTATCCCTGACTGTCCTGGAACTCTGTAGATCAGGTTGGCCTTGAACTCACAGCTCCCCTGTCTCTGCCTCCCCAGTGCTGACATTAAAGGCCTGCACCACCACACCCAGTTTCGTAGTTGTTTTCTGTAGCAGAGATGGGTCCAGAAGCTGACTTGTTCATAGCAGAAAAATGGTGCCTCCCCCCTTCTTAAGGTTGATTTTGGGCAACCTCTCGATTTGGAGACATGATGTCTTCTTAAAAGTAACGACTGAACTTCCCTTGAATCAACGTCAAAGTAAATGAAGACTCAAGATGCTATCAGCCGGATTTTGTTAAGACCTGGCTCACTTTTATTTGCATAAGAAGGATACAATCTTTTCTTCATTTACAATGTGTTCTGTTGCTTCGTGTTCTGCTGCTTATGGGCATGACCCGTATCATAAAGTGCGTCGGAAAGACAGTTTTAAATGTCTACATAACAGTTTGTTATATGGGTACAAAGTAATTAACTTAGCTATTTCTTAGCGGTTGTAAATTCATGACTTTTTTTTTTCTTTTGTCAGTATCAAGTGCTTTCCCATAAGATGTCTTTGTGTATAAATCTTTGACTGTAGGAGGAGTCCCTCACACTGCCCGAGCCTGAACCAGTTTGCTGGACTGACGGTTGCTCTCTGTCTCAGCCTCGCTGGCTTTTAGAGACCTCTCTTCTGCTCAGAAGGTTTTTGTTCTGCGCTAACCTGGAACTGATTGCACATGTTTCTGTGGTCCTTAATCTTGATTGTCAGGTTGGTTAGGTTGAGAAATGCCCAGGAGGTTAGCCAGGCACACCTCGGGTCTATCTGCCAAGGAGTGTCAGAAGCAAATATATCACAGGGCTCTGAATTAATGAGTGGATGAATCCCTCGATGGAGTCATAGCATTATCACACTATTGGGAGGTGGCAAGGGATGGGGTTTACTTGGAGGAAATAACTCCCCGGGGGTGTGGACTTGGTGCCTGTTTCCTGGCGGGGCCCATCCCATACTCTTCTACTTGCGGTGCACCATGATGGGTGTTCTCTCCCCCAGACTTGAAACCATTTTGCTACATCTACTCCAAAGTAACAATGTAGATCCCAAATATGTTTGTGCTGCCCGGCGCTGTGATGTGATTAGAACACTAACTTCCTGAAGAGGAGCCAGAAGAGAAAGGGGAAGGCTGTTTGTATAAAGTTAAGTCCAATGCTTAGGAGAGACTCAGTAAAGTGAAAGAAAAATAAAACTGCCGTGAGATTAGTTGGCAACTAGCCAGACAACTGTGGAAATGAAATGGAAGCTGTAGAAGTGTATTAGTTACCTATCCACATGTGCACATGTGTGGGCCTGCGAGTGCAAGCATGCGCACAGGCCCCAGCATGGAGGTGGAGGTCAAAGGGCAATTTGTGTGAGTCAGTTTTCATCTTCTACTGTGTGTGTTCTGAGGATTGAACTCAGTCATCAGCTTTTGCTGCAAGCACCTTCACACTTGAGCTATCTCACTGGCTCAAGAAGCCTGCTTTGAGATGGACATCTTTAAGCTGGTGCAGCATTCAACAGAAACCAATTCAAAACGAAACATGGCTTGCTGGGGTGGTTGTTCTAAGGATGTCACTGAGTTCTGATAGGAAGGCCTAGGGAGGCTTAATCCTTCATTGTATGGATGAGAGAGGACGTACGTCTTTTGTCTTTTTTTTGTATAAATTTATTTTTTTATAATTTATTCACTTTACATCCTGATTATAGCCCCCTCTCTCATCTCTTCCCAGTCCCATCTTCCCTCCCTCTTCTCCCTTATTCCCTTCCCCTAGTCCAGGGTGAGCCCTCCTCACCTACCACTCACCCCAGCCTATCAAGTCCCATCAGGACTGCCTGCATCCTCTTCCTCTGTGGCCTGGCAAGGCAGCCCTGCCAAGGGAAAGTGATCAAAGAGCAGGTAATAGAGTCCATGCCAGAGACAGCTTCTGCTCCCCTTTACTGAGCTGCCTACTGGCTACCTCTGAGCAGGGGGTCTAGGTCCTCTCCATGTAAGGTCTTGGTTGGTGCATCAGTCTCTGCAGGCTCCCCTGGACCCATATTTGTTGGCTCTGTTGATCTCTTTGTGGAGCTCCTGTCCCCTCCAGGTCCTTCTCTCCATCCCCATTCCCACTCTTCCATAAGACCTGCTCTCTGCCTGAAGTGTGGCTGTGAGTCTCTCCATCGGCTTTGATCCCCTGCTGGGTGGAATCTTTCAGAGGACATCTATGGTAGGCTCCCATCCTGTTCCCTCTTTTCAATCACTTCTAGTGTCTATTCTATTTGCCCTTCTGCATGAGAATTAAGCATTCTCCCTAGGGTCCTCCTTGTTTAGCTTCTTTAGGTCTGTGGGTTTTAGTAGAGTTATCCTGTATTATATTAATATCTGCTTACAAGTGAGCACATACCATGTGTGTCTTTCTGGGTCTGGGCTACCTCACTCAGGATGGTCTTTTCTAGTTCCATCCATTTGCCTGCAAATTTCATGATGTCCTTGTTTTTAATAGCTGAGTAGTATTCCATCGTGTAATCGCACCATAATTTCTGTATTCATTCTTTGGTTAAGGGACATCTGGGTTGTTTCTAGATTTTGGCTATTAAGAATAAAGCTGCTATGAACATAGCTGAGCAAATGTCCTTGTTGATTTAGACAACTGCTTCTGGGTCATTGTTTGTGGCTTTCCAACCTAACTGGCCTTGCACTGAGTTGACCAGGTTGTCCAGTTGCTGATCCCAAAATCATGAATTAAGGAGAGTCCATTGCTTCCCTGTGTAGATTACTTGAAGCTCAATTACTGAGTATTTTTGAGGCCATTAATCCACATTACCTAATTTCACATTTTAATTGTGTTTCCGAAGGACAGAATCTGAGAAACATAATCACTGTACAGTTTTAAAGCTATCAATCTGTATTACTTCATTTCCCACTGGGGCATTTGTGCTGTTTCTTAATGTTGAGATGAACGTCCAAGCTGCTGTCTTCTCTCCAGGTTCATTTGGCCATCCCAGAGTGGGGTCCAGGGCCATCATCCCTCAGCTTCTTGGAAAAGGCCCCAAGATTCTCTTCTGCGCCAGTGAAGTGGAGTCCTAGCCCTTTTTCTGTCCAGGATGGGTTTTTGTGGACCTCAAGTCCTAACCGCAGCAGCAGTGGGGCTGCTGTTTACCGAGTGCAGGCAGGGCCCTCCTATCACTTCATAGTTCCCAGGTAATTATAATTAGCTGTTTGTTGGGGGTGAGGACTGATCTCGGCTGCCTAGGCTTAACGGCTTCTCAGCTGAGCTCACAACTCAAGTCTCAGAGCCACCTAATCTGGTTGGTCCTTTGATCTCTACCACAGTGTGTCTGATTGTGCTGGGACGCCACGCTAGGCGAGTTCAGTCATATCAAGGGACTGTCTGCAGGGTTCTGAGATCAGGTCTATCGGATGAGCTAACACTTGCTTACAAGTGCCAGGTACAGTTGGAAGTGCTTATGGGGATCGCGTTACCTTATTATCTCAAGTAAACTTCGTAATTATCTCAAGCAAATGCCATAATGGCTCTCTGTGGCTGTTTCAACAGATAAGAGCGCTGAGCGTGGAGCCGGGCCTGCAGTTTACAACTGCAGTGGAGTGACGATTTGCGTATCCCAGTCTCAGCGCCCTGTCAGGATCCCTGGAGTCCCTGCTACCTTCCTTTCTGTGTGTGCAGAGAGAGGACAATGACTCTTACTTGACATCTGTACTTGAGGCTGGCATTTTTAGATGTCTTGTAGATGTATCTTCACCATCTCATTTTAGCTTTAAGAAAGTATCAGATGCATTAAACAACCTGCCCAAGGGTATCACTGTAAGGCAGCAAAGACAGAACTCGAGTAAAGACTGGACTGATTTTCAACTGGCCCTGGCTGCTGCTTCACCCACAGAGCAAGAATGCCTGACGTCTGGCTGCACACCGACATCACCCACAAATTAAAGCATGTGCAGCACAGCTCAGTTGGTAGAGTGCTTGCCTGGTGTGCACAAGGCCTTGGGTTCAAACTCCAGCACCTCATAAACCAGGTGTGATGGTGCACTCCTGTAGGCCTATGCTTAGGCAGTAGAGGCAGGGGGATCAGAGACTCAAGGTCATGCTCCGTCACATAGGGAAGTGGAGGCTAGTCTGGGCTACCTGGGACCCTGTCTTGGAAAACTGAAACATTTAAGATCTAGTTCCAGAGTTTCTGATTTAACTGTAGCTTAGCTGTAGGAGCGGGATGTGTGTGTGTGTGTGTGTGTGTGTGTGTGTGTGTGTGTGTGCGTGAGAGAGTGTGTGAGAGTGTGTGTACGTATGTGTATGTGTATGCGTGTGCCACAGCACCCATTGGAAGGTTGGAGGATCACATTTAGGAATCAGTTTTCCACTTTCACCATGTGGATTCCAGGACTCAAGCTCAGAGCATCAATCTTGGCGGCAGTCACCTTAACCTCTGTGCCATCCCGCCAGCCTCCTGGGCTTAGATGCAATGCGGAGAGTGGCCCACTTTGAAGCACGGCACACCTCTGGCCATTCTGCACCCTCTAACTTCCTGTGCCTGTGTGGGGACGGAGGCACGCCACGTGGGTGAAAAGCGTAGCTTTGGCACCAGCTTAGTTTGACAGAGCTATCGACGAAGTGCTGCAGACTGTGGCGTCAGAACAGAAACGTATTTTGTCATGGTTCTGGGGCTTGAAGTCTGAAGTCGAGGTGCACACGAGGCCATGTTCCCTCTATGGAGAGCACTGCTTGCCTCTTCCTAGCTCCCTGTGGTCTTTGGTGACCCTTTGCATTCCTTGTGTCATAGCTCTGCCATTCCAGGCCCTGTCTCCATCAACATAGGGGCCATCTTTCTCTCTCTGAGTCTGGGTGTCTTTCTACTCTGTCTATGAGGACTCCAGCCTAAACCGCCGTGACTTCATTTCGTCTGGTTTCATCTGGACCAACACTATTGTCAAATAAAGCCAAGTTCGTGGGCAAGCATTTTAGGAGACACTATTTGACCTTAAAAAAAAAACAAACAAACCATAAATTAATAATTTTGAAAAGTTGAGGACTACACGAGTCTCTTGAAAGAAAAGATGGGGCTGGAGAGATGGCTCAGAGGTTAAGAGCACTGGTTGCTCTTCCGGAGGTCCTGAGTTCAATTCCCAGCAACCACATGAGATTTGGTACCCTCTTCTGGCCTGCAGGCCAGCAAAAATACTGTATACATAATAAATGATAAATAAAAAAAGACTAGAAAGAAAAGATGACTTTTTGTTTTGGCACAAACAGAAATTCAGCCTGCCTGGCATGGTGGCACATGCCTTTCATCCCAGCATGTGAGAGGAGGAGAGAGGTGGAGCTCTGTGAGCTTAAGTCCAGCCTGGTCTACATAGTGAGTTCCAGGCTAGCCAGAGCTAAACATGAGACACTGTCGCAAACAACAACAACAATTTAATTGTACAAAAGAAGGAGTTTCCATACGTAACGGTGATGCTCTCTGATCACAGCCATTCACTATGCCTCTTCCTTACCCCCCCCTTCCTCCTTCCACATTGATAATGGTCCCTTCTTGCATACACATCCTTCCAGGCCCCATATTCACACAAAAGAGAAAACAGTGTTGGATTTTGTGAGTCAGACTGATTTCTCTTAATGCGATGTCTCTAGTTCTGCACGTTTTCCCACAGGTAACAGAATTTCATTCATGTTTATGGCTGAGTAAAACTCCACAGTGTGTAGAGCACGTTTTCTTTATCCATTCATCCATCAATGGGAAATACATTTCTTCCGTCACCTGGCTGCTGTTAACAGAGCCACGACAAAGATGGATGCGCAGGCATCTCTGTAGTAATCAGGCTTTGTTTTGGGATATACCGAGAAGATAACAATTTTAAAAATCTACTTTAAATATCTTAAATACCCAAAGGCCTCCAGCAGAAGCGTGCCTATGCCACTGCAGTTTAAAAGATCTGTGTGTATCAACCCTCTTTTTTTTAGGTTCCTTTGCTATGTTCAAGGATATAGGAATGGCACACAGGGGACAAGAGATCTAGTCTAAATCACATTCCCACTGCACAAAATGCTGCAGAGAAGGATGGGCCTCCCAGGGGAGACTTTTTGAAGGAAAAATGGGGTTGGAACGCCTTTTCCTTCTAGAGAAGTGGAAGGTACCCACCATCAGTTCAAATATGGCTGGTGAGATTTTGTGCCTAAAAACAACAGAAGTCAGGAGCTTTGCCCTCAAACTCTTGCTTTATTCAAATGTTTGTTTATTATGATGGAAACTTGATAGCAGTTTGAAAGTACAAGGTTGCAAGCAATCTGATTCCTTACGTGATATTTCTGTGTTGGTCTGCCCGGCCAGCTGTCCAGCACACACTTAATTCCTTCGCAGTTTGGAAACACCCACTTACCACAGAGGACGCCTGGTGTGGAGAAGACCAGCCACCCAGCTCTTCCAACCTCCCGTCAGTCTCCATGTTCAGCATCTTGACTCTTGATAAGCTAGTAGTTTTCAGTTTGAGGATTTCATTGGGAAAAATTAAAGAGGCCAGTGTTGGGGAGTAGAGAGATGGGTCCTTGGCAAAAGCAAATGCTAGCAAGCAGGAAGACCTGAGTTTAAATACCCAGGACTGGTGTAAATGCCCAGCAGGGCCACACTACCCTGCATCCCTAGGATTGAGAGGTCGAGGCTGGTAGATCCTGGGGGCCCTCTTTTTAATGAGTCTCACTAAGCCCATGGATTCTAGGTTCATGAGAGACTCTGTCCCAAAATACAAGGTCAAGAGTGACAGAGAAGGACACCCTACAACCCTCTTCTGGCCACCGTATGTGTGTGCATGAGTGTGCCCACGTGAAGATGAACACATGGATATGTGGCATGCACAGGCACACACATACACCCTACTCATGCTTTTACGTGCTGACTCACCTCTGCACTCTTCAAAGTTCTCATCAAACCCTAACCCCCCTCCCCACATCAGAGCATCTGAAGGTGTCTTTGAACCGGTTTATTCTGCTCTGGACAGTGTGATGTAGAAGTACAGGATTCATGGTTTGGCAAGTTGCAGGGTCAACGCAGTAATTGCCATGGAAGCAGGGACTCTTTTCTCCAGAGCTCAGCGAGTCTACAAAGTCTCAGCAGCAACAGTTAGGTAGCTTCTTAAACAATCAATGTCCGTTTCCACTTGGGGAGAACCCCTGGCCCTTCTGTCTCAATTTCACCTTCCTTCAAAAGGTTACAGCTGGATGCAAGTACGCTACTGCAGTCCTCAGGCAAGAATGAGGGGCAAGCTGACGATCTGTTTCCCCGTAAGTGCCCCAGAATCAAATTTCCTAAGGTTCATCACACAGTGTTATTGCGAAGTCTTCTGCGGAAAGATGAGGGCTGGCTTGTGTTTATGAACTGGGTCTTGAAGAGGACTTTGGCAGTAACAGCAGGGGAGGAGGGCGACGCGTTGCCATGGCTCACAAGCCTGCTTTCCAGTTAATGTGCATTATTAGGGATGCCACAAATCCCTAATAAGCTACAATTTACTGTCGGAGTTTTAAACTGCTTACCCATTGAAGAATGACATGGCACTGGTGAAGTCCTTTTCTGTGGACCCCTAAGTCATGAAACAAACACCTGTTCGCCCTATAGAAAAGGGATTAACCAGTGCAGTACATAATAAAATAAAACCCACAAAGGAGGTGTTTGCATGGCTGTTCTTTTAGTGAAGCCATTAAGACTGAGCTGGTGAGCTGGAGAATTGAGACATCTTTCTGTTTGACAAAGGACCTCGGCACAGTGTTGAGCCCATCAAAGGCAATGCGCTCAGAAAACAGAGGTGGACTTGAAGTTTGTTTGAGCTTGGCTCATTTGACTTACAAGACCACTCTCTGATCAGTGGAATTGATGAATACTAAAATTCTGGAATCAAAAAAACAAACAACAACAACAACAACAAACCCAACACTTTCTGGAGTCCTAGGATGTGTCCTGAAGAAGTATCTTGAATATCAGTTTATCCTAGGTGATCCCTGGTCACATCTTGGCAATCCATCTTTCTCTGCTCTGGACAGACTCAGGACAGCAGTACTCGCTCTGTGAGTGAAGGGACCGAGTGGAAGATGCCGGTGTCTGTGGACATCTGGCTTCTTGCCACTGATCAGGTTGACATGAGTTACAGTCGACTCGTAGCAGTCGACTCTGACTGTGTTAGGTCCTCCACTCCTGAAAGCACATGGTGGCTAAATATAGAAAAAGCTGGTGAGGCAGAGGTGAAGAGCTGAGGTGAAGGGATCTTGGCATTTATGTTCTCCTATTCTGTTCTACCTCTGGGCCCTTCCCTGTTGGTGGTTTTAGGGGAGCATTGCCCAATTTGCTCTTTTGTCTACTTGACTGGGAGTAGAAGGAACAGAGTGGGGCTGTGCTGGTTTTCCTTAGTTCGTCTTGGCAGCGAGCCCTGTGGCTGATCTTGAGGCCCAGGTCTTCTCTCTGGTCCACTTATGGGGCATAGTTCTGAGCAAAAGAAGCAAGCTTCCATCGAGTTAAAGTGGTACTTGGGACTGGTCCCATCCCTTTGGTAGACTTGGGTGTACTAATTCTGGCTTTGGTGATGCCCTGAGATGTCTTCCATCAAGTCACGGGTTTGCAAGATCAATGTGCCCCTGCCTGTGGAGAACTGTGCTTCTGAACATGGATATGTCCCTCACAGTGGAAGAAACCATGGGACTCACCCGACAGTCACTGTAGACACTGCCTCAGCCACTGGTGGCCCCTGACACTGTGGGATCAGTAGGAGTTTTGGCCAAGACCTGGTTTCATACCAGGTTCTCTTCACTGCTTCAGTGAAGAGAACTCCAGCAAAGTATTTGACATCTATGCACCTTAGTTTCCCAAATCTGAAGTAGGTGTGAGGGCAAACTCGTGAAGAAACAAGGCAGTGAACACGTGAACTACCCAGAGGTTCTGGCACAGTTGGAACTTCAGAAACCATGACATTCACCGTCATCAGCCGTCCCAGTGCCTGACCTTATTTACTCTAACCATTTCATGAAGATTCTGAAAATACTCTGGGACTAAGAGCTCGATAAGGATGCAGCTGTGGAGCAGAGAAGAGACGGTCTGCACGCTGAACCCCACCAGGCTGGCAAGATGGCTCGGCACACCGAAAGGTACCTGGCCACACACTGATGGCCTCAGTTCAATCTCTGGAAGCCACACAAAACCCCAAATAATGTGGATATGGCGGCATGCATTTTTAATCCCTGTGCTGCTACAGCACAGAGGTGAAGATGGGAGAATTGCCTGGGAGCTCAAGAGCCATCTAGCTCAGAGTAGAAGAAACAGCTTCAGTGAGACACGAAGGACCAACCCTGCCTCTCAAAGTTGTCTCTTGATCTCTAAAGACACACTGTGTTATGCCCATTCTCTGTCTCTCTCTCACGCACACACTACACACACTTACACATGCAAGGACTAAAAACAAAAACAAAACAAAACAACTCACAACCCCTTGTGCCCACCAGCAGCAGAGTCTCTAGACCTTCCCAAGTCCCTTCAACTCTATTACAAGAATATCACGCCTACAGAGAGCTGTGGTCCCTTTGAGAAGGAGCAGTGTACAGACATAAGTTTGAATGCATTCAAATGGAAACAGCATTACAAAGAAAACAGAACTTCTTTCTCAAGCCTTAGGGGAAACAACTGGCAATCCATGAACCAGAGTCAGGGGTCATAACTAGATAGCAAGGGAACTTACACACATCAGGGCCTCACTGGGCTCTCAAGGGCACCCTTCCTTGACACCTGGGGAATTTGAGCCCAGCTACCTGTAGAAATGTTTCTGCTCCTGGAAATCAGAAGTGCTGTGTCTCCACCAGCAAGACTGAGCTATGGGAGAGTTGATTTTTCTTCAGAAGAGGTGTACAGCTTTGGTCCTCAGTAGCAGGAAGGTAGAGGCAGTTTGTGGAAAGATTAAATTTTAGGTATTTAAATTTAAAATTTAGGCAGCAGCAAAGCAACATCGTATTATGCTCTGGCCCCCAGAGGCCACAGATTATGGGAAACCAAACAGAGATGCTTGAGGAAGGTACCATCTTCTCTTGCTCATGATGGTGACCTTTAGTTGATCTCTGATCTTCTTCCTCTTGGTGTCCATCATCTGGACCTCACCTCCACGACTTCAGAGTGGTCAGACAAATTCTATCAGTATTTTGGCTTATGCCATTAGAGGACAAGCATCCCAAAGATGGGTTCTGGCTCTGAGAGGATGCTTGACCCTGCTTCTGTCTGAGGGACAGAGGGGTCTAGCTTCTTGTCTCTGGTGATGGGGAAATGTCTTCTAAAATGGAAGCAAAGGCAGACTGGTTCCTTGACATTTTCTTTGCTTGCTTCATTACTGTTTGTGGCTGTGGATTTTGTGGCCACATCAAGGATGGCCTTGGGAAGTCGCAAAGGCTCTGATGCCCAGGCTAGCCCTGTTCCTGAGCAGTGTAACCTTGAGTCTCGTACACTGTCATCTATGGTCTTTCTCAGGGCCTTCCTGGCCATCTTCATCTTTCCATTCCAGTGCTGTTCAAGCTTGGAGGTAACCTGCCCCAGGAGAGGGAGAGAGATTCCAACTGCAGCCCCTCAGTTCTATAGCCACTTTGTGGCGTGGCAGTTGCATGGGGGGGCGAGGAGGTAGCTCAGTGGGTAAGTGCTCACCATGCAAATATGACACCATGAGTTTCACCACCAGAACCCATGCGAAAAAGCTGGGCAGGCTTTTAATCCCAGTGCGGGGGAGGCCAGAGGATCTCTGGGACTCACTGGCCAGGCAGCCCAGCCAAACCCATGAATTCTAAGTCAACGAGGGACCTGGTCTCACAAAACAAGGTGGACAATATCCCAAGGAAGGACACCCAAGACTGATCTTTGGTCTCCTTGTGCAGGCACACATATGCACAACCATCGCCATGTGCACACACAGCCACCCCAAGGAGCTTCCACCCCGAGGCAGACAAAGCATTTTGCAGTGAGTGTCTGTCCAGCTAAACATGACAGAAGAAGCAAGACCCAGGCTAAGGAATTGACCCAGCATGTGGGGTGAACGCTGATTTCAGGGGTTCTTTGTTCCCAACCTAGTGCTCTGGGGAAGGGTGAGAGCTGTGAGCCTTGAGGTTCACCAGCGAGCCAGCGTTGCAGGACTGCTGCTCCCTGACCCCTGACAAATGGACGTATTCATTACACCAAAGACTGGAAGCAGAAAATGCGATACATACTTAAGGAACTATGCGCACAACCAGGTTTATTTTTCTTATCTGATTTTTTTTTTTTTCTGGTGCAGTGTGAGAACACTGTTGAATACTTGGCGGCTGCCTTTCCATACTTGAGTTGTTTGTCATTTCTGGGGCTGCTGTTGCTGTTATGATTTCCCTTTTGGGAGGAATTTACAGGCACATGTTGACCTAGCTGAATGGAACAGGGAGCAGCGGGGATTTTACAAACAGGGACCATCATGGGCTAGAGAGCATGGATTCTTTTTTTTCTCTTGATGAGCTGTTCTCAGCAGTGTAGTGCTGGACATTTATGGCGTTGTCCAGTTGATCACTTAATGTACTACAACCCACTAAGAAACTCTGGTACCCCCAGCCTGGGCTTGAAATCAGCCTGACTTTCCTTTCTGTAGGTGTCTGCTTTGTTGTGGAAATTCCAAGAAGGTTGGTTTTTGGTAGCAACAGTTGCTAGGTAAGGTGTGACAGCCTCCAGAGCCAGCAGAGAGGGTGGGAAGGTGAGATGGAGTGAGAACTGGGCAGATGGGATGGAGAAGGGCCTGTGCTAAAGGTGTGAGGCTGGGCAGTGGCCACCGCGTCTGCCTGCCCCTGCTAAATCTGCTCAAAGTAACGTGCTCTTCAGCTTTCATTTCTCCAAAAAGCTGAACAGCGTCTCCCCCAGGACACTTGTGGGCTCCCTGGCAGCATGTTCTAGACAGCTTCACCTCCTAGAGACTGGGACCCAGGAGCTCAGAGATGTGCGGGCAAAGCAGATACTATTGATAGACCACAAACCCACCCCGGTGCGCGTAGGGTTGCAACATTTGCAATCACCTTGGACACAGTGAATACCCTGGTAAGAGGCCAGTACAGCCTCAGAGGTCATTTGCTCTTTGCATGGTTGGCCTTCAGGTCTTTCCGCCTGAGGAGCCTTCCTGACCACAGATGCTACTAGCCCAGCCTCCCAGCTACTAATTTCCAAGTTCCGTCTCAAGAATGAGTCCCCACGACTCATTTTATCACCTTTCCCATCCTGTTTTCTTATTTCCCCATAGCTTCCTGGGTACCCCTGGAACAGGCTACAGGCTTGCTTTTGTGTTTTCAGACTCTCAGCAGGTGAGGGCCCTCCATGAGAGTCCAGGAGGTAGGTCTGCTGCCTGGAGAAAGGGGGTTGGCTAGAGACTGCAGAGAGGACATGCTTGGCTTGTTTCTAGAAAGATGACCTCTCCAAGGGAAGAGTGGAGTTCTCCTTAAGGCAGAGGCCAGTAAAGTGGGAAGACCAGGCTCAGCCCACAAGGTGGGTGTGGCAGAGACTGAAAGTAGAGAGGAAGGCTGGGAAGCAGGGAAAGGTTGGGATCTTACTGTAAGCGGTGGCCTTCCTTTTCCTGAGACTGGGATCCCATACAATTAAGAGATAGTCAGATTGGAGCTTGGCAAGAGGTGTGGTGGTGGTGGGGTGTGGGGTGGGAACTCCGGAGGAGTAGGTGAGCCATGAACTGCAAGGAGAAAAAGAAAACGCCAAGGTCTCTGCCGCCTTCTAGCGAATGGAGGCACCCTATGGAAGGATGCGGGGCCGAGCCCTGTCTAGGCATGTGTGCCAGTATACGGCTTTTCACGGAAAAGGAGATCCTGACCTGTGGGTGCTCGGAGTGTGATAGTCGCTAGAGCGCCTGTAGTAGGAGAACTTGTGTGAGGTCCCCGAGACAGAAAGCAGAGTGGCTGGCGGATCTTGGGATGAGGAGGGGCCCAGGGTGTTCCTGCTGAATGTGCAGCGAGTTACGGCTTTAGACAATGAGCTCTGCGGACGGGTGAGGCGGCAGGTGTACAACAAGCGCTTAGTGCCGAGGAGCTGCCGATTCACTTACACATGGTTACAACGGTGGTTTCTGTGTTGTGTATGCGTTAGTGTATTAAAAGAGGAAGAGAAGCCTTCACAACTGATCGAGGCTGGGGGAAGAGGAGGGAGGCCATTGCCCCCTGGGAGGAAGCTAGGAACACAGTCCCTGCGACTGTTGCTGAGCTTCTGTTGTGTTGCCTATGACTTTGTGCAGCTGTAAGAGCAGAGGGCTTGGTAGTGCGTGTGGGTCTTCCTCTCCATTTTTATCAGGCTCCTGAGGTGCCTTCTTGTGACTCCTGACCTGAAGAACCTGCCATGCCCATGGCTGCTGTCAGGGCTCAGAGTGTGCACCGCAGCCGCTATAGTGCTTGTGGGTGAAGGCTGGAGTTTCTGAATAGAAACTCACGAGGTCCTGCCTCTTCTGAGGGTTTGTATACTATGGATGGTTACTAGAAGAGGGAAGGATGCTTTCTTGGGGGATGTAGCCACTGGTTAAGTAAGGTACGCATACCCCTGTAAATAACTCTTCACCCACACCCCTGTGAGAGGCTCTAATTAAGCGTACTGGGTTACACATATTAAAAACCAAGCATGGAACAGCAGAAGGGACTAGCTGGGAAGAAAAAGGACTTTAGCAGGAGTAAGGAGGGAGCATGAAGACAATGGGAGTGGGGTGAGTTGGTCATACGCATATAAGAAAACATCATTACAAACCCCCATCTAATTAATACAATAAGAAAAGAGCCATACTTTACAGTCAAAGAGAAATCTGTGGGGAACAAAAATAAGAAGCCTCGCTGCCTTACTGACTCCTGGCTGGTGTGTCCGCAATGCCTCTGCCTTTGGCTCGGCTCTGACCTTTAGATCTCACTTCTGCCTGCCCTGTGGCCTTCCTGGGGCTGACAGCGAGTGAGTGCCGCACAGGCGACTTCAGACATGCTGCCATGTTATAGCAGGCACACACGCACACTCTGAACTTTGCCCTCTTCCCTCTGCCCACACTCATCATTTTCAGGAACTCTGTGTTGTAAACTGAGGATAGCAGACTGCAGTCACTGGGCCAAGCCCCTCCTTCGCCCTGGTTTTGTAAATAAAGTTTTATTGGGGCACAGCCAAGCACACTCATCTACATATCATCCATGGCTGCCTCTGATGGCACAGAAGGGTTGAGTGGTTGCCACAGAGGCCACGTGACCTGCAAAGGCAGAAATATTTACTGTCTGCCTCTTACAGGAAAGGTTGCCAATACCCTGCTGCGAGAGGTGCTGGCATGTTTAATTCTTTGAGGACTGGAGTGCAGAATTCTGTTTTCTTTTTCTTTTTTCTTTTATTCCAACACACTAAAAGAAGAAAAGAAAGATCCATAAAGCATTCTGTGACAGGCATGAAACCACCCTGTGCCTTAGCCTCTGTGTTCATGCTCAGAGTTTAATGAGTTCCTCTCATTAGGTCAGTGACACCTGGGAGAGGATCTAAAATGAGACACCGACAGATCTCATCAGAATCCCCCTATCTGGGGCTGGTGAGATGGCTCAGCCTGTTGAAAGGCCTGTTACCCAGGCCTGGAAACCCGAGTTTAGTCCTCAGAAACCAATGGAAGGACAGAACCAACTCCATAAAGATAGTCTTTGAGTCCACAGATGGCACCTGCCCTTCTGCACATGTGTGCGAGCATGCAGCGTGTGGGCGTGTGCACAACACACACACACACACACACACACACACACACACACACACAGAACCACTAAGCACTATTTTTCCTATTTTGTCTTCATTCCCAAAAGTTTGTGTGTTCGTGTATATACACAGAGTGAAGGAGTTGAGCTTCTGGTTGGAAAGTCTCCCTAAATTCAGACATAGGTGTACCCATTCACATAAATTTTGCCTTATTCTAGTTTAATTCTACTCAAATTGACATTGTGAAACTGAGTATCACTGAGAACAAAGAGAAACAGGCCTGAACAAGTCTCCAGAAATACTCAAGGTGTTCCAGGCCCAGAGATCTGCCTGTCTGTCTACTACCAGTCTGTTTGTAACTGGCTACCTGTCACATGTATCTGTTTATTATTATTTATCAATTGTACATATCTGTTTAGCTAACCAACACCTATCAATCATTATCTATGTACCTATCTATCATATCATCCTGTTATCATTTATTTAACATCTATCTTACATTTTCTATCTCTGTGTCTGTCTATCATTTGTCATCTACCTGTTGTCTATAATATTCATCTATCCATTAATCTATCTACGTGTCTATGTATCATCTGTCCATGCTTCTTGACCCCTTGTTACTGTCTATTAATGACATTCACAAGGTCTCTAACCAGTTGGGCAAGGTTTCTCAACTCATTGTTGACATTGAAGGCGGGAATTCTTAGGGGATGAAGTCTGTCCTTTGTAGTGTGGGGTACTTACAAGCCTCCACGGCTTTGATCCATTAGATTCCGGTAGCAAGTGAGGCTGTTCTTCACCACCTGCCCTAGTCTGATGGTCCAAACCATCTCCAGACATTATGAGACGTCCTTCGGAAAGAAATGCTTACCCATGAGGAAAGCAGAATTGGTCCGTGGATAACCACATGGCACCACTCTGGATGTGTGACTCTGCTTGCGACCCTGGGGCCTGGTGAACCTGACCTGACTCCCACAGGCTGCCGCACACCAGAGAAGTGATGCCTTGCTCTAGACTCCTAGAGTGGAAACCTTGTCCAATGGAAGGACAGACAGTTCCTTCCTTGTCATCTCTCAAAGAAAAGTGGCAGGAACCAGGTGCTATGATCATCTCCAAATGCCTGCATTAGGAGGTTGAGGCAGGAGGATCACCATGAGGGCCTGGCCAGTGGAATACTTGAGGACTTGACTCAAACAAACAAACAAACAAACACACAAACAAACAAAATGAATACAGAGAGACAGAGACAGAGACAGGAAGAGAGACAGAGCACAGCATCTCTTTAGTTAAAAGAAGCCCTGAACTACTTGAATGATGAACCCCCACACCCCTCCCTACACATAGAAATACCTAGAAAATAGGCACTCAAACACCAGAGATACTTCCAAGAGGAAGAGGTTAAATAAAATGCAGCAAAAAGTTAATAAACTTGGGGTAAAAATTTGATAATTAGACAACTTTCAGAGGCGCGCTCTCTCTCTCTGAGCAAGTACCATTTTATGTAATTTCCTGACATTGGAACAACAGCTCTCCTCCCTGTTAAGAAGAAGAAAGGAAGCAAGATTCAGTCCCATCTCTGTCAACAGGATCGGGGGTCTGACTAATCCCTATAATCAGAAGCTAATTTGCCTTAAGAATAATAATAGGAACAATATGCCTGTTATGAAAGAGTATGCCTTTATCGGTTTATTTGCCTGTGATTATGTAAATCCCAGATACACGCTGGTGTGGGGAAGCTGCACAGAGCTGCCCTGCCTTAGCTGAGGAGCCACAGGGAACCGAGAGCAGGGCCTTCTGCTGAGAGACAGAGCCAAGTTTCTTCCCCGGTGCAAAGAATTTATTTTCTGCAGATTGGCTAAAACATTTGATAGTTTAAATACAAGATGCTGGAAAAAGAGCTGGGCTGACAGCCTTCTCCACTTCCCTCTCCTTTCCCTCCGCCTCGCAGAACTCTGCATATTCTCATCCGCTGCCTGGCAGTGGCCCTGAACCTACTGTAGGAACTTTCCTGGGATCAGTTCTGAGTGGGGCTGGCTCAGGGACTCGGCCTGAGCTTCTCCTTGTCAGGAGGTCAGGTGCTGCCTGGCTCCTGCCTCTTGCAGAGGGTGGCTTTTCAGCAGTCCAGGCTCTCAGCTCCCTTGGGGGCTCTGCTCGTCATCCAGGCACACAGAGCAGGGAAGAGGGCCCTGTGGGGGATTGCTGTGTCCTATAAAGCTGCCATGAATGCATGAGCTTTTAGACTTGGGGACTGTCATTCTGTGAGTCTACAGGGTGGACAGCTGCTCCATAGAGCTGTTCTCCAAATTCCAGACAGGTTAGGGAAGGTCCTGCCACGTGGTAATTCTATTTGTGAGTTCTCCCGATGTCATCATTGGTGCAGGGTTTAAACGTTTGCTTATCAGTCCAGCCATTCTCCAGCTGGGCAGCCAAAATCTTAGACCTTTTTTTTGTGCCTCAATTTCCCTTCCTGTGACAGGGGGCTGATGGCCATTATTGTGGCAACATTGATGGAAATGTAAATCAATGTTCCAGCTCTAGTGCACATACGGGTATCGGTGGCCTCATGGCAGGGTTCTGACCTTGTGTCTTTTCCTCACATGCAAGTCTAGATCCTTTCCAGATGAGAGATCACAGGGAACCTGTTTCCATCCAGGGCTGCCCAGAGGCTTGAACAAGGCAGCGGCTCTCATTCATCAGCTGCAGTTCTTAGTACTCTGCTTCACTTTGTTCACTTGAGTTTCCGTAAGAAAGCATAAGGGAAACTAAGATTATCATCGTAGATGTGCTCTGAGGAGGGAACCGACACAGAGGTTTGCTGTTACTCAGAGTCACTCTGTAGCTAAGCGGCAGGGCCACCCTTCCATCCAGCGACAGACATTCTGGATCCATGGGAAGCAGTCAGCAGAAGTCAGAGTGGCGGACATGTTTATTGGTCACATGCTCCATTCAGGTCAGCCCCGTGCTCTACTCCATCTGATGTCTCCTGCGTCAGGGGCCTTCTCCTTTTCTTTATTTGATACTTTGTGGACTTGATCTAGAAAGTTCTCCTCCTTTGCTCCTTATCACGCTGGTGCCTCCAATAATTCAGGTGGGTTGGGCAGGGTTCTGTTGGGCATGTGTTTATATGTAGAGTTCAGCTGCCTTGTGCTCAGCTTGCTGCTAGGAAACATTTCATGGAAACACCTATTTGCTCAAGGGGGAAAGAAAAAGTGACATTTCACTGGGGACAAGTTGAACACTGACGACAGTTTTCTCAGCTATAGCTGCAAACTGCCTCTTCTCAGACCAAATAATGATGATGAAGGCAGACCAAAGGATCCTCGACTATGGTTGAAAACTTTAGAGTATAATTTTGAAGCTTTATAGTGTTGGAAAAAAGTTCTAATTACAGAACACAGCCTAGGCACAGGAAAGGGATTTGCTACAGACAAATACCCCCTGCCAAAAAACAAACAAACAAACAAACAAACAAACCCAGAAGAGAACAGAAACACTGAATGCGGGGATCCAACCACCATATCACACCACAGAGCAATCACCCAAGGCCAGTAGGTCATCTACCTGTATTGCAAACCGACTGTAGATGGTTCATTTCCTTTCTTCCCTCCGACCCATCTAAGATAAGGCACCCTATCCTGACTGGGCCAGGGTCACTTGGTTCTTTATGACGAAGGTGATGGGAAGAACTGCCAAAGCATTTGCACAGGATTTGGAGTGGTCTGGGCTGTGGAGATGTCTCCCCCACGCTCCAGAGGCATTTAGGGACATGGCAGAAAGCGAGAGTGGAGAGGGTTACCCATCTCCCCTCCCTGGCTGTTCTGCAATTATGAGGAATGTTCCTGAGGCTGGTGTTGGTTGGGAGAGAAGGCAGGATTGCAAAGCAACAAGATAATTAGGCACAATTGAATTAACTAACGAGTAAGTGTCAGCCTCAGCTGCCACTCTCCTCAGGGAATTAGGCTCACCATGTAATGACACACACACACACACACACACACACTAAATCAGTTTATAACAGCACAAAAAATCAAGACAGGGAAAAAAGTGAAAATGTATGAGAAGCGTGCTTCATGAGCTCTGCTCAACTCTACTCCCATGAGACTGGTCCTTTCCATGGGTGTTACCCTCAGCAACTGTGCTGTGCTGTGTGTGTATGTGTGTGTGTCCTTGTGCCCCTGTCTCTGTGACTCTGTCCCAATTAAGCATCCCTTTAGGAGGTGTGGACGACATGGTAGCAGAAATTTCTGCAGCAGATTGAATGACTCCATCTGAAGGTGCCCCAGCATTTACCTGGAACCTTGAGACTGTTGGGACAGAGGCCAGAGGTGCCGCCTATGGGGTGCAGTGGGACAAATCCTAGAGCAGCCAGGCTGAAGCCAGCATGCCCTCCGCCAGGGTGGGGAGGAAGGGACTGTTCGGATCTGCAGGCCCCCAGCCTTATCTGCTTGTGGGGTCCTGGCACCAGGAGTGCTACTCTGAAGGGGCCTCTGGAAGGGCTGCTGCTCCCTTAGCTCATGTAAGGGCTTTTTAAGGTCCAACCCTCTGGTGGACCTACAGGAGGGTTGCAGAGAGAGCGAATCAAAATGGAGTTCTAGGGGCTAGAGGAATGGCTCAGCAGCTGACAGGACTGCTGAGTCCAGCTCAGTTGCCAGGACCCACGCTGGAAGACTCCTAACTGCCTGTATCTCTGGCTCCAGCAGTTCTGATGCCTTACCCAGACTCAACAGACACCTGCACAGTAGTGGCAGAGATTCACACACCACTAAATAAAAGAGAAAAATAAATATCTAGAAAATGGAACTCAACGCTCTCATCTTCTCTTCTGATGCCTGCTCTTTTTGTCTCTCCTTGCTGTTCTTCGCTGTGGTCCTTCACATTCTGGTTGTTTGGAAACACTAATCAAACCAAACCATGCCAATGATAGACGTATCTGTCAGGACTGCAGCTTTGGGACCGCCTGGCTGGCTCAGCAAGGAATGCCTTAGCTGCATAAGCCTGCAACCTGTGTTTGATTTGTGGAACTCATGTAAAGGTACAAGAAGAAAACCAACTTACAAAGTTACCCTCTGACCTTCATGCACACAGCCACTCCATCAGGTGTGAGCTCATGTGTGGGTGCATACAGACGAATGTACACACACACACACACACACACACACACACACACACACTCTCTCTCTCTCTCTCTCTCTCTCTCTCTCTCATGCATGCACACATTTAGAGAAAATTCTTGGAGCCGTTTCCTAAGTTTGGCTCAGTAGAGTCAGTGTTATGGAGACAGTCCCCCCAGATCTTCCTCTGAGGGTCACGGCCAGTGCTGTGAGCAATTCTGCACCTCAGGTGGCACACTCCTTAGGTCTTAGATGATCCTCGGTTAGTTTAACTTTTATTATTGGTCCTCTGTGCACTGCCTAGTGGGATAACACCCTCCTTTCTCTGAGTAAGATTTAGCACATTTGTCACATTTAGCAAAACCAGAAACAAAGCTTCAAGCAAACAAAAAGCCACAGCTTCCCCACCCAGGATGCCCATGCAAATAGATGTCTGATGAGCAGGGGCTACGTTTTAGCACCCAGAGGCCCCAGGCACTGTTTGGGACACACTCATAGCCACTGTTTTGCTTTGCTTAGCCAACACTGCAATTTGGCTAAGAGCCCTGTGTGCTACCTGGCAACATTCGTTAAAAACCAGGCATAGATTAAGAGATAGGCAGTCTGTGTCTCCTCCATCTTTTAGTTTTTAAGAGAGGCAGAAACGAGTAATGTCAAAACAGAGACGTTTAAAGCAAGAAAGTAGCTGTGGCGTTTGCCCAGAAGAGGGCTGGTGTATGGGCTGGGGATGGGGTCGGGGGAACAACAGACAATAGCTGACCCCTCTCGTCTAATGTGGTGGTCACCAGGTAGCTCTGGCTCCCTTGGGTCATAGGATTGTCAGTGACATGTGACAACAGGGTGGCAACAGTTCTTTCCAGGTGTTACCAGAATCATGCCCTCCCTCTGCACGTGACCCTCTCATGGTATGCTTTTCTGGGTCCTTGGGAAAAAGAATAACACCAACTAAGATCCGAGTTCCCAGCCCATTCATGGGGGCCATGTACAGAGCAAGGGGGAAGTATGTATTAGCATAAGCCACCTAGATTACGGATGCTTTTCATGCAACATGGCTGAGCTTTCCTTGACAAATAGAAATGTGTGTTCACTATAGGCTATATCTTAATGCCTCATGACACTTGATGCCTTTGTGTGGAAAACTAAGGTTAACATAGATAGTCTTTTCAAATGTACATTTTGTCCTTGGTGTTAAGTCTCACAAGAAGTTGCAAAAATGGTGCTGAGTTCTGACACAGTCTGGAACTTCAGGGATAAGCCCCTAACTCGGTGTGAGGAAGGAAATGGTTAATCTCCATTGCCAAGTTGATTGTATCCAGGGATTCCCAGAGATTAGTGAGGCTCAGTTCTGGACATTTCTGTGAGGATATTTTGAGAGATCACTTCTTGAAGGTTCTGACCTAACTGGTAGGTTAGCCCTCAATGGATTCACAATATGGAAATTACTGGAGCATGATGAAAGGTAGGCTCGGGGAACTGGCTGGAGGAGGTAGTCACAGGTGACGTGGTGTACCCTTGGGGGCTGGATCTTGCCTTGTCCTCTTTCCTGGTGCTTCCTTCCACTTTCTGTCTGCCAGGGCTCGAGGCTGAGAATCTCTTCATGTTAGCTTCCTGCTGCCAACATGTTGTGCCATATGACTGGCCTAGAAACAGAGCCAGGGGATCCCAAATGAAGTCCTCTGAACCTGTGAGTCAGAATAAACCGTTCTCTCCTTTGGTTGCTCCCTTCGGATTTTTGGTCACGAAAGACAGAGCCGCTGCCCACGGGCAACACTGCTTTAACTGACTCACCAGAGGGTCAAAGTTGCCCACGGACCCATAATTCTTACTGAAGTCAATGTGGTTGAAAGCTGATGCTGGGCAAGCTCTCACATATCCTGGGAGACAAGCTCCGCCCACTGTGGCTGACCAGCTGGCTCGTCTCACGACTGTGGCCAGCTGAGGTCCAACCTGTGAAGTAAGCCTCTTCGAGAAGAGCCTGATCCTCATTAGCTTGGAGTTGACATTTACAGTTCCTCCTTTCCCAAGGGAAGGGATCCAAAAGGTTATGTAAGTTTTCTGTCTTAGACACATTCAAAAACATGTTAAAACAATACAAAATGTCTACTGGAAACCACACGCAAGCCCAGAGAGCAGGCGAGGGCGCAGCCTTCCATGGAGAATACATCCTTGATAGGATGGGGTGAGGTCCTTTTAGGAAGTTCTGTCCCACTTCTGGGATGGCTGAGCAGCAAGTCACAGGATGCTACATTTTGGCCATGGCTGTTGCTTTGTCTCCCTTTCAGAGGCATTGTTGAGCAAGGGCTGGTCCAGCAGAGCCCCTGTGAGTTCCAGGTCAGACGTGCTAGAGAGAGTAGGAGGCAGCCTGGGCTTTCACGTGTGCCAGCATCCAAGGAGGCCCCCTCATCTGCTCATGTTCTTTGCCCACTTGTCCACCTCCAGCAGCTTTTAAAACAAAAGGGGGGGGGGTGCTTTCTTTCCAAAGCCCCGCCCCCGTTCTTTAGCTCTTCGTTTGTTAGCTTTGACATTTGGAAAATCCTGCTCAAAGCAGGGCTCTAGCCCAGTGGACAACCTCGTCAGTAACTGACTTCGAAGTAATTACAAGCTGGTCTTCCAGTCCTGCTCCGGGGACCCTGGGGGAGGCTTTGGCTCCCTAGGATTCGGATTATGTTATCAGTCTTGTCTCACTAGTGTCTAAATCATTTCAGCATTTAAGATTTTTGTTATTTAAAGATCAGGCTAGGCCCTTGAACAAGTGAAGACAGAATGAGATGGGAGATAAAAATCGGTTTTTTTTTTTTTTTTTTTTTTTAACTAGGAGCTGTTTATGCGAAGTGACAGCTTCAGTTTCTGCCGAACCAGCTCAACCTTTAGCCCAGTTTTAGTGCTCGCAACGGATGAATGTCTTGTTTCCAAGTTGTGCTGTGTTTGGGATCCTAGACTGTGTAGAATGTAGCTTGTTTCCTGGACTAATTTCTATGTATTATATAATTTTCTCTGGGTATGCTTATTTAATGCCATGCCTTCATGCAGAACTTGGTCTCTGAAGCTGCCAGCGGGTGTCTGTTCAGTGCTTGGATTCATTTCAAGCTTTGGAAAGCAGCAACTTCCAAGGCTGTGCAAGCTGAGGATTCCCACACAGGTAATTGGGGGGTGGGGACACTGAGCCAGTGTGGAGTGGAGACAGTTACTCTCAGAGATTAGTCTTGTGTTTAATTGGATGTGATTGGTACCTGATGAACTTGGGGCACAACAGAAGTCAGGCCAACGTGCTGCCGTGATGTTCCTGGTACCTTCTGAATTGCACATGTGACGTCCTGGCACGTGCCCTCCCTCATCCCCGCTAGGCATTCACAGTAGCCCTGCCTGCCGAATGGCATTTTCCTCTTTCTATTTCTCTTTTTCCACCCACATTCAGGATGCACCTACCATATGTCAGAATGGATGTGGGGGCTTCGATTACTTAGCAAGGCGGGGTTCTTGCCCTTCTACAACACATATTTGGACCAGATACACCAAGACATGGCAATCTCCAGAGGTCACCAGCATCAGTACTAGGTGGAAGATAGGTGATAGCCTTTGGGAAGCCATTTTCGAGGAGCCATTTTGGACCCATGAGAGGAGCTTGTGAGTGCCATAGAAGCTAGAAAGATTACAAAGTGCCTCAGCAGATAGACCCACAGAGAGGTGAGACAGAGCACACTATGTCTGTGGGAAGACAAGATTGGCTTTGTTATGTAGAAGCGGTAGTGGGCGAAGAGGCAGAATTGCATGGGACTTGACCTGAGGGACCTTGGCTGTTTTGGACCTTTGGTGCCCAGTGAGGTGGCTTAGATATCATCTGGTAGATAAGTGGGGCCTCTTTCTGAGCCTACTTATTTTTGTGCTATAAATATGGGAGCAGAGTGTCTTGATTTATATCTTAGGAGAACCCCGCCCCTGCCCTCTGTGCGTCACTGCTCACAGTTGTGTGAGATTAGGAGTTTAGCACTTGCCTAGGAGGTTTGTGGGTATTTATTAGTCAAGATGAACAGGACTTCCCATTGGGATCCAACCACTGATGGTTTTAAAAAATTAAATGCATTCTGTGGTCCTTGCACAAGTGTTCAAGTCCACTCTAGAGTACTCCACTTCATGAAAATCTCTTATATGTTTCAGACACACAAGGCTGCTCAAGGTTACACATGCAGTGATGTTGGGTGGAGATTCCAACGATCTTGCTGACATCATTGTTATCCTGAGTCTAGTTACAACAATTGACCTCGCATCCTGACTGCATCCGGGGCAGGTGTTCTAGTTTCCTTCCTGTTGCATTGATAAAACGCTACTACCAAAAGCAGGTGGTGGCTTGAGTGAGAATGGTTCCCATAGGCTCATATATCCAAATGCTTTGTTCCCTAGTGGGCAGAACTGTTGAAGAAGGATTAGAGGGTGTGGCCCTGTGAGGGGAACTGTGTCACTGAGGGTAGCCTTTGAGGTTTCAGAAGTTAACTGTAACTTCCCCTATCTCTACCTCTGGCCAGTGGATCAGATGTAAGCTCTTGGCTACTGCTACGGCGCCATTCATGCCTGCAGTCATGCTCCTCACCATGATGCCGTGGACTCACCCTCTGAAGCTCTAAGCCCCTATTAGATACTTTCTCTTTCATAGGAAATAGGAAAGTAACTAAGGCAGAGTGAGAAGAGTCTACTTCATCTCTCAGGTCACAGTTCATTAACGTAGGAACCCAAAGGCGGGACTGCTTGCTAGGTCATGTAGCGTTACGGACAGGGCGCTCACTCAGCCAAGGAAGCACAGCAGGAACCATGGAGGATGCTGCCCCACAGCTGGCTCCGGCTCACGCTTAGCTAGTGTTTTTATATAACCCAGGACCTCCTGCTTTGGAGTCCCACTGTATCAGTTAATAATCAAGACAACCCCTCACAGACATGCTTGCAGTACAACCTGGTAAGAACAATTGCTTAGGTTATACTCTTCAGGTGATACTGGACTGTGCCAAGTTGACCATTGGATGCTAACTAGGACAGAAGACTTGCACTCCTCCATATTTATTTGCCTTTTCTCAGCTCTCTGTGAAGCATCAGTTCATCTCATCAAGCTTTTCTCCTCAAGACCCCTTTGGTAGCTATTCTTGGTTGTCAACAGAACTACACCTGGAATTAACTAAAATCCCCAAAATGGCTGGACACACCTGTGGTATTTTTGCTCAACTAAATCATTTGAAGTGGGAAGATCCACTTCTAATTGGGGTCTTTGAGGTGGGAAGACACACCTCAAATCTGAGCCACACCTTTGCTGGCAGCCTGTATAAAGGGCATGGAGAAAGGAACTTGTTCTCTTTGCCAGCTTGTTCCACCCTTGCTGGCAAGTGCATTCCTTTACTGACATTGGAGCCTACTTCTTCAGGATGCTAGCATACACTGAAGACCAGCTGAGACAATCAGCCTTGCGGATGGAAAAACTACTTGATTCTTGGATCTTCTGCTCACAACCAGACATTATTAAATTATCTAGACCACGGCCTATAACTCATTCTAATAATTTCCCTTTCTATATATGTAGATTCATTCTGTATGTTCTGTTACTCTAGAGAACCCTGAGAAATACATTCTCTTAGGTGTGTCCTGCCTCTTTCTCTATTCAGCCATAGTTAATGATACTCGAGGACCAGCCCTGGATTCCTCTTGGGAGAAAGAGTTTTGTTTGGATAACTGACCTATATGAGCCTGAGATTTCCTATCTGTGTGACACGGATGATAAAAATAGAGATAGTATAGGCACTGGGCCAATCAATTTGCATATATTAACATATATAATTCCTGTGGCAACTCTGAGTTAGGTCTTGTTATCTCATTGTACAACTGAGAAGTCAGAAGCAAAAGGAGTCTAAGTTGGAAGAAATAGCTACGCTAAAGTGTAGAGTAAAAATAAAGGGTGAAAAACCCACCCATAAAACCTTCAACCCAAATTTGTGCTTTCTACAAGAAGTATAGGGATAAAGATGGAGCAGAGATTGAGGGAATGGCCAACAAATGACTGGCCCAACTTGAGACCCACTCCGTGGGAGAGAGCCAACCCCTGACTCTGTTGATGATACTTTGCTATGCTTGCAGACAGCATAGCAAAGTCTTCTAAGAGGCTTCATCCAGCAGTGGATGGAGACAGACACAGAGACCCATAGCCAAACAATAGGCAGTGCTTGGGAAGTTCTGTGGAAGAGTGAGAGGAAGGACTGAGAAAGCTGGAGGGGTCAAGGATACAATAGGAAGACCTATGGAGTCAACTAGCCTGGGCCCATGGGGGCTCACAGAGACTGAACCACCAACCAAAGAGCTTGAGATATTTGGAGAAGTATTAAATAGGTATCTGTAAAAGCCTAAAACCATGTGCTTATATATAAAAACATGTTCACGTAATCTGAGTCCAAGAAGGAGGGAAAGAAAAGTGGAGAAGGGAGGAGAGGAAGAAATGTCCAAATTTCTGAAAGCTTTGAATGTATGTAACATGGATGAAAGGCATCAAACTGCAAAACCCAGAGAATGTACAACCTCAAGACGAGTGCACTGAAGTGTGGGTGAGTAAAACAGTAGAAGCATGAGGCACACCAAGTAAAACTGGACAACACCCCCAAAGAGAGCCTAAAAGAAGCCGGAAGAATAAGAATGTTTCAAAGAAGCATCAAGAGAAAAAGTAGAGGCCAGAAAAGAATGGAACATTATCCTGGAAATGCCAAGAGAAAACAACCAAATTCTATATCATAAAAGCTATCTGTCAGAAAGACTATGAATGAGTGCATTTCCCACCAAATATTAACTGAGAGAATTGCAAAAGGCACCTAACATCAAAGATATTAATCAGGCAGGGGAATAGGGTCCTGATTGAATGGTGCTGATGGAGAAAAGAATTAGAGCAACACAGAAGAAAAATATGGTTAAATCAAAATAATAGACAGTACAATAGAAATAGCATCCTGTGGAATTTAAAATATGTAGTGAATTGAGATACATGAAAAATAATTATAGTGCAGCAGAAAATCAGGAGAGCCCGAACTTTTTAAGGCTATTGAGTTACCTAGGAAGTGATAAACATATTGGAATTTGATGACTTACTTTAAGATTAAATATTAAAAGAACAGCAAGAATTAACAGGTACTTTTAAAAAGGAGGAGGATAGAGATTTAGAAAAATATTTTTAAAGGAAGATGGAAGCTTTGTGGAAAGTGATGTGAGGGATTGATGAGACTGTGATAGAAAGGAAAAATAAGCAGGACATGAAAAATAAGAACCACACAGGGAGTTTAGACACGGGAGACATATGATCTGAGATGAACACATTGGATAGAATTAACAGCAGCTTTAAGTTTTTTATTAAATTGTGTGTGTGTGTGTGTGTATGTGTGTGTGTGTGTCTGTGTCTGTGTGTCTGTGCACCATGGAACATGTATGGAGGTCAGAGGACAGGTTAATGAAGTCTGTTTTCTCTTCCTACCATGTGGGTCCCAGGAACCAAACTCAGGCTTTCAGTGTTGGCAACAAGCTCTTCCACCCACTAAGACTTCTTGGTGGCCCTTACTAGTCAATTTGATACAACATGAAAATCTCCCAAATGGAAGTTTATTTGTTTGAATTTCTAATGAGGTAGACATCTAAGATGAAGCACATGTAGACATGTGAAGGTGTCAGCTGGTCTAACACATGTGACTAACATGCCAGAAAGGGGGGGGGGAAACGGAAAAAGTATGAGTTAACAATGTTCAAAAGTTGGTCTAGTTTGATATAAGAATCTTTCCAACACAAGTTGGATCTCTCTCTCATCCACACACAATTAAAAAGAAACAACTCTAAGCAACTGGAGACTGAGGGTTCATTGCACAGAAAGGAATGAGACAGAAATACTGCAGATTGTAAATGCAATATTATGAAAGTCAAGAGCGATGGAAGGAAGTCTTATAAAGTGCCAACAGAAGAAAGAAAACATTCAACCCAGAATTAAATAGCTGAGAAAACAACTTTTAAAATAGAGTTGAACTCTGCATTTTCCCACTCACACTGCCTATGCCTTTGCTGTGGGCAGAACCATTCTATACAAAATATTATACATTCTCCAAGCAGAAAACAAGAGCTAGGGTGAGACCTGGGTAAGCATAGAGTAAGAAACGTAAACATTCAGAGGACATCTCTTTTTTTCTCTTATAGATAACTACATGCCTAAAACAAAGGAAGAATGGGTTGTGACATTTATTACGTATATAGCAGTAAAATGTATAATAGCACAACCACATAAAAATGTCAAAAGTTACATGTTAGGTGCTATGATGTCTTTCGAAGGTGACTGTGTCAAGTTAAATTGCAGGTTGACAGCCACAGACCACTCTCCTAAAAGGCACAGTCCTTGTCAGAAAGAGATAAGAATGGAATGCTGAAATGCGTCTACATAAAAAGTAGCATGGGAAACAAGAAAATAAAGTGAAGAGAGAGAGAGAACACAGGACACACAGAAAACACAGTCAGTCAGGAAAGCCAGATGTGTACCCTAAAAAATATGGGTCATGTTTATTTATGCTTAAAAAACAAACAAACAAACCTGAGGCTGACATACTTAGTGGCAAACAACTGAATGCTCTCTTCTTAAAGGTGTCTACCCAAGCTACTTTTATTCAACATTTCATTGGATGCCTTAGTGAGGCAACAAGAGAAATAATTAGAGTAATACTTAGTAATATGGAGTATAAGACAACTATGGAATACACATTGAAGAGATGAATTAGGAAAAAATAATAAAATGAGAATTAGAATTTACAGGTGACTGATTGAAGAGAATTCTAGGGAATCTAATTTTAAAAATTACAATTTTACCACTCCATAAGTTTAGTAGGGTCTTAGAATGTCTATATTCATATATATTTATTAGGAACAAATTGCAGAAGCATAAGAAAAGCTTGCACTAGGGGGAAAATCAACAAAATATATGCAAATATCCAAACACTAAAAACAATATACTTTTGAGGGAAATGAAAGGAAGTTTAGATAGATAGATAGATAGATAGATAGATAGATAGATAGATAGATAGATAGACAGACAGACCCACAGACAGATACATGGATGAGCAGATAGGAAGATCAATACAGAGATGGATAGATAGTTATAATAGATACAAAGATGGATAGCTATTTATAACAGAAAGATAGATGCTATGACAGGTAAAACTAATAGGTAGGTAAACACATACATACATAGTACATATGTACATTGATATATGATAGGTGATAGGCATACGGAAACATGGAGAGATAGCTAGTATAGACAGACATGATAACTATATGATAGACTTTATAGAGAGACGGTAGATGGGTAGGTGATAGGAGAGGTAGATAGGCAGGCAGATGATAGACAGGCAGACCATGTTTGTGGACTGAGACCCTTAATTATGTTAGCATGACCGTTCCCAACAAATTTACAAACACAATGCAGTCTTTTAAAGATTCTTTAATAACTAATTATGTAATATTTTGTTAATTATTTGAGAAATTCATAAATGTATATTGGTAATATTCACCCCTTGCTCCTCCCTCTCCCAGCTTCTAGATCCTCTCTCTCCTCCCCACTACCCCCTACTGCCCCTCTTAGTGCCCCCTCCTTTTTAAGAGGAGACTTTTGCAGAAGGTATCCCGGTGTTCTGGTCTTATAATCTTCGAAGCCCCTTCTTCCTCAGTGGTTTCTGAACCTTAAGCATAGGGGTAGCGTTACACATGTGCTTTCTTTCTAGCACGCATTGGCAAGTTGATTCCAAAACTTATTTGAAGAGGTGAGGGATTAGGAAAGCCAATGCGCATGTGAATGTGAACTCTTGAAGACTTCAGATCCTGCCTCCAAGACCCACTGTAAAGCACAGAAATGAAAATAGCACAGTTCCAAAGGACAGACAGGTAGAGGAACCAGACAGAAGTGGGGGCCAGGGACGACACAGCCTATGTGGTCGTCTGGGATATGATAAAAATACAAGGTTTATAGTTAGAGCTATGGCCAGGCAGGGAGGGGGCCTGTTAGAGTGCTCATCTTGCATGCAAAGAGTCCAGGCTCCCACCCTCAGCCCCGAATAGCAGGATGGGCTAGGGTGCAGACCTGTAATCCCAAAATACCAGAGGTGGAGGCAGGAGGATTAGAAACCATTCTTAGCTACACAGTAAGTTTAGGGCCAACCTGGACACATAAGGCCAGATCTCAAGGAACACAACCAAAAGACAGCAAGGTTTGTGGGATGAGGTCAAGGGTCAGCAGCTGTTACCCAAACACCTAGCGATTCTCATGGAAAGTCTCAACCTTACCTCTGTCCCCTACTGCTTTGAGGAAGTTGACATGATATTCTGGTGAGCTGAAGTTGGATATGAGACATTGCAAATTTTACCTTTTTAAAATGATCTTTTCTTCCCTTCCCATAAATATCTCCAAGCTTTCTTGAAATCACTTGAAGTAGATGTGAACTCCAGGTTAGGGTGTGGACCTGTACTTCAGACACGAAGGAACTAAGCATGCGGGAAACAGGTTGGAGAAGCTGTGTGGCTCAGGAGGGAAGCACACTCCACCGATAAAAATACAGACATCCACATCACAGCATGGAAAGCAGTTAGACCCACTGATCATGTAACAGAGCCGAGGACCCACATACAAGCCCACCTTCCCACAACAACCTGAATTTTGACAAAGAAGCCAAAAATACACAATAAGGGAAAAACCAGCATCATCACCAAACGATGCTAATCAAACTGGTTAACCACATGTAGAAGAATGAAACCAGATCTTTATCTCTCATCAACTCCAAATGGACCAAGGATCTCAACATAAGACCTGATAGCTGGGATGTGATAGAGGACCCTGGTAGTGCAGGAACTAAGGATCAACATTAAATCAACGGGACCTCATGAAACTTCTTTATGCTGAAGAACACCATCATTACAGAGGAGAAGCATCCTATAGACTTGGAAAAAATATTTACCAGCTGTATAGCTAGAATATACAAAGACCTAAAAAAATATTCTAAACGCCAATTTAAAAAATGGGGCATGGAACTAAACAAAGAGTTTTCAAAAAAAAAAAAATCAAATACGAATGGCTCAGGAACATTACAAAAATGTTCAACATTCCCAGCTACCAGGGAAATGCAAATTAAAGCTACTTTAAGATTTCATAAAAATTAATTTGAAATTCATCAGAATCAACAACTTTCTCTTTGGGGTTCACTATTGAGAAAATGAAGGCACCAGGCAAAGGGTGGGAGGAAGCGTTCGTCTCTCAGATCTCACAAAATAATGTATCAAGAACCTAGAAAGGCAGCTGGGAAGTCAGTGTGGTTGGTAAAGTACTTGCCTCGGGTTCAGACAGTTCCAAGATTAATCCTCAGAACTCACATCAGAAAAGCGGAGAGTTTTGATGGAACACACTTTAAGCCCAGTGCAGGAGAGGGAGGCCAAGTCAGACAGATCCTTGAGGCAAGGTGGCTGGCCATAACCTATTTGACATCTCAAGCAAGGGACAAACCGTGTCTCAAAAACCAAGGCAGACAGCACTGGAGGAATGACAGCTGAGGTTGTCCTCTGTCCTCCACAAGGACATGCACATGTGTGTACCTGCTCACACAAATATGCACACAAATAGAGCCTTTAAAACTCAGCTCTGGGGGGCTGGAGAGATGCCTCAGAGGTTAAGAGTGCTGGCTGTTCTTCCAAAGGTCCTGAGTTCAATTCCTAGCAACCACATGGTGGCTCACAACCATCTATAATGAGATCTGGTGTCCTCTTCTTGCCTGCAGGCACACATGCAGGCAGAAAACTATAAATAATACATAAATATTTTTTAAAAAAAAAGGAAAAAATAACAACAACAACAACAAAACCTCAGCTCTGTGGGTCTGGAGAGATGGCTCAGCAGGCGAGAATGCTTGCTGATCTCACAGAAGGCCAGCGGCAGGATCTCAGCATCCATATTGGGCAGCTCAGCTTATAACCACCTGTAAATCCAGCTTCAGGACATACAAGGACTCCAGAGGCGCGCGCGCGCGCGCGCGCACACACACACACACACACACACACACACACACACACACATACACACAAACACAAACATATATGCACAGACACAAGCGTGCACCTACACATAAATAAAAATAAAATAAATCCATAAAAGGTCCAATACCCCATTCAAACATGAAACACATTCTGCAGATCTCAATGGCGTATGTGTGTATGTATGTATGTATGTATGTATGTATGTACGTACGTACGTATACACCATCTTCACTCGCCAAAGTAGAAAGAATGTTTCTTTTGATACTTCAACTTCCATATAAGATGGAGTCCCAGGGACAGGAATTTCTTGCTTTTCTGCCTGCATCCGTTAGAAACTTTCAAATAAAATCCAACCAATTTATCAAGCAACAACTCTGTTTTATTTTTTCCCTCTAGTGCTGGAGACTGAACCCCAGGGCTTTGCATTCCAAGGCAAGCCCTTCACTGCTGAGCTATGTTTCCAGCCCTGAAAAAACAGTTTTACAGCACTGAATGTCAGGCAACCAAGGACATGGCTCCTGAGAGGTGGGGACTGCTGAGTGGGTCAGATTGCCCAGGTTACTTACTGCTTTGATGTTTTCATGTCCAAAGTTTCCAGTTTCAGTAAAAGGATGGGAACGAGGCAGATCCAGACTGGCTTTGCTGAGCAGAGGACGAGGAACCGAGTGTGGTCTGTGCTTGCAGAATGGCACTGGAGATGGGAGAGCCACAGAATGAGCTGCAAAGAGCCACAGGGGCAGAGCTCTGGCCCACTCAGGCATGTGGAGAAGCTAATGAAAGTTTTGGGGGAAGCATCCAACAGTATTTAGACAGAGCCAGGGAAAGTGGTGTCCCAGCCTCAGGACTGGAAAAAGCCATTACTCAGAGGTATGGGGCGAACACTCCCAAAGGTCCTGCTTTCATCAGGAGGAAAAATTAGACTATGCTGAACAGGGTTCCAGACGCACCTAGTAAATAATAAAACAAGGGCAGAAAGGACAAACGGTTTCTAAGCAACTTATGTCACCTTCAGCTTGCATCAGGAAAGCTCAGGAATAGTCACAGAAAACAAAAGAAAAGTCTATCTAGTCAGTGTGTGCATCTAGCCACAGGTTTCCAGTCATGCACAGAAGCACAAAAATATGATCTATCTTAAACAGAACTATCTATCTATCTATCTATCTATCTATCTATCTATCTATCTATCTATCTATCTATCTGTCTATCATCTATTTATTATCTATATTTATCATCATTATAATCTATCTATATTTATCATCTCCCTGTCAATTATCTATCATCAATCTATCATCTATTTCTCTCTCTCTCATCTGTGACTCTATTAAAATTCACCCAGATAGAAGACTTTAAAATGTTTGGGTTTTTTTTTTGGCCAGGCATAGTTATGCATGCCAGCACTCAGGAGGCAGAAGCAGGCAGATCTGTGTGCATTCCAGGACAGTCTGGTCTACATAATGACTTCCAGGCCAGCCAGGGTTGCACAGTGATACCATGTGTCAAAAAATAGTTATTATTATAATAACTATATTCCATATGTCCAAAATTTTAAGGTGTGGAAAATATGCAAGTGAGCCAAATTAAACTTCTAGAAATGGAAAGTCCAGTATAAAAAGTACAAGATGAAAGTACATTGACTGAATGACTGGAAGACATAGGAGATTAGACATTACAGAACAAAACATTTAAGAACTCAATGGCATGCCAACATAAACCACCCAGAACAAAGTAAACGGGGTGAGGGTGAGGGGAGGGGTGGGGGGAGGGGACCAAACCAGGGCATCTGTATCTGTGAGCGAAAAAACATCAAGTGTCAGAGCGTATAATTGGAAGCAGTGAAAATAGAGGGAGACGTGGAGGCATGAAAGTCATTTTCAGAAATAATGGCCCGGAGTTTTCCAATTTCTGTGGAAACTATCAACCTACAAATCCCAGAAGCGCACTGAAGCAAGGACAGGAAATGTAATGAAAGATCAATGCACACCAAAAGCAAGTTGGTCAAAACCAATAAAGAGAAAGTGCTATAAGGGCCCAAGGAAAAAGGCACATTATGTACGGAGGAACAAAGATAAGGACGACAGCAGATTTCTCCTGGATGCCATGTGAGTGGGAAGACACCGAAGGGGCATCTGTGTCGTCCGTAATGCACTGCTCGCCATCCAGCGTCCTAACCCAACGATGTCATTCTTCAAACACAAAGGGAGCAAATAAAGTTGATTTCAGACATACAAAATCCAAAGGAATTTATCACCAGCAAAGTGGCATTATAGGAAGTGTGGAAAGGACTCTCTGAGGCTGACCATCAAAGGACACAGAAAAGGAAGAACAGACCAAGCCAGAGCTGTGAAGTGTGCTGGGTATGGTGAGTATTGAGGATAGTTCACTACCTTAATGTCGGTCTAAGATAGCTGGCTCTGTGTACAGAAGCATGGTGCGGCCTTACAGGATTTCTGCGATATGTGTCAGTTAAACCTACGAAACGAACATCAGGGATGAGCTGGAAGGGATAGGTGTCATGTTCCTGAGTGTCAAAGTGGCCTCACTGGAAAATGATAATCTCTTACAGCCGGTAACAGAATGAGATGGTTTATCAGCCACTGCAGGCCAGAGGTGGCAATTTGAATACTGCTGCTCTCCACCCGGTCTCCTGTGGTGTACCTTTGCGGGAGTGACAGTCAGCAGAGGGGTCTCTGCCAGGGCTGAGTACAGCCAGGGTGAAGAACTCCTATTCCAACTCTTCCCTAGGGAGTCTGGTCCCTTGATCCTGATGCAACCACCCTCTCTGTGTGCTCATTGGCTTGGTAGTTGTTCAGCAAGACACCTTGGTAAGATGCAATGTCCTTTTACATTTGAGTATCCTGTGAACAACAGGTGACGTTTTAGTATAAGTATGTCCAAAACAGGACATTTCAAGGGAAACGAGGGACATGCTCACGTCCTCCAGGTGATGCCAACCCCCAGTTTTGGAAGATGCTGGCTCTTTCCCCAGCCACTGAGCTCTAGCTGTGACAGGGAGGGTTCTAGAGAGCCCAAGGTTTGTTTTAGTCCTTGTTAACTGAGCCAGTGGGGAAAGGAGCTAAATGAATCTATAACCAAACTATTGATGTAGAAGTTTAAGGACAGGAAAAGTGGAACTGGGCGGGGATGTCTCAGTCTAAAGTGTTTGCCCAGCAAGTGTGAGGCCCTGAATTTGATCGCCAGCAACCATGTAAATTTAAAAAGCCGGGTGCAGTGGCATGCAGCTGAAATCCTGGCACAGGGAGGCAGAGTCAGGAGCATCTCTGGGGGTTGCTGTCCAGGGATATGGATGGATGTAGCTGAATTGGTGAGCTCCTGGTTTGCTGAGAGACTCTGCCTCAAAATATGAAGTGGAGCATGACAGAGGAAGATGCTTTAGATTGGCCTCTGGCTTCCACATGCGTGTGGGCACATAGGCATGCACACACAGGCATTTCTCTGCCCCGCCTCCAGGGCAGCAAGAGTCTACCAGACACTGGGGACTTGGAGTGAGAGTCAGGAGAGAAGACAGAGCAGCTGGGCTGTGGGGACGGAGAGATTTGGAGGTGCAGAGAGCTCACAAAGTGGCACAAAGAAGGCAGTTGTCTCTGGCACAACTGTCTGAACTGCTGCATTAATGCTTTTTTTTCCCCCTGAGGCAATGTCAAAGATATCTCTTTATACAAGATAGGGTCTGAATGGCAAAGCGACAGTTCCACCCAAATCTAGCTTGGAAACCAAAGACTTCGTTAGATTTCCTTACAGAGCATGAAAGAGCCAAAACATTCCCATCACTGGAAAGTCTCACCCGGTATGGCTAACAATTTCCTTTACAGCTGGCTGCATTGTGGCGTCTCCCCTCTGGTGAGGGTCTAACGAACTCGCCATCCCTCCTTCTACGGTATCAACGGACTCCTGAGGCTCGTTAGTGTAATCAAACCTGCCCCGATTAAGGCAGTGGGAGCTGATGAGCCCAGAGGATAGCGTTCAGTGACTTGGTAGCTGTTTAGCTTCTAAGCATGCACTTTGCTCAGTTTTTATGCACCTCTAAAATAGCATGACTGTCCTCAAAGTGTGCTCCAAGAAGAGGGTGTGAGGAATTTAGCCCCTTTTTGGGGGGAGACGAACCCTGAGAAGGCCCTCAAGAGGCCCTGGGGCTGTCCACATTTAGAGCCGAATGGCCACCAAGATGTCTTCAGAGACGCCTCATTTGAAGCTGTGTCTGTACCAGTAGACAGGCCTATGGTGCTGAGTTTGGGTTCTGGATGCTATACTGGGCTGTTAGGATTCAGAGCCGATTAAGCATTTGGGTTTTGTCCTCCAGGCGCACAGGATCTCTGAGAAACTGCCGGTTAGACTCATGGGAGCCAAGCACTGGGCTGTGCACAGCGGGGCCAGACATGGCAAGTACAGCTGTGCCCACCGTGCCCGCCAGGCACTCCCTGGCAGGAGGTGTACCACACCATCTCCTCCCGGAACCTCAGGGTTCTCATGTAGGCAGGCAGGGGCCAGTAGTGCTGTGAAGACAGGCCCCTTCCTTATGAACCCAAGTAGGTTCCTTGCTGCACTGTACAGAGTACTGCTCTGTGAACTGAATTTCACTCTGAATAAACAAAGAGGGGATCACTCCCTCTCAAATCTCCCCCTGGAGCCCTTGTGTGTGATCTAACTTAGAGAGGATTTCTTTTGGGGTTCATTGGACAACGGGTAGAGCTGACAACCTGCTTGCTGGGGTAGACCCCAACCCAAAGGCTTCAGCCTTCAAAGGAGGAGAAATAGGAGCAGCAAGATGGCTCAGCAAGGGAGAGTATCTTCTGTCAAGCCTAATGACCTGAATTCAAACCCCAAACCTACACGGTGGAAGGAGAGTCCCCAAGTTGTCATCTGACCTCTGCTTGTATGCCGTGGCATGACCACAGCCTCCCTTCACTATGTGTGTGTGTATGGATGTATGGATATGCATATTAGCGATGTGTGTGTGTGTGTGTGTGTGTGTGTGTGTGTGTGTATGTGTGTGTAAGAAATGGAAATACAGAGCAGGCAATGAAGCAACAGCTGAGATTGGAAAAATGTGGCCACCAGAAACTAGATGGGAAAAGGAAGGGACATCACCTAGGCTGTGTAGAACTGTGCTTCTCAACCTGTGGGTTGTGACACCTTTGAGACCACTTGAAAGCACATGTATTTACATCACAATTCATAACAGTAGCAAAATTATAGTTATGAAGTAGTAATGAAAATGATGTTATGGTTGGGGGTCAGCACAACAGGAGGATCTATGTTAAAGCGCTGCAGCATTAGGAAGGTTGAGAACCGCTGCTCTAAAGAGCCTCTAGAGGGAGGAGGCACTGCTGTGCCTTGTTTGGGGGTGAAATAGTCTGTAGTACTGTGAAAGGTTACAATTTGGCTGTTTAAAGCCACCATGCTTATTTGGTAATTTGTCCCAACCTTTCAGCAACCCCAACTTGCAACAAGACCCCTTTAAAAATGGCATTGAAGCCTGTGTGAATTTTAAGTTGCAGCCTTTTTCACTTGGCAAGGAACAGAGGGCTGGGGAGAGAGGGGAGCTGGTCATTAAAATGCTTGCTGTGCACAAATGAGGACCTGAGTTCGGTTCTCAGAAGTCACAGAGAAAAGCTGGGTATGGTGGCATGCATTTGCAATCTCAGCAGTGAGCTGGTAGAGAGCAGAGAGTTGCTGGGTCTCCAGTGTTCACTGAGCACCCAGTCTACACTATTTGGTGAGCTCCAGTCCCCAAGGGGCCATCTCAAAAAACAAAGTGGATGGTGCCCGAGGAGCAATACCTGAAGCTGGCTACTTGCTTCCATACACATGTGCAGAGGGCCCCTCAGAGATGCAATGAGAGCAGCATCGAAGGCCAGCATCAGAAAGGCAGCATCGGAGCCCGTTCCCTGCGGCCTGTGGTGGTGATTCCACGCGAATGAATGTACCGCTTGGAGCATCATTGCTCTTTTCTTCAGTCACAAACTAAGAAGCTGCGTGTCTTTCTGGGGTTACTGTGAGGATGAACCTGAGTTCAGCAACCTCTCACTGGCAAAAGGACAACAGTTGGAAGGCGCCATTATTTTCACCCAAGAAAGCTGATACAGGCCAAGGGTCTGAGAACACAGCTCAGCAAACGTGAGCAGGGACAACAGAAAGAGAGCTCCTCCCGCCCATGGTGTTAATGACTTTTCCATTGTTAATTGTTATGACTGATATGCAAAACCAACCAACCAACAAAACAACAAACAAACAAACCAGACAGACAACAGACACTTAGGGAAGAGGAAAGGACTTTGGGGCCTCATGGTTTCTGAGGTTTCAGCTTCTGGTTGACGGGTTCCTTGGCTGTGGGAAAGAGGTAAGGCTGAGCATGATGGTGGAAAGAATGTGATGGGATGGAGAGGCTCACGTTGTGGTAGGTGGGGATAGGGGAGAAGGAGGAGAAGGAGGAGGCTGGGAACAAGCCATACTGCAGAGTGTGCATCCCTAGTGACCCATTTCCACTATTCAGGCCCCAGCTTCCAGTTCCACTACCCCCTACTAGGCCATCAGACTATAAATGGAAGCATGGAGTAACCCACTGATTACAACACAAATTTTACAGGTCAATTACTGTCCCAAAGCCCCAACTGTGGGCATCACATTGGGGATCAAAGTTTCAATGTATGAGCCCTTGGGAGACGTTTTATGTCCAAACCGGGACATCCCCCCCCACCCTCTCGCCTCCTGCAAACACAGCAGAAACGCCATTTGCATCCCTGAAGCTCAGGTGGACAGTCTGGAGGGCCTGAGTGGCTTGCCTTTACCTCTGTCTGGCATCAGTGTGTGAGGACAGCAGTACACCTGCCTCCCACCTGTGTAGAGCAGGGACCAGTACAGTCGCCTTTAAGGGCCAGCTGGTGAATGTCACAGGCTCCCAGGGTCTCTTGTCACCACCGTGGATTTAAGTTCGGCTGTGGCATTGTGAAAGCAGCCACAGGAAACTGGTAAGGAAGTGGGCATGGCTGAGTGCCGAGAACATCGCGACAAAGCCAGCCAGACGGTTGCATCTGGCCCTGGAGCTGCACTTTTTCATCTTCTGGTGGCAAAAGGGTGTGTGGAGAAGCTGGGCTGACATGCTTTGCTGTAGTCTCACTTCTGAGACTTAATCCATGCAGCTAAGTCAACAGTTAACATGGAAAGGAGGGTGGTTTGTGGGCCTGCCTAGCAGAGGGGCTGCCTGCAAGGGACAGTTGCACTGCCCATGTCCACAGAGGCTCCTGCAGGCAGGACCAGAACTGGGACTTGCTTTTCTGCTTGTGCTCACATGACCATCCACCCAGGGGCCCGACAGCCAGCGGTTTCTGGAAGGAACTGAACAGTGCTCCTACAGAGGAATGTCTGATTCTACTTCCTCCTGCATCCAATGGGGCAGAAAAAAGCCAGCAGACACTGGCCAAGCCGTGGTGGGCTGGCCAGACACTGCTGGCAAGTTCACACTTGGGTTCTGATGAGAATGGCTGGAGCCTTTGCTCTGTTGGTTTGACTGCAGAGGCATGCTTAGATCACCTGCCCTGGCTTCATTCTTATTTTTTACTGTATGTTTTTCTAGACAGGGTCTTGTTATGTATGCAGCTCTGCCTGGCCTGGGACTCACCTGTAGACCAAGATGGCCTCAAACTCACTGAGATTTGCTTGCCTCTGCCTCCTGAGTTCTGGAGTTAAAGGCATGCTCCTGTTTGTGTTCTTGATGTATCACTAGCAGTAGTTATAATCATGCCTCAAGTGAGATATAGCCAGTTCACAGCTCAGCCAGAACAGCTTCAGGTGGGCAGAATTCTTCTCTGTCACATGAGGACAGAGACTTAGTGACTGAGATGGCCTCTCCTCACTCAGTACTGCTTACATCATGGAATTGTGCTAGGAAAAAAAAAAGACAAACGAGACAATATTAAACCAAAAGGCTTCTTTACAAAAATGAAACAGAAGATAAAAGGCAACCACACAATGGGAGAAACTCTTTTTCAGCTATTTGTGTGATAGAGGATTAGCATCCTATATATAAGGAACTCAAAAAATTAGACACTGAAAGGACAAATAATCCCATTAATAAAAGAGCAATAATCTGAACAGACACACCCTCCTCCTCCTCCTCCTCCTCCTCCTCCTCCTCCTCCTCCTCTTCTTCTTCTTCTTCTTCTTCTTCTTCTTCTTCTTCCTTTTCTTCTTCTTTTTCTTTTTTGGTTTTTCAAGATAGGCTTTCTCTGCTTACCCCTGGCTGTCCTGGACTCACTTTGTAGACCAGGCTTGCCTCCAACTCACAATGATCTGCCTACCTCTGCCTTTCCAAGTGTTGGGATTACAGGTGTGCATCACCGTGCCTAACTCCTCCTTCTTGGTTTTTATTTGTTTGTTAGAGACAGAGCCTCACAATGCCTGGCTGTCCTAGAACTCATCATGTAGACCAGGCTGGCCTTGAACTCACAGATCTGCCTGCCTCTGCTTCTTGAGTGTTTGTATTAAAGGTATGTGCTACTACACCTGTCTTGAACAGACACTTTCACATGAAGAAATAAACGGCCAATAGATTAATGAGAAAACATTCAACATCTCTAGTTTCCAAGGAGATGTGAATCAAAAGCAATGTGAGATTCTATCTCACCAGAGTTGGAAAGGCCATTGTAAACCAAAAACAGATGTTGGTGGGAACTGGCACAGATGGTGTGAAGGTCTGAATAATAGCCCTGGAAACTTGGGACTATGCGCTAGAATGAAGCCTTCTCATCTCTGTTGCTTTTTGTCGGGGTGTTTTATTATATCAGCAGAAATGAAACTAGAACAATCCAGTCCTGTTACCTACACTTAGTCCTTTTCTGCCTTCACGTTCTTACTGGTTATCTCCCTATTCCTTAATTAGCAGCACGCCTTCTAGAAGAGGAAGGGCTTATTTTAGCTCACAGTTCCAGGCTTCATGAAAGTTCAGGCAGGAGCTTGAAGCACCCGGTCAAATCACATCCACAGTCAAGTATAGAGAGAAATAAATGTGTGCGTGCCTTCTACTCAACTGGCTTTCCCTTCTCTGTACAGTGTCGGGCCCTAAACCAAGGAACAGTGCTGTTCGCTTTCAGGCCGGATCTTCCTATGTTGATTAATGTGATCGAGACAGTTCCTCACTAGGCAGTCCCTCCTGTGGAGTTTTTTCCAGAGGCAATTCTAGGGTGACTCAGACCAATCGTAGAAAACTCTCCATCACAGTGAGTTGGGATAGCACGAATAGTCAAACGTCTCTGTGCATGTGTGACACTGCCCTAACAAAACTACCATTTTGTACAGTGAACATACACTCAGAAAGGCAAAGGAATACCCTTTTAACATGGGAGAATTAGTAATTTAAAAAAAAAACAAACAAACGGCAAGGTGCCTGCAACACAGGGATAATTCCTTTTGAGATCAGGCTCCAGCAGCATGAGCTTTGTATTGGGAACTCATCCCACTGGCCAGTGGCTGGAGCCCTGGACAACTGATTCCCAGGATGGACAGACTTCCATCAGTCTTCCATACAGTCTTTTTTGTAGCTTACAGCCACCGGTCCTGTTTGTGCTGTTTCTCCATCTGTGCTTCCAAACAAAGAGAACCGCTAGCCGCAGTGATGACCAGGTACTTGAGACACGAGCAGCCCACGCTGAGACATGCAAGAATATGCACCAGTTTTCAAAGGTAGATTATTTCAACAACACGGATGTCTAGCAGCTCAGCAATGCTTCAGAGTGATTTGTGTCTTAGGCAAATTAGAGTCCACATCTCCCACAAAGCTGCCTCCACTATGGTTCACTGAGCCCCTGCTACTGAGTTGGGAGCCTCCTGGCTGGGTTTCCACAGACAAAGAGCTCAGATCTGAGCCCTTCCCTTTCATGTGTGGGATGTGTGGGGTGACTACATAGAGCTTATGGGACTTCCTGCCCATCTCTCTCTCAGGTTCCTTAGAAGAGCATGGATTCCTTCAAAAGTGACCAAAAGATATGGCCTCAGATGCTCTGAGATTTTCAGGGCTGCTAGACCTTGTGACATCTGGGTACCGGCAGAACCCCTTTCTTTCCCACTGGGCCTCCTTCCATGCCCTCACAGATGCTTTCCGCCCCTCAGCCTCCATCCCTTCTCTCTGTATCCAGAGTCTCCTGCACACTTATAGCCTGCTACCCATACTTGCCTATTTGCTTGACAGTTCATTTCCAGAGGCTCTGCATGCTCTGTTCCAGGCCTCGGTTCCTGGGTGTTCCCAGCATGGTGACTGACACATATGTACCAGTAAACTCTATGAACAGAATAAAGTACCTGATTTATAAGAGCGGGGACAAACATCGCCATTCAGAATTGTGACTGTGACAACCTTGAACCGAGAAACGTGCACATGACAGCTCTCTTCTTACACAGGAGGAAATGGCGTTCCTCCAGTGGGGAGAGTTCAGGATCATACCGTGTGTGACGAGAGAGTGTGTGTGGCCCTGTTTATAACCTCCGTAACGGAGCACACATCACATCCATTGGGCAGATGTTGGGTAAAGCATGTGTACTGTCTTTCATTTGCATAAAATGGGAGGAGTTTTGTTCCCTTCTTACTCACCTTCTGTGGATGAAGAAACTAAGGCGAAAGGATACTTAGCACCTTTTTGTGGTCAGGCTTCTTTGTGTTGGTGAGATTCAGACATGGGCCTAGGAGATGACCCAATGGCTAAAAGCACTTGCCCTGCAAGCCTGATAACATGACTTTGATCCCTGGAGTCTCTGTGCAAAGCTGGCTGCAGTCGGCGCAGCTACGATCCTTGCCCTCCCGTGGGAAGATGGGAGGTGTGAGGCCGGCCAGCCTAGAGTGCGCAGCAAAGAAACAGGATGACTATTCCAGAGCCGACTCTGAGAAGTTGTCCTCTAACCTCCACATGTGTGCTGCGACAAGAGCGAGCGCATGCCCTGTCACACTGCCACAGTCAGGGACACGGAGAATGTGACCTCTCCCAGGGGTGTGGCATGAGAAAGTAAAGATAGATAGCAGTCATGTCCCGTCCCATGAGGCCTCAGAAGCCCTGGTCCTTGCTGCCAGGTTCTAGATGAGGAGCTGAAGGGGTATTTTAGCAGCTCAGGAAAGGATCATCATGTAAACAGTGAGAGACAACTAACAGGGTTTGCGTCCAGGGGGTCTTGGTTCCAGACCCTCACTGACTCTTGCAGCCTGGCACTCATTACAGAACCTCTTTGAGGCTCAGTTTTCTTATTTGCACATCAGAGTCGTGAACACAGAAGTCCCTCATGATCTCTGATATTGCTTTCCACGGCTTCAGTCCCCGACCATCAACCACAGACTGAAAATACAATCTGGAAAATTCAAGAAATGAGCAAGTCGGAAGTTTTCAGTTGCCCACTGTTCTAAGTAGCATGATGCAATCTTGCACCTCCCTTCTAGGTCACGCCAAGGATGTGACTCACCCCCTCTGCCCCTCACTTCCAAGATGTACTTACTCTCCAGCCAGCATCTCGATCTACGAGAGAGAGAGAGAGAGAGGATCATCTTTTGTAATGTAATTGTCCTATTTTATTATGCTTTATTAATCTATTAGATTAAACTAATTTGATTAGTTTTAATTAATTAAGTTGGGTCTTATCACAGGTCTGTAATGATAGAGACAGAACTTCTGCAGGGTTTGACACTATTCGTTTCTGGACAACTCATGAGGGGGGGTCTTAGAACATGACCATCCGAGATAGGGGTCCCTGCACATTGGCTGGCTGCAGGGTGTCTCTGACACCCTCTTGAGTCCATAGTGACACGCTTTCTGGTGTGTTGTATGGACCTGTTCACTTGGAACCACCAGTCTGAAGAGGCGACTTCCATCCCCCAGGGACCGTGCTTGCTGCCACCTGAGAGCAGGCCTAGGCATTGTCATCTCGGGAGGAAGGCTGAGATCTGTAGGGCACACGCTGTGGTGATATGCTCCTGGCCACACAGGCCTAAGTGGCAGATCTGGCCTGGGGACCAGCTGTCCCAAGGCCCTTCTTTCCTTCTGTTGGGCAGCTCTTCCTCCCAGCACATCTGGGCCAGCTGCCCCTCCTGTTTGGCTAATTCCAGACACACTGTGTAAAAAACTTGCTGTTCCGATGGTTTAGGCACCTTTTGTCTGCTGAGGCTCCCCACCCCCTTCTTTTTTCTTTCTGGATTGTTATTTTACATCAAGGAAAAATAATGAAAAGAATTTAATTCATCGCTAAGTGCTTGGGGAGAAGAATTCAACTAGGGAGTCGTGGCCAAAGAACAGTATGAAACTAGAAGCAAGCCTGATGAAGGCCACTAGGCCGAGGGCCGCTGGTAGGGCTTCTGTACTGGGTATTGGGTTCTTGAGCCATGTCGCCACTTGGCAAGCATTCACAAGAAAATTCTCTGCCCCAGTTCTGAAGTTGGGGTGAGATGGCTTGCATCCTTAGGCTCCTCCAAAGTTTGTGTTGCTATAGCTGCCCTGAGCACAGTAGCGTTCTGACAGGGCTTTTAAGGGGTGGTTGGGTCTGAGGCTCCCTCTTCGTGATCACGATTAGTGCCCTTATAAAGGGGCATGAGTCAAATATGTACCGTCTTCCCCTCTGCCAGGTGAGGATCCACGGGTAAGGCATTGCCTTGGCACACAAAGCGGTCATCACTGAGTGTTCTCGGACTTGGCCTTGCACGCCTCAGCCTCCAGGACTGGGAGAAGGTCCTCGGCTCAGGTGTCTTGTCACAATAGCAGAACTGTACTGGGATGGGACAGTGCTGTATTCTTTCAGGGCCCAGCACAGACAAGCAAGTGAGCTCAAGAGGTTCAGGAGGCTGGTGGGGGCAGGGTGGATGGGGTACCTCCCCACGGTGGCTGTTGCTGACCTGTGCTCCCAGCTGTAGGCCCCCATGGTGACTTAACATGCACTCTTTTTCGGGGGGCCTGGCAAAGCTGTGACCTTTTCTACACACCATGGTTTATGTGCCAACAGGCCAACGTCCGTCCATGATCTGGTTCTGGCCCTCCGAAAACCCGGGCAGTGCCATGCAAACCTTGAGACATGTGTCTAGCTCATTCACAAAGGCCAGAGGCTGTAGAACTACCATTCTGGGTCTTGTTTGTGGGATTAGCTATCTAAGGTTTGGGAAGGGGCATTTTCTCTACCAAGTTATCTTGTTCTTACTGGAGTGCCAGGTAGTCACACCTCTGAGAAGTCCCACTCAGAAACCTGCCCTGTCTTTGCTCCTGTGTGTCACCTGTGCCCCACAGACACCCTGCCATGACTCATGCCTCTGGGATTGTGTTGGCCTCCCAAGGTCAAGGTACTTCCATAGCTAGAAGGTTGCTCTGTTTCTTCCATGCCTGGTGTTGTATCTGGGCTTCTATGCTTTTATAGAAGAATCTAGAACTACTGTTGGCCAAATAACCCATTCACACAATGAAAATGAAATTGCCAGGGCAGGTGTCAAAGACTCTAGTGCTGAATTTGAGATGCCATCATGATTTACATGCTATTCAAGGCCAAGTACCAGGCAGAGTTCCCAGGGAACCCAGCCATTTCTCTAATGGTGATAGAGGTGTCATGAGGCCAACTCGGGGTGTCCACAACCATGTGCGGGATAGTACATCTGTGTAGCCTATCTTCTGTGACTAGGAACACATCAGAAAATGGAGGCCAGGATTGGCTGGTGAGGTTTCCTGAGCCTGTGAGAAACAGGACCGGGGAGAGAGGCTCACAGAGTGACAGAGTTGTTTCCTGTCATCTAGCACTGCAGAGCCAAAAGGAACCAGGAGGCACTGGAGGCATCCACATTGCCTTTGAAACTTGGGGGACCAAGGCAGGAATTCCAGGAAGAAGTTTCCTCCTAGACAGCCGAATGTCTTCACTGGAGAAACCTCCAGTGCTGTGTTGACCTGGGTGACACACAGACAGGAGCCCTCGACAGAGCACCTGCAAAAGGCCTAGGAGGGAAGAGCTGCACCTCCACCGCCACCCCTCAGCTCCTGTCACTCCAGGGGATTGCTTGTCCTAGCTGTTGATTCAACTATCTACATTCCTCCGTGCCCCTCGGCGTAGAAGCTGGGTGTTGGCTCAGGCCCACTTCTTCCTTTTCCATGTTGGTCCCCAGCTCCCCCCCTTTTAAGGCTTTATTGTTATTTTTTTTTTAGCTGACACCTAACAGTCATGTGGATACATTTCTGCAGACAGTACACAGATCCACTTCAGAGAGACCGAGTGGGGTAGTTAGTACTCCGTCACTTCAAACATTTATCGTCTCTTGCTGGGGAAACAGTCAAAAATCTCTTCCAGCTATTTTGAAATACATAGTGCATGTTTTTGTTACTTTAAAAACTTTAAATGTGTTATACAATTTCCACACCATTTACATAATGAATTAGATTATGTAAGTGACACCATATATTTATATATAAGCAAAGTCTACCTTTTCTTGTTAAGCTCTTGTGTGTGTGTGTGTGTGTGTGTGTGTGTGTGTGTGTCTGTGTGTGTGTGTGTAGAAATGTACCCGGCATAAGTTACCCTGTGGTGGCGGATGGGCGTTCCCGTCACCACCGTCCACCTCCAGAACACTGACATCTCCCTGAGCTGAAACTGTCCCCATTTAACTCCACCCCTGCCTGTGTTTCTCCACCAGGGGCTGGGAACAGCCATCCTGCTTCTAGCTTCTATGACCCTGGCTAACGGCAGGACTGTCCTCTGGTTCCCTCTTCCTGTAGCGACCAGTGTCCAACCTTCTCTGAGTCCATGGCCCACTAGGAGGCCACCCACACAGGAGGCCAGGACCACACAGTGGCTGCACTACAGCTCTGGAAGGTCCCCCTAGGGATTGCTGGGACTTCACAAAGCCTTTGTGTTTGTCTCTCTGCTACTTCTGTATGTTCGTGTAGAGACTTACGGGATCTGACAAGAAGACAGAGAAATTCTCATGTTATAGAAGAGACATGTCACAGCCCACAAGCACGCTGTCCCTCTGGCCATTGGTGACTTAAATGTCCCTGGGCTCCACATGTACACACTTGACCTGGAGGGGTAAGGGTGCTGGAGTGTGGCTCACCTTCCCAGATGGCTCCCTTAAGCTCTGCTGGCCCAGGACTACTTTCTGCAGAAAGGGTGTCTCTTTAGTCCTCTCTTCCCATTTCCCCTGGAAGTGACCTTTCCCAGCCATGGCTGGGGTCACTTTGGGACAGCTGACCCTCGGCTCTCCTGAGATGCTTTGGGAGCCTGCAGGCAGCCCTCTGCTTTGAGTTGCAAGATTCCTGGCTAGACATGAAAGAAAAGATTATAACAGTCCATTTTCTCTAGGCAGCTTACCCTTGATTCAGTGAGAATCAAGAAGGGAGAAAGAAACCTTCATTCCTCCATCCCTATCCCACAAGCCACCTTGCTCTGCTCTGGCTGGTGAGGCCCCAGGTGAGGCTCTCAGGGTACGCTGGGCTTGAGCAGGTATATTTGTGCACTTCACTGAACCCTTTGTAGCTTCTTGCTTCTGCAGGGCCATCGTGCCTGTCCCACGAAGCACAGCCAGCGAGTCACAGAGCTCAGATTGAGGTCAGATCCGGCCGGATAACACCTAGGCGCCTTCCTCCCTGCTGTTTGTCCCCCGTGGGCTGAGGGGCTGGGCTTTGCCTGGACATGATGTTCTCTGTAACATCAAATGGGCTTGTGTAACCATGTGACTGTGCAGTAGACTGTACTGAGTGTGTGGGCTTTGGCCAGGGTCAGGCCAGGTTACGCTACAGTCCCATGCTGCACCCAAAAGAATCCCGAGCCGGCAGCAGCCCCCTCACCCACGAGTGACCCGGCCGGGAAGCAACTGGTGAGGCAGCCAAGCTCGCTATGATTTATGGAGGGTGGTGGCCTCGGCATCCCATTGATACAGCACTCTTTTAGACTCCTGCTTGCTGGCCATGCTGCAGGCGCTCAGGCTGGCCCTGCCGCTGCTGGGCTCAGCCCGCACCTATTTTGAGCATTTTGATGTTTTCATAGGGACTGTGGGGAAGATGATTTATGTCTGCCTCCCCCTTCTAGCTCTTCCATGGCGGCATGCTTCTGAAAAGGATGGAAAACGGGGCTCCAGATCCTGTCCACGCTCACTGTCTTTGCAGGGGTCCAGCAGAGCCCTCTGCAGCCCCTCAGACTTAGCCGTGAACTCTGGTACCCCCAGGCCCGTAAATGGGTCTGCTGAGGCCAACTTTAAAACATACTCCAGCACAGCAATTTGTGTCTGTGTACTGGCATTCCAGTGCCTTTCCATCTTAGAACAGTAATTCATCAGCTAGATGGAAACTGCTTTGAGGTAACTGAGAATGTTAGACTTGTACACTCATAAATGAGAGATTTCAAAAGAGAGGCCCCCTCTTGGCCCCAGAGCCAGCCGACAACAGCCAGCTCTGCCCAAGGGCCAGGCCTAGAGACTGCCATGTGACTGTCCTGACATTGCAGGTCTGGGGGTGTCACTCTTGTTAATGTTATACAGGGACAGGTGTCTACATGAGTCCCAGGGATGGTGGGGGGGGGCGGGATAGAGATGAGAACTGGGACAGAGAATCTTACATCCAGATTTGAGGGTTCTTGAATGTGTCTGGCTGAGGCTGGTGGACAAAGAAGTGATCGGGCTTCTGTGGAAGTCAACCCAGCCACTGTATTAATGGTGCCGTGACACCATCAATATGGTGGAAGCTGTGGTGGGGTCTGGACGAAGAAGCTGATGCATGCTTTCAGCTTGGTACGTGAACTATTTCAGGGAAAGTCAGAGGAGGGCCATGGGCAGCCAGGGGCCTGACATAGACAGCTTGGGGTGCCTCACTGGAGGTTTCAGGCCTTGCGCTCAAGGTAGCAGAGGAGTGTGTATGTGTGTGTGTCTGTGCGCGTACATACACGTATAAAGGTCAGAGGTCAACATTGGTGTCCTTCCTTAGGCACGGTTCATCTTGTTTTTTAAGACAGGGTTTCTTCTGTCAGGTCAGTTTGGCCGGACTGGACTTGTTGGCCAAGTGAGTCCTATATCTGCCTGTCTCCACACGGCTCTTGTGGTGGTTTGATTAGGAATGGCCCCCGGAGGCTCATCTGTTTTAATACTTGGTCACTAGAGAGTCGTGGTGTTTCTTCACAGCAATAGATCGCCGATTAAGATAGGAGGTAGCACCAGGGGCTGGGATATGGCTGTGACAGGCCTAACTGTACTTCCTGCTGGCAGAAGGTAGGCTTTGGAACTTTGGATTAAGAAAGCTGTTGAATGTTTTACATGGGGCTGGATCTTACACGGGAGACAGTGGTGATAAGAGCAATGTAGGTTATGATGGCCTGGCTCAAGAGGTTTCAGAAGGGAAGAAGACTATTAATAAGTGGCCTAGAGCCTCTTCTTGTGATATTTTGGCAAAGAATGTGGTTGCTTTCTACTCTTGTCCAAAAATCTGCTTGAGCTAAATTAAGGAGTTTCGAAGTGATAGCATTGCCAAAGGAGATTTCAAGGCAGCCTAGTATAGACTCCATTGTGTGGCTATTAGTGGCTGCTCTTACACAGGTCTATCAAAAACGAAAAAGAGCAAGCTGAGTAAGGGAAAAATATAAAATGTCCAGTTGGAGGAGACAAGGAGCACCCGGAAGTGTGATGTCACTATACCCAGTGAAAAGTTTAAAGAGAAGCCTGATCCCATGTGGAATAAAGGGAGTGGTGACCTCAGGGCAAGATCCCATCCAGCTAAGCTTCCAACTTGTGAAAAATCAATTAAAGAAAAGCTTAAGAAATGAAGGAAGCCATCAGCACCAGAAAGCTGGTCCAAATGTAATTGAATGATGGGGCCATTTCCAGCTGTAGCAAGCAACAGAACTTGGCAGCTTTGGCCACACAGTTCTGGATTTAGAGTCAAGGATACACAAAAGAAGTTATGAAATCTCCCTCTGCAACCAAGGAAAGCCACTACAGCCAGGCACATGTCACGGCTGTGCCTGCATGGAGGCCCAGAGAGACCTTTGCATGAAGCTGTGAAGGTGTAACCTGGATTACCATGGAGACCCCAAGATGCTGGAGATGCCAGAGCTGTGTGATACCTGCCTAGGAGAGCTGCAGGCTGGGTGTGGATCAACTGGGAGAGAGAAGTGTGTTTCCATCAACAAAGCTGAATGTGGTTGGAGATCTGAAGAGCCCTTTGACATCAGACATGGGGACGCAGTTTGCCTTGCTGGGTTTCGTCTTTGCTTTGGTGCAGTAATTCCTCACTGTGCTCCCTTTCCTCCCTTTTGGAATGGCAGTGTATATGCTGTGCCATTGAATGTTGGAAGTATGCAATCTGCTCTTTAATTTTGACTTGTTAGGGGATTACAGTTAAAAGATTGCACGACTCTCAGAAGAGACTTCGGTCTCTGAATTTTTACACGGTACTGAAATGCCTATAAACTTTGAGGACTTTTGAAGTTTGACCTGAATTCATTTTTGCATTATGACATGGATACAAGTCCATAGGGGCCAGGGAGTGGAATGTGGTGGTTTGAATAGCCATGGCCCTCAAAGGCTGATACATTTGGATTCTTGGTCATGAGGGAGTGATTCTGCTTGAGAGGGATTAGGAGGTGTGACCTTTTTGGAGTAGATGTGTGGCCTTGCTAGAGGAAGTGTGTCACTAGGGGTGGACTTTGGCATTCCAAATGTTTAAGTCAGGCCCAGTGGCTCTCTCTCTCTCTCTCTGCTGCTGCCGCCTGTGAATCTGGATGTAGAACTCTCAGCTTCTCCAGCACCATGTCTGCCTTGGTGCTGCCATGCTTCCTGCCATGCTGATAATGGACTAATCCTCCACAACTGTAAGCAAGGCCCAGTTAAATGCCCTCCTTTATAAGAGTTGGCGTGCTCACTGTGTCTCTTTGCGACCAAAGAACACAGACTAGGGCAGATGTGAATCCTGAAGTAGCTCGGCAGCAGCTGGTTGATTAGATGCTTGGCTGAGGACCCCCAAACCAGCAGCCTCCCTACTAAGAGATGTTCAGTACAAAGCTGGATCTCAGGGAACGTGGCGTGTGGGCTACATTGCACAGTTTGTCTTCAGCTTCACTTTCTTAGGTTTCAGGTGCCAACAGTATGAGAAGAAAACCTCCCCAAAGAAAGCCTTTGTGTTTTTGATACTGCAGCTTTAAATAGTGTGATGAACTCTCCATCCATCCTATGGGCATCTCGCTTGGGATAAGTCACTCTTTGTCCTGTGTATCCACATTACAGACTCTACCCACCTGCTGGTTATTTTGTGGCCATCTCGGTAATTCCACTACATCGAGTGTCTCAGTATTCATTTGAGCAATCGTAATTTTTTCTTAATAATGACTGTGGCATGCAAGAATAGTGATGTTGTCTAATTTCCAGTATTGGGGCTTATGATTATTTTAAGATTATTGCTAGTTACCACTGGTAATCTTTTGTCATGCTTAGTTTATACATTTAACTTACCGTATGTATTATTTATAGGGAAAACAATATTTTATATAGGGTCTCAGCATATGTAGGCACTTCCTGGAGGAGACTGAAAGTATTGCCAGTGGGTTTGTGGGGGCAGCTGTGCGTGGTTGGCTACCTGCTGAATGACACCATTTCTTACTGCTATCAGAAGCTTCACCTCCATCTTCTATGAAGTGACGCTTCCCTGTGAGCCCCATGGCAACCGGGCTGGCATTTCTTCAGTCTTGACTTTCACAGGGACAGTGCATGTTTGTATCTGTTACTGTGAGCTTTTTGGAGGCAAGAGACCTTTATGAATTTAAACATTTAAGTTTTTGAGGGTCTCATATGTGGATACTGTATTTACGTTACTAGTACCCTTCCCTCTCCCCCTCAAGCTCCTCCTGTGGCCCCCTCAAGTTCACCCCTTCCTCTTACTTATTATTATTACTGAATATATATGTTGTGCATATATAACTCCAACTGAGTACATTTAGTGTTGATTTGGATGACCTATGGGGGTGGGGGGCAGAGCTTGTCCCTGAGAAAACGAATTCTCAGCAGACATCGGTTGTCTATAGATTTCTATCCAGAGGTGGAGCCCCGTGTAATTTCCGCTCCCCACACTGGCACTGAACGTGTCAGCTGGTCATTGTTCTCATCTTCTCTAGGCAACCACACTGCTGAGATGTCATGGGTGCAGCATTTCTGTCATGTCTAGAAGACACTAGCTAGCTAGCAGCAGGTGTCCCAATCCTGTGACTCTTACTGTCTTTCTGTCCTTCTTCTGTGATTTTCCCTGAGCCTTAGGTGTAAGGGGCTGCATTGTAGATGTATCAGTTGGAGCTGGCTACCTCATGATCATGTATTTTATTCATTTTATCTCCACAATAGACTTTTAAGCCAGTGTGAGTCTGAGTTGCTGACGTGCATGGTTCAGGGACCCAAAAATGTCTAGAGAAACCACAGCTGCTTCTTGCAGCTGCAAAGCAGTGGCCATGCCTTTTCCCAACAATTCAGTGCAACCCAGTCATGTTCGAAGGCCAGCCCACTCTCCCCCGGGCTTATGAGTGTATTCTGACCTTAATCCACCTCTTTGGTAAGATTTATTAATTACCGTACTGGAGGCGGCATTGTGCCAAGAAGTTCAAAGCATCTTCTAGCCTTAACCCATTAATCCCATTAGCATCCCAGAGTGATTGGGAAGGCACTGGTGGGTCCTGTGATTAAAACCACCCTGCTGCTGTGTACTCAGGAGTCCAAAGCTTGGCCTGGATGTCCTCGGTGAGTCAGCTCGAGCCTGGAAGAGGAGCGGAGTTTCTCAACTCAGGCCAAGGGCCATGCTGCCAGGGCAGGCTCCCTTCCTCACAAAACAGCCATTGTCCATGCCTCCAAAGATGCGCCCACCCTCAACACAAGCAGGTGTCAGAATCTAGGCACCAGCAGCCTTAGCCACATCATCAGCAACCCCTTCATCTTTAGGGCATCTCCCTTCTCTGAGGTTCCCTTACCCCAAACAGCCTACCCACACAGATGGCTTTAGCTTCACAGCAGAGGTCGCATCTGTCACCTGTCCAGGGTGTGACACAGCTGCACAGTCCCTGAGAGGGGTACCTACCAGGGCAGGGCTGTTCTCTGGGGTGCTGGGGAGGGGACCCACTGCGTGAGATGGCCAGACAAGGAAAAAACAAGATGTTCCTTCTCCTGCCTGCATTGCCCTTGACCCCAGGATTCTACACTGTTTTCAATCTTCAGTCCAAGTTTTGTCCAAGAACTTGGTGAAGCTAGTGAAGAGGGGAGGAGAGAGAGAGAGAGAGAGAGAGAGAGAGAGAGAGAGAGAGAGAGAGCATGTGTGTAAACAAGTATACTTTTCTTGCCAGATGTTTTATTTTGTCCTGGGCTTTCAGGGCTGTGCCATTGAGCTGTCCTGCTGGGGCTGAATAAATCTTTGTTTTATGGCTTCTTTGGTCTTTTACAACCAGAGGCCCCAGGAAGGGATCAGAGCTTGTTGTCCTTCTGGTATCGACCTTGGGTGACCGCTCAAATGCACCATGAGCTAACTAGTCTTGAGAGACCCTCGGAGCTGATCTGAAATCAGACTGGCAATGTCCCAGACGTAGTACCACGGCCAGAGTGTAATCACCAGGCACAGTGCATCTCAGCAGGACCCCACTAAGAAGAGAAGGCATCTCATTTTCATTAGTGGTGCCTTAGCAGTGACCAAGGGTATGGTGGCCTATTGCCTTTCATCTCCAACCTGCTTTTAAACATATGAAAAGTGAGACCTCAGAAGGACCTCTTAGTGTCCGTGAACCGTTCCTACAGAGGGCACTGGCTAGAGCAGCCATACTGTAGGTAGAAATGTGAGTGTGGCAGAGGTCTGCATGGACCGCAGGGCACAGGCTCACTCTGGCTATCGGAAGCAAGGACCCTGGCAAAGGGCCAGCCCTGTGAACTGTTGTGAGCGATCCAGCCATGGCCAGCTGTAGAGGACTACAAGTACTGGAATGAGAGGAATGGAACCTGGGTCTGTTTCTTGAATAGGTTTCCACGCCCAAGAGAAGCACTTAATTAAAGCTCAATCTGGAAAGTTGTATTTTAGTCCCTGAGACATGTCAGACCACAGGGCTGGGTGTGGGCAAGGTCTCAGGGTAAAGCAGGACCCTGATCACTCCCTGTGGGTCTCTCTGTGGCCCTGGCATGCCGACAGCATCAACCAGGAGATGAGGCCTTGCTGCAGCCTCCAGCCATATTTTGACTCGTTGCTGTGCTGTTGAACAGCAGGGCACTGCACACTGAAGATGGTTACATCTTTCCCCGTGCATCCTAGGGAGCTTACAACTTACTGATCTATGATGAAGAGTTAGACTTAGCTGCTTCATCATGAGACTCACTGTAGTGTCCCCCGGAAACATCAGCGAGTGCAGCTTTGCGTGGAAGGGGGCATCAGAGCATAACGTCTACCATTTCAGCAGTTAAAAACCGTACAGTATGATGTCTTCAGGTGCATTCATGAAGTTGCATGGTCATCATTGCCATTCAGTTTCAGACATTTTCTTTTCATTATCCCAAAAGGACTCAGCCATCACGTAATCACTGCCTCCCAGCCCCTGGCAGCTAGTGACCTACTTTCTTTCTCGGCAACTTTGCCCATTGTGCATTTCTGTTGCAATTGTCTTCCTTTTCCTGGCTTCTCTCTCTAGGCCTTGTGTTCCCAAGGCTCAACCTGAATCGGGAAGGATGATATCTCTACAGGCTGCTCCTTGGCTTGGGGAACCTCACTGGGCTCTGTTACTGGTGCTGGCCATGATTTTTTAGTGCTTTTCTGCATGTTTTTGTTTGTTTGTTTGTTTTGGTTTTAGGCATCCATTACGTCAGATAAGACAGAGGCTCTGGCTGTGAGGCAGGAGTATGGAATGACTGGTCAGGCTGCATTCTCAGGAAGGAAGCAGAGTGAGGAGGGCTGGTGCTCAGCTCCATTTCCCCTGTTTTCCTTTTAGTTTGGGACCCCAGCCCACTGGATAGTGCCGTCCGCACTCAGAGTGAGCCTTCCTGACTCACACACAGCTCTCTGGAAGCACCTCCTTGGACACAGACATACCCAGAAGTGTGTCTTCTGATTCTAAATCCTATCAAATTGAAGTTCGGGATTAAAGGATAGAAGCCCACTCCTTGTCAACTTGATTCTAAAACATACCAGTTTGAAATCATAGCATCCAACCCCCTGGTGTCTAAAAATCTCATGCTCTTCCCCAAATGCAACGTGTGTTTAGTTAATCCCTGAACGTTCATAAGAGTTCCAAAATTATTTGAAAGTCTTAAGTGTAGACTTTCTTCTGATACTCAAGTAAACTTTTAACCATGAACCCCTGTAAAATAAAAACAAACAAACAAACAAACAAACAAACAAACAAATAACATGCTTTCAATGTGCAATGATACAGAGTAAATATTCCCACCCAGAAAGGAAGATATTAGGACAAAGCAAGGAAAGATTAGGCCAAAGCAAAGCTGGCACCAAGCATGACTGATATCAAATCCTTCAGTTCCCTGTCCAGCATGTGGGGCTGTGGTAGCACTACCCAGATCCGAGAGGGCTCAGGAAGCCCACCCTCCCAGCTCTACTGCTTATGGCACACAGAGCCTTTCTCCTGGGTTGGCCTCATTCTGTACCTGCATGTTTCCATGGCAGACACCTCACAGCTCTGCGTGCTGGTGTCTCCACTGCGTCTTAGGCTTGACCTTCCCAACATCATGCAGTGGCCTCTTGGGGCCTCTGTGTAGGGACTCAGATGCTACACATTGCTTGGCTGCAGTAGCTTTCTGGAACCAGGGTGCAAGCCTCCTTGGAACCCTCACTCTTGAATCTTTCGCACCTGTAAAACCACCGGCCACGTGTGCAACACTGCCAAGTTCCGCTGCCAGGCTGAGAAGCAGTCTGGCCTCCTTGGACCATTGTTGCGGCATCATCTGGTGCCTTGGAGGCTGACCCTGGGAAATACTTCCCAAGCTGGCCATTTTGGAGTAGAGGATGTCTATGGTGGTGGCTGGAGCAGGGACTTCTTTTCAGAGCACTTTCCCTTTTGTCCCAGTACCAACTGCCAGTTTTCTTTTCTGTTCTTTTTTTTTTTTTAGCTTTATAATTTAACTCAGTTAAAATGTTTACTTGATCTTTATATTTGTAATTAAGCTTTTTCATACAATATATTTTGATAATGTTTTTCTCTCCTCCAGTTCCACCCAGATCTTCTCTACTGCTTCACAGCCCAACTTTATGTTCTTTTTTTTCTTTAAACAAAACTAAACAAAAACAAAACAAGTAAAAAGATCATGAAGAAAAAAAAATATCCAAACAAAATAGAGCTATAGTAATAAAAAAAAAATGGTTTTTGTATTTAAAAAAGGCACGTTGATCAATTGAAGGCAGGTTGATCCAATTTAAGACCCAGGGATGATTCCATACATCTACAGACATCTGTTGGCAAAAAGCCAAAAGCACACACTGGCAAGAAGGAACATTTCAATGAATGGAGCTAGTCAAACTGGATGGGTGCGTGTATAAGAACAAAGAGAGAGCCCTAGCTACCACCCTGTGTAAAATTCAACTCGCAATGGATCGGTGTAAGACAAGACATCCTGACAGAAGAGAAAGTAAGGAATTGGCTGGAGCTCCTTGGCGCAGGAAAAGGACTTTCTGTGCAGGACTCTGAAAGCACAACCACTAAGAACAACAACTAATAAACAGGGTCTCAGGGACCTAAAAAGCTCCTGTTTTGCAAAGCTCCACCATCCCAGCAAAGCAGCAGCCCAGAGTATCTCTTTAATGTTTTTTTTTTTAATTATGCATCTTTCTTGACTGTAATTTTAAGCTACTTCACACTCTTTTCCTTGGCAAACTACGCATTCTATCTTTTGGTTCCACTTGCTCTTGTCTTTCACTGTGGATCCAATCATGAGTGGTCAACAGTATCCATAACATGGTCCAATGCTGCATCTTCTTAAAGCTGTCCCTCCTGAGAAGCAAGGCCTTTGAATTCAGGCTCACAGGAGTTCTTCAGGGCACAGGCCATGCCATCATGCTCTTTGCCAGAGTGTAACACAGATGGCCTCTAGTCCAGGGTCTGACAGAGTCCTGGTTCCCCTCAGATACCTTATGAGTCAGGCCTCCATTTTCCACTCTTGGCAGCATGGCCCATTGAGTTCTGCTTATGTTATTCTAGAGCTACAGATTTTACCGTGGTCCTCCTACAAACCAGTTCTGATGGTGTATAAACAAACACCTGCTCATGTTTGTCACAGCAACGGTCTCACTCCTTGGCACCAGTTTTATCTGTTAGCTATTTCTTTTGCTGCTATGACAAAACATCTAACAACCGAAACTTGAGGAAGAAAGAGGACTCTGGCTAAATGCTCAAACCCCATACAGAAAGGCAAAGAGGATGGACATTAGAAGAGGGAGAAAACGGAACAGGATAGGAGCCTACCACAGAGGGCCTCTGAAAGGCTCTACACTGCAGGGTATCAAAGCAGATGCTGAGACTTATGGCCAACCTTTGGGCAGAGTGCAGGGAATTTCATGAAAGAAGTAGGAAATAATAAGACCTGGAGAGGACAGGAGCTCCACAGGGAGGGCAACAGAACCAAAAAATCTGGGCACAGGGGTCTTTTCTGAGACTGATACTCCAACCAAGGACCATTAATGGAGATAAACTAGAACCCCTGCACAGATGTTGTCCATGGCAGTTCAGTGTCCAAGTGGGTTACACAGTAATGGGAAGAGGGACTGCCTCTGACATGAACTGATTGGCCTGCTCTTTGATCACCTCCCCCTGAGGGGGAGCAACCTTATCAGGCCACAGAGGAAGACAATGCAGCCACTCCTGATGAGACCTGATAGACGAGGATCAGAAGGAAGGAGAGGAAGACCTCCCCTATCAGTGGACTTGGAGAGGAGCATGCATGGAGAAGTGGGAGGGAGGGTGGGACCGGGAGGGTAGGAGGGAGGGGGCTATAGGGGGATACAAAGTGAATAAAGTATAATTAATAAAGATTACAATAAAAATGGAAAAAAAGAGAAAAAAATAATTTCTTTTGGCTCACAGTTTGAAGGTGCGACCCTTTGTAGTGGGAAAGCTGGCAAGATCAGCTGGAGCTGTGATGGCAGGAACAGAGCTGGTCAGACTGTGTCCATGGTCAGGAAACTGAGAAACAAATATTGGTGTTCCGCTAGCCTTCTCATTTTTATTTAATATTGGATTCCAGTACACAGGACTGTGTCACCCAGATTCTGGAAACACAGCCTCAGATAGTCCTGGAAGTTTATGTCTCGGTAACTCTATATGTCATTAAGGTAGCAGTCAAGATTAACCATCAATGTGTATTTTTAATAGGAAAATAGAGCTCTTATTTTAGTCAGCTTTCTGGTGTTGTCACAAAATGCCCGAGACTGGATAATTTATAAGTAGTAGAAGTTTATTTGGCTCAGAGATCTGGAGGCTGAGGAATAGAGAGGGACATGGCACTGGGGCTTGGCAGGGACCCCACAGTCCATTTATGATCATCAGAGAGCATCACATGGCGAGATGGAGCAGGTGTGTCAGCTCTGATCTGTCATTTGCTTTTTATAAAGCCACCGATCTCACTGTGGGAGCCCCTAACCACCTTCGGAAGGCTCTGCTTGCTATGCCTTCATCAGATGCCTTTCAGGATAGTCTTCTAACCCATAACATGTAGGAGACCCATTTGACCCTAATACCTGCTTATAAGAATCTATACAAATCAAATGTAAAATAAAAAAAAAATGTACTGTACAGTCAAAAAAAGAGGAGAAGTAGGAAATGGGAAAATAGGGACGATAGAAGAGAAGACTATTTGTGATGTAATTTGAGGGAACATGTTGACAATGTCAGAAAAAAACACATGAATACTACTTGGAAGAACAGTAATTTTTAAAGATTTATTGTTATTTATGTGTATGTCTGTGTTAGGGTGTGCACGTGTGTGTGTGTATGTGTGTGTGTATGTGTGTGTGTGTGCTCGCCATGCTGGTGGATGAGGGTGTTGGAAACTGAACTTGGGTCTTCTGGAAGAACAGCAAGCACTCTTTGCTTCTGAGCTACCTTGTCTCTCCAGCCTGAAGAACAGTGTTGTTGTTTTGTTTGTTTGGTTGGTTTTTGGTTTTTGGTTTTCGCAACCCAAAAAGCTATTTTAATGTAGATGCATCAGACTTGCCTGGTCTCCCAAGAGCCTTGTGAGTTTCTGTGTTGATGGGTCCATCAGAAGCCCTGCTTCCAGGAGAGAGCTTTTGAGAGAGCTTCTTCCAACTAGAGTTCAGAAAGAGAAACGTGGCAGTTTCTGGATTGCCAGTTTCTGGATTCCAGAGGCCTTGCTCAATGCATGTCTAAGTCTCATGCCACAAAACTCTTCCATCACCCTCTGAGGCAGATGTTTCCAACTTCTTTGCATAGTTGAGATTCCATGGCAAGATGCCCACCCCACTAACACAGAGGCCACAACCCTCACCCAGCATCTTGTCTCTTTAGCCTTGTGTTGCCCACAGCTTTGCAGCTTCCTCACTGTATGAAGCAGGTATGCTATGTCCCCATCACTCAAAGACCATTCAGTTTCCCAGAGGTCTTAGATTTTTTTTTCTTGTTGCTGTGATAAAAACACTCTAACAGAAGCAACTTAAGAAAAGGTTTTTTGCAGCTCACAGTTTGTCCTTTCTGCTGCTGTGATAACAATCATGCCAAAAACAACTTGGGAGAAAAAGGGTTGGTTTGATTCAGACTTCCCAACTACAGCCTGTCTTTGAGCAAAGTCAGGGCAGGAGCCCACATAAGAACAAAGTCAAGAACCACTGACGAAAGATGCCTACTGGTTTGTTCTACGTGGCTTGCTCAGCTTGCTTTTTCATACAACCTAGAGTAGGCTGGGCTCTCCACATCACTCATTAAATGTCTCACAGATTTGCCTACAGGCCAATCAAATGGAAGCATTTTTCTCAGCTGAAATTTCCTCTTTCCAGATGACCCTAGCTTGTGCCAGCTGATAAAAAAACAAAACAAAACAACAAAAACATACTAGCCATCGAACAGTGCAAGATGTAGTGCCTGGTAGGAGGAGGTCAAGGCAACAGGAGCATTAAGTAGCTGTTCTCATTGCCTCCACTGTCTAAAAGCAGAGAGAGATGCACGTTTAGCTTCATTTCTCTGCCTCATACAGCTCAGAATCTCCCACCCAGAGAATGGCTTCATCCACAGTCAAGTTCAGACTTCCTACATTAACTCAATCAAAATAATCCCTCAGAGGTCCATGTTTCCAGGTGATTCTGGATTAACTGACAAGTTGAAAACTAAGTCTAACCATCATGTAGAGGGAATATTTACAGGGATTTATAGGGGTTGACACCAATTCCTTTCATATTAAAGTTACTAAAATAGATCCCTCTCCTCAATTTCATTTTCATATTTTAAATGTAGCTTGCGTATTCTTTTCAGTCTGAGGAAACAGGTGCAAACTTGGAAAATGCACTGGAGCATCATTTTATACCTAGCTAAACTGACATTATGAATATACAGGAACCCAGGAATTTGGTTAGCATAAGAATTTCTGACACTTTCTCAGAAAATTAGGAATAGCTTTACCTCAAGACCCAGCTATACCACTCCTGGGTATATACCTAAGGGACGCTCCACCATAAAACAAGGATGCTTGCTCAACTGTGTTCATAGCAGCTTTATTTGTAATAGCCATAATCTGGAAACAATCTAAATGTCCCTTAACCGAAGAATGGATAAAGAAACTGTGGCACATTTACACAGTGGAATACTACTCAGCCATTAAAAACAAAGAAATCATGGAATTTGCAGGTAAATGCAGAAAAGATCATCCTGAGTGAAGCAACCTAAGCACAGAAAGACACACATGGCATGTACTCACTTATAAGGGGATTTTAGCTGTGCAGTACAAGATAGGTATACTATAAGGCACAGACCCAAAGAAGAGAAATAACAAGAGGAATCCAAGGGAGGATGCGTGAAGCTCACTCAGAAGGGGAGATAGAATAGACAGAGGCAGTAGCTGAATAGAGGGAACAAGGTAGAAGAGGGAGTGCAGAGAGTTAAGAGGGTAGAGATCAGACCTGGGGATAGTGGGAGTGAGAGGACAGAAGGCCTGTAGGGAAAAGAGAAATGGAGGGTGGGAGTATCTCTGTGACAAGTATCTAAGTCAGGGTAGGCTCCTGGGAGGATATGAGGGGCACTCAAGCAGAGACTCCTAGTAGCAGAGGCCACAGACTGAACTAGTCTAGACTAACTAGACTAGTCTCCTGGTAGAGGAAGGGGAACACAAACCCACCACAAAAACTTCAACCCCCAATTTGCCCTGCTTACAAGATGTGCAGTGACAAAGATAGAGCAGAGATTGAGGGAATGCCCAAGTGATGCCTGGCCCAACCAAAGACCCACCCTATAGGAGAGTGCCAACCCCTGACACTATGGATGATGCTCTGCTAAACTTTCAGAGTTGTCCTCTGAGAGGCACTAACCAACAGTGCCTCAAAACAGATGCTGAGACTCAGACAAACATTGGGTGATGCTTAGGGAGTCTGGTGGAAAAGTGTGAGGAAAGAGAAAAGGACCTGGAGGTGCCAGAAGCTGCACAAGAAAACCAACATAGGCAACTAACTGGAACCCAGAGGAGCTTGCTGAGACTGAAGCATCAACCAAGGACCATGCATGAACTGGACCTAGGGCTCCTACAAAGATGTAGCAGATGGACAGCTTAGGCTTCAGGTGGGTCTTCTAGTAAGGGAAGTGAGGGCTGCATCAGACACTTACTCATTTGCCAGATTTTTTATCACTCCCCCCTGGCAGAACTGCCTTGCCAGGCCGTAAGATAAGAGGACATGTTCAGTCCTGATGCAAGTTGATGGGGAGGATGGGAAAGGGAGCTCCCTTTTCTGAGGAATAAGTGAGTGGGAGGGAGGGTGGGACTGGGAGGGGAGGAGGGATAGGGCTACAGCCAGCATGTAAAGTGGAGGAAAAATAAATAAATTAAAAAAAAAAACTTAGCCAACTCAGGGCTGAAAGACAAGAGTCAGCTTCAATTGGATACTTTCAACAGACTGAATCCACAGAACTCCAAGGTTAAAACATAATGCGGAGGAAACTTTCCAGGGAAGGGAAAAGGTGGGCCATGCAGGACAGAAGAGAGTGACCAAGCCAGCACCCTTCAGGGAGGAGGGCTGGTTCTGTGGCACCAGTGGGGGAACCCCAGCTTGGGTCATGGAATCCTGTTGTCAGCATGGGAACGGAGGGGTGTGTGCAGAAGCAGTGTCCCACATAGGTGGCTGTGAGGGGACAAGTTCATGAGTCCTCTCCTCTGGTCAGTGTCATTTCTCTGTGAAGTACTCGTTAGAAGGGAGGTGCTCGACTGTCAGGAAGATGAGCAAGGGGTGAAAAGGCCCTTTGGCTAGCACGATCAAACTTACTGTTTATTTTCCCGCTGAGTTAATTATTTCCCAAATTAGCTCTTTGTTTTCTCTGGAGTTCCACTTGGCATTTGGAGTTCCATTTGCAGATCTGTGTACTCATCCCTATAGAAGCTCTTGTTTGCTTACTTTCAGAAGTCCACCCTTGTTTTCTCTATGTGTGTTATTTGCAGCCATCTTGTATTCTGGCTTGGTTAATTCTGCTGTCTTGAGGTTTTAGGTCTAAACTCTCTTTTGTTTTTCTGGTGACGCCCACACCACCCGCTGCATGGTGATGGGTGATGGATCTGTATAAACCCATCTCTTCAGCTCTTAGAGAAAGGTAGGGTTTCTGCAGCTCAGGCTGGGAAAGGTTTTCCTGTCTTCAAGGGTCCTGACCACAGGAGCCCTGGGTACAGCTTTCCTAAAGCTGGTGGCTCAGTGTCAGACATTATGCTCCAGGGCTGCCCCTCTCTTCCTCTGTCAGTCTGTCTGTCTTATTCTGTTTGTAGCTCAATACTGTTGCTTTTCTGTGGTGTATGAGGAAGCTCTTCAGGATGTTCTCAATTCTGGAAGCCCAGCTCAAAGTATTTTAGATTTATTTATTTATTTACTTACTTACTTACTTATTCTGTGTGTGTGTGTGTGTGTGTGTGTGTGTGTAAGGTGTCAAGAAGATGGCGACAGAGCCTTTGGCGTTGAAGTACCAGCATTTGTGAGCCACCACGTGTGGGTGCTGGGATCCAAACTCTTGTCATGACAGAAAACAAGCATTCCTAACCACCTAGCAATATCTTCAGCTCCTTCACTCTCCTCCCTGGTTCAGAATCTCGTTGCTTGGCAGAACCTGATTCTGAGAGTGGGGAGAGAAGCAGCTTAGTTTTCCCTGCGTAGCATCCTGGACCAAAGCTCCCTGTTACCTTCCCTCTTGAGGTAAACAAAGCAAGCAACTCCTCCAGTACCTGCCACCTCTCTGTTTCCAGGCCTCGCTCACCACGGTTCCTTTCCTTGCAACAACTCTGTTTGGTCTCTGTCCTGCCCAAGCCCCCACTCCTCAGTGGGTCAGCTTCTGGGAGCCTGGCAGCCTGCTCCCTGCTTGCATGACACGGGTCTTAAGAGCTCTCCACTTAGCCCAAGACCCCACCGAAGGCTGATAGGAAGGTTTGGTTGTCTTTGGGAGTTTCTAGGCCCCTTAGTCCCACCCACCTAAGCTGCCTCTTGGCATTCTCAACAGGAGCCACAGCTGACTACAGAGGCTGTGCCTTGGGATTGCACTCAGGCCAGGATGGAGAAGGCCTGGTGATGTGGGAAGGGTGTTGGCCAGTGGCGGAGGCTGGATTCCTAGGAGGGTTCTTTTTGGGCTGCTCCTCCAGGGAGAATGGGAACGTGGGGGAAAGAAAAGAATCCTCGTTCAGGAATGAACTGTGGTTTCCGGGGGCAAGGTCAGACAGAGCCGCCCTTCGATTTTCTGGAAGCCACCGAGGAACCTGTCCAAAAGGAAGAGGCTGTGTGTGTGTGTCAGCTTCCTGTTGTCCGAAACCCAATGGCATGGACTTCAGTCTCCTTTTTGGCATCTTGGGAACAAACAGTATTATTTCATCATACCTGGCCTCTTGCCTGTCGCTGCACATCTTGCTCCTCTATGAAGGCTCAGGGAGGGGGGGAGGGGTCAAGAGGGTTAGACAGCCAAAGAGGCCAGTGCTGGTTAGTTTTCTGTCAACTTGACATAAGCTAGAGTTGTCTGAAAGGAAGGAACTTTAACTGAGAAAATGTCTTCCTAAGATCAGGTTGTAGGGCATTTTCTTAATTAGTGATTCATGGAGGAAGGCCTGTTGTGGGTGATGCTATCCCTAGGCTGCTGGTCTTGGGTTCTATAAGAAAGCAGGGTGAGCAAGCCATGGGGAGCAAGTCAGTAAGCAGCACCCCTCCACGGCTTCTGCATCAGTTCCTCTCTCCAGGTTCCAGCCCTGTTTGAGTTCCTGTCCTGACTTCCTTTAGTGATGAACAGTGATAGAAAGTGTGAGCTGAACAAACTCTTTCCTCCCCAACTTGCTTTTTGTCATGGTGTCTGATTACATCAGTAGAAAACCTAACTAAGACAATATTCCTTGGTGCTTCACTGCTATCTCCGTCTTTTGTGCAGCTGGAAGATGACATCTGAGATGACACATCTGAGCTTCATGGCTTCTGGAAGTCCACTGGTCTGGTATCTTCCAGAAGAAAATCTGCCTTTTCCTTTGTCTGAGGCCTATTTCATCCTGTGCTGGTCACACTGAGCTCGTCTCTGGGGTCAGGCATTGTCTTGTGGATTGGGCCTTTTCCCCTAAGCAGCTGCAGTCCCAAGGTGACTGAAAGTTGAAAAGTCAACTCCTTTAGACTAGCCTGATGGACAATGGGGGAATCTGATCCCAGGGTCCCAGGGAGATGTTCAGGAGGAGATTGTTTTGAGATGGGTTTTCTTGGACCAACAGCAGTTAGCTCTGTGCACAGTAGCTGCAGGGGAACAGGGCATTAGAATGGATTAAATAGTTTTTGGCAGCTATACATTCAGTGGAAGTCGGGTCTTTAAGACCTCCAACTATGCCAGTCTAGCTCAGGGCCAGCTGTGTGCCTGTAGCTGGCACACAACCAAAGACAATGACAACCTCCCTGTAAGAATCAGCAGGGGAGGGGTTATGTCTTCCCAAGCTCCAAGCTCAACGGCTGACAAATCTGTTCTTATGCAGGCCCAGTGCAGGCAACCAAAGCTCCTGCGACATCATGATTGCAGTGGCGGTGCCATGCCTAAGAGCCGGCACTTTACAGCCCTTCTACCTACTTTGAAGCTCTCTTCCAACCCTTCTTCTGTGGCTTTCCTTACACCTCAGACGAGGCAGTCTAAATGTCTATTTAGGGCCAAGCATTCACCTATCACTGGTCTTAGTGGCAGATGTCCTGCATCAGGTTGAAGAGGTTTCCTCTAACTTTATGTTATAGAGCACGGGTAGTTTTAAGAGATGAGATGTCAGGTCTTCCTGAGGAGTCCCATGTATGTGTGGAGATGACCCTCTCCTTTCCCCTTTATTATGTCAATATGTCCAGTTGCATTATTTGGTGATCAGATGTAAATTCTACCTTTCATTCCTTTAACTCCCCCTTCCCTTGGCCATGGCATATGATTGTTTCTATACTTTGTTGGACTCAATATGCTCAAATTTTGCTGAGCACATTTGTAGCTACATCCACAAGGAATCTACCTCATTGGTTTTCTAATGCCAGCATGATGATTGGTTTTAGTTATCAAGCTGACCTGGTAAGAGAGTATCAATGAGAGCTTGTCTAGATCATATTGGCATGTCTGGGGGTGAAGGGCTGTCTTGAATATGTTAATTGATGTGGGGAGACCCAGCCCACTGTGGGCAGACCTTTCCCTGGATTTGGGTCCTAGACTGTATGTAAAAGTGGAGAGAGTAAGCTGATCAGTAGCATGAATTCATCCAGTCTTTCTTTGCTCTTGTGGTGTGACTAAGTGCTTCAAGTTCCTGCCTTGATTCCCTGCTTTGATAGACTGAACCTGGAATCTCAGGCTAAGACAGACCATTCATCCCGCAAGGAAATTTTTATTGGCATATTTTACATATCCCATCAGTACAAACAAAACCAAAACAATAGGGCCTGGCTCCAGTCTCCAAGAGAGCTCTATGGAGTAGATGAGCTATACTCCCTCCTCCAATTTCTAGAAAAACTTGAGGGAGACTGGTTTTGTTCCCTTCTCAAAGGATTGATGGAATTGTCCAGTTAAGGATATGGGCTTAGGATTGTCTTTGCCAGGTGGTTTTGAAGTACAAAATTCAGTTTCAATAGACACGAAGCTGGGCTGCTCTTAGAATCTGCCCATTATTCTGTTCAAAGATTTATTTTTATTATGTGGGTTTAAGTATGTGCATGTGTTTATGTTCCCTGCCTGTGTGCATTACCTGCAGAGGCCAGAAGAGGGCATCAGATCTTTTGGAGCAGGGGTTATAGGTGGGGGCTGGCATGTGGGAGCTGGAATCTGAACCTGGGTTCTCTGCAGGAGCAGCCAGTGCTCTTAACTGCCAAGTCATCGCTCCAGTCTGTTTATTCTTGCATGTAATGAATGTGTCTGTCATTGTTCCCATTTCTTCTAGGCTATAAAGTTGTTCCTGGTTGTCTCTAACCATCTTGGCACCAATGTCCCTCTCCATCTTTGAGTTTTGTGACTTATTCCTTCTCTTCTTTCCCAAAGCACTCTGTCAAGGAGTTTCTACTTTGATTCATCTTTTTTAAACACCCCTGTTCTGTTTTTCTTGACCTTTTCTACCATCCCTCCATCTTGTTGATTTATTACTATCCTTCAGCGTTCTGGCCTGATGAGGTTGATGAGGTTAGTATTGGTTTCCCCCCACCTCCTTTTTTTCTAAAGAGGAAGTGAGGGTCTGAGGAATTTTCTGGCTTTTGATTAGGTAATTGTGCTCTATATTTCATTCAAGTACGGTTCCTGCTACCTCACACACCTTTGACATGCCATTTTATTTTCATTTATTGCAAAGCCCATTCTAATATCCCCCCTTTGGCCCATAAGTTACTTAGAAGTTTGTTATTTGGTTTCCAGATATTTGAGGAATTTTCAAATATCGTTCAAGTATTTCTTCTTCTTCTTTTAAATTTCTGTTTAATTTTTATTTTGTTTTTAGATGGGATCTCACTGTGTATCCTTGGCTGGCTTGGAACTCTGGAACTCACAATATAGACCAGTTGACCTCAAACTCAAAGAGATCTATTTATTATCCCTGCCTCCTGAGCTTGCTGATTAAAAGCATGTGTCACCATGCTTGGCATCACATTCATTTTTAATTTAGTATCACAGTGCTTGAAACAAATCCTTTGTGTGATTTGAATCCTGGTAAACTGTATCTGATTTATTTTCCATAGAACAAGCCTTTTATTCTTAGTGTTTGTATGAAATTGTAAACAGAAGTGTTATGAGGGTTATCTGTAGCTATCAACTTGATACAATCTAGAATCACATGGAAAGGGAGTTCTCAGGAGAAATCATCTAGATAAGGCTGGCCTGAGGGCAGGTCTGTGGAGGATTAGCTTGATTGTTGATTGATGTAGGAAGACTCAGCCCGGTGTAGGTAGCACCATTCCCTACCTAGGATGTGGTGTTTTGAGTAGGTAGGCTCTCATAGACTCATGACTTTGAATGCTTGACCCATAGGGAGTGGTACTATTAGGCAGTGTGGCCTTGTTAGAGTAGCTGTAGCCTTGTTGGAGTAGTAATGTGTCATTGTGGGGGTGACCTTTGAGGTCTCCTATGCTCAAGATATGCCCAGTGTGGCACACAGTCTCCTGCTGCCTGTGGATCAAGATGTAGAACTCTCGGCTCCTCCAGCACCATGTCTGCCTGCGCGCTGCCATGCTTCCTGCCATGACGATAATGGACTAAACCTCTGAAACCGTAAGCCAACCCCAGTTAAATGTTTTCCTTGTAAGAGTTGCCTTGGTCATGGTGTCTCTTAACAGCAATGAAACCTTAAAATATAGGGGTTCCTGAGTTTTATGTAAGAACAGGAGAAGGCTGGATCAGAGAAGAAGCAACCAGACAAGGATGTGTTTATTCTCTCTGCTCTTGAGTGTGTCCCCAAAATGATGGACTATAACTTGGAATTGTGAGCCAAATAAACCTTTCCCCCTTGTGTTGATTTTATTGGTATATTTTATCACGGTAACAAAATGAAACCGGAAGGAGTGCGTTCTGCTGCAGTTGGCATGTTTAGAAATCTCAGGTCAGATCAAGCGGACAGTATATAATTCAGAGCTTCTGTATCCATACCAATTCGCCTTCCACACCTTCCAGATTTTTAAAGAGAGCTGAAGTCTAAGCTGCAACCATGGGTTAACCCGCCTGTTTTCAGTCTGCGCCAGATACATCACAGCTCTTTTATTAGTGGCGTTGAACAATTCTGGTCACTATCTCTTCTTGACAAGATGACTGGTTTATCGTTGCTAAATGACTCCCTCCTTGCTCTGAATCTACGTTGTCTGCTGACATAGCCATTCCAGCTTTTCTCTGTTACACTCAGCACCACGAGCTGCTTCAGTCTCTGCATTCTCACTGTTTCCAAGGTTTTTTATTTTATTTTATTTTTTTGAGATAAGGTCTCATTTTTGTAGCCCAGGCTGGCTTTAAGTTATCTGTCACCTTGCTTAAGCCTCCTGGTACTAGAATCTCATAAAGGCAACCGTGGCTGTGTCTATGTCTTCATCCCCCAGCCTCCCACCGAACGTAATATTTTTTATGAAACATTTGGGAGTTCATACAATGCACCCTGATCACATTAGCTTTCCATTCCTCTCAGGTTTACCCTCTCACCTTTGTGCCCCCCCCCAGTCCAATTTGTTTTGCCCACACATTCACTGGAGCAGGATCTACCTCCCTGTTTTCAGTCCCTTAAAGAAAACTGAGTCCTTTCCCACCCACACTCCCCAGAAGCCATTGACTGTGAAGAGCTGCACTTCAGTATCTTTGTCACAGTTTCTAAGGACTCTCCTCAATAGCTATCTGTCTGGACTGTTTCTTTGGAGGGGGCGAGCAGGGAGAGATTGTCACAGAAGCCTTCAATATCTGCAGTTATCTATACCATTGCAAAAGAAGCTTCCTTGCCCCTAGAAGCTGGTGGCAGAATAGATCATGGGCTTCCATGTGGTTTCCAGCAGCAGCATGGGCCGAGGATACCCACCCAGCCTCCGGAGGCAGCATGGAACACAGACCTCAATATGGACTCTGAGAGCAAAACGGACCATGGACACTGGCATGGTTTCCAGGTATAGCCTGATCACGTATACCAACACGGTCTCCCGAGACAACATAGACCGTGGACATCGATACTTTCTGTGGCGGCTGCACAGACCGCACACACCAGCATGGCCTCCATTGACAGCGCAGACCACGGAGGCCTTTTGAGGAGGCTTAATCTAGAAAATGAACCGTTCTTCATCTCAAATACCTTGTTGTTGCTCAGACTCAGGGTGATTGTGCAGTTGGGCAGTGTGTTAGGGGCGGGGCCCATGCGAGCTCTAGGCTGATGTATACCACCTTGCTCTCAGCACAGGCCGCCCTGCCCCGGGCACAACCATCATGTTTATAGCCCACCGGCAGTGCCATGCTCCAAGCTATCCTTCCCTCAGCAGAGGCAGCTCCATGCAGCAAAGGGGCAAGGTGGGCCCTGTCGTGGCCTGAGCCTCCCAATGGCCCAAGGACTGGTCCTACTCAGCAACGACATGAACCTCTGTCCAACATGGCCATACTCCCATATTCATCACTGCTGCAGAGTCTATGTCTTCATTAAAATATTATTGACTTATTTTATGTGCATATTTTGCCTGCATGTATGTCTATATACCATGTGAGGGCCTGCTGCCCAAAGAAAGCAGAAAAAAAGTGCCAGATTCCATGAAACTGGAGTTACAGTGACTTGTGGGTCACTGTTTGGGTGCTGGGAACCAAACCTGTGTGCTCTCCAAAAGCAGCCAGTGCACTTAACCACTGAGCTACCTGTCCAGCCCTTGTCTGATAGCATTTAATATGATGAGCTCTGTTCTTCATTTAAAGTATTTGAAACATTTATATTTAATAGGAATATTGATATGATTGCATTTAAATCTACCACTTTGTATGTCTTTTTTTTTTTTTAACTTCCTACATTCTTTGTTCCTCTTCTCCTGATTTCTTTTGGATGACTTGGACAGTTTCTGTTTCTTTGTTTATATCATTGGTTGTCTTTTCAAAACTGAAGGTTTCTTTAGAACTTTTAATGTGTGTCTTGAATTTACCAAGTGATATTCGTGAACATTTCCTATATTGTGATAGGCTCACCAATCTGTGTTTCCATTTCTCTCTCCCAAGCTTCTTATTTCTACCCAGTTTTGTTATTGTTTTAGTTCTTTGAGGTTCTTGTATGATGTGTTTTGATCATATTCACCCTCCTCCTCCCACTCTTCCCAGATCCACTCCCTTCCCGATTCCCCTACATTGCATCCTTTTCATTCCGTTCTTCAAGACCAGTTTGTCTTGCCCAAATATTCTTGGCCGTGGTCTTCCGCCAGCCTGTGGTTGGCTCACCAGTGCCTACACTAGTAGAGAAAACTGTCTCTCTCTCTCCCAGCAGCTAACAGTTGCCAATAGCCCCACGATTAGGAATGAGAATGTATGCCCCACCCCCCACCCCAGCCTGGGGTTTGGGCTGGGTGTGTGTTGTGACTGCTGAGAGTTGTACTGCAGCTCCCTGCTATGTCTGGTAGAAAAGGCTTCCTGTACTCCTCCACTGCTGCTAGCTCTGATACACTTTCTACCTTCTCTTCAGCCAGGACCCCTGAGCTTTGGGCGTGATGTTTGTGTTCCATTGGTAGTTCTACCTGTGATATTTTAATTACTTAGTGTGTTTCTTTGGCAACTTCACACAGCCATATCATACATACTGATCCCTTTCCCTCTATCCTTTTACAGATACTCTGTCTTCAAGTTCTGTTTAATCCCTTTTCTCCTCCCTCCAAATCTCCTCACACACATCTCTTGTTCTATTATGTGACCCATTGAGTTTAAGCAGGCTTAGTTGTGTCCTCCTAGGCACAACTCAGCCATGGCAAGCATGAGCTCCCAGCAGTTGTGTTTGCTTGTACAGGGCCTACACAAGACTGGCTTTGCCACTAATCCGTCCATGCACTGAACACAGATTGCTTCGTTATTACACTTTCTTGAAATAACCAATCATCTTTTAAAGATGTGTGGGTGTAGGCTTCTCTCTTTGTACCATGTGGGTTCCAGGGATTGGACAAAGGTTGTCGGCCTTGGCAACAAGCACCTTTACCACAGAGCTATTTCAGCAACCCTCAAAGATTTTTTAAAAACATCCTTTATATTTACCATTTCTCCAACTCTTCATTTTTTTTTCATGCACAACCAACTTCGTCTGCTATTTGCCTTCTACTCAAATGACTAACTTTATCATTCACTTTTTATCACCCTGAAGATTCTATGGCTGATAGAGCTCTTTGGCTTTTGCTTGTCTGGAAGTCTCATTTTTGCCTTTACTTTGGAAGATGATTTTCTCTGCAACAATAGTTCTGGAGTGACAGTGTTACATGTTCAGACACTGTGGTGCTGGCCCCTGGTGTGTGTCATTTCTGGGGAGAGTTGGGGGCTCATCTTACATTCCCCCTCTGTCTGTAGCGAGTCTCCCCTTTCCCCTTGCTGGCCACCTTTAGTTAAAATTTCTCTTTATCATAGGTTTGGAGCGATGCTGTTACGATGTACCTTGGCTCCCCTTCTTCATATTTCTGGTGTTTGGAAATTTCTTGTACCTGTGGGTTTATAGTGTTCACCAAATTTGGAAACATTTCAACTGTGATTTCTTCACATATATCTGTCCTCATCTATTTCTTATTCAGGGACTCTAAAGCTGTGTCAGGAGACCATGTCAGTGTGTCCATCTGCCCCCTAGAACCTTCCTCAGCATCTTTGCATGTTTCATTCACTGTTATTTGGTTGCTTTGTGTGTGGGTGCCCGTCTTATAATGCTGTGGTGTGCAGTACGATGCTAACTCTATACCTTGAAAAACTCTACTGGGCTCTCTGGAGAGACACCTTAGTGGTTAAGAGTGCACTAGACCCAAGTTCAGCTCCTAGGACCATGTCCCAGGACCACGTTCCCCAGCTCAAATGCTGCAACTCCAGGGGCTCTAAACCACACTTATATACCCCTTCTGCACGCGCGCGCACACACACACACACACACACACAATTTAAAAATAAAATAAACCTTTAAAAAGGGTCTCTACCAATTGATTGATGTCACCTCAACGTCCCCGTCTCTTTTCAATGTGCTCATTTCAACATCACTGTCTACTACAGCACCTTTTCCCTGTCTATGGGCTACATTTTCCTCTGGCTTGTTTATTTTCTTAAGGCTTTTTACTAGATGCCAGACGTGTACATTTTATTTTCGATATTTCATCTTCCTGTGTGTATTTTTGAACTTTGATTCGAGAAGTTCCGTGTTATCCATGAACAGCTTGACCATTCTGAGGCTTGTTTTCAACCTGGACCAGATGGTCGGTGGATGACTTGTTTAACTCTCCAGAACAGTGCTTCTCAACCTTCCTAATGCTGCGAACCTTTAAACCAGTTCGTCAGGTTTATGGTGACCCCCAATCATAAAGTTACATTTTATTTCTATTTCAAAGCTGTAATTTTGCTATGGTTAGAAACCATAATATAAACGTAGATAGTTTCCAGTGGACATAGACAAACCCTGTGAAGACAGTGTCGTTGAGCCCCAAAGGCCACTTACAGTTGAGAACCACTGCTTTAGAGCTTCCTGGATGTGCCGCCTGGTGTGGAGAGCGTTGCAAGGCCATTGTAGGTGCTGTCTGGATTCCAAAGGAGTACCTGCCTTCCTGAGTTTGTTACTGTTCTTGTTTCTGGATTAAAGGGAGCGAAGGTGGGCGTTGGCTCCCGATTTCAGGGCCTCTGCCTATGGTGCTTGCTTCTGTGCTGTTGTGTGCAGTGTCATGGGGATGGGATGTGCATACATGGTAGGACAGACAGGAAGTATAGAAAGCCAGGAAGGGGCCAGGGACTAGATATAGCCCTCAAAGGCATGCCCACCGCTAGTGCCCACCGCTTCCTCCAGCACGGCTCTACCCCTGAAGGGTCCAGAATTTTGACAAATAGTGCCATCAGCTGGGGACCAGGTGCTTAATGCGTGAGCTTGTGGGGGACAGCCACAGGGAAGCCATACCCGGGCCCATCTGGCATCATGTGAGTGCCAATAAGTAATAAGCCAAAGTCTTGGGGTGCCACTGTACAGCGACACCGCCCTGGACATCTTTGGGTCCTTAGCTGTGCCTGTTTCCTGAGGAAGTCCACTCGAGTTTTTGTGGCTCTCCCTTACACAGAGCCTGCAGAGTCCCTGTAGGTGGTGAGCTGGGCAGGCACAAGGCTTGCTCGTTTTTCTACCCAGGATCCCTGTGATGGGACGCCCAGTACCCATGTCTCAAAGATGTTATCTATAGTCTGTCTGTCTATTCTGTCCCTGTGCATCATGGTCAAAGGTAGACATGGCAGCTGATCAGATGGCTCTGTTGCTTAAGTGTCTCTTGTGTTAAGCACAAGCACCTGAGTTTGATCCCCAAAACCTATGTTTTAAGACAGTGTCAGGCCTAGCTTGTAATCTCAGTGCTGGGAAATGGAGACAGGCTGATCCTTGGGGCTTGCTGGACATCAGCCCAATAGTTGAGTTAAGCTAAAAGTAAGAGGCCTTGTCTCAAAAAGCAAGGTGGACAGCACCTGGGGATGACTTCTGGAGCTGACTTCTACCCTCCTCATGCACACACACGTGTGTCCTTACACACGTACACTCTCACACATGAACATGCACATATAAACACATACTCAAAAGACATTCTACATAAACATTTTTTTATCATGACGAGTTTTGAATGCCATCATCCTAACCATTTAACATGCTTTAAGGTTTTCTTTCTTTCTTTCTTTCTTTCTTTCTTTCTTTCTTTCTTTCTTTCTTTCTTTCCTTTGGTGTGTGAACATATGTATGCCAGGGTTTGTGTGTGCAGGTGCACATGACAGATGCAGAGGCCAGAGAAGGATGCAGGATGTTCTTCTCTGGTTCTCTCACCCTGCTCCTTGAAGGAAAGGCTACTCTTTGAATGTGGGGTATGAGCTTTCTGGTTAGGCCTACAGCCAGGGAGGCCCATCTTCTGCCTTCACCCAACTCAGTGCTGGGGTTACAGGCGTGGGCAGGACCATGCCCAGCTTTTACAAAGGTGCTGGAATCTAGACTTTGGTACTCACGCTTGTGAAAGAAGTGCTCTAAGCCACTAAGCCATTTCTCCAGCCCCCTCAATAGCTTTAAGGGTGCAGCTCCGTGTCATTTTGTACATTTATGTTCTTGATAATTCTTTTCATCTTCCCCAGTCAAAACTGATTAACAAAAGCCTCCCCTCTCGCTGCCCTCCAGCCCCTGACAAGCACCACTGCTCGGTGTGAGTGGGAAGTTGATAGTCTGAGTAATCATCCTACTCCTTTCTATGGTGACTCCACCCATTTATAGTCCCATCTGGGAGGGGACAGTCCTCTAGTTTCTCTATCCCTCACCCATAACCCATTTGTTGGTTTTTTATAACATCCATCCTTATAGTCAATAGTTAAACTTTCTTTTTTACTCAATGGTTAAACTTCCTCTGCAAAGCTTAAGGTATGTCCTTCCAGTCTAGCATGGCTGACAGGGGTTGGTCAGGAGACTTTCCCAGGGTCAGGTGACAAGATCTGAATTCAACACTTGCAACATTACTTCCTGCTCATGGAATTGTGACAGCCTGCTCATCTCTACACCTAAAACCCATTGCAGTGCCCAAGAGGTCCCATGTGTTCCACACAGGTGCCCTTTGGGAGGTACGTTGTGGAGTATGTGAAGTCAGAAAGCTTCGCTGTCTGGGTGGTTTGGGGTCATCAGAGAAACAGAGCTGGGAAGTGGTAATAAGTCTGGAACACCTCCATAGGGCCAGACTTCCTAGCACTCTGAGCATGAAGCTCAGGAATTTGGGAGACAAGCTATGGGAGACATGGCAAGAACTCAGGGTTCTGCAGATTACCAGAACTTATAGAATGAATGTCTGTCTATTTGTCTGTCTGTCTGTCTATCTGTCTATCATCATCATCTATGTATCTCTATCTATCTATTATGTCCCTGTATAGAGATATATTATATATGTAAATTCATATGTACATACATATGGATTTATTGGGATGACTTACAGGTTGCCATCCAGCTAATCCAATGGCTGGCTGTGAACAAAAAGTCCAGAACTCCAGTATTTGTTCTATCTACAAGGCTGGATGTCTTGACTGGTCTTCAGCATATTCTGGAATCCCAAAGAAGTAGGCTCCAGTGCCAGTGACGGAATGGATGTGCTGGCCAGATGAAGGCAATCAGGCCATGAACAAAAACTTCCTTCTTCCGTGTTCTTATATAGGCTTACAGTAGAAGGTATGGCCCGGAATAAAGGTTTGTTTTCCTGCCTCAAAATCTACATCAAAAGCATGTGTCTTCCTATCTCAAAGGTCTGGCTGAAAGTGGACCCACCCACCTCCAACCAAGAAAAAAAAAAATCTCTCACAGGTGTGCCCTCTATTTCTGGAGTGTAGTTCATTCTAGATATAGTCAAGCTGACAACCAAGGATAGCAGTCACAACCGTGCTGACCACAGAAGACACAGAGGCATTTGTAGAGAAGACACCTAGGATGCTAAGGAAGGCTTAAGGGATTGCAGATCAAGTGGTCCAAGCGGGGAGCCAGGGCTCCTGGAAGAGCACAGTGGCCGGGAAGTGTCTGTATATAAGTACTGAAGAATTGGGTGAGAAACTGGCTCACGCACAGAGGCCTGCCATCTCCAAGTGGGTATGTAGGAGAACAGAGCCCTGGGAACCAGTGGGCCTGTGGAGGCATCCACGTGTGCGAGGGTGTCCAGCTCAAGCATGCAGTCAGAAGGCAGCAGGGGTGTGGAGGGATGCCCTCCCTCCAGCTTTTGCTCCCTAGGACTCTCAAGGAATTAGATGATGCTGTTTACTCTGGGAAGTCATGGACCTGGATGCTAATCTCATCTTGACTCGCCACCTTCAGAAAGACATCCAGAGGCGATGCCTAAGCTGGGTCACAGGGGGCCCACTCACAGTGGTATAGGTCATTAAATGTCAGGGGCAGCATGGGACAAAGTCCATCCTCACCCCACTCTTGTGAGAATGGTTAAGCCTCAGCTCAGGAAACTGGCTTGCTCATGAGCTTCAGCAGGCCCCTCCTCAGCAACAGGTGTGAGAAATCCACTCCATGTTAGGAAACACAGAGATCCTATAGAAATGACATGCTTGGGGAAGGAGCAAGGGATGGGTCTCCATGTGGGAACACTTTCACGTCCGGAGCCTAAGAAGAGGGTCTGAGTAGTCTCAGAGGCCGTGTGAGTTCTTTGGCTGAACTCTTCGCAAGGTGGGGTGTGTGCCTGGCCTCCCAGCTCCTGATGACATGCTCTGTGCCTCCAGTTCTCTTCCTCTTTTTCCTTGGCTTCCTGTATGAGGCAGACAACCCTTGTTGGCTTGGCATTGCCGAAACCGCAGGAACACAGAGATCCATTTGTTGGTCTTTGGGATGCCCGTGGCTTCCTTGCTTCTCAGATGTGCACCTACTTCTGGGTAACTGGCCCACAGGGTGGGGCCAGTTGTCATGAAAACAAAGAACATTGGAGTTCTGAATGTGTGGCCATTATCTTAGAAAGTAAAACTTTAAGTTTCATGGGCTGATAGTTTGGCTGCCTGAAGCTGTGTGTGCTGCATAACCTTTTCATGTTTAGAGACTTTCGGAAACAGTATCTGTATTTAGCCGAAAAAGGTAAGGTTAAGCCAATGGTAAAATAAAATGTATGGCCAGCCTACCTGCCTGTGCTTCTGAAACCTAGAGACATTGCAAATTATTAAAAAGGGTCTCCACGGTATATTGGACCATCCACACTCCCCTTTGATGCCGTCGGCCTCTCTGAGTATGGCTTGGCCTTCAGCTAAGTATGCATGACTCTATTATCAGTGTGTGGCATATGTATCTGTGTGTTTCTCTGTGTGCAAGCAGGTGAATGACCTCCACTGGGCTGGAGGTCATCAAAGGGCCAGACTGGCTGGTCCAAGTCCTAAAGTTTCTCATCTCCCTGCTTCCCAGCTCCGGGATGACTCGTGCCACCACACCCAACTTTTTCTGTGGGTTCTGGAGCTTGGATCCAAGCACTTATTGGCAGAGCCGCCTCCCCAGCTGCCCATTCTGTGTTTAAGAGTGCTGTCGCTTGCTTTTAACCTCTGGAGAGAATGCCTTGTATGTGAAGGTGAGAGGCTGGGCTGAGGATGCCACAACTGATGTCCAAGTGTTTTCTTCCTTAGAGAGCTTCTCTGTCTGGGGAAAAGGCTTTGGGATGTTTGATAAACTCAACTGGGGTTGAGGTGGGTTCAGGGAAAAGCCCAGAACCTTTGTTTCTTGTGATATTTTCTAACTATCCATCTGGGTTATGGAGAATTCTTTTGAGAGAGAAAAAAGTCAAAAGCTTCTAAACAATGACGCTGATGCTGATGGGGCCTTTCTTTGTAACTGAATAAGCTGTCTTAATTCAATAAAGTGCAATCACAAAAGGCTTAGATTGGAAGTCTCTTGTGTATTTCAAAGCCTGGCTGAAGTATAATGAACCAAATTGATTCCTTCCAAACAAGCGAAACCCATGAAGTAATGAGGGGGGGAAAAACTTCCCATGAACAAATATGAAACATTGAAAAAGTACAAGTGAACTTGCTGTTTCCGACAGATAAAGGGCCAGCCTGCAGAGGAGCCATGCAGAGGAAGGTCAAGGGGAGCAAGCCACGGCTCCTCTCCTGACACCCTGTGGCTCTCTTTCTTTCTTTTGCTCAAATGCAGCAGATACTGAACAGACGCTGGGTGGGAGAAGTGTTCCCCAACTGCCCAAGACTGGAGAAGATGAGGAAGAGTCCAGCCATGGCAAGAAAGGCAAACCTACGTGACCTAATGTGGGCCACGTTTCCGGACTGGGACCACTAAACCCATAACTTCATCCTATTCATCTTATTAGTTTCTTTGACATTTATTGACAATAATTAATATGGAGAGACAGCGGTGAACCTGCCACCCCATGGCTTACATCCCATATAACTGAGTAAACAGTAATTTATAACTTAATAATATTATTCATTATTAATTTCATTGAGGCTAACTAGCAGGAGAAGGCTGAGAAAGTGGACCTGAGCTGGGTTGAGGATGAGGATGAAGGAGGAGGACTCCCCCGAGGAAGTTGTTTTTAAACGTTGTGGATGCATGTGTGAATGGAAGATGGGAATAAGGGTCTTGATAGCTACGAGAAGGACCCGGAAGCAGGAAGGAGCAGGATGTGGTGAAAGGCCAGGGGGAAGGAGGGCAGTGCATGGAGCCTGCCTGCAAGGCAAGTTGCCTGGTGAACAATCCCAGCTAATGTCTCATGGCAGCAGTATTTTCCCACTTTCTCCCAGGCACCATGTCCTTGAACTTCTCAAGTGTTACTACCGGTCAGGTCTGGAAATGCCTTGGAGTGTAATCACTGCCTAGGATCTTCCTTTGGTCAGCAGCAGCCCAGCTGGCCCCTCTACTCTGGCCACTACTTGCCCATCCTCTGTAGCCTGGAGGTCCTTGAAGAGACGATGACAGCGGACGGGAGCTGAGGAGTGCCTTCCTCATGCCTGGCATCTGTTCCTGATACACCATCTGCCCAAGACAACAAGCCCACGCCTTCCTTCTTCTTCCCTCCCCACTTCTTGTTTAGACTGCGAGAATAAAGGAAGTCATTACCACCGGTGGTGTGCAAGGAGCCACAAGCCTCCTAGGCTGCTGCAGAGAGAGAAACGCACTTCAGGACTTCCTCTCTGAGTTCCCACACATCCTGGTCTTGCCCTTCTTGCTTCGGGGCTCAGCATTCCAGGGGTGAGGGCAGGCTGGTGGTGGCGGTAGGGTCCTTCAGTTCTGCAGCTGAACCCTGGCCCAGTTGGCTATAAACACAGGGCTTTACATTTGCCCTTACAGTCACCTTGACATCGCCTAACTTTTAAAGAATGCAATAAGCAGTTTGGACAGAGTCATGAGGCTTGGAGCGAGGCTTGGAAACCTGTTTTCTTCCCAAGGCGTTATCAGCAACACGCCATATGGTTTTTGCCTAGCCATTCGGCTGCTCTTAGCTTTTCTATTCTCAATTGAACAACTGAGCTAATAGAATTTGCCACCTCACCAGGGTATCACAGCAATCCTCCGAATATCTATAAATGCCTTTGAACTCCTTGGGAAAAAAAACATGCAATCAAAATACCACGTGGAATTTATATAAATGTCATCCTAACTCCAGAGCTTCAGTTTGAGTGTGGGGATTTTCGGGCTTATGTGGATCTGTTCATTATAGTTATCATGGAAATTATGTGCATGTCCTGAAGCTCTGAGTTCTATTTTTTTATTTTTTTAAGACTATGTGACAGGTTGCGATGCTGAGGTTTTTCTAAGTGGTCTTCTTGAATGGTTGACTGAGCGGTTAAGAGCACTTACTGAGGCCCTGAGTTCTGTTCCCAGCTCCCACGTCAGGTGACTCCAGCTCCAGGAGATCCAATGCCCCTGACCTCCACAAGTACCTGAACTCACAGACAGACCAACCGACAGATTGGTCTGACAGACACTGTCTGTCTCTCTCTCACACACACACTTTAAAAATAAAATTAAATCTTTTAAAAGCAGTTTGCATGTGGAAGTGTTTCCTGCACATGGCCGTGGAGCCCTACAACATGGCTGCTGAGCTTAAGGCGTTCTCGGGGTTCCTTGTAGGGAAGGCAAGAGCAGATGGCATTATCGCCCAGTTTTCAGGCTGTGCTTCTATGTTACAGCTTAATGATGGCATACTGCTTTGCCTTTCTGTGGGGGAACTGAGAATAAGTTTCTCTGGGCAGATCTGTAAGAGTTTGTCCTCCCAAAAGCCCCGGGACTGTTTATTTGACTCTCCGATGCAACTGAACTATACTTAAGTCTGTGTGTTTACTGCAGAGATTTTCAAAAAAAGAAATAAAAAGATTTAGCGACCCCAAATTAGTTTAGGAACCAGCGTGTCCCTTGCTTTAAGGAACATGATAAACATTTCAAAAGAGCATGCCAGCTCACTATCTGACTCTGCAGAGACTTCAGAGAAAACAGCAGCAGTTAAGCAATGTGTGCCAAGAGCAAATCTGGGGACCGTGTTGATTTGCAAAGAGGAGGGGAGTCGGCTGCTCACTGCATTCCTCCTGGCTCCACATTTGCTGCACAAAGGCAAAGGTCCACTTCTGGGGGTGTCAGCTCAGGGAGCTGGGTGCCAGCCTACACCTCCTTGCTGTCAGAGGTCCCTGGTGGTTGAATGAGTCGAAGAATGATTCATCCACACGGCTTCTTCCTAAGAGATGCGAAATGGCTCCTCAGGTATGGAGGCTGGAGAATGGATGGAGAAAAACCTTCAGTTGCTGGGGACAGCCCTTGCCCTACAGTCTGGACATCTGCTTGGGGTTCACAGGAGAGAAGTAGGCTTGTAGGGAATGAGGAAAAGACATTTTCACAAGATATCAAGGGCTTTTCCTCAGACTGCCCCTTCAGTGTCTTTTCTTTAATTTTTCTGGCTAAACATAATTAACATGTCCCAGAGCTGTTGGGGATTTGGGGTTGTTTATGAAGAACAGGCTTGCCCACCACCCAGAGCTCGACAGAAAGGAGCTTGCTCATTTGCCACATATATCTGGGCATCTGGGGCAAAAACAACCTGAGCGTCAGCCCCCACCCTTGGCCCCCAGCTCTCCAAAGCGAGCGGAAAGGCCATACAGCAGCTGCCTGAAGTCTGTGTCACTTGTTCCCAGGGTTCCCAATGTGTTGTCTCCACGCCGGGGAGCTGGGGGGTGAGGGCAGCTGCCCGCCACACACACACACCTCCTGGTGAGGTCGGAAAAATCTTAATTTTGTTTTATAGGTCACAGGTCAGCCCGTCTGTGCCGATTCTTGTAATTGGGCAGGACGTGCTTTGTGTGGCCCAATTACATCTTTTCTTTCAGACCCAACGGGAGCCATCAATTAGGACCACGCTGGTGCCTACAGCTGACCTGAACTGTTTGAAGACAGAGCTTCCACGAAACGCCCTGGAATTACTTTTTTCCCAAGAATCTTAATTACAAGGAGTCTTCATGATGGAAATATTAAATGACCTCCATTCCCTTAGGCCTATAGCCCCTGGCCAGCTCCTCCATGGTTTCTGCTCCTCTTCCACCTCAGTGTGAGAGTGCTCCAAAGGCTTCATGGCAAATGAACACTGAGGAGAACAAGCTGTTAGAAGCCGCTCCTGAGCCTGGGAGCTTTCCAGAACTTTCCGTCTGGCAATTTCTTTGCTGCTCAGGTATAGGAGAGAGGTCTCAACAGCATCCCAGATCTGCCCCAACTCACCTTCCCCAGGTCCAAGGTAACAACTCTCTTGGACTCAATGTACCTCAGTTTCCCCAGCTGGGGAGCAGGTAGCTGGGTGCTATGCCTAACCCTCCAAGCAGAACTTGAGGCTGCTTCCGGGAACGGCCACTGAGTGGTCCTTAGGTGCCTTTAGACAAGGGTAACCAGCTCACTTTGGAGCGGACGCTCTTGGTCTTCACTGGTCTTTCCTGTCAAGGCCTTCTAAGCGACCACCAGTGTGTCCTTAGTAAGGTTCCTGTCCTGGGGAGGGGACCCAGGGCCCTTCTGGTACTTCACAGCTGTGCCCACCCCCACCTCCCAGCTCCACTAGCTTGCAGAGAGGGAGCTCTGGGCAGAGGTGGTACATTTGCATAGGCGCCAAGGAGGCCCTTCTCTGGAAAGGGGTCAGGACCAGACCCTCTTCCCTTTTGTAGGAACAGGCAGGGCACAGTGCTGACTTGGAGCGGTTGGCAGGGACAGGCACCAGCGTTGCCAACGGAGAGCCGGCTCACCGTGAGAGAAATGCAGGGACAGTGTCCGTGGTCTCGTGGGATGACGGTTCCCCGCAGTGTGTGCTGGACAGCAACAGGGGTGGGGGCCCTCGGGAGGAATGATGGCTGCTGTGGGGATCAGACAAAGAAGAGTCTAATTTTTCAGTGTGTTAGTGGAGTGCTCTCGCAACACCCCTCCCCCCCGCAGAATCTTCTTGTGGCTGTGGGCCAAAGCTTGTCAGATGAGAGACCTTCCTACCACCACCCACTCTTGCCTGTTGTGATAGCCCAGCCACACTTGCTCAGTGTGTGTGTGCATGGGTGTGCTTCTGTGTGTCCATTTGGTGTGGGCATCCTTATCAAAGACTCCCTCCCTAGCACTCAGGGCCCAGAGGCTTCAGGAACCCTTTTCTCTACTGTCCCCTCACAGGCTCCTGAGCACTGAGGTGAGGCGCTGGGGGGTGATGCCAGTTTCTGGGTGGCGATGCACCCACTCCTGGCCAGAGAGGCTTGGTGATGGGGTCTCAGCCCTCTGAGCTTTCTGAGCATGTTCGTGGCCACAGGTCAGTGATACATGCTGGCTGTTTACGAGAATCGGCAAGGCCAATGACGCCTTCTCAAGCACAGTGACAGAGGGCGTGCGGTGTGGGCTTGATGCTCACTCAGTTTGTTTCCGGGGCAGGAAAGTGGACTGTAGGGCAGGAGGCTTCTGTTCAGTGTCTTCGGAATGAGGCCTTTTTGGGGGCGGGGCAGTAGTGCCCTTACAGATGTGGTTAGTTAAGGCTTGGTCAAAGCAGAGTCCAGTGGCTCCATCCTGGACTTAGACATGACTGTGTTCATATCCAAGGAGAGACTTGGAGGCAGACAGGTGACAGGAGAATTCTGTGCCAGGCTGCAGAGGGAGATGAGCCTTCCGTCAGCAGCCAAAGATGGCCAGAGACGGTGGGTAGCTACTGGGAGCTGGAAGAAGGCTATCCCTCTCATCTCGGGGATCAGCTTTGCCCATTCTTCGATCTCAGCTCTGGCCCTTAGGACATGTGGTGGTGGTTCTTGGGCCTGTCTGTGGTGCAACCCTGGACAACCCTGGAGGACAGACACAGACAACAAGCCCCTGCTTTTCTCTTCGCCCCCTGAGCTCCAGCTGGACAATGGTGGGGTGAGAGAGGCTCTTTCCAGGCGTCCCATGGGCAAGCGTCTTCTCTTTAGATGGACAATGCTTGTCAGAAGGGCCCATTCAGTGTTCTCCTTCGGTGCTCCACCCTGAGCCAGAGGGATCTGGAAGTGCAGGGACCATGTGGGTGGTGGGCGGAGCTAGGGCATTGTGAAGGCCATCCAGCAACAAGACCCTTGAAAATGTTTGGAGATCAGGATGGCTCATTTTGATCATCAGTTTGACAGGATCTAGAGGGCTTCACTACCCCAAGCTCATGATGCCCATCCGACCCCACATCCAGAAACTTAAGCTCTGCCTACTTCTCTTCTGCCCAGTTATAAGCTTCTAGCTATTTTTTATTAACCAACCAGCTTTAAATAGAGGAGCAAGGTTTACAGAACCTCACTTGGTGTAAGTGCAAATGTGCTCATCTGGATAGTAACCAGATCTTAGGGAGCAGCTAATTACTGCTCCAATCCTTCCCTTTCTTAAGTCACTTTTACAGGTATTTTTTCACAGCAACAAGAAAAGCGACTAACATAGGGATATTGGACTTTTTTCAAGCAACGTGAGTCCTCTGGAACCAAACCAGAAGAACCAAACCATGGCCTCGGGCCTCCTGGAAAGCTCTGGCGACTCTCAGTGGGAGAAGGCAGCCAAGGGTTCTGGCAGCTGGCTCCCTGGGGCCCCTGAGGTCTGTGTGGTAGGCAGTCTGCAGGCTTTGCCATAGGTGCCCCTCGCCAGTGCTGCTAGCAGGTATGGGCCTGCAGGTCATGGTGAGGTATATTCAGGAATCGTCTTTTAATCAGGCAGGGAGCCGGCTGTCCAGGGAGAAGGATGACATAGGTGGCCTTGGGGACTCCGTTCATATTCATGCCCACCCGCCTGACCTGTGAACATCTCAGGGTTTTGTGCAGTCAAGTAGGAAGCTTTCTGGACAGCAGCCTAAAATGACTTCGTGCTTTTCCTCTCCCCTATCTCCTCAGAAGCCCCTTATATAGTAACCTCTAAGATCTCTTTCAGCTCCAGGAAGTCACAGAAGTACCTTCTGAGGAGGAAAAGGCACCGCAGCCCTTGACCCAAACCTCCTTTGCTCCCATAATAGTCTAGGCAGTAGCTTCTGGGCAAGGGTGTGTGTGTGTGTGTGTGTGTGTGTGTGTGTGTGTGTGTGTGTGTGTACGTATACGTATGTGTGCACATGTTCTGTATGTATATGAGTGTGGTAAGTGTGTGTAGGTATGTAACTATGTACATATATCCCATGAAAGGATATGTATGTGCATCCATGCATGTCTGTCTGTTTGCATAAATATACACATGTGTATTCACACTTCAGCACCCTATGGAAAGATATTGGTCTCCATCGCCAATGGTTTATGGTGTGGAATTTGGAGAGTCCAGCATGTGAGGGTTTTTTTTGTTTGTTTGTTTGTTTTGTTTTGTTTTTCAGTTTAACAGAGCATGTCAGGTTGGACAAGCTGCTAGGAAGTACCATGAGAGCCTGTACCAGGGAGCTTCATTTCCAGGGGTGTGTGGCTGTACCTGGCTTCTAGGGACCACATCAAATATGTGCTCTTTGACAACAAAGGTGGGATTTTTTTTTTCCCTCAAAATGATTAAGTACACGACTATCTTTATGACTCCAAATGAGAGCTTTTGGCATCACCTCTGATACAGGCTCTGTTGGGGAATCTGAGCTCGGCAGCCAGGATCCCCCAGCCCTGGGGGGTTGATGGCTGTGGTCATTAGCTTTTCATTCCTGTGCTAGGATGTCCGTCAAGAACAGCTTGACTACAGACATGTTGATTTGGACCACAGCTTCCAAGGGCTCAGGCCATCGGGGAGGAGACAGCCTGTCAGAATCCTTTACATTATTTTGGGCCAAGAAGGCCAGCATTTTCTGGATTTTTCCTCCTTTGTTCCTTCTGGGCCCCCACAGTCTGGGTGTGACTCTCCTCGATTAATCCTCAGGGAACCCCAACGCAGACATAGCCAGACATGTGCCTGTCTCCCAGGTCATTCTACTTTCTGTCAAGTTGACAGTGAGGCTCTTGGCAACCAAACCCCGTTCTTCCCTCATCTCCTCATTCGGCAATGCGCTGCCACACCCGAAGGTGCCACATCTCTGGGGCAGATCACACGTTCCTGGGACAGGTGACATACATGTGGTACAGCTGATGACAGACTCCTCAGACAAATCTGAGTGCAGGGCCACGGGGTGGCATTTTCTCTTCCCCTCATCCCCCCAAGAGCACGGAAGGACACCCTGGAAGAGCCCTGGCTTTCCAACACCCTCAATGGAGTCCTAAAAGCTGGTAGTCAGTGGAGACGGAAATAGACACAGAGCCAAGGCAGAGAGCTCCGGCCATAGGCGGTGGCAGCGCCTGTGTGGGTGAATCTGGCCCTTCCCTCAGAGAGAAAGGAGCAATTCTCCAGTCTCATAAAGAGGGAAGGCGTTCCCTGCTCGCAGCAGGGATTTGCAGTGCTTCTGTGCCACCCTGGGAATCACGCTGCATCTCAGTACTGCAGACAGGCACACGAACTTTCCTGACAACCGATCCAGGTTCAAAGCCAGCCTTAGCGACACACTGCCTTAGCCATACCGTATAAGATCACCGAAGTCGTGGCCTTGGTCTCTCACAAGGGAGCTTCGGACAGAAAGCCACAGGTTTAGGGGCAGACTGCTAATGCCTGGGCCACAATGTGCCGAGGACTGTTTTACACTGGAGGGCATGGTGAGATGGGTTCCCCTTTTCCCTTCCTTCCTTCCTTCCTTCCTTCCTTCCTTCCTTCCTTCCTTCCTTCCTTCCTTTCTTCCCTCCCTCCCTCCCTCCCTTCCTCCTTTCTTCCCCCCCTTTCCTGACTCCCTCGTTTTCTTCCTTCTTTTTTCCCTTTCTTCCCTGGCAAGATTTAAGCTCATACTCTGTCCTCCTGCCTCACTGACTCCTTTTAGACCTGACATGAGGCTCTGTCTATGGGGCAGGCAAGGTAGGGTACAGAGCAGCCGATTTTTTCACTCTTCCCATGGACACAAGCTATTTTCCTCCAGAAGAATGCTGCCTTTTCTTCCCCCCAATTTTCTTTGGTAGTGTAAGGTCTGTGCAGACCGTTCATGGGTGTATGTGGCTTGATGAGTTCCATAGACCAAACCCTTAACCGGGTTGACTTTGGTCATAATTTCAGGGATGTCTGTTCATGGCCTCCTTAGTACTGCAGTGTGTTCTGGGCCTGTGTCTACACAGCGTGCCCTGGGATTATAGTGGCACCAGGGAGGGATGCCCACGTTTTATATCTAGGAAACAAAGAGAAAAACAGAATGGGGCCAGGGTTCCAATACCTCTTACTGACTAGCCCCACCTGCTCTACCATTTCCCACTAATACTACAGGCTAGGACAAAGCATTTAGCACATGAGTCTTTGGGGGACCATCAAGAACCAAACTAAAGTAGTATTTATTTATTGATTTATCTATTGGTCTTACTATTTTAAGGATACATTGTATCAACCATTGTTCTGGGCCCTATATACATTTCAGTCACTACCTGCACTGTGACATGCTACTATTAACCCCTATTCCCATATGGGGAAACTGAGGCAGCTAGCAGGTCAGTAACTTATCCAAAGTTCTACAGCTACTAGTTCATATGGTGGGTACTGATCCTGGCAACAGCCTGTCACTTGTACTGACCTTTTAGGCGATAAGGTCCTGCCAGGTGCTTTTATTCCAGCTAGAGAAAGAGAGGGCCCTGATACTGTCACACCGCTACCCTGGTCACAACAAGGTCGGGAAAGTGACAGCTGGGGTTCTAGAAACAGTTTAGACAAACCATGATGCAGGTCTCAAAGTCAGAGCCAAGGCGGGATCCCGAAATCTGGGGATCGGGAAGGGGAGTCACAGTCAGCATGGCTGCCTTACCGGCAGGTAATCCACCCCACTGCAGATTAAGAAGCATTTCCCTATGTTACTTGGATTCAAAGGAAATCAGTAATGGTGTAGAGCTGACTGGGAACGAATAAGCTAGAGTGTGTCCCCAAAAGAGAGTTCCAGAGAGAAAGATGAGTCCTAGAAACCTCAAGAGAGGAGGCCAGGAGGCACCCACCCAGGCTCTTTCTCGGCCTCCACACTCCTACGGAATGGTTAGAGCTACAGCGGTTAGAGCTATGGATAGAAAAGACAGGGTCTCCAACAAAGCTAACTGGACCCTGAGACTGATCCCCGTGAGGATAAAGACAAGCCCAGGCAGGCCAGCCTGCTCATGAAAATGGGGCAGAAGGTCCCAGCAAAACAATTACAAGTAAAACGTAGCTGTCTGTGAGAAAACCATGTTTCCTAGAAGTGAAATAATGGTTCAGGTTTGGGGAAATCTGTTAGGGTAACTCTCCACACTAATGGCTAATGAAGAGAACTCATCAGACATGCCAGATGAAGTGTCCGTGCCAAGTGCCACCTGCCCCGTTCTCTGGCAGACACCCCCGTAACAGGTTCAGGCTCTCTGCCTGCCCACAAGACGTCCTCCTTAGTTCGGTGAAAGAGTGGAAGGCTGGCTGGAGCAGGGAGTCCTGCTGGGGGGGAACTTGACTGCCTGCCCCCCTACTTCTCTGAGAGCATAGGGTAGGTGCTCCCCTCAGAACTGTGGGAGCCCACCTGGAGGGCTGTGCGGCATCCGCCTGGAGGTGAGCGGCCGTCGTCTGGAGGATTAGGTACAGAAAGACCTCTCAGGTCTCCCTCTTTGGGGCCAAAGCAAGACATGGAGAGAAACCTTTTCAAGGTTTTAAAATAGTGTGTGTGTGTGTGTGTGTGTGTGTGTGTGTGTGTGTGTGTGTGTTTGGATGTGTGGACTGGTACATGTGTGTCATGGCATGTATATAGAGAAGGACCACCTCAGTGGCTAGGTCTCATCTTCCACCTTGTTTGACACAGTGTCTCCTGTTTGCCTCTGCTTAAGATAGGCTGGGCGGCCCGTGAATGCCCAGGGATTCTCCTTTTCCTGCCTTCCACCTTCCCACAGCGGTGCTGGGATTCCAGATGTGCTCTGCTATATCCAGCTTTTATGTGATTTCTGGGGATATAAACTTAGGTCCTCAATCTTGACACCAACATTTTGCCCAGTGAAGCATCTCCCCAGTCTAATAATTTTTTTTTTCAAAGAATTCAAAGTTCAGTAACTGGTCTCTCTCTCTCTCTCTCCTTTTTTCCTTCCCTCCCTCTCTCTCTTTCTCTCTCAACAATCCTTTTAATTTTTTGTACAACAGTTGGTTTGATCATAGACCATACTTTTGGAGAGCTGCTTCATTTGCCTAAACTAAGTTAGTGACTGGATTGGAGCTCCTAGCTCTGTCTTCACTGCCCCTGGGTTAGCCCACTGAAGAGCAAAACGAGATGGCAGCTCCAACATTCTACAGGGGACAGCAGGCTCCATTGTTCGTTGATACTGAGCATGTTTCTGACAGGCACTGTCAAGTTGCTTGTTGCTTATAGACAACATCCAACTTAATCTTCACTGTTTATTGATCTACTCAACAAAATTTCAAGGAGGAACTAACCTGTAAAAATGGTGAGTTCATTTAGGGGCACGAATGACTGAGAAGCCAGCCCCTGGCTCTGCCCTCCTGGAGAGCCAGCTGTTAAAGGCACAACGGGTTCATTTTTCTTCTTAGCATCCAGTGTCTCCCACTTTGGGACCCCACAGCCAGTGACAGATGAGGTGACACTCAGCTCTGTTCCCTGTTCATTTTCTGTTCCTCTGATAAACACGAGGCGATTTGTAAAGAACAGGGTTCCCTTCAGCTCATGGTCTGGTGAAGGCTCCATGCTGCGTTGTAATGGGGCGTCCATTCAACGCATCCCCTGAAAACACACAGCAAGCCGCCATGGGGTTCTCTTCTTTTCTTTCTAATTTGAAAATAAATTATTATTTTTGTATGTATATGTATGTGGGCAGCACACCTGTGCCACAGCACACATGTAGAGCTCATAGGACCACTTTGTGCAGTTGGTTCTCTCATTCTAAGTTCATGTGAGTTCTGTGGGTCGCCACATCCTGTCAGGAGGGCCCCACCTCCACGACCTTATCAAGGATCTTAATTACCTCTCATAAGAATCTGGTCAGTTTCAGGGACTTCCTGTGGCTATTTTCAATTCTTTACCTTCCTGTTTAAAGAGTTTCTTGTAAAGCACATCAAGTGTCCATTCCAGAGGAAAGTGTCAAGCAGCATTTGCAAGCAACAGAAAACCTGGAGTAGCCTTCACCCACAGACCTGCTGGCTGGCTGGGCTCTCGGCTCTCTCTTTAACCTCTGTAAGCACAAGTTGCTCCTGCCCTGTGAGAGCAGCTTCTGATTCCACCTGTGCTGAGGTGATTATGAGGCAGCCTGAACACGCTTGCCTGATGCTACCCATCCAGCAGGTGACAGGGTGAGGTGGGGACTTGGGTGTTCAAACTTACCTCATCAGGTAGGCTCACCTGCAGGTGAGCTGTTACAGATGCAGCAATGCCAGATTCTTATCATCCGTATGATGAATTCCAAGCTGCTGTAGTGGGTGACTGTACTTTCGGCCGCTTGCACAACTTGACTCTCTTCTCAAACACCCCAAGTGAAAGATACAGCTCAAACACGATCATCTCTACATTTTAGGAGTCAGGTTATATCGTCACATTAGGGACACCCTCCTTTCCCAAACAACCACCTGTGAGGCAGGCATTGACATTTTTTAAAAACTGTGATGTATAAACTTCCCTCTCTCTCAACAAATGTGACCTGTGCTGCCCACAATAATTACGGTGGTGCGCCTGTCCCTATGTGCACTCTCCTGTGCCCTGTGTCCCCCACAGCCACAGCAGCCACGCCAGGTTCCTGTGTGAGGGAATCACAGTGCTCCTCTGGGCCTACTTGTGTTCTGCCCAGCAGTTTGGCAGGACTGTTTTCTGCTGCTCGCCCACGTCACTGTGATAGGCCTTTGCTACACGGCCAGGCTCTCATTCTGCAGCCACCTGCCTGGCAGGGGCCGCTTGCTTGCCCCCCGACCCCCGTGTAGGGCTATATGAACATCTGTGTAAGTTCTGTGGATGTGTGCTGTTCTGTAAGTAGGGTCCCTGGGGCATAGGGCAAGCCTATGTGTAACCGTTAGGAAATTATCAGTTTTTCCACCGGCTAGACCATGTCACAGATCCGCAGCAGCCCTGCGCTACGTCCTCCGTGCCCTCACAAGCACAGGTGTGAGGCTGTGGGCTCTCACCAGGGCTGAACACGCGCCTTACACAGGCTTCTTTGCCACGTGCTTATCAGTGTTTAACTATTTTAAAAACAGGGCTACTGTCTTTTTGGTTTTTATTTTGAGCTAATGGAGGAAATAGACACAGGCACAGTGAGGTCACTCCAGCAGACTTAAGACACATATGTAGCCACACAGAATGCATGCATGTAAGAAGTTCAGACAACCTTCAAGTCCATGAAGCCATGTGGAGTTACGTATCCTTTGCTGCTGTGACATGTCCCCTGTCTTCCACATCCTGGCTAGGAGTGTGAGGGACAAAAAGGGTCCCCACATTCTATACCTGCATGACTCCCCTCTGCTGCCACCAAATGAGCAGGGAGAAGTAAGGAGACCAGTGACAGGGAAGCACAGCTCTGACAGCTCGGTGAAAGTGACCCCAGAGAGCGCCCAAGGCCCGAGGCTTCTCACTGGGGTCTGGAAACCGGTGTGCGGTTGGGGAAGTGGAACCCAGAAAAGGAGTGTCAGGAATTAGCTCAGTCCTGAGATCTGCCAGGGGTAAAGGGTGAAGGTCCTGTGGAGACCTCACAGCCTGGGAGGCGTCTCCACAGCTGACGTCCTGAGCCAACTGAAGATCTGGTGCTCCAGCACACAACACTGACAGGGTTTTTCAGAGGTGACTGATATTTCTACTTTATGATCGTTGGTGATGAGAATTCTGCTTTGCACAAACAGGTAGTACAAACTGGCAAACGGGTGTTCAGGGCCATAAAAGACATTGTTGGAAATTCTGTCTTTATCTCAAGCCAGAAATTCATTTTACTATTTTGATTTTTTTTTTTTTATGAAACCCAAATCTTCAACTCAAACAGCAATTTTAAAAATCAAACATTCTAACATAATCCACTCCACAGATACTCTAAATGATGGTAGGAAAACACTAGAAGTCTGCGTTTTCTGTTGTGGAACAACTGTCCTCTTAGAATAGCAAAAACCTCTGCGTGTGCAGCGAGAACTCCACCACTCATACAGAGGGTACTCTAGGCTCTCAACCTTCCAGCCGCTTCGACCCTTTAAAGCAGTTCCTCATGCTGTGGTGACCCCCACCATGGAATCATTTTTATTGCTATTTCACAACTCTGATTTTGCAACTGTCAGGGATCGTAATGCAGATATCTGTGTTTTCCGATGGCCTTAGGTGACCCCCGTGGGAGGGTCATTCGACCCCCAAAGAGATTGCAGCCCACAGATTGAGAACCACTGGTTTAGAGTCTGAGGTGACGTTGGCTGCTGTGTGGTGTGATGCTGTGTCCTGGCCAATGTGCACCTGGTGTGTGTTCTAGACCAAGCCTGCAGTGACGTCATGGATGTAACACAGGCAGGCACTGCTGGGAACACCTCAGGTGTGTTGTCCACTTGACTTTGAATTAATTTCCAGGCTCTGTTTTCCATAACGAGTCACTGTGCTTCTGCAGGAGCAGAACACTGTGCAAATAGTGAAAGCACTGTGATTCACCATGTGTAACAGTGGAATCGGATCCAAAGTGTTCAAGAGGCGTTTAGTCAGCACTGTGGGGTGTGACTCACACGCAACGCAAAGCACACACTCTGTGTGTTTAGGGAGAACCCGCCGGCACAGGGAAAGACTTTCTGACAGTGAAAGCACTGAGACCAACAATTGACACACGCGCCTTGATGAAGCTACATTTCTGTATAGCAACTGATGACTCTATCACCTAAAGTGTCAGCCTACAGAATGGAAAAAAAAACCTTTACCAATTTTATATATAAAATTAGACATAACTTTTATATATAAAGTTATTTATATATAAACAGAGGGTTAGTATCTGTAATATAAAAACAATTGAGCATCAGGAAAACATACGAGTTAAAACACGAGGCACTGGACTAAGTAGAGAGCTCTCAAAAGATGAAACACTTAAAAAAATGTTCAACATCTTTTAACCATCAGGGAAATGCACATCAAATCGTATCCCAGCCAGAATGGCCAGTATCAACAAAGACCAATGCCAGCTCAGTTCGGCAAGGATGTGGGGAAAGGTGAACACTTACTCATTGCTGGCAGAGCCGCTATGGAAATCAGTGTGGAAGTGCTTCAAAGAGCTGAAAGTAAGCCTACCACGAGACAGACCCAGCTAGCTGCGCCACTCTTGGGCATATACCCAAAGAACTCTCTATACTACTACCGAGATGCTTGCTAACTGTTGTTCATTGCTCTTCTATTCATAACAGCAGGAGACTGGAAACAGCCTACATGTCCATCAACTGATGAATGAATACATGTATACAATGGGATATTATTCAGCTGTTAAGAAAAATGAAATTATGAAGTTTGAAGATGAATGGATGGAGCTAGAAATAGCCATCCCTAGTGAGTTAACCCAGACTCAGAAAGATAAATATCGCATGTTTTCTTTTATAAGTGGATTGTAGCTTTTAAGCTTTAGGTACATGTTTCTTTTGATGTGGTTGTGTTATTTTTCTTCTTCGATCTTTTGACGTGTTGGATGACATTAAATGATCTTCAGATATGGAACCATCCTTGCACTCTGGGGATGAATCTCAGTTGCTTCTGGCATGTAATTCTGTACACTGTTGGATTTTATATTTCCCCTGGAAGCTTTTGACTCTATGTTCATGGGAGACATTGGCTTGATGGTTTTTCTTTCTTGTGTCTGTCTTGTTTGGCTTCTAGTAGAATGCTGGCCTTGGAGAATGTACTAAAAGCACTCCCAGTGTTTGAGTATCTGAGAGAGAGTGTAGAAGGTTGCCATCATATCTTCCTTGTTTGGTGGAGCTCATCAGTGAACCTGTCTGGACCAAGCTGTTTGGTTGCTTGGTTCTATTGATTGATTGATTGATTGATTGATTGATTGATTGATTTTATTAGACTTCTTTAATGGCAGCACGCCTGCTGAGATGGCTGGCTTCTTCTTGTGTGAGTTCTGTTGTTATCCCTGACTTCCAGGAAGGTTCAGTTTGATCCGGGTTATCCAGATATGCAGCATAGCATAGCAAAGCACAGCACTGTATAAAGTATGTTCTTTCATATATAATTTGTGCACAAATAATCAGCAGCAGTGGTATGTAGCTCATTTCTGGTGTTAATATTCTGATTCTGTGATAATCTAGACAAGTAAATATACGTGAAATAAAAAAATGAGGGGGACAATTTGCTACTAGTGAGTGCTGGGGATCAGAACAGGATAGAGTAATTCATGCTAATCCTATGTGACAATGTTACAATGAAACCTCAACTTTTGTAATAAATACAGGCTAATAAACATTTTAAAAATATAGATACAAGAAAAATGTCTCAGTCAGTAAGATGCTTGCCCTGCAAACGCAAGGATCTGAGCTTTATCTTCAGAACCTACATAAAAATGCTGTGTGTGTGTGTGTGTGTTTTTCAGATCTTAGCACTAGGGAGGTAGAGACAGGAGGTTCCCTGGGGCTTATGGACAGCCAATCTAGCCTAACTGATGAGTTTCAGGCCAACAAAAGACTGTCTTAAAGGAGGTGGATGATATTCCTGATAGTGACATCTTAGGTTGTTCTTTGGCTGTTCTACTCTCTTTCTCTCTCTCACACACACACACACAAATAATAAATATATTAGTAAATAAAATTTTCTGTCCTTGCAGCAGGACAGAAAAAAACAAACGAACCTGTACCTGTAGCTGTGTTCAAATTTGCAGTATGCCTAATAACCTAATGATTTCATTTTCAATGGCTCCCAGCTGTTGCATGGAGCGTGAAGTCCTTTGCATAAGCATGCTCGGGTCCTCTATGCTGTTCCTGCCACACAAGCATCTTCTGCCCCACTTACCCATCAGTTTAATCACTGAGGATATTGTTGCAGCTGTTTTGAACCACCTGTTATTTGTTAGATCACTGAAGAAATGAAAACACTTGAGAATGGAGAGATGGCCCAGTGTTTAAGAGGCACTGGCTGCTCTTCCAGAGGACCAGGGTTCAATCCCCAGCACCCACATAACAGCTCCTGAGTGTCTGTCACTCCAGTTCCAGGGGATCTGTTGCCCTCTTCTGGCCTCTTTAGGCATTGCATGCACATGGTTCTCATACATATACATAGGCAAACACTCATACACATAAAATAAATATAAATACAAAGTCTCAAGCATTTTTAAAAACATGGAAATGCTGCATGCTATTACTTCATATCTCTTTTCTAACACTCCTCCTGTGTATAGGCTTGAGTTTCCCGATCCTAACTATTTCCTTTCTCTGAAGAACTTTCCAGGCAAATCTATTGGTGGCAAATGTTTTCTTTCTTTCTTTTTTTATTTGAGATAAGATTTCCTCTTGGCTTTTGGAGGATAACTTCAGTGGATAAAGAATTCTGCACGGGTGGATTACTATTTTCCTATCAACAGTTTGAAGGTTTCATTTTGCTGTCTTGTTGCTCTTGTGGTTTCTCTGATCTTTTAAAAAAATTTTTACTTAATTTTTTTTCAGGGTTGAACCCAGGGCCTTCAACATACCAGGCCAGTGTGCTGTCACTGAGCTCCATCCACAGCACAGTTTGTATGGCTTCTGAAGAGAAGAGCAGTGTGCCTCTCTCTCACCCTTGGTCCTCGGAGACCTGTGCAGCTGTTCTATTTCACCCAACTGATTTTTCTCCTGAAGTTATGGGTCATCTTTTCCTGGTCGTTCAAATGTGTGGCACATTTTCACTGGAAGCTGGAACTTACGCAGGTTAGAAATTTCATCTTGCTTAGTTGTTGTTGTTGTTTACAAAGTCCTGAAGTTTATTTTATCAGGCAGCTAACATCTTTTAAAAGTTAAGTTTTTTTTTTCCTTCATGAAAGCAAGTTTAAATATGTTTTCTGCTAGGCATGGTGGCATGTATCTGTAATTCTAGCACTTGGGAGGCTGAGGCAGGGGGATTGTGAGTTTGAGGACAGTCCAGGCTACACAGGGGCATCCCATCTCCAGAAGAAATGGGAGGAAGAAGAGGAGGAAGAGGAGCAGGGGGAAGGGAGGGAGGGAGAGCACACTCAGGTCCTCTCTGCTGCCCCTAAAGTTGGCTTAGCCTGATCCTTACACCCTCACTGTCTGAGCCCTCCTGAAAGTCCCAGGGTTCCTTGAGGCCCCTCCACTCTGGCCGAACTGAATTCAGATTTCTCCTCCTCTGCTAGAGCTCTGGGAGTTCTGTAGTTTGCAGCGCTCATGTGGTTTTCTGCCCAGCTTTGCTGAATCTACCTCACACATGTGCAGCTGGTGTCCTGTGGGCATGTAAGTGAGCCCTGTGCAGATCCTGGAGCCTGCTTGTAGCTCCCTTCCTCCCTGACACACAGGCCTGTCCAGCCCAGCTGCCTCTAGTTCCTCCAACTTCAGCTGCTTCCTCAGTGGCAGCCCCTAGTCCTCTCCTTGCCTCCTCCCCAAAGAGTCTGTGCCAGGCAGCTGGGCCCCTTGCTGCTCATTCTCTCTGGCAGCTGCTGTTTCCCGTGCTCTGCCCAGTTGCCCAGTAGTTTCCCCAAGAGAACCAGTTCAGAGCCAGTGGTTCCAGCAGGTGCAGACGCAAACCCCTCCAGCAGTCAGTGCACAAAGCAAACAGAACTACGTTGATCTTGCTGACTGACTTTTCGTCTTAGGTTCATATGCATAGGTGTGTGTGCCTGCTTGCATGTATGGGCACCACATGCATAGACAGTCTCTAGTCTGAGGATGCCTGAGACTAGAGCCACAGGCAGTTAGCCGTAAGCCACACGATGTGGGCTCTAGGAGCCAAATCCTGGGCCCTATGTAAGAGCAGCAAGTGCTCTTAGCCATTGATTCATCTTCCCAACCCCACTGTTAGCTTTATTTAGGGAATTTAATAATAAATAAATAAATAAATTAATAATAAACAATTTTAATTCATTTAAAAATAATAATAAATAACAAATAAAATTTAAAAGAATTTTAAAATAAATAATAAATAATTTTAGTAATTAATGAAATAATAAATAATTCACTAGATTTAATAATAAATACATTTTAAAACTTAAATAATCTATTATTTAATAATATAAATAAATACATTTAATAAAAAAAGAAGAAGAAAGGGGAAAACGCTTTAGTTGGCAGAGCATTTGAGGTGCAGGGATGCGGCTCTCGGTTCAGTGCCAGGAGCCACCTGTGAAAGCCAGGTAAGGTGTTCACACCTATAATCCTGGGGAATCGGAGACAGGGGAATCTACGGGGCTCCCCGTGCAACCCCTCTAGCCTAACAGCTGGGCCCAGGTGAAGGCTCCCGTCCCAGCACACAAGGTGGGTGTCTCCTATGGCTTCCTCACACATGGGATGCACACACGTGGGCACGCAGCCCCCTGCTTGTGTGCAAGCACGCCCTGAAGACTGAACTTCACAGGCGGGTCATTCCCCTTCCCCCCTCCACCCCTGCCGGCAGGAAATGCGTTAGACTACGGCCTTGGGGCAGTAGAAGCTTGGGTCTGGACAACAGGAACACTGCAGCTAGTGAGAAGGAGGGACCCAGCTCGGAGAAATTATCGGTGTCCAGAGCTCAGGTCGGTGTCCAGAGAAGGAGCCAGCAGGCCCTCCTGTGTGGAAAGCCACAGAGTACCTGCGCAGGCTCTGCAGCGTCTGTGGCAATGGGAGTCCTGGCCCTGCGGCTCTGGCCGAAGCTCCAGGGCTCTCTCTTGTGGACCCGTGGTGAGACCGGGAGAGCCTGGCTGCTGCAGAACAGAACCCAGCACAGGCCATCCGAAAGCAGAGAAAGCAGAGCGGCCTTGGGTTTGCTAGGGAAAGATGAAAGCTTTCCTGCCTGCTTTGGCTGACACCCAGGGAGGGGGCTGCTTAGGAAGACAGGCCGTCAGGCTTCTCAAGCGGAGGGTCCCGTCACAGAGCCTCGGCCGCAGCTGTGCGGAGTGTGGTCTTCTAGAGGACATCACACACAGCCGGGGCCCAATGACCGGGAGAGGTTTAAAAATTAAGCTAATGAGTGTGAGCCGATTGGTGTATCTTGTCTTATCTTGGAGAATTTCCTTTTGTAAACGAGCCTCTGAGGCGGCGCCCTAAGCGTACTGAGAATGTTAAACTCAAAGATCACGGAGGATTTTGCTTTAGCACTATTATGGGAACTGTTCTCTGCGGACAGTCAGCCCGATTTTGTCAGCAGTATTGAGGTTCTTGACTCTCAACCAGTGGGAAAGGCAAATCACATCTCAAGGTAAGGGACAAGGGACATGTTTCCCTGAGTCCTCGGTTTTCTCTGCTCTGTTCCCTGACTTGATAAGATTCACACATCTTCAGGTCTTTTTTTTTTTTTTTTAAATCCTTTGTAACAACACCGAGCCAACTGAAAGTTTGCAGACCACATCTGGCCGGCAGGCTTCCCCTCGCTAGCCCCTCCATGGAGTAGCAAAATGAGCAATTCACTGAGGAAAATGAAAATTATTAATGCACACAAGAAGAGTGCTCAGCCACCCTAATAATCAGATAAACACTGTTCATAGCTTCCGGAAGGACATTTCACACCAATCTGATGAGTAAACATTCAAAAGGCTCACAATGTGGAGAGGGAAGGTGAGAGGGAGCTGCAGCTCGCACCCGCTGCTGGTTGGGGTGTGAATTCATTCAGCCGCTTTGGAAAGCGACTTGTCCAACTACAAAGCAGAACTGGAATTGAAAACGCGTGTTCGCAGAGACTCTGCCATGCCATTTCCACGTCTATTATCCAGAGAGAATTGCTCGTAATTGCAGCATTGTTTGTAATAGGAAAGTAAATTGGAAACAACTTCTGTGCACACACACCCGTACGGGCGCAGTTACATCTCGGAAAACGTACCGTTGAGTGAAGGCGCGAGCCTATGCAGGAGCGTTTATGAGAATGTTTCAAAACACACTGCTAACAACACAATGAGTTATTCACGCCTACCTCTCTCGGTAGGTATACACAGGAGAGAAGAAGCTGGGGAAAGTAACCCCATCACCCACAGTGACAAGAGTGTCCTGGGGATGGGGGCGAGATGGAAGCCTCATCTGCCATGTTCTCTCTCTCTCTCTCTCTCTCGTGATATTAACACCTGTCACATCTAGCTGGTGGCCATGTAAGGGCTCATGTTCCGTCCCTCTCAGAGTATTATGAAAGAATGGCCCAGACAACACAGCGCTGGCTGCATATAGAAAAGGGTGGCTTCAGTATTTTCTTCTCCTGGTTGTCTGGTCGGAGCCAGGCTGCTCCTCCTCTGGGCTTTGGCTGGGATAGCTGTGGAGGAGAGACCACAAAGTTCAAAAATGCAGGTGTTCTGTTGAGCGTCGCCAGCCCTATCAACGGAACGGTAGAGCAGAAAACGAGGAGAGCGGGTCACCTTGTGGGGGCCAGGTGCAGGGGGATGGCAGGCAGTGTTCGGCCGACGAATGGCTCCTATTTGGGGTGACAAACTTCTGGAAACGGACAGTGCAGCTGCTGCACAACGTGAGCAGGCCCAGTGAACTGACAGCTGAACATTGGCTGTGATGGTAAATCCCACGTCTCGTAAATTTGAGCATCATTGAGGATGCATCTCCTTGAGGAAGGCACCTTCCGCTCCACCTTGCCTTGTATTTGAGGTGCTGGGTGAGAAAGGCAGCCGTGAGCCAGCTGTGCGGATACAGGGCTGTGGTGACTGGAAAGGCAGGCTCTCACAGCTTTTGCCCCGATTACCTGACTGTGTGTGTTTGAGTGCATGTGTTCACGTCTGTGTGCCTGAGTGCACATGCATGTGGACATGCTACGGATGTGTGTGCGTGGAGGCCAGAGATTGGCATTGCGTGTCTTTAGTCACCATACACTATTTTTTGAGAGAGTCTCTCACTGAGCCTGGAGCTTTGCTGTCTGGCTAGATGGCTTCCAAGTCCCGGGGTTCCTCCATACCCTTCCTCCTCAGTGCTGGTATTACAAGCATACACGCCATCATGTTTATACACATGGATGTTTTTGGGGATCCAAATGCATGTCTCCATGCTTGAATGGCAAGCACTTCACATACTGAGCCATAGCCCAAGCCTGCCATTAACAAACACACATGGACCACCATTGCCAGTGTCTATCAATGCCAGTGTTCTAGCCTGCCCTGCAGTCACTGGAGCCTGGACCTGCCAGTCTGTCTGTCCTGGTCAGGAAAGCAGTAGGACTTACAGCTCATGTTCCTGAGGAGCCAGGTTCTGTTCTGGGAGGCAGCACCAGCATTAAGCGAGCCTCTGATGATTATGGCCATTAGACTACCAAGCTTTCAGTAGAGAGAGAGAGAGAGAGAGGAAAAAGTAGAAGGGAGATGGTGGCATATTATCCAATTTCAGTGGCATAGGATGGGGGATGGTTGGCACCTTCTTGCCCCAGAAAGCAAAGATGCATTAATATAAATTAGAAGACTCTCTGGGGCAGAAGTAGTGGGGGCTCGGGAGGGGGGGGCTCCCGACAGGCTTCTCCTTCTCAATTGCCACTTTGTCAGGGTCCATCAGAGAGAAAAATCAGCCCGGGGCTTTTAATGCGCAGTTTGGAGAATTAGTTTCAATTAGCAGAGGGACATTTTAAATCTCGGGAAATAGTCAGCCTTCATGGACTCCATTTAGCATGTAAAAGCCATTCGCAATATTAATAGAATCATAGCATGTAAAATGAGAAGGGACCTTGGAGATGACCCTGGGCCTCCCTCTATTGTGCACCGGGCACTGAGTGATTTTGTCTACATGGCAAATCTGTTGAGAGGCAGGACAGGGACTCAGAAGTCAGCCACTGGATCCTCATGCCTGGCCTTCTTTCCATTAACACACACTCCAGCCTCCTTTCCGTGCTGTGCAGTTGGGGTAAGGAAGCTCACTTTTCCAGTTGTGTACATGGTTGTGAGTGTGTGTTTATCAATGGCCATGTAACCAAATGTGATTGGTTCATATTCTGACAAAGTAAAAGAAAAAAACACAGCCAGGATACCAAAACGCAGAAAAAATATTATCACATGCAGCAGGTAATGAGAACACTGGGGCCATTTTCAGAGCTATGCACTTCTCAAACAAAGGATCACGAGACTTGTGTGTATGTATGTGTGTGTGTGTGTGTGTGTGTGTGTGTGTTTTATACACATGCAAACCTACAGTGTTTGCTCCTGTGTGTGCCTGTGGAGGCCTGAGGTCTGTTCCATGTACCTTCTTCTATGACAACCTACCTTAAGGGTTTTTTGTTTGTTTGTTTGTTTGTTTTGTTTTGTTTTTTCAAGACAGAGTTTCTCTGTGTAGCCTTGGCTGTTCTGGACTCTCTTTATAGACCAGGCTGGCCTTGAACTCACAGAGATCCGCCTGCCTCTGCCTCTCCAAGTGCTGGGATTACAGGCGTGTGCCACTGTGCCAGTCTACCTTAATTTTTGAGAGGAAGTATCTCACTATCTTCCGGCCCCCTGTTTCAGCTAGGCTGGCTAGCTTTGGAGCCCTGGAATCTGTCTTCGCCATGCCCATCCTCAGACACCTCCAGACCCAACTTTTAAGGGTGGGTCTGAATGCAGGTATGTGTGCTGTACTAAGAGCCACTGACACGGGTCAGCCCCATACAGCAGGGGCAAGCCTGTGTGGACCCCCTCCGGCTCTGTCCCCGAAGCTGCAAGATGAAGAGCATGCAACCACCTTACGGGGCTTCGCTCCGACGGGAAATTAGGCAAACTGTCCATCTCTGCATGAGAGTCGTCAAGGACGGCCCCAGGACGAAACGTGGTCCCGACTCCCCCATGTTGTATCTGGGATTGGTCCTGCAGTAGAAAGGCTGGAGCTGCGAAGGGGGCTCAGTGAGTAAAGTCCTGAGCAAGTGTGAGGCCCAGAGTCTGAGCCTCGTGTCCCAGAGGACGGGCACGAGTGGCTCATGCTCGTCACCCAAAGATAGAGAGGTGGAGGCAGGACCAATCCTTGTCCACCAAGCAGCTGGTACCACCTGATCGGGTGAGCTCCAGGCTCATACAACAAGCTGGAGAGCAACTGAGGAAGACACCCGAGGCTTCCACACACGCACACACCAATTCTGCATTCGTGCACATACACATGAATATGGGGGGGGGGGAGTCCTGCCTGTTTGGTCCCTCATGCTGCCACCCCCATTTGGAACTGGCCCTGGTGTTTATCTCTTCCTCTGCTCAGAGGGCAGGGATCCTTTGCCTTTAAACCACGCAAGGTAACTTAGTACCCCTCCTACCAGTCAGCCAGGAGAGACTGAGCCAATCATTTCTTGGAGGTGCCAAGAAAATGTTATGTTTGTTGTTCTACAGATATATTGAGATGGCTACCCTGGAGAGGGAAAAAAAAAAAAGTGCAGCTATGCTAACTCCTTTGTTTACCACAGTGGCTTGGTAAAAATTAACTGGCGTGGTCAAGGTTACCTTTCCTTTGTGGCTCCACTGATGAGCTGAGGGGTAGTTGGGAGAACACAGCGCAAACATGTTTACCGGTGGCATGTCAGGGGATGTGGTTCAGCTGTACGTTGATGGGGTTGGTTGTGCAACCGGAAGACTGGGAATTGTGTAGGTAAAGAGAAAACAAGGCTTGGTGGAGATCTGAGTTTCATTCTGCTTGTGCTTGGCTGTGATCGCCTTAGTTGTCTGACTTGCTCTGTGTATGTGGGGTGTGTGTGTGTGTATGTGTGTGTGTGTGTGTGTGTGTGTGTGTATGTATGTATGTATTCCAGTAGATAGATCTGGAAATAGCTGCCAGTCTTTCCTGAAATCTTTATCAAGCACCTATGTCCCTCCCTCCTCAAGGAAGGCATCTTTTTTGTTTCCTAGCCATATTACATTTTTAATTTATTTTTATAATTTATTCACTTTGCATCCTGATTACAGCCTCCTCTCTTGGTCCCTCCCAGTCTCACCCTCCTTTTCTCTTTCCCCCTTCCACCTCCCCTAGTCCTCAGAAAGGGGGAGCTCTCTTTCCCCTACCATCTGACCCCATCCTATCAAGTCTCATCAAAACTGGCTACAACCTTTTCCTCTGAGGCCTGGCAAATCTGCCTTACCAGGGGGAAGTGATCAAAGAGCAGGCAACAGAGTCCATGTCAGAGACAGCCCTGTCCTTACTAGGGAACCCACGTGGAGCTTGAGCTGTTTTGGCTTCCTCTGAGCAGGGGGTCTGGGTCCTCTCCATGAAAGGTCCTTGGTGCAGCAGTCTCTGCACAGTGCAGATATGTTGGCTCTGTTGGTACCTTATGCACAGTATCCCTGATCCCTGTGGTAACATCTGTCCACGGGACAATCCCTATGCTTTCCCTTAGAGCAGTGTCGAATGGCTGACAGTAGTCCATTGGGTGGCCTAAGGTTGCCATGTCACCAAGAATCACCAGTACCACAAGTTTCCTTTTCTCCCTGGGAAGGATTCCTGCCTCCTTGGAGAGTATATTTGTTTCAGGGGCTGAAGAACTATAAGAAAAGGGAAGGGGAGATATCACTGTCTAGTGCAGGGGGCTGCTGCTTGAGTCTGGAGAAGAGAACACAAAAGTCCCAGGGAAGGTTGGAAGTCCAGAGCCTACCTTCTGCCTGAGTGACTGTGGGGGCTGAGTGGGAACTGGGTAATCACAGACACACTCTCCTGCCACTGGGGTGGCCGTCTGGGGGTAATGAGCCAGTCAGTCCCGGCTGGTGTCTCCAGACAGTGGGAGACGGGGAAAGAGACCGGGATCCAGCAGCCAGAAGTTGTGCAGTTCATTGGCTAGACTTTGACCTACAGTGGGGTCGTAGAGTCCACACTGGGCACAGTCAGGGAGGACGCTGCTCTTCTCTCTACTGCTCCCAGATCTGGAGACTTCTTTTGCAGGTGTGTTGTGGGGGGAGGTAGCTTTTTTTTTTTTTAAGATACTACCAGAAGACTTATGTGCTTCCTCCCTGTGGGGCAGTGGAGGCTCCATTTGGGGCATTTTTCCATGTCAGGAGCTCGGTGGGTCACTCTAGACCCCCAAATTCTACTTCCCACCAGCACATGTAGGGGAAATGCCACATCCTCTACAGCTTTGAGAGAGGCCGGCGTGTAGAATCTCATTACTCTGCAGTGCATTCCATTAAAGAAGTGAGGAAAGGGCATGCTTGCTCCTCATTAACTCAGGGGTGAGGCTAAGCAGCTCTGCAAGCCCCCATTCCCACACTACACCACAGAGCGCTGCCAGTGGCAAGGCATGCTCCTGCCTCAGGCAGTGGGACTCTGTGGGTCTTCTGGGGCCTCCTTTTGAGCTGCACAAAGGGACCTGGAGGTTGAGACTTGAGATGACAGTCCTGGGGGGTGGGAATCAAGCCTACCACAGGCATGCCCAGGATACCCTGGGAACAGGTAGGGTGCCTCCTGGCCTCTCTCTCCCTAATGCACTGCCCCCCTTTGTGACTGGCTTCTCTGCTTCCTAGTTCTGCTACACAAAGCTAAGAGCATCATCACTGGGAAAGTGACCAGGCCATGAGCAAGCTCTCTGAAAACATCATTTTTATTTGGGTAGTAGTTGTTGTTGGTTTGGGTTTTTTCATTGTTTGTGGTGGGTGTCTTAGTTAGGGTTACTATTGCTGAAGTGAAAGAGCATGACCAGAAGCAGCCTGGGGGAAGGGGCTCACACTTCCACATCATTGCTCAATCATCAAAAGAAGTTGGGACAGGAACTCAGGGCAGGAACCTGGAGGCAGGAGCCAAGGCAGGGGCAATGGAGGGGTGCTACTTACTGGCGCGCCCCCATTGGCTTGCTCAGCCTGCTTTCTTCTAGAACTCAGGACACCAGATCAGATATGGCCCCACCCACAATGGGCTGGGCCCTCCTCCATCAATCACTAATTAAGAAAACGGACCTACCGTCTTGCTTACAGCTCCATCTTATGGAAGCATTTTCTTAACTAAAGGTCCTTTACCTAGTCTGCATCAAGTTGACAAAAAAACTATCCAGCACAGTGGATTTTTTGTTGTTGATATTTATATGTCTGGGTTTTTTTGTGGTTTTTTTTTTTTTTGTGTGTGTGTGTGTGTGTTTTTTGTTTTTGTTTTTGGTTTTTGGTTTTGGTTTTTTCACATACCCCAGGCTGACCTCCAACTCCTTACGAATCCCTTTTGATTGTCATGGCTCCTCACCTGCCAAGAGCTGGGATTTATGTGGTGCAAGGGATTGCACCCAGGGGCTCATATAAGAGTTCATATATGCTAGGCAAGAACTCCATCAGCCGAGCCCTGTCCCATCCCCCTCCCCCTCCCCCATTGTCCTTATTGTTCTACTGGTCCCTTAGAGTGACTCCCTCCCTCATTAAGCACAATGTCCCCACTGTGTGCTTGTTTTGGAGCTGGGCACGCAGTGATCGGCCACCAGCCCTGACCGTGGCTGGTGGCTCCTTCTCTCATCCCGTGATCGTGGGCTCAGTCTCTTTCTTCACTCCTATCTCCCTGTTTCCCATTGAAGGGTCTCAGGATAATAGGAAGGTTAGCCCCCGGCCCGGGCTAATCCAGAATAATCTATTTTAAGGCTATTTGAGTACGTTAACTTGGGGATGTATAGACTGCACACTGACAGGTCCCGGAGACTCTGACGCAGACATTGTTTGGGGTGAGTCATTAAGGTCTTTTCTGAGACTGACATTCAACCAAGGACCACGTATGGATATAACCTAGAACCTCTGCTCAGATGTAGCCTGTGGTAGCTCAGTAACCAATTGGTTTCCCATAGTGAGGGGAACAAGGACTATTTCTAACAGGAACTCAATGGCTGGCTCTTTGGCCTCCCCACCCCCCAAGGGAGGAGCAGTCCTGTTAGGCCACAGAGGAGAACTTCGCAGCCAGTCTTGAAGATACCTGATAAAACAGGATCAGATGAATGGGGAGGAGGTCCCCCCTATCAGTGGACTTGGAAAGGGGCACAGTGGAGATGAGGGAGGGAGGGAGGGACTGGGAGAGAATGAGGGATCGGGACATGGCTGGGATACAGAGTTAATAAAATGTAACTGATAAGAAAAAAATAAAATTAAAAAAAAAAAAAGTCTCTGCATAGTGGCTTCCTCAAGGCCCGAGCCACAACCGAGCGTTCAAGGGTGGTCAGGAGCGTTCTGGGCTGGGGTGCCATCAGAGTGCTCAGTCTTCACAGAAACAGATCTGTGCGGCTTCCCACTGATGGGCAGAGAGGCTTGCTGCTGCTGCTAGGGTTGGAAAGAAGGCTTCCTTTCTGCAAAGAAGGCAAGACCTGGCAGGGCTCAATCTGAAGAGTCAGACTTGAGGAAAGGAGCGACCCCCATCCCCCACTGTGCCCTGGAGTCAGGACAGCACCAGCCAGTGGCATGACCCCAGGGAGGTTAGGGGAACAAGCTGCTCATGGCTGCTTTTGGGAGCAGGAGAGGTGCCGGGAAAGCCTGCCAGACGTGGAACTGATGGAGACCTCGCACATAATAAAGCTGGCAGGCCGGCCCAAAGGCACGCACTGTACTCTCAAGCCATCTTAAATTTTGCCAAAACCCCAGGGTTTGAGCCTGAATAAAGACCTCGGAGCTGGAGCTGGAGGCAGGGGCGGGGTGAGGGCAGGGGTATTGTTGTTTCATAACATGCTAAGCTAATTTATTTGTTTTGACTTGCGCCTTTTAAACAGGGTTTCATCATTTAATGTGTTTTCCATCTTATCCTGTTACATGGGCAGGAACCCTTGTATTTGTTTACTCGAGGGAGGCTTCCCATCCCCAAAGTCCCATTTAGTCAGCTGGGCAGGGAGATGGTATTTTGATAGCCTGTGCTTGCCTGTGCCTCGCTGCCTTCTCCATTTTCACTCCCCTTGGTGATTTGAACCACCGCCACCACACTTCCGTGTTACTTCTACTCCAGAGTGAATTTTAGGCAGGAGCAGGGACAGACCTCGCTGCCCAGTCCCGCCTCTACCCTGCCACTCTGCTACACTTGACTCCCAGTGGCAGAGGAGCCCCCCAAGCCCTAAAGAAAGGACTGGTGTTGTGTGCCTGCTGGACGCCCCCTCACTGAGCTGTCTACTCACTCAGCAGGAAGGACTTAAGTCCAACTAGATGCTAAACAGAGAAGTCAGTGAGCGTGAACTCACTTGGTGAGCTTTACTGGTGTCTAGGCCGCCATCTTGGTGTGGTCGTGCCTTACCAAACTGAAAGCAAGCCTAGGAGAACCCACAGGTAAAACTCCAGATGACATCTGTGTGATTTCAGAAGCAGGGATTTCGGGGAGACTGCTGGCATGCCTAAGGCATGACACGGCTGTCACTAAAACAAAAATAAAATGCTTAACCTCTTCTTAAAAGATGTATTATTTTTATTTTATGTGTATGTTTTTTGTTTTTTTTTTTTTGTTGTTGTTGTTTTTTGTTTTTTTTTGTTTTCTTTTTTTGCCTGTCAATATAACGTGCACATGTAGTTTTCCCACTGAGGACAAAAGGTGTTTGGATCCCCCGGAACTGAGCTGCCGGGCGATGCTGAGAACAGAACCCAGGTCCTCTGAAAGGGCAGCCTGTGCTCTGAGCTCCCGAGCCATCTCTCCAGCCCATAAAACATGTAGCTTTCAACCCAATTTTTTTAATGGAGACTAGGAAAGAAAAAAAAAAAAAGTTAAAGAGAAAATAATGGATCAGAACAACCGAAGTAAATCTGATTGAAACAGCAATTACAAGAAATGTAAATTGGTTGAATCAATTAAAAGAAAGCCTTTCACTTTAGTTTTTTTTTAAAGGGGGAATCAGTAATAAATTGTTTCAAGAGATAAGCTTAATATAAAAGGATGTAAAAAATGCAGGCATGGAGGAGTCAAAATAAATATAAGGTAACAATCTTTTGGGGGAATGATTTTTTTTTAAGTATAATTACATCTTTCCCCACTTCCCTTTTCTCCCTCCAACCTCTCCTGTAACCCTCAAACCCACGGCCTCTTTTTCCTTAGTTGTTACTGTCACACACTCACATGCGCACACACACACACACACACCCTGCCGAGTCCTCTTAGTGTTGGATAACCAATAACCAGTTAGGGAGCTCCCAGCATCCCTTAGTTGCCAGTCATGGTTGGTATAGGAGTGAGGCTGCATGAGATTCCCCCTTCTGCAATCGCACGTCTGTCAGTTACCCTTGTTCAGGCCTGGTTCAGGCGGGTGTACTGTTGATGTACCCTGGGTGAAACTTTCCCATCATTTCTAGGACACATAGTCTCACAGCTGACTTCGCAGTCCTCTGGCTCTTACAGTCTCTCTTCTTCTGAGATGTTCCCTGAGCCTTAGGCACAGGAGTTACATCCGCTGGGGCTAGGCTCCCCAGGATCAAGTGTTCTCCCAGTTTTAACCAGTTGTGGTTTTCTGTAACAGTGTGTGTCTGCTGTAAAGAGAAGCTTCTTTAATGAGGGCGAGAGCTGTGCTCATCCAAGTATTTAGAACACAGGGATTTCGCTGCTTTAGTGAGGTGCTGGTAATAGGTTTGCTTCTAGGACCCATGGCCTCCTTCCTAACCCCTGAGTAGTTGGCTAGGTTTCCAGTACCAGGCTTGAGTTGCCCTCTGTTGAGTGGGCCTTTAAGTCCAGTTAAACAACCACTGGCTGAGGCCAGGAGAGAGTACCCCTCTTGCTCCTTTTGCTGGCCATTGTTGGTCATCAGCTCGTCATGGCTGGGTGGGACTGCTGGTTGTTCCCTCTCTTGGCAGCTTGCACAGCATTTTCGGGTACTGTGCAAGCTCATCCTTGGGGGTGAGGGGAGGCTTTCAGGTTACATCCAACTCAAGTCACCTAAGTCTGTGGTCAATTTGGCATCTGTATCGATAGGGACCTGTCTTCGACTGCTGGGAGCCAACCAAGGGCAACAGCAATAGCCTGCATTGTTCTGGGAGTTTCCCAGGCCCCCGAATAGCAGCGTAAGAAGGAGCAACTCATGCTCGGTGTCTGGGTTTTGTTAGATAGTCAATGACACTTGAGGGAGGGGCATTGTCAACCCAAGGGGCAAAATGTTGTTTAACATGTGTGTACATATTGTACGTCATTTTAGGTAGATAAAAACAGTGCGATTCCTTGCAACTGTTCAAACATCCTGATGTTATCTGCCCCTCCTCCCCTTTTCTCCTCCTGTATCTCTCTCCTCTCTCCCCATCCAAAGCCGCCCTACCCCGTTTTCCCTACTTCTTCCTTCATATGACGTCTTTCCCGCTTTTCCTTTGTCTGGAGTGCCTCCGTTCTCCCTGCTCCCTTTCCCCTCTCCTGGTTTCTGTGGTGGCCCCAGATTATCTGCTCACATGTGAAGCCCTGGAGCTAGAATCACAGATAAGCGAGAACAAGCATCCCCGGGCTTTCTAGTTCTGGACTCACTACCTCGGTATGATACTTTCTAGCTCCAAATGCTTACCTGTAGATTCCATCATTTCATTTTTCTTAGCAGCCCAATAGTATTCTATTCCTGAATATGTGCCACATTTTCATTATTCCTTTGTCTGTTAAAGGGCATTTAAGTTGTTTTAAAATGACAGTCATTAAAAGCCTCCCAAAATAAACTTCAAGGCTGAAAATACCATGTGGGCTAACAAGGAGGCACTTGCGGTGGTGGAGAGGGTCTGTCAACATAAAATGGCAGCAGAGAGTTAGCCCCAGCCGTGCGTTCAGGGACAATGACGTGGCCTTCTGAGCCAACCTGGAAGAAAACCTGTGTGGTGCCTGTTACAGACAAGGAGAAAAGCTGCAAAGGGGCTGTGACCTCTGAGAGGAAGGAAATGAGGGTGGCCCGAAAACCTCACACCCCAAGGAGGACATACCCTGTCCCCCAAAACAAAGCTCAGCACTGTCGGGCTGAAACCTTTCGTTGAAATTTAAGGCTACAAGAAGGTAGAAATTGTTTCTGTTGTCTGTTTTGGGTCTCTGTGTGTGTGTGTGTGTCTGTGTCTGTGTCTTGCACACGTGGGCATTGCGCATGTGTATGTGTGTATATCTTTGAATGTGTGTGTCACACTTGCATATGCATGTATATCCGCTTACGGGTAGAAGAACCTGAGTGCAGGTGCCCGTGGAGGCCAGTGGTGACGGGCGCCCTGGAGCTGGAGTCACAGGGCGTTAGGAGCGGCCTGATGCGGGTGCCCAGAACCAACCTCGGGTCTCCAGAGGAGCAGCAGGCGCAGCAAATGCTCTTCCTCACCCAGCCACCCCCACCCCAGAGGTCAGTAGCCCCCACAGACTGCGTGCTCCCTGTCCTCCTCTGAGGCTGGGGTTACAAGCGGGCTGCATGTCCACGGTGGCGTCTGCTGGTCTCTGGGTGTCTAGACTCCGGCCTTCCTCCCTGCTCTCACACAGTGTGCTTTAACCAAGGCGCTATCTCTCCAGCCCCAGGTGCCTTTGTCACAGAACCACTGTGCTTGCGAAGACGTTCTCTGTTTACAGAGATAAAATCTGATGATTGACCCCATCACAATCGTGATACCACCTTCCTCACTCCTGGAGTCAGGTCTGCTCCTGAAGCACCTAGACCCTGGCCATGGGGCATCTGCTTTTGCTCACGAAGCTTTTGTAGAACCTCATGTAGTTGGAACCATGAAGAAAATGGCATTTTCTGTCTGGCTGCTTTCTCTTGGAATACAGATTGCGAACTGCATTGTTGCATGCATTCAAAGGTGAGCTGATGTTCCTTGTTAGGGCAGACCGATGTCCGTGACACACGGACATGATGACTTTGTCTGCCATGTGCGTGGCAGACATTTAGGTCGTGCCTAGTTTTTGCTGGTTTTAAAGAATGCCCCAAGAATCTTTGTGTGGACATACGCAAAAGCCCAGTAGTGGGCTTGACGGGCATATGGTAAGCATACATTTCACTTCCAAAGGAAAAACAGTCCTGTTTTCCGAACTGCCAGTGCGGCCTTGCGTTTCTCCCAGCACTTGCCTGGGGGCTGCGTCTGCTCCCGGTGCCTTCATCAGTGCTTAGGGTTGCCGGTATTTTGTATTTTCAAAACCGAGGCTGTGGTCCGCTGGAGTCTTCTTGATCCGACCCTTCCAATCAACAATGACTGTCAGCAACTTTTCATGTGCTTCCCGGCCACCCGTACTCCTTCTGTGAAGTGTCTCTTCAAATGTTTAAGCTAATTTTGCTGTTGTTGTTGTTTTTTGTTTGGTTGGTTTTGGTCAAGCAAAAAGATTGTCTTATAAAAATTCTTTATATAGTCTAGCTACAGTCTTTTTTTTTTAAATATGTCTTTACAAACACCTTTTCTTAGTCTATAGCTTCTGTTTTCATTTATTTCATGGTGACACTCAGTTTACCTTGTTCTTTATACATTTTTGATAACTATAAAGAAATTTATTTGAAGGTAATTCTTTCTTTTCATCTGATGGGTTTTAAAAAAAGTATTCTCCTTCAGTCTTAATGCACACTGCTTTTTGTGTCCCGTTGAGCAAACGCGTTCTTAACGAAAGGCTCTGATGATCTACTTTCTTTTTTATTACTTTAACAAGCTGCGCAGTGCAATAACCGAGCAGTTATTCCTTTATTCTCGACCCTATAAGCTAATCTGGCTTCCTCCCAGATCGCATGCCAGCGATACTTGCACTTTGGAGCTTTCCTGCTCCAGATCCTCTTTCCTGATGTTTCCTGGGCATCTCCAGTGGCTAAATCCCTACTTCCTCTTCCAACTCCTCCTCCCCTGGCTGGCAGGAAGTCCAGTCTCTCTCCTGCTCAGTGGCTGGCTGTCAAGCCTCTTCAGGGGACAATTGGGGAGACGTGTTTACACAACACTGAGACAGGAAATTCTCAGAACAAGATATGGGGTTGAGTACAGAAATTAGCACTTGAATTTCTGCCTACATCTCCCCTTTTTAGTCTAATAAAAGGTTCTTTCTTGTACAATAACCAGCTATGTGTAATAATGAAAATTATTAGGTAAGGACAATCTGCTTTCTTATTCACAGAACTTTTACAGCTTAGGTTTTCCGTTTAGTCAGTGTGACACATTTGAAGGAACAAGGAATAGGTAAAGATTAAGCTGCATATCTTTCTTGCTGTATGTGAATATCTAACTATTTCGGCATTTGTTAGGGATATTACCTAGACCCCATAGAATTGTCTTGGAAATGTCATTAATAGTCAGTTGGCTGGGGCAGGAGAGATGGTTCTGTGGTTAAAGATACTTGCTGCATTGACCCACACATACACACAAAATAAAACAAACAAGCCAGTAAAAAGTCGAGTGGCATGTAGGTACAGATGCATAAATATGTCGCACTACTCCTTCTGTCCATCTTTTTGACAATGGGACATTGTCTTATTTATGTATCTCTACAATTTAGATTATTTTTAAAAATTGGCATGTATGTGTGTATGTGCCCATGAATGTGGGTGCTTACAGAGACCACAAGAGGGTGTCAGATACCTAGACGCTGTAGTCACAGGCAGCCATGAGCCCCCAGTATGGATGCGAGGTCACACCTAAGCATCTGTCCATTTCCTACATCAGCTGTCGAAATGGAATGGCATAGGTCAAAGGTTTTTTTTTTTCCTTTAAATATCATTTTGGCTGTCTTCTGATTATTGTTGTCAACTTCTACAAACAGAGTGTTTTGTATTTGCTTTGGGACCACACTGACTCTTTATGTCACCCGGGGGGAGAGAAAATGTCTGAATAACGGTGAGCCTTCTCATCCGTCGACACAATGCATTGTTTGGATGAGAAGTTTCCTAGTCCTTGGTGTGTAGATCTCAGATTCTTTGGCAAGTTTATCTACAATGCATCATATGTTTGTGCTGTTTTAAAAGGGTTATTTGGGTTATTTATTTTTATGTATATGGGTGTTTTGACTGCATGTATGTCCGTGAACCAACTGTATGCAGTGCCCACAGAGGCCAGACAAGCATCATATTCCCCGGAACTGGAGTTATAGATGGTTGTGAACCCTCATGTGGATGCTGGGAACTAAACCCGGGTCCTCTGCAAGAGCAGCCAGTGCTCTTAACTTTTAAGCTGTCTCTTCAGCTCCTTTAAATGTTATTTCAAATAGTTTTATTTTTAATTAAAGACGTCTTCTTTAGCTCAGGCTGACCTCAAACTTGCTATGTAACTGATGTTGGCTTTAAAAAAAATTTTTTTTTGAGACAAGGTTTTTTGCTGTAGCCTTGGCTGTCCTAGACTCACTTTGTAGACCAGGCTGGCCTCGAACTCCCAGAGACTCTCTTGCCTCTGCCTCCTTGAGTGCGAGGGTTATGGGTGTGCACTGCCTGGCCCGGCTGGCTTTGAATTCTTAATCCTGTTCTCTCCATACCCCTGGTGCTGAAAGTGCAGGGCCACACCAGCACACCATGATTTTAAATGACACTTAAAAACTTACATTTTCCACTTTGTTGCTGGTATAACTGAGGTTGTAGCTTGTACACTTGCAGGATTTCTTACATTAGTGCTCCTGTAGTTTATAAAGGATGTTTTGTAGAGTTCTTAAATGTTGCGTGGGGCTCAAATAAAGTCAGCTTGGTTGTCATTGTCTTTACTTGCTTAATTACTTTGTCTCTTGACTTGGGCCTTCAGCGAACAGGCAAGTTGAATACCCAGGAAAAAAGTGAGTGCATTCTTGCTTTGGTTCTGGGCTCAGGGAATAGCGCTTGGTCATGGGGCCGTGTGTGATGCTAGCTGCTCTGTAGCAGTGACATGCCATGGTGACCATGCTGCTTAGCTTTTCGTCAGCTTAACACTAGCCGGAGTCCTGTGAGGAGAGGGAGCCTCAGCTGAGAAAATGCCTCCATCAGACTGGCATGCAGGCCAGTCCTTGGGGCATTTTTCCTGATTCCTGATTGACATAAGAGGTCCCAGCTCACTGCGTGTGGTGCCCCTGGGTGTGTGGTCACAGGCTGTATAAAAAAGAAAGCTGATGGGACTGGGGAAATGGCTCAGTGGTTCAAAAAACTGGCTGTTCTTGCAGAGGCTCCTAGTTCCATTCCCAGCACCGTCTGCTGCCATGTGTAGTTCTAGTTCCAGGGGATCTGTCACCCTCTTCTGGCCTGTGTGGGAGCCAGGCACACACATGGTGTACACACAGACACAAGCAAAACGCCAGGCATCTATAATTTTAAAAGTTAAAAAGCATTTTTTTTTAAAGCAAACTGAACAAGCCCTGTAGAATAAGCCAGAAAGTAGCACTTCTCCATGGTCCCTGCCCTGACTTCCCTCGGTGATGGACTGTGACGTGGAAACGCAAGCCAAACAAATCCTTTCCTCCCAAAGCCACTTTTGTTAGTGGCGTTTGTCCCAGCAACAGAAAGGAAACCTAACGACCAGCAGTGACGAACATTTCCCATGCGATTAACCCCATGTGCACCCCAAGTGCCTTCAAGAATGTAGTTACTTCTTGAAATTCATCTCTGAAGCTGTATTTATCAAGCCCCGTGCCTTACTTATAAGACACAAATGTAGGTACTATAACAGTTGTAATATTTGTGTCTGTAATTCATGGTGTTTTCCTTTAAAACTTATTGATTTATAGATGCATATATGAATGAGCAATCTCCTGCATCTATTTAGCACTTCTCACATGTATATAATTTTAGGGTTGACCACTGGTAACGGGAAGCCAACTAGGGGCCTCAGCCCTGGGAAGACTAATTCTGCCTTTCTTGGCAGTCATTAATTTCCTGTAGCGCTTCAACTAGGGATGGGGGTCTGTGGGGTCTCCCCATCCACACTGGGCTGTCAGCTGGTGTTGTCATTGTCCGGGTCTTGCTTAGGCATCACATGGTTGAGATTCCATGAATGCAGCTTCCTGTCATTTCTAGGAGACACAATCTCACAATAGGTTTGTAGTTCTCTGGCTCTTAACAGTCTTCCTGTCCCCTCTTCCACGATGTGCCCTCAGCCTTGGGCTTGGGGTTGTGTTGTAGATATATCAACTGGAGCTAGGGATCCCAAAGTCAGTTGTCATTTATATTTTTTGACCATCGTAGCTTTCTGCAGTAGTCTCCATCTGCTGAAAAGAAGAAGGTTTTGTTGTTTGTTTGTTTGTTTGTTTGTTTGTTTGTTTTGATGAAGGGTGAGAGTTATACTTGTCTGTGGGTACAAAGGTACAAAGGTAAGTATTTAGAGTGTAGTTTGAGGTTATACCAGTTTAGGGAGGTGGCTCTATAAATTTCTCTTCTGGGATCCAGGACCTTCCTAGCACCAGCCAGGCATGGTCTTCCTCTTATTGAGTGGGCCTTAAGTCCAATTAGACAGCCATTGGTTACCACCAAGATACAAGCACCACTATCGCACCTTTAGGGATGTCTTGTCACTCTTGTCATTGTTGTGTTTCGTAGGTATCACAGCTGGGTAGGACTGTTGATTCCTTTTGTCCTTTGGCAGCTTGTATAGCACCTTCTGGTACTATGAAAGGACAGGAAGGAGACTTTCAGGTCAGATCCAGCTAGGCTCATCTCTCTAGCGTTGCTCTGGCTAGGCCAACCAATCAGCAGGAGGCAGGGTCAGCTCTCCTGCTCTCACACTCTCCTGGGGGTGGGGAGTAGGTTGAGAGGCCCACTCTCTGGTTGGGAGATTTTTTTAAAGTGCTGCTTTGCTAACTATCACCCTGCTTGTTAAATATCTGTTTACACTGTTTATCTCATCTTGAATTAATTTTGGTAGGTTGTACGCATCTAGACATATAACATTAATCCATGCCCTTATTAACCTTTCCCAATTAGTAGATACGTGTCCTCAAGTAAAATGTAATGACTTCCCCAATTTCATTGGTATCTGTTGTAATTTCTCCCTTTTCATGTTTAATTTTGTTCATTTGGATCTTTTTTTTTTTTTTTTCTTCTGGTTAGTTTCTTTTGGGACATCAATCCCATTTAATTTTTTTCCCCGAAGAATCAACTCTTTATTTTATTGAGTCTTTTCTAGTTTGTTGTTGTTTGTCTCCACTTCATTAATTTTTTTCCTGATATTAATTATTTCTTTCCATATACTGATTTGGGATTTGGCTTATTCTTTTTTTTTCCTTCAGGTATGTTTTTTTTCCTTAAGGTATGTTGTTATTTATTTGAGAGCTCTCTGATTTTTTAATGTAGACATTTAAGCTACAAACTTCCCTCGTAGGACAGCTTACTTTGTATCCCACATGTTTGGGTATGTCATATTTTCATTTTCATTTGATTTAATAATTTTTTATTTCCTTTTTGATTTCTTCAAGGACCCATTCTTCATTCAATGTGGTGTTGCCTGCTCCCCAGGGGTCCATGTGTGCTCTAGGGATTCTCTTGCTGCTCGTTTGTAGTCTGTTCTGTTATGATCAGATGGGGTGCAAGGGATTATTGCATCTTTCCTGTATTTGTTGAGTCTTGCTTTGAGCCTTAATAAATTATCTATTTCATGGAGAGCTTCATGGACTGTTGAGAAGAAGGTATGTTCTGCAGACTTGGAATGAAAGGTTTTGTAAGTGTCTCTTAAATACATTTAATCTGTGGCATCATTTGAGTCACCTCTTTCTTTGATTTTTGTTGTTGTTGAGAAGGCCTGCCAAGTTCTGAGAATGGGGTATTGAAATCGCCCACCTTTGTGCTAGTGTTAGTCTGTGACTATACACACAATGGTATTTGTTCATGAAACCAGGTACATCTGTACTTGGGGCAGTTATGTTTACAGCCTCTGTGTCCTCTTGATTTGTTCCCTTAGTCAGTATGAAGTGGGCTTCTCAATTGCTTTTCGCCTCCTTTGCTGTGAAGCCTATTGTGCCAGGCATTAGATCGCTTTGAATACTGTTCTCTGTCCTTTCGCCCTGAGACAGTTCTGTCTTTTGTGTTGAGGTGCATTTCTTGGAGGCAGCAAATAGATGGCTCCTGTTTTACGATCCAACCTACTAGTTTGTATCTTTTGACAGAGGAGTTGAGATCATTCATACTCACTTATTATTAAAGTGCTTCTATTGATTGCTGCTATTTTGTTGATTCTGTAGTGTTTTATTTTGTCTTTCCTTCTTGTTTAACTATTATTCTAGCATGGCCTATTCTTTCCCGCGGGCCCCGCGTACTCGCTTTTCTCTTCACTCTGAAGGAGTCCTTCAAGTGTTTTCTGTAGAGCTGGCTTACAGTCATAAATTCTTTTACCTTTTTTATCATGGAAAGTTTTCAGTTTTTCTTTGATTTTTTTTCTTTGATGATTATATTATTCTGGGTTAGCAATTGTTGTCTTTCAGAACTGGAAATACAGCTGTCCAGGTCCTCCTGGCTTTTCAAGTTTCTGTTGAATTATTTGTTGTTCTGGAGGGCCTGCCTTTCTGTGTGACTCGCTATTTCTCTTGCTGCTTTCACTGTTTGTTGTTCTCTATGCTAGTGTTTCAATTACAGTGTGGCAGGAGAAGCCTTTTCTCCAGTCTTGTCTGTGTGGTATCCTAAATGCTTGCTCAGACTGGCATCTCTCTTCCTAACTGCAGGAAGTTTCATATTTTCTAGTCAGAGCTTAATCGTGTTTTTCCTCTTATGTTTAGCGTAATAGTTGCTATGCTTTTGTTTGAACAGCTTGGTCAATCACATTTTATGTCATCACTGATATGTTGGTCTAATCAGTGCTGTGCTGGGACTGTGCCCCATGTTTGTATGACTTGAGATATTTTTTATTCTGTTCTTCCTTTCCTACATCCGTTCTAAGCAACTTTTCAATCGTGTCTCTTTTTACCCTCTTCTGTTTCTCAACTAAATAATTTCTTGTGGTTGCTCCACAAACCACACCATTCACCAAATTCATCTTTAACTTGTGGCCATTTCCTTCAGAACAACTCAATTCTGGTAAAAACATAATAGCTTGGGGCTGGGGAGAGGTCTCTGTGGTTAAGAGCTCAGGATGCTCATCCAGAGGACCTGAGTTCAGGTCCCAGCACCCACACAGCTGCTCACAATCCTTTGTAACTCTAGTTGGAGCGGGTCTGATGCGCTCTTCTGCCCTCTTCAGGCACCAGACATTCACAGTATAGGAAGATACATGTGCAGGCCAAATACTCATACATATAAAATAAAATTAAAAAAACCCAAACATCTTTTTTTTTTAAAAATTAGACTTACTGAGTATAGCTTCATTTTTTATTTGCACTATTATTCTCAAATATATATATATATATATATGTGCATACACACACACACACACACACACACACACCTATTTGTATGCGTACACACACACAGACACGTATTCTAACAGAAGAAGAAATGTCTGCCTAAGAAAGCTGGAAGGACCCAGTACAGTGACGCCCAGAGAAAGGCCACATGTGTTGCAAGCGGCAAGACTATTGGAAGGGAGCTGTTCAAGCTCACACGAGGCCACCATGTGCCCCACAGGGTATACCCCTGCTAGATTTTGCTCTTGCTTTGGCCTAGTCTTGTTCCTCCCTTTGAAATGCAAATGCCTGCTCTATGCTTTTGTATTTTGGAAGCATGTAACTTACATTTTGACTTTAGAGGGCTCACAGTTAAAAGACTTCTTCGGGACTAAGGAGAGAGTGAACGTTGGCCTTCTGAACAGAATCGGGACTGTTAAGACTATGGGGGCTTTTGAAGTTGGACTAAGTACATTTCTCATTATGAAATGGTCAGGGACCTTTGTGGGCCAGGTATGGCTTGAATCAAAAATGTCCTCCCCAGGCTCCTATTTAGAATGCATGGTCTCTCGTCCAGGCTACTCTTTTGAAGGCCGAGGAGCTGTTTGGAAGGTGGAGTGTGGGTGGCAGAAATAGAAAGATCTGCTGCTGGGTGGAGACTCACACCAAATGCTGCCTCTACCACCCCTGAGCTGTGCCCACCAGCACGCCTCCTTGCAGGATGGACTAAAGTCCTTCTGAGACTGAGCAGAAACCTTCTCACCTTCGAGTTGCTAAATCAAGTACTTGATTACAGAGGCACAGCAGTAACTATGCCACTCCCAACAAAGGACAGCTCTCCTCTCCCCTGTCTCTGGCAGCCATGATGGCGCTGGGCTGCAGTCTCTACACCAGCCTTGGAGCCCTGACACTCCCGGCCAATCTTCCTTCCTTTCCCTGCTCCTCATAAGTTTTCTTATCTTTCATATGAAACATCCAGGGTATCCAGGGGTATTTATCGAGGGACTAGAGAAGCACAGATCGGCTTCATCTTTCAAATGTAGAAGGCTTCTGTGTCTTTAATGAAACAAACAATGTGGGGCTCTAACTACTATTTTAAATAATATTGACGTTTGAAGGCATCTAAGAATGGATGCTTAGGGGGCTGGAGAGGCTGCTTAGTGGTCAACACCACGTTTGTTTGTTTGTTTTTAATTTTTATTTTATGTGTCTGAGTGTTCCTCTTGCATGTATGTCTGTGTACCATGTATGAGTACCTGTGAGGCTAGAAGAGGGGATCGGATCCTTTGGAAGTAGCTACCATGTGGGTGCTCGGAACCAAATGTAGGTCCTTTGGAAGAGCAGCCAGTGCTCTCTGAACCTGAGTCATTTCTCCAGCACTAACTCGCTGTTCTCCTGCAGAGGACCCAGGTTCAGTTCCCAGCACCCACGCTAAGTGGCTCGCAACTTCCTGTAACTCCAGTTACAGTGTCAGGGCTCTGATACCCTCTTCTGGCCTCCAAGGCTCCTATACACACGTAGTATACATACATACAGTTAAGCTTACACACACACATGGACATTAAATGAACATTTTAAAAAACAATGCGTGTTTGCATGTGAACTTAATCACTGACATTGACTAGTTTTTACCATCTCTATATGTTTTACCAATTCTTACACAGTATGTCTGCTGGAAACTGATTCACTTTTTTTTTTTTTTTAATTAGGAATGTTTTGTTTCTAATTGAATTTTAAAGAACAGCTGTGGGTCATAACCTCCTTGTGGTCATATCTCAGGCATCCTGGATATTAGCTGTTTACATTATGATTTATAACAGAAGCAAAATTACAGTTATGAAGTAGCAATGAACATAATTTAATGGTTGGGGGGTCACCACAACAGCAGGGACTGGATTAAAGGGTCGCAGCGTGAGGAAAGTTGAGAGCCGCTGAGCTACAGCATCTTGGTTGGCTATTTAGTTTCTGCACATGAACCATGCCACTCCCTTGCTTCTTGCTGGAAAGTCACTCACGAACCATTTCCCCCTGTGTATGCAAAACTATCTTTACTTTCTAGTTACAGAATTTCTCTGCTTTTGACTCGGTCTTTGGCTGTGATAGCTGAAGGTGTGGTTTTCTTCTTGTTTTTTTGGGTTTTTAGTTCTTGTATCTGTATATTATCATTTTCATAAATTCACAGAAGTTTTCAGGCACTTCTTCAAATTCATGCTGTAAAATTATGTGCCTGTGTGCTTACGCATGTATGTGCATGAGTGCAGGCACCTGTGGAGGCCAGAAGCAGGCACCGTAGTCCCTGGAACTGGAGTTACGGGTGGCTGTCGACTGCCCAACGTGGGTGCTGGAAACTGAACTTGGGTCCTCTGAAAGCACAGGACATGCGCTTCAGTGCTTGAGCCACCTCTCCTCCTCCTCTTTGAGTGTTTTTAAGTTACCTCCCCTCCCCTCTCTCTGTGTAGCCTTGGCTGTCCTAGACTCACTTCGTAGACCAGGCTGGCCTTGAACTCACAGTGATCCGCCTGCCTCTGCCTCCCTAAGTGCTGGGATTACAGGCATGCACCACCACACCCAGCTTCTCTTCTCATTCTTGATGCCAATAAGACAGTTCTCAATTTTTCTCCCATGGTTCACTGGCTCATGTGTCCATCATTCAAGACCAGAAAACAGTATTATAAATTTGTAGCACTTTCTAGTTGAAGCAAGAGGGGAAAGTCCTAAGAGATCCCTTGTTACTGGAGCCAGAGGCAGGGATGTTTCAAGAGTCCAGAAAGTGCAGGATAAAAACCTCAAACATTAGGAAACTCCAGACAGGGCCACTCCAAATCCTGACTTCAAATTGCCTTCAAGAGGTTTCCTGGGGGAAATGGTGGAGAAGAAAGCTATCTGTTAGACACATAGAGAAGAGAGGAGTCGTATTAACAAAGGAAGGCTCTCCACAGGCAGAAAGATAAGGACAGTGGAAATCACAGCAGCGGGGTTGGGCAGAGATGAAAGTGGGGGCCTACAGAATGAGGTAAACAGAAAGGTCGCCCGGAGGTGACAGCTCACAGCTCCATCTCAGCGTCTCCGTGGACAGACTTGGTGACAGCGTCTCAGCCTCAGTTCTTAATACAGTTTTAAATACAGTGGAGGGACTCCTCTAGTGTGGCAGACCAAGGGGAGAGAAGGAATCCATGTTGCCGCCCCCCCCCCCGCCATCTCAGAGTGATACATCATGGTGCTATCTTAATAAATGGCCTATTGGATGGAAGAGATGGTTGGGTTGGTGAGAGCACTGGCTGCTCTTCCAGGGCACCCGGGGTTGATTCCCATCACCTACCTGTTTGCCCACAACTGTCTGCATCCTTATTTCTAGGGGTATCTGACGTCCTCCTCTGGTCTCTGAGGACACCAGGCATGCATGAGGTACATAGACATACATTCGGGCCTAACGCTGATACACATAAAATAAAATAAAAATTTAAAAATGTAAGGAGGAGCTTGTTTATTTGACATTAAGATACTCTGGAGACGTGAACATAAGTTAGGGGGACTAAAGAAATGGCTCAGTGGTTAAGAGCACTGGATACTCTTCCAGAGGACCCAGGCTCAGTTCCCAGGACCCGAATGGCTGCTCACACCCATCAGTAACTAGTTTCAGAGGATCTAATGCCCTCTTCTGGCCCAGAGGCACTAGGATCAGACATAGCACACAGACATATATGCAGGCAAAACACCCATAGAAGAAAATAATACATTAAAATCTATGTCTTAAAAAAACAAAACAGGGGGTTGGGGATTTAGCTCAGTGGTAGAGCGCTTGCCTAGCAAGCGCAAGGCCCTGGGTTCGGTCCTCAGCTCTGGAAAAAAAAAAAAAACAGAACTAGATATCCTGAGGGCACCCTGGCCCAGTGCCCCAGTGCCATGAGAGGCCACTGTGAAGACAGAGAGGGTACTATGCCAACCACTGAAAAGCTTAAGGAGCCGGAAGCTTGTGCTGTGAGGGTGTGGTGGGTGGCAGCCATGCCCTGTGTGGTGGGCAGCAGGAATGCCTTGTTGTAAATCATTGATCCCTGGCGCCTGGGGGTTACCTCAGAGACGAAGCCCCAAGCCTGTGACCCGTGGATTGCTTAGCCTCCAGAGCTGCCTCATACTCTGTATTGTTCGTACATACTAGAACTGAGAGCTCTGAGTCCAGGTGTCGCAGATTCCAGGTCCCTCTCTTTCTTCAACTCTCTCCATCCTTTCATCTATCCATCCATCTATCATCCATGATTCATCATCCATAATTCATCTATCCATTCATCCAACCATCACCCATCTATCCATCCATCTGTCCACCATCCATCCATCATCCATCTATCCATTCACCATCCATCACTTATCCATCCATCATCTAAGATTCATCATCCATCTATCTATCTATCCATCATCCATCTATCTATCCATCCATCCATCAGTCCATCCATCTTTGCTGCCCAGCTTATAGGCAGCAAAGCATATTGGCCAAGAGCGGCTCTTACTCTGTACAGAGGGGAATCTTCTAAACAGGAGTCAGACCTGTGGTTGAGTATCAGGCTGAAGATTCACTGGTTCCTTTCTGAGTGTTGCTGGAAATTGAGCCCCTAAGAAACAGGTGCTTACTAAGAAGACCCCAGAAGTTCTCACCTTAGAAAAACAAGAAATTGAAAAGGCAGAACACCACAGGAATCACCCAAACATATGTGCAATGAATCCAAAGACAGTGAGCTGGTTGAAAGGCCTGATGAAAAAAATCCAGAAGTGTAGCTGTTAAAATGACCAGTGACCTCAAAGAAGACTTAAATACTCTGATGATGACTGCAGTGAAGAAGTCAACTCAAGACATGAACAAGAAACCCAGTGACTGGGACAAGACATGCCACAACCTGCTGAAAATGACAACAAGATAACTGAAACCAAACCACTGACCAAACAGCCTCCCCAGAAATCCTGAGAACCCGAAGTTCAGTAAATCATACTAAAAATTCAATAAAAATGATTGCAAACAGACTAAACCAGGCAGTGAAAGAATAACAGGGGCTGAAGCCAAGGCTGAGGAATTACTATATGAAAATGACAGTGAAGACAAGATACAACCATAACTGTGACATCCAAGGCCTTTGAAACACGATCAAGAGCCAAAATTGAGGCTGAGGTGGTGGCTCAGGAGTTAGGAGCACTTACTGCTCTTACAGAGGATCTGTGTTCAGTTCCCAGCACCCATGGCAGATGACTAATAACTGCCTGTAACTCCAGCTCCAGGGGATTTGACTCCTCAGGTGTAACATACCCACCATGCACATAATTTAAAATTAAATAGATATGCTGTAAAAGAGGGAAGACAGACTAAAAGGACAGAAAAGTCATCAATGACACCACAGCAGAAAACTGCAAACTAGGGGACAAATAGATATCGGAGGGTATGGGACACTTGCTTGTCTGAGTGGGCATGGCCAGAAATGAACCTGTCAGCTTTATAGTTAGAAGTCCCAAGCGCAGAACAAAGAGGATTGAAAACTCTCAGCGAGAAGTGCCAAGTTACAAAGGCAAACCTATCAGAGAAACAGCAGGCCCTCTCAGCAGAAGCCCTTCAGGACGGGAAAGCGTGGGCTGATGTGTTTCAAGCACTGAAACAAAAACAAAAAGCTTGTCAGAAGTTATCTTTCAAAATGGAAGGGCAAACTCTGAGAAGCACAAACCAATGTGATTCGTGACTACAGAGCCAGCGGTGAAGGAGATGCTCAAGGGAGGAGGAAGAAAGCTATCCACAGGCTTGGCAGCTCAGGAAGCAATGAACTTCAGTGGGGACCAGATAAACAAATGAAAAGTAGAAAAGAAACAGTATTGACTCAGGAGACTAGTGAGTTTCTACAAGGGACGAGGCAGGCACAGTAAGTACACACTCTCAGTAAGAACTAGAAACATGAATAGACTCTTCAAGATACAGACTTGCTGAGTGGATTAAAGCAAGATCTGGTTCTTCTTTGTCCACAGGAATCTGACTCCACCGGCAAAGACATACACAGACTGAAAGTGGAAATATGGACAATGATATTCTAGTCCAACAAAATAAAAAAGTAGGAGTAGCCATACTTATGTGCCATAAAGCATACATCAAGTCAAAACTGGCCAGAAGGGGTAAATAATGTCTTTACACGTTAACAAAAAGAATCAAGAATATATAACAATCACACACACACACACACACAGTCAGGCGTATGTGCACACATAAATTGAACCCTGATGTATCCCATTTTATAAACATATACTATAGGGTGTAAATATAGTAATAAGCCCATATCAAATAAATGGGGGAAGGGTAGCTCTTATTAACAAATAGATTATCCAGAGAAAAGTGTAAAGTTAAACTATTCCATAAGTCAAGAATCAACAGACATCTAGAGTAGATTCTAAAATTTTTCTCAGCAACCCATGAATTTTCTCCAAAATAGGTCACATCTTAAGCCACAAAGCAAGCCTTAACAGATATAAACAATCAAAGTTGGTTTTTAAATGTATCTTTTCCAGACACCGTGGAATAATAGACAGCAAGGGAAACTACAGAGACTTCACAAATACACAGAGCTTGAATGGCATACATTGAATGAACAGAGGAAACAGAAACATTTCAAACGTTCCCTAGAATCAAAGGAAAATTAAAACAAAATGTCCAAGAGGTTTTGAGATCCAGCAAAAGAAGTTCTAAGAGGTAAAATCAAAGTTAAAGGTGACTATGCTAGAAAGTAATCATAGAGAAGTCAAGAAATAACTGAATGATACATGCATCTCAAGGTCTCAGAAAACCAAGAGCAAGTCAGACTTCAGATCAGTGGGAAGGAGGAAACTCAAGATGTGGGCCGAGAATAATGGAGACTAAGAGAGCAATATATAAAGACACGATGAAACCAAGAGTGTGATCTTTAAATATAAAGTGCATTGACAAACCCCTAATCACCCTCACCAAAATAAGAGAAAGGACACCCATATTAAGAAAAAGAATGATGGAAGGAAGAATATTACAACAGGTGCTATTGAAACCTGGAGCTCATTACAGAATATTTTGAAAACTTAACTTCCAATAAATTAGAAAATCTAAAAGAAAGAGACAAGTCTCTGGATGGCAAGACATGTCTCTTGGCGACTTACCAAAATGGAGCCAAGGGGAAATCAAATACAAACATCTCTATATGGGGTGATGAGATCAACAGCAAAATAAAGAAAGCCCCAGCAGAGTGAAACCAGGGCCAGGAGCAGTCCCTGCTGACTTACTTAGACCCCTAAAGAAGTCTTTCCAATGTCCCTTAAATTACGGGCTGAAACAGGATTGCATCTAAACTGACTCAGTCCTACCCCAAGGCCCAAAGCCTTGAGTCCCTGTCTCCTGAATTAGGCAGGTGTGGAATTTGATGGAATTGACATGTGGAAGGCTGAAACTGCGGAAGAGAGGCTGTAGCAGCCTGGCTGTGTCCAGGATATAGGACTGAGGACGCTGGAGCTGCAAGTTAACACATGCTTTGGAACTGCTCTTGAGAAGCAGAAAGTGTCATGTACAGAGTGAGGCCTGTGCTCTAAATCTTACCTGCAGGGGAAAAGCTTAGTAACGGGATTCCTGCAAGGTACCAGCATTCTTCAGAGAGATGCTGAATCAAAAGCATGTCATCATCCATGATGTCCTGCACAAAGTAAAAAAACCAAAAGGCATTTAAAAATCCAAACTTTTGACTTACAGTCAAGAGAAAAAGAATGGTTTGGACTTTGCAGAGCAGATAGCATCCACCACCCAGACCCTTGGGTTAGCAGGGGAAGATTTTACAATGTTGGTTATGAACCCCGATGTCCCTCAGTTGAGGAATGGATACAGAAATTGTGGTACATTTACACAATAGAATACTACTTAGCAATTAAAAACAAGGGCATCATGAAATTTGCAGGCAAATGGTGGGAACTAGGAAAGATCATCCTGAGAAAGGCATCCCAGAAGCAGAAAGACACACGTGGTATATACTCACTCATAAGTGGATATACTAAAATCTGTACACTTAAAGAAGCTAAGCAAGAAGGAGGACACTGGGTAAGATGATCCATCCTCATTCAGAAAGGTAAACAGAATAGACATCAGAAGAAGGAGAAAACAGGGAAAGGACAGGAGCCTACCACAGAGGACCTCTGAAAGACTCTACCCAGCAGGGTATGGAAGCAGATGCTGAGACTCATAACCAAACTTTGGGCAGAGTGCAGGGAATCTTATGAAAGAAGGGGGAGATAGAAAGATCTGGAGAGGACAGGAGCTCCACAAGGAGAGCAACAGAACCAAAAAATCTGGAGCCTTTTTTGAGACTGATACTTTAACCAAGGACCATGCATGGAGATAACCTAGAGCCCTGCACAGATGTAGCCCTTGGCAGCTCAGTGTCCAAGTGGGTACCCTAGTGGGTACCTTACTAGGGTAAAGGGAACAGGGGCTGTCTCTGACATGAACTCAGTGGCTGGCTCTTTGATCAGCCTTACCAGGCTACAGAGGAAGACAATACGGACAGCCTTGATGAGACCTGATAGGCTAGGGTCAGGTGGAATGGTCCTCTCCTATCAGTGGACTTGGGGAGAAGCATGGGAGGAGAAGAGGGAGGGAGGGAAGGCAGGATTGGGAGGGGACGAGGAAGGGGGCTACAGCTGGGGTACAAAGTGAATAAATTGTAATAAATTTAAAAATGTTGGTTATGATATGCTTCCAAATCTATGGGAAAAGATGGCTCTAACAGAGGAAGAGACAAAAGTTGAAGAAATATGGAAATTATAGAAAGACTAATTATAAACAATTACCTGGTAACAATATTCATTAAATAGGATTAACTTTATATTGGCTATATTATAGAGAGAAAATAATAGGTGAGAATGAAGGTATGTCAGAGGAAATCTCCAAACTGAAGCCAATGATATATGGAACACTAGCAAATACCCTAGCCGGGCCTGCACAGGCCTAAAATCCAGCTACTTGAAAGGCTGACGCAGAAGGGTTACAAGTTCAAGGTCAGCCTGAGCTACTTAAGAAGTTCAAGGCCAGACTGGGCAACTTCGTCAGACCCAGTTTCCAAATAAAAAACTAAAACTAGCCCTAGGACATGGTTGCGGAGGAGGCAGTTGGTTACACGTACAAGGCCCAGGGTTCAGTTCTCACCACCCCCGGTTCCAACTAGTCTTAGGTACATGGACTTGCAGTTTCCAAAGGAAAAGAGAGATCTGACAAAAACCAAAACCAAACCAAACCAAAACAAAACAAAAACTGAAGAAATCATGGCCAGAACTTTTCCACATTTCTTTTTTAAACCGAAGACAACAGAGAAACAAGGTTAAAGTGCTAAATAATTGTCCCCTAAGCTGCCATTCAGAAATGAAGATAAAATGAAAATACTTCCACTGACAGGAAACAGGCCAGCAGGTGTTAGTAGACTGTTGCTAAGAGAGATGCTAAAACTGGCTGTTTACGGCAAGGGTGTGGGCTGATAAACTTTCTGGCCTGTGTGAACAAAGGCCTCAGATAGTACATACGACAACGAAGATGGTTTTTATTAATTTCTTTATATGTCAACTTAGTTGGAGTTTTTCAGATATATAGAGAGAATATATACAGTTGGGGGAAAAAGATGAGAGAGTGTTCAATAAAAATAGTAGTATACGCCAACAGAGCGGGACTGGAATCCTCAGGGGTCAGTGCTTTCCTGGCATGGATTTACTTTTCAGTGTCTCAAAAAGATACTGTTGTAAGACTCGCCTAGGAAGTGAGAGTAGGAGGGAAGCGCATTTGTCACCGTTAAAGAAACCTCTCAAGGACCACACGTAAAGCCACGTGCCTTAGCATCCCCAAGAAGCCAGGGGCTGAAATACGTGATGCACCTGCCACGTATGGTTTAGCCGTTCTCAGTGATGGCATGAGAAGCAAAGAGCAAAGGGGAGAAACTGAGAAGAAACAGCTGGTCCATCTGAAGTGTCAGCGGAGACGTGGGCGCCAGTGGATTCAGAGGAAAGGGGAAAGATGAAACCAGCTGGAGACTCATGACTGACCAACACCGCTTGCTGCTCCTGTGCTGGACCGGACTCCGTTCCCAGCACCCCTAGGGCGGCTCACCACTTCCTGCATCTCCAGCTCCAGGGACTCCAGTGCCCTCTTCTGGCCTCTGTAGGCACCTGCAAATGTTTTGTGGGCTGACACACACTCAAGGCACATACACATAAGACAAATCAATCTTTTAAAAAAGACACAGTTCAAGCCGGGCATGCCTGTAATCCCAGCACTCTGGAAGGCAGAGGCAGGCAGACCTCTGTGAGTTCAAGGCCAGCCTGGTCTACAAAGTGAGTTCCAGGACAGTCAAGGCTGCACAGAGAAATCCTGTCTCAAAAACAAACAAACAAACAAACAAACAAACCAAAACAACATCAACAACAACAGAAGATCCGACTCATTTGTTCTTTATAGTAGAGCTTTGACACAGGAAGAATAGACATATCTAAAATTATAGGTGAGGACTGTCATATTTGTTCTCCAGAAATGTCTAGAACGAGTATACCCCCAACTCAGTAAGGCACAGAACAGAGCAGCTGAACACTCTCTGCCATCCTGACCACATAAACATCTCCATCTCCAGACTCATTCTTCCTAAATGACTACAGAATGCCTTCACAGTAGCATTTACTCGGCTGTCCATCAAATGTGGGTACTGCTTGAAAGGTGGGAGTGGGGCCAGGGGACCCACGGTGATTAGAACGGAAGCAAGCTGGGAATCTTCAACCTTGAGGACATGAAGCAGCCCACATCTCCAAATAACCAAAGGGTAGAGGGGAAAAAGTCAGTAAGATTCCAAGGTTGATGGAGATTAGGACACAGTGTTTTCAGGTAGACGATGCAGAGCAGGAGAAAGGGCTCCGGGGCTAAGCATTGGTTGCTCCTCCAGGCGACCCAAGTCCAGGTCCCAGCTCCATGTTGGCCAACTCACAACTGCCTGTAACTTAAGTTTCAGGAGATCTGACTCCCTCTCCTGGCTTTCATGGGTGCCAACATGCATGAACATACATGTGCACACACAAGAATATACACATATGCACATATATGCACACACAAATTTTTAAAAAGAAAATCTTTTTTTTTAAGTAGATGGCGCACACATATTCACAAACCACACAATCAGTATTGACAAAAACGTCAAGAGCGGGGAGGAGGCGTGGAGAGCTGTGCAATGTGTCCTGCATGGGATCCTGGCACAGAAAATGGAATGATTTAAAACCTGTAACTCTAGATAACATATGGGCTTCACTTCATCATGGTGTGCCAGCACTGGCCCATTGCTCCGAACAAATATGCCACATGCAAAATCGGGGGGGGGCAACTTATACACCCAAGGAGCCATCAACAGTGGAAGAAACTGGGTGTGGCTTGCATGACAGCCCTAGACGGTCTTTGTAATCTGTCTGTGAGACTAAAGTTATTGTTAAAATTTTATATATATATATATATATATATATATATATATATATATATATATATATTGTGCAAGATGTATGAGATTTTGCAGCAGCAATTTTGGAGGAAAATTATAGCTTTGAATGTTTATATTAGAAACAAAAATCTAGCATTGATGACCTTTTCTTCTACTTTATGGAAATGAGGAATATGTAAGATGAAGGAACCCCAAGGTGAGCCTAGGAATCCATTAAATAGAAGGTTGCTAGAGATACAGAGAAGCAACCAGCTTAAAAGTTGGTTCTTTAAAAACAGTCATGAAATTAACAAAAGTTAGTGAGAGTGATTTGGAAAACAGGAAAAGCAAGTTACCAATATTAGGGATGAGTGAGGTAGCCTCACTCCTGTTTTAAAGACCTTACAAGGATAAGAAGGGAAGATTATGAACAAATTAATGCAAATACATTCAACTTACATGGAATGGAAAATTCTCTCGAAAAACTCAACTTACAAAACTGAGACAAGAAGAAACAGAAAATATGAAGATCCCTATATTTATCAATTATGGCACTTGAATTATAGTTTAAAGCCCACAGAGCGAACTACAGGCCCAGATGGCTTCACTTTTTTTTTTTTTATTTCGATCAAACACTTAAGAGAGAAATAATACCAATGTTATACAAACCTTTTCAGGATATAGGAATAAAAATTTCCCAACTCGTTTTATGAGGTTGATATGAAGCTGATAACCGACTCTTTAAAAAGGCATTATAAAGGAAGGAAAAATTTAGGCCAATATTGCTCGGAAATGTAGATGAAAGTGTTCCTCAACCAACTCTGAGCAGATGAATTCTAATCGTATCCAAAATGACAAAATGCAGTGACCTACTCAAGTTTCCTGAGGATACAAGACTTAAAAGCCATTCCGGGGCTGGAAAGATGCTTCCGTGATGATGAGCACTTGCTGCCTTTTCCGAGGACCTGAGTCTGGGTTGAGGGGCTCACACCAGGTGAACAGGTGGGTCACAATTGCCTGAAACTTCATCCCCGGAAGATTCAGTACCTTCTCCTGGCTTCCAAGTGCACTAGCACACACCTCTGTGTGTGTGTGTGTGTGTGTGTGTGTGTGTGTGTGCACGTGCCTGTACAGAAAATTAAATAAACCAAAGCCATTCGTTGTTAATCACCATATTAATAAAGGATGATTGTAATCATCGTGAGAGATATAATCAAAGTTTTTGCAACATTCAACGATTAGCTATGATTTTAAAATAAAACTGCCTTGGTGAGTTGATCATGTAGAGAAAACACCTTCAACGAACACACAGGTTGCTCCCAGCTACAGCCAACTAAAGCTGAGAAATTCACCTCCCTCACTCAGAGGTTGGGAACAAGGCCTACGTTGCCACCTCCTCCGCGACCAGTCTGCACTGTTCTAGCACCCTCAAGTGCAAGAGATGGGACAAGAAGAAGGTGGTCTCCTTGAGTGACCATTCCCACACGAAAAGACTCCAAGGACTCCACTTAAAAAGAATCAAAGCAGGGAGCCTAAGTTGCTCATCAGCTACATTTTGTAGGGAGTCTAGGTCCAGTCCAAGCATAGTCCTTGGTTGATGCTTCAGCCTCAGCAAGCCCCCCTGGGCCCTGGTTAGTTGGTTCTGTTGGTCTTCTTGTGGAGCTCCTGTCAAGAAGGCTGGGACTGCAGCTGACATGGACTCTCTTTCCAGCTTTTTGATCACTTCCCCCTGGCAGGACTGCCTTGCCAGGGCACAGGAGAAGAGGACAAGTTTAGTCCTGACAGTTCTTGTTGAGCTGGGGTGTATGGGAAAGGGGGCTCCTCTTTTCTTAGAAATAGGGGAGGGTGGAGGGAGGGTGGGACTGAGAGGTGAGGAATGATGGGGCTACAACCAGAATGTAATGGGAATAAAAACATTAATTATTTAATTAACTAAAAGAATCAAGGTGGCAACAGTGGTGGTGGTAGCACAGGCATTTAATTCGAGTGCTTAGGAGGCAGAGGCAGGCAGATCTCTGACCTGAGTTCAAGACCAGCCTGGTCTACAGGGCAAGTTCCAGGATGGCCAGGACTACACAGAGAAAACCTGTTTCCAAAAACCACCACCACCACAATAAAAAAATCAAAGCTTACTACAAGTAATAATTGAAAGAGGTTTCAGGAGATACAGTCACTTAAAAATCAGCTCCCTTCCTACTTTATAGCCAGAAGTGATTGAGAAATGGAATTTATTCACAATATTACTTAAAATGACACAAGCTATTAGTTCCTAAGTAATTAAATGAGGTCAAAATTCAAAATATTGTCTAAATAAAAACCTGTTTAAATGGAAGTTATACCATGCTCATGGATTCAGTGATTATGACTGTGGTTTTTCCTCCCATTAACCTATATGTTCAACACACTATCAAAGCAATATTATAGAAACTGATAAAAAGATCTGAAAATACATGTGAAACTTAGGCTTCTAATTTCATCTAAGAAATGAATAGAGTTCCGATGGGTCTTTGATCTTGAATGATATTCTTTGGAAGACCAAACTCATGAAACAATGTTCATGAAGACACTCAACAAAGGACAGCAGATGGGAAACAAAGCAGCGCATCCAGCTCACGTTCTGGCATGGGGCGAAATGGAGAGGCCCAGAGTGGAGCAGATTTCTTGGGCGGAGGATCTCAAGCCAAGGGTGGAGGGCTATCAAGGCAGCCAGAGACCGTAGGGCATTGCACCCGAGGAGATGCAAACAGAAGACAGAATCCTGACAGCTTGAGCATAAACAAGCACTGCGTAGCACATCCACGAAAGCAAAGTGCCCAAGACCGAGGACAAGAAGACCCCAACAACGCCATCGGGTGAACGGTGCATGCGCTGCCTACCCCACTGCCCTGCCTAGCGATCCTTAGAACTCATGGAGCTTTGGGGAAAGTTCCTGGAAAAAGTTTGACTCTCTGAAGGGAAAATGATTCGTCCTAATTGGGACAAGGACAGAGTAAGGCAGAAGGGACCTCTCCTGCTCAAAAAGTCAGATGTCACGTGATGCTGAGACCATTTGTCTCCTTAAATTTTGTGCTTCAGGGCACTTGATTCTCCCCACACTAATACCAGTCCCTCCTTGGATCAGACACCTCTCCCGGGCTCACCTCAGAAGTCTGAAGGACATCTGAAAGATCACGCTGCTGCCAAGCTACCTAACTGCATCTCAAAACAAAGCTCAGGGTCACAAAAGTCAACACAGAGGAGGACGATCACAGTGGCTAGTGTCCAGTGAAAGATGACCAGGCAAGAAGGGGAGAGCGCAGACCCACAATGGGGACTTGCCGGAACTCAAGCGCATGGTGACGCTCCCCTTATCCCTGTCAGGAGACAAAGGCAAGCTTTGGAGAACACTTTGGAAAAGTCTGACACCGCGTCTAGAGATGAGTGCTACGATGCCCATGTTGAAAGCACCACCCACCACCGAACAGGATCTGCAGCCTGTCAGACCTTAGAGAAGAAGGGGGAACTTCAAGACACGCGGGCGAGGAGCGCCCTAAAAGAAACGTGGACGAAACCTGAAATACAGCATCGGACCACAGCAAGTGCTGGCAAGAAGGCAGGGCAACCGAAACCCTGCCCCTGCCCCTGCCCGGGGGTGGGAGTGGGATGAGAAACCACTGTGACAACCTCCCTGAGAAGTTAAATATATGCCTGTCACACATCTCAGGCCCTCTACCCTGGGGCACTTGCCCAGAAGGAATGTTCAGTTTGTTCAGGTTGGTGTCTTGCAGACAATAAAGCAACGTCGTTCTCACAGTTTTAGATGGAGGAAATACCAGTATCAAAGCATCACGAGATCGGCTGTCTGGGGAAAGCTTATTCCTCAGAGATGGTGCCTTCTCTACTCCCCACTCCCCACAGTGGGAGGATGAGGAGCCCCTCAGGATTACTTAAAAAAAAGGAGCTAACTCCATTCCTAAAGCAGCACCACACTGCTAACCTGCCGAGGCTCCGTCTCTTTATACCACCATCCCGGGGTTAGGGAGCCAACGTACAAATGGAGACTTGACATTCAGAACACAACAGAAAATACACATCCTCTCAAAGGCGCATACAAGAACATCCACGTCCGTAGAGCTTTGATTTGCAAGCTCCCAGAGAGGGAAGCGACCCCAGGCTCCATCCACAGGTGAGCGTGCACACACAGATTAGAATGTTCAGATGCTGGGACACGGCTCTGCAGTTGGAGGAGTGAATTATTGATAACCTCACTAACATATGTGGGTCTCAAAATAAGTGAGCAAGAGATGTCAGATTAAAAAAAGGACAGGCAGTATGTTTCCATTTATATCAACTCTAGAAAATGTGAGCTCATATGGAGTGAAGATCAGTGGCTGCCCGGAGACGGGGAAGCAGAGGGAGACAGGGATTGCAGAGCAGTGGAAACTGGGGGTGGTGGATGTATCCATGGGTCTAATGATGGGGTGGGCTCTCGGCTGTTTCTGTGAGGAGGTCTCAGCAAACTGGACACCTGAGAAAGGGGCAGGTCAGTTGCTACATCTCAGCCCAACTTCTGCTCAGAAGTTAGCTGGGAATGCCAGGTCCTGGCACAGCCAACACAGCGCTGGGGCTGGGGAGATGGCTCAGGGGATAAAGCTCTGGTCGTACAAGCAGGAGTGCCTGAGTTCAGATCCCTAGAATGGCCACAAGCGCCAGGCAGAGTTGGTGAGCACCTGTAAGCCCCCGCGCTGGGAAGGTGGAGCCAGCCAGGGGGAATCCCTTGGGTAAGATAGCTAGCCAGAATCAGCAGGGTTCCTTGAAGAGACACTGCTTCAATAAATGAAATGGAGAGCTGTTGAGAAAGACACCCAATGTCAACTCCAGGCCTCTACATACATGTGCACAAACATGCAACTCATGTGTATGCACGCATTCGCGAGTGCGCGCGCACGCATACACACACACACACACGCACACACACACAGCCAATTATTAAACTTAACTGCCAGAATTTCAAGAATTACTGTAAAGGAGCAGGTCATTGTTCAGTAGTATTGATGTGGGGTTAGACAGCTAGATCAATGAAACAAAATGGGGAATCTAGAAATGGATTTATATCAGGATGTTCGAGGAATTGATGTGCGGTGTGCAAGGAAACACCAGCCAACTTCATCAGGGAGGGCAATATCAGGGAGTGACGCTAGGGCATCCGATGCCCCTAGGAAAGGACCCTATGTTATAGCATACAAAAGAATCACATACGTTATTTGTATGTACATGTATAGCGTATGCTTGTACGCATATCTTGTGTGCAGTTGTGTGAGCCCATGTGCATGCGTGGAGTTCTGTGGAGGATGCCGGGTAACCTCCACTAGTGTGTGCTACCTTTTCCCACTGAGGCAGAGTCTCTGAGTAAACCCGGATCTCGTCACTTCTCTCCAAGGCCAGTAGCCAGTAAGCTCCAGAGCCGCTGAGCCGCCATCCTGGCATTGGAGCTCTCCGCACATGTGTGGCCAGGCCTAGCTTTTCACGTGGGAACCGGGGACCCAAACTCAGGTCCCCCTGTTTGCATAGCAAACACACCCTTCCCCATGAAGCAAGCTCCGAAGCCTCAGGAAGGTTATCTTCGTGTGGATCACAGGGCTGGGATTACATTTTAAATTACTAGAAAATATTTTTGAGACTTTGGTGTAAACATAAATTCTTGAAGAGAATCTACAAAAAAATAAACATTAAAAAATAAAAAAAGAATAAATGGGGATGAGGGGGTGCTGGAGAGATGGCTCAGTGCTTAAGAGTGCTTACTGCTCCTGTCTCAGCATCCATACCAGGTCTGGCAGCTGATAGTTGCCTGTAACCCTAGTTCCAGGGGATCTGGTACCCTCTTCTGGCTTCCACGAGTGCTGGCTCATATGCACGTTCATGTGAGCACGCACACGCACACATGGCTTTTTAAAAAATAAAAACTTTCAATGGACTTTATAAAAAAAAAATAAAGATTTCTGTTCTTTAGAAGATTTCTTCAGGGATCAATGGTGCAAGTAACAGCTAAGAGCAAAGGCCTCCCAGCAAACAGGGTTAAACACTAGCTGTGGACATGCGGAAGGTACAGAGGGTGCAAAGAGAACTTAAACTTACCCCCCCAAAAGATATTTGCATGTAACTATATATAAAAAGAGATGCAGAATTGGAAATAGGTGCGTGAAAGGGTACCTTGTAATGTTAATCGCCAGAAAAACGCAATGCGATTTTGCTTTATAGCTGCCTAAAACTAAAACCTGATAATACAGTGTTAGGGAGAATATGGGCTAGCTGGGAGTCTTGCCAATTTATGTCAGAGTGTCAAGCGGTACAAACTCTGTGGGGAAAGTCTTTAACAACCGCTTTTACAGACTAACAACAATTTGTGAATGTCTGGGAGGCAACATGTGACGTTTCCGACGACCTAATGGAGACAGTTATGTGCCTACCTGATCGTTAGGGAAGCTCTCCTTTAGCTACTTGCCCAAGAGAGCTGGAAATCCACGAACTGCTTGCACAAGATCAGGGAGGGCTCTTCGGCCACCACAGCCTGGCCAGGGCGATAGACAAACTGTCCTGTTGTGCAGGGGCAGACACGCTGTGCTAAAAGGGAGTGTCAGCGTTCGGGGCACCGAGGTGAGTGGGGTTAACCTCACTCCATTTGCCTGGAGCTCCAAGGCAGCAGGAAGAGCTCTGTCTGATATTGAGGTTGGAGTGCCCTGGAGTGGGCATGGGCATCCAGTTTGGTTGACAAGCGTTTTCCTCGTCCTCATTTAAGGGCTGGCTGCGCTGAATGCATACATTTGTCAAAATGTCCGCACTTCACACTTTCATCCAAGTGTTCCAGTCTCTCAAAGCTTTGCCACCATTAAAATATGGAAAATAACAACCATGGACACGTGCTCCCCACAAATGTAGCATTGAAATCTCAGAAGCTGCCACCAATGAAACTGGAAAAAAAAAAAAAGATAAGTCAATAATTAAAACTGCCATTTTAAAAATTCTATCTTGGGCTGGAGAGGTAGATCAGAGGTTAAGTCCTCTGTCTTCTTGACCAGAGGACCCATGTTTGATTTTCCAGCACCTACAGAGTAGCTCAAAACTGTAACTCCAGTTCCAGGGGATCCGACACCCTCTCTGGTTTCCACAGGCAATAGACCTACACATGGCGCACAGACAGGCAGGCAAAACACTCATACACATAAAAATAATGAGATAAAAAGGTTCAAAATTCTCTCTTATGGCTGGGCATGTAGCTCAGTTGGTAGAGTGCTTGCTGGGTGTGCAAAAGCCTCAGGTTCCAGCCCTGGCAGAGTGTCGACCAGTCATGGTGGCGTATGCCTTCTATCCTCTGTTCTACAAAAAAAGAAAGGTGTTTTTGTTTTTGTTTTAAGGACAAAAAGAAAGAAAATTAAAAAGGCAACCAAGAATCAGGTGAGAATAATTCTCTCAGAAAAGTCAGTCCAGGTATGGCCAACATACACACACACACACACACACACACACACACACACACACACACACACACCACACGTCTACTTAATGTATAAAATGAATGCAAAGTTCCAGATAAAGGTCTAGGTGGTTAAGTGTAAGGTATATTTTGGGAAAGATCTAGTTGAGTTTGTTGTAGGAGTGCAAGAACAGCTTATCATCAGAAATTGTATCAGTGTCATTGCCTTGTGATTGGACAGTGAGCTGAGGTACAGCAGATAAAGGTTACCACCAAAGAGAAATAAAAAAAAAATGTTCAAGAAACTACCAATAGACGCAAAGATGTTAAATCTGTCAGGGCTTTGCAGGTTATAAAAACCAAACCCTACCCCTCTGAGGATGAACTCAGGATGCTAGGAGCAGGACAAGTGGAGATAACATGGGCTGTCAATCTCCCAGAGAGGCTCTGGGATGAGAAAATGAAAGGACAGGAAGTGAAGAGGGAGGGGAAAGACACAGCTGTCATCATGCACAGTATATGTCATCTACATAGAAACCCAACAGAATGAACTGAAAATTGATTGGGACTAATAATAGAGTCTAGCAAGAGCACTGAATACACGATCAACTAACTCAAATTGGTGGCTTTCCTCTACACCGGCATTAACCAATTAGAAATATAATAGAAGAAGATACACACTCGTACAATGAACCCAAACGATGAAGGATCTAGAAATTAAGCCAGAAATAACTGCAGAAAACCTTTAGATGAGGGGAAGGGGGGGGGTAAAGTTTGAAAATATATAAAGGACACAGAAGAAGGCATGAGAAGGGAGGAGATAAAATTGAAAACACGAACAAATGGAGAGAACGACCATTTTATGGATGCTGAAAGCCGCACAAATGTCAAATCTTCCCACATTAATCTATAAATTTCATGTAATTTTGTTCAAAATACCAGCTGGACTTTTTGAAGGACTTGACAAATTCGTTCTAAAATACATAGAAGCCATAATGTCCACAATTGCTGAGTTTATTTTGGAAAAGAGAGCCCAGGGTGGAGACAGCAGGAGGCCGACTCCTCCCACTTGGTCTAGAAGCTTGCATGAAGACAATGGGTTTGCTCTGTGACACCTTGTAACACATTAAGTGTGGACTTAGGGAATGAGAGAAGTTTAGTCTTCTACCCCACTTCCATCTTCCCTGAGTCCGCAGGCCACTGGCACAGCCTGGTTCGCTGAGGTATATGGTTGGCTCAGCTGAGCTCCCTGTGGTGGGGGAGGGGTTGAAGATGTCCCTCCTAGCTGACTGCCCACAAGAGGCTGCTCCCATGCAACCAGATGTGACCTGCCCTCTCTGCCTTCATCTTCAAAACCCAGATGGGGTTTCTTCCTGGCATTGTGTCTCCTCTCAGACATGATTCCCCTCCCAGGAGGGTCCCGGGGCCCTTGATGAGTTCTGCAGAACTGGTCTTGTGTCTTGATGAACTCAGTTGCCGGGTTAGGAGCCGGGAGTGACACTTCACTGAGGACACAAGTGAAAGAGAGGAGGTTCTGCTGTCTGTACTACGGATGGCTTCTCAGGGTGTCCCAGAATTCCACACCGTGTCGTAGTGACACAAATGGCACAAAGAGCTGGGAACTGCCCTTTGCAGAATGGAGCGTGGCACAGTTGTCTCCAGGATCCCAAAGACCGGCTTCCGAAGACAGCAAAACTCACAGATGCTCAAACCCTGTGTGTGACAGGGCGTGCTGAGCGTATAGTATCAGACACCTGTCTTCTCCTGTCTTTTAAACCACCTCCAGGTACCTTACTTACAATTTTACTGATTCAATGTAAAAAACATTTGAATGGTTATTTTTACCCCATTGTCCATGCCACAATGGCCAGAAACATGAAGTCCTCACATCTTCAGGACAGATACAATTGATTTCTTTCTTTTCTTTGTTTTTCTTAAGACAGGGTCACTCACAATGTAGCCCAGGGCAGCCACAAGCTTGCAGTAATCCTCCCAGCTTGAGTCATCAGCTCCACTAGAAAAACTTCTTTTTGCTCAAAGCTTGGGTCAGTCTGTGTATATACAATCTATGGGTACGTTTGCCAAGTGCAATACCTAGAGGTGGACTCATAAGCCGGAGGAGAAAGGATGCATTACTGAGGCATGTGGAGGAAAGCAAGTCACTAGGTCTAGGAAGAATAGATGGCTTTCCTAACATCCTGACCACACGCTTGGTGAGTGTGTGCAGGCTACATATAAGTGGATTAAAAATATGACGTATAAGGGCAAAAGTACTGCATCATTTAAAAGTGCAAAGTGGGGCCTGGGAAGGTGGCTCAGTAGACAACATGTCCTGCCATGGACGCGGGGACAACCTGAGTTCAGATTCCCAGAATCCCTGGAAAAAGTTGGGCATGGCACTACAGTCTTGTAACCCTAACCTTGGGCTGGGGTGTGGGGGAAGACGGGTGGATCCCCAGATGTCAAGAGACAGCAGCCAGTCTAGCTGAATCAGTGAACCTCAGCGAGAGGCCCTGTCTCAAAAAATCCAAGATGGAGAGTGACTGAGGAAAGAGCCTGGGGTTTCATTTTATGGCTTCCATATGCACAGGCACATGCACGCATGTGCGCACACACACACACACACACACACACACACACACACACATCAGAATCTGCTTGTGGCCTTCAGGTAGAGATGGACCTTCTTCTATAAGGTCTTTTACAAGTCACAAGCCATTGGATGTGTTAGCTTTGGGTTTCACTACATCAGAACTAAAGATACTGGTCAATGGAAAAGAGATTCCAACTTAACAGCAGAGGACAGATTGTAATATGACAATCACCACCTTGACACTGTAAGGTATTACTTTGTAGGACACATCAGAGACTCGTAAACTCCCGAAGAACATGTGGGCACCTGCAGAAAACAATGGACAGCTAAAAGTAGGCTTGCTCCAAGTGGGTGATGCCGATGCTGACAGGGACATGGGGCAGGTAACTCTGACAGGGTGACGTCAAGAACTCACAGGGTAGCCTGTGACTATTACTTTGGTGTTGGGATGGAGCCCAGGGTCTCCTGCACACTGGACTAGTGCTTTCCCCACTGAGCTACAGCCCAAGCCCTGTAGCTGCTCTAAACTGGCTTCCCCGGCTTCTCTGACTGGCGCTCGTCATGCTAACTCTTGCCTTCCATGTGTCTCCGTGCAGGCAGTGATGAAGGGCTTCCACTTCTCCCTAAGCCCAGCTGTCCTAATGATGCACTTAGGGGTTCTCCAGAGAGGCCCACTGAAGGGGTACCCCAAGCACCATGCCCAATGGCCCCACAAGGCTTGAAGAAGCCAGATAGATTTCCTCTATTCCTTCTACTGTAGTTAGGGTCATCTTCTCATAGTGGGGAATAATGAGAACAGGACCTAGAAGTTGTTTAGGCAGACTTGAGGAAGAGACCCTGAAAGCAGCCATTCCAGAATTTTGGTTCTCCAGCCAGGAATAGCAGAAGGGACCTCTGGTTCCTTACTCCTCAGTGAGCCCTGCGTGGAGGCTACATGAGAGTGGAGCCTGGAATGCCAGCCCAGACTTTGATCCCTTCTGGCAGACGGCTTTGGAACTCAACTTCTAAATTTTCCTAACCAACCCCCAGGGAAGGCCAGCACAGGTCCAGAACCCAGGGAATGCATCAAAAGATCTTCTTGTAGCTGTTAGTAGAGAGAATAACCTAAGCGTCCACCCAGCGTGGCAGGACAAGCAAGTGAGATGCAGGAGCAGAAGGTTGGGACTCAGGGGACGGTCACATGATGGAGTGGGAAGTCTACACAGCAGCATGCGACACGGACAGATTTTTAAGGCATATTGTTGAATGAAAAAATGTAAGAAACAGGAGTTGCCAAGCACAACAAGACAATCTTAGGCCACACATACACACAGAGACACACACACACACGCATGTGCACCCCGCTCCCCCGACAGCTCCACATCTGTAAAGTAAAACATACATTCGAGAACATCCATGAAGTCTGAGTGATCACAGAGTGGGAGTCAGGGTTGGGAACAGAAGGTGAGACATAACCGAAAATAAGCAGTCAGTTGTCTTGGCCCATAAAGTAAGGGGTGAGACAGTTCTCTGTTAGAAGCCGAGGTTCAAAAACATGCAAACGAGGGAACTATCAGCTCCAATGATGACGCTCCATCCAAAGAGGGAGTGGAGACTCCTCCAAAGCCTTCTCCTCCTCCTGTACTTGTGACTGTTAATATGGTTGTCAACTTAGTTGGATAAGAGACATGCCTGTGGGTGGGGTAGGGACAGCATTTCCTTGAAGGATTAACTGAGGAGAAAGGCCCTCCCCCAGGGTAGGTGGAGCCTTCTGGCAACAGAGCTAAGGAGGTCCAAAAGGACAGAATTTTTGGCCTGCCTACCTTTGCCCCTTGCTGGTGAATGCATCTGCCTTGTCCTCACTCGCATCTGAACTCCGCTCCTTCTGCCTTCCAATAAGGGCTGAAGACTAGTGGCTTTCCAGGAATCCTCTAGGCCTTTAGCAGCATTTTAGGACTTCTGAGACACCCAGCCTCGGGGACTGAATAGCCACTGACTCCCAGCCTTGCCCGGTGGCCATCCCTGGACAACCTGCATAAGCCGCTTTAGTAATATGTGTTTTGTACTATGTGTTTATCCCGTCAGTTCTGCCCCTGTGGAGAACCCTGACTAATAAGTATCTTGCCCTCTGTGTATTCCGGGTGAGGGCATGACAGGCTGTGCATGGGGCCATCATGAAGGATTTGCAGAGGAGAGCTGAGGAAGACAGGATAGCGGCAGGGCAGGCACGCTCAGTGCGTGGTGCACGGCCATACTGGCCTGCCTCTTCATGCATCTCTCTGCTAAAGGACCACAGTCCCCCACTTTGTTGGTTCCAAGATGATAGAAAGCATGCGACTGTGTGTCATATTCATCGGGCAACTGTCTGTGCCCCTGGGGTTCTCCCCGAGAGTTCAAGGCCAGTGCAAGTGCTGACGTGAGTTCTGTGGCAGCTGTCAGGATCTGGGACACAGGCCATGAAGTTACAAAGCATGGATGTGTGGGATGAATGGGAGACGAGCAGCATGCTTTGGAGGCCACTGTTGTCGGCACAGAATATTGCCTGAGCAGAGACAGGACATCTGTGAGGGGACTGGTCCCCTCTTGTCCTGTGTTCTGTCATTCTAGAACTTCTAAGATGGGCCTGAGAGGCTGGGGGACATTGATGGACTTTTCAAGACCCTCTCTGTCTGCTGGAATGGGCCACTGTCACGACACACAGAAGGCCGAAATTCAGAATGTATAGACTATGACAGCCGCCCACTGGCTCTCGGGATGATGGGGCTGTCGAGTCCCGAAGCGTCCAGGCATGACAAAGAGCCTCCCGGAGTGGCCATGGGGATGAAATCCATCACACTGAAGGGCTAAGGACCTGCTAAGGGCCCTTGAGGCTTCTGGGAAGGGCGGGAGATAATGAGGGCTGACCCAGGGCCGCCCACCTGGGCTGCAATTATTCAATTTTCCTGGAAAATCGGCTTCATCATGATGAATACTTGGCTGATTTCGGAGCAGATTAATGCACTCGATATGAAGTGTGATCCCATCCATCAGTTCCTACAACTTGCTGAGAGCTTACACTGATTAACCCTTCTTCTCTGGCTATCTCCTCTGGTCGGTCGGCTCACCCACAGCCTCCAGCCCTTCCTGACCCAAAGAGAGAGGAGGAAGGGTTTTTTTTTTTTAAAAAAAAAATGTTATGTTCCATGGCCTTTTTCATTTTCAAATTCTTTCTATGTGTCCCTCTCCTGTGTGTGTGTGTGTGTGTGTGTGTGTGTGTGTGTGTGTGTTCCTGTATGCAGGTAGTAGTCAGGGAGGTGGGTGTCCTTTTTTGGGAGCTGCCTGCCTTGTGTTTTTAAGATAGGGTCTCTCTGCATTGTCTTCCTCTGTGGCCTGGTAAGGCTGCCCCCAACTCAGGGGGAGGTGATTAAAGAGCCAGCCCCTGAGTTCATGTCAGAGACAGCCCCTGTTCCCCTTACTAGGATACCCACTTGGACACTGAGCTGCCATGAGCTACATGTGTACAGGGGTTCTAAGTTATCTCCATGCATGGTCCTTGGTTGGAGTATCTGTCTCAGAAAAGACCCCTGGGCCCAGATATTTTGGTTCTGTTGCTCTCCTTGTGGAGCTCCTGTCCTCTCCAGATCTTTCTAATCTCCTCCCCCTTCTTTCATAAGATTCTCTGCACTCTGCCCAAAGTTTGGCTATGAGTCTCAGCATCTGCCTCAATACCCTGCTGGGTAGAGTCTTTCAGAGGTCCTCTGTGGTAGGCTCCTGTCCTGTTCCCTGTTTTCTCCCTCCTCTGATGTCCATCCTCTTTGCCTTTCTGAATGAGGATTGATCATCTTACCCTTCTTGCTTAGCTTCTTTAGGTGTACAGATTTTAGTATGATTATCCTATATTATATGTCTAATATCCACTTATAAGTGAGTATATACCTTGTGTGTCTTTCCACTTCTGGGATACTTCACTCCGGATGATATTTTCTAGTTCCCACCATTTGCAGAGGATGACAATGCAGACAGTCCTGATGAGACCTGATAGGCTAGGATCAGATGTAAGGAGAGAAGGACCTCCCCTGTTAGTGGACTGGAGGAGGGGCATGGGAGGAGAAGGAAGGGAGGTGGGATTAGGAGAGGATGAGGGAGAGGGCTACAGCTGGGATACAAAGTGAATAAATTATAATAAATAAAAAATAAATGAAAAAAAAAGAAAGGGTCTCTCTCTGGAATGCAGGGCACTGGCAGTTTGCCTAGACTGGCTAGCCTCGAGGCTGCTTTCAGCGCTGGGGTCCCATGCATGCGCCACCACAGGTAGCTTGTTTTACATTGGTTCTGGAGGCCCAGCTCAGGCCCTCACACGTGCACAGCAAACACTCTACTGAGTGAGCCATCTCCTTAGCCCCTTTCAAACTTGGTAGATATACATTTCAGCCCCCAGTTCTGGCTGAATTGTCAAAGCTCAAACCACTGATTTCCGAGACAGCGACTGTGGGTGAAGAGCAGGGCTGAGAACGGGGTGGAGAAATGAGGCTGCTCGGGTGGCTGGGACCTGCAACAACTGTGGTCCTTACAAGAGATCAGCATAAACTTGAGAAGAAGGACACCTATGAGAGGACGTTGCAAGGTGACCGTTACAGGTGGGAAAGAGACCTTGGAAGGGCTGGCCCGTGGACACCTTGAACTTGGGCTTCCAGTTTGAGGACAAGAAAACCAGGCTGCTTTCTGAAGAACCTGGCAGTGGTGCTTTGTTAGGGCAGCATTAGAAAATAAACACCTCATTCCGGTGACATCACCCAGTACTTCCGTACTTCCTCTCCTACCACTGCTGACATGTACGTACATATGTGTGCGCATGTGTGGCTAAGTCCATACAGCAGGCATCTTTCCCCATCACCGTCCGCTTTGACTCTTTGAGACTGAGTGTCTCAGGGAACCCTCAGGATCCGCTCATCTCCACCCCCTCACGCTGGGACTGCGGCAGCCAGGCCCAGCTTTTTGATGTGAGTGCTCGAGATTCTAACTCAGATCCTTCTGCTGTCAGAGCAAGCGTTCTCACTCACTGAACCATCTTCCCAGCCCCACACTGCTGGCACTGTGAGATGATTTTAAACATCAGTGTGTTCCTTTTCTCTGGGAACTTGTCTGTTTTCGAGTTCTAGTGCAGAGAGTCAGGCAGCTCCTTCTGTGGGCAGCTTCACCTGTCGGACTCACCAATGACCTCTGACAGCCTGTGTTTGCTTCCTTCTCTGTGTTGTTCTTTGCTGTATCACATCCACAGACAAGACTGAAAGGGAGAGAGATGTGCAAGGACCAAGGACTTACCCAGAAGAAGTATGGAATATGAAAACACGAGAGGTGGCAGAGCGGCCTGAGGTCAACCTGGACAGGAACATGCTTCCCTCTGCCTGGAGGCTGGTGGCAGGCTCCAAGAGCCTCAGAAACCTCCCGAATCTGGGGCTGCCTTGTGCCAAGCTCCAGGACCTCGGGGGTGGACACCTTAGCATCAGATGCTTAAAGCTGGGGTCAGAAGTTAATGTTCACGGGATGGGCAGCTTGCTGCTGGGTACAGACACGCGTGTGGACATGACTTCTGTGTTCTGTGATGCTGGACGTCCAGGGGAAGGCAGCTCAGGACTGAGTGCCCAAGCTGGCATGGGCTCTGAGCACAGATGGCAAGCCAGATGGGGCAATTGTTTCCTGGCACCCAGTGGAGATAACTCAGCGGGCCGTTGCACAATCCACTGCCGTTCGGTGTGGACAATGGGAGCTGCCTGGAGGCGGTTTTCTGCTGGCCACACATCCCAGAAAGCCTGGCTCATAGTCTCCCCCAAGGGAGGCGGCATGGATGCCACTAGCTGACCTCTCCTACTTGCCACCTTGGGGCTTTCCCAGATAACAAGACCTTTCCCAGATAAAGGACCTTTCTTGGATCTGAGCTGAGCCCAGGGAGCCAGGAACCCAAGAGCATTCACAGAATGATCTTCATCTCCATCTCCCAGGCCTCCCCACTCTGGAGATATGACAAACTCTTAAGTCTCAGCTTATTTCCATGCGTTGGGGTTTTAGTTAGGTCTGAGGTCCCAGTTTTGGAGTAAGGCCAACCAGAGGCTCTGAAGATAGGCTTTCTATCACCTGGGCAGCCAGCAGCCATTGGGAAGCCCTTTTCCCCTCTGTGGAGCCTGGCTGCAGGAGGCTGTCACACAGAGAGCAGCCATGGAGAAGCTCTGGTCACGTAGGCAGGTAGAGGGGAAACAGTGGGGGAAAGGCTTGGTCCACAGCCAGTTTCCTGGTCTGCCCACATGCCTCCTGGCGGTGTTCTGTATGACGGAACGCTCTCTTCCAGGTGGGGTCACGTCCTCAGCTCTGCCTGCTACTCTTCAAAGGGTTCCCTGGAGGTTCTCAGAGGCCCCTAAGATGGAAGGGACAGGGCTGAGGTCGTGGAAAGAGGCTGGGCAGCGACTTCAGGGGCAGGAGCAAGAAGTAGATGTTTCCTCCGTGCTCCATCCTCACTGGAAGCCTGGGGTGATTAGAGCGGTGGGGGTTTGGGAAGGATGTCCCCAAAAGAAACTAAGGCAAGGAGCCAGAGAAAGACACTGCCACACACAGTTCAATAAAAGCAGAGTTGGGGAAGGCATGAGGTGCCATGGCTCCCAAGCCACCTCCCCCCTGTCCAGGGAAGCTGTCTGTGAATACAACCAGGGTGCCTCTCCACAGAGAGATCGCTAAAACAACAAGAGGAGGGGTAGGTATGCTCCATAGGTCCCCATTGCTCTCCTGGCACCTAAGAAACATCTCTGAAGCCTTCCCCACAGGTATATCTGCACCTTCTGGGGGACTAGGCCGGTTCAGATCCCACTGGCCCCATAAACAAAGGAAGATAGGGCATGACGGGAGCTAGAAAGCCATGGCAAGACGGGAGCTGTGGAACAGCTCTGTAGGGCTGCTTACCAGTGACCACGTGACTCTCATCTGGAGCTGAGCTGGCAGGCCAAGCCACCTTAACACAGGACAGGGCATGGCCTTTTCACAGCCTCTCTAGATTCTGAAACCAAATCCCCACTGCCTGGGTATGTGAGGCTGGGGAGATGCCACGTACAGCCCTGGGCCCAGATTCCAAACTGAGATGCTTCAAAGTGACACACAGCCCTTGCCAGGGCTTAGACTATTAGAACTCAGAGTGTAGGTCTGGCTTCAGGTGTCTTCCTGCTGCACCCTGATCAGGCTGATTGTCTTGCCTCTGCCCCTGATACAGGCCATAGACAAGGGCTGAGTGAACAGTTGGAAAGGGATAAATGTGGAGTCAGAAATGTCCAACTGCTTCTTCCAAGTGCCTTCCTGGTCCTCTCCATTGTGACTTCTCCACAGCATAGCACCAACGACATGTGGGGTAGAGCCTCATCAGCCCCTTGCTGTGAGGACTTGGCTCTGCATCCTTCCCTCTTTCCCTCCCACATCATCACAGTCTCTGGGCCTCCCCTACTGGGCTGGCCACAGCCTCCTTGTTGCCTGCACTCGGCCACCCATGACTAGGCCCTGTTATTAGAATTTGCCCGGTCTCTCAGCATCACCGGAGTGGTATGCCCTGTCAGCAGATGTCAGTACTATGTGTGTGCTGGGGTTTTCTTGCTCAGACCCAGTCTGCCCTGTGACTTCCATACATCAACTTTCCTCCTGAGAAACTCACTGCAGAACTCCAGAACCTTCCAGCCTGTAAAATGACCTCCTGTTAATTTAAGACTTCTCATGCTAATTCTCAGTTAGTTCATTTGCCTGGGAAATGTAGTTGTGGCCTCCAGGGTGGCCAGGTTTAGTCTTAAGATACGGTTCTTCTAAGTGCTAGTCTGAGCCCGGGGTACCTAAGGTGGTTCTGTTTCCTCATGCTGTACCCTTCCTTTGCAAGGATTGTCTTCTGAATACTTGAGAGCCGTTGATTGAGCAGAGAGCTGTACCAGAGTCAGCTGCCCTTGGGACACCTAGTCTAGCGTATAGGTACACTATAAGTACTCAGCAAATTTTAACTAGTTGTAGCCCATGTCTGGCACATAGCTGTGCTCTGCAGAGAGAAGGCAAGGCAAGATTTTAACCAGTGAATGCCGAGGGCCCTAGAACCAGGTCCCTTGCACCCAGCTCCATCCAGCTGGTCCCTAGGACCATGGGTGTGGAGTCTCAGTATAAGCAACCATCCCCACTATGTGGCTGGGGGCTCATTAGACAGAGGGAGGCTGAGCAGACCTGATCCTGCCTCACCACCTTGTTCTGTGGTTGAGCAAAGCCTTGCTTTAAAGGGAACTCATCTTTCCAAATCTCAGAACAAAGAACACAATGTTTAGGAAGAAAGCACGTTGCTTACATTTGAAAAAAAAAAAAAAATTAGCAGTATTATATAATGAAGAAACTTGAAAGTGCTGAGTCACGCCGGGCTGACTTACATCTTTCACTGGTTTGTGAGGTACTTGTAAAATGACATCCTGTTAATTTAAGGCTTCTTATGCTGATTTCCAGTTAGTTTATTTGTCTGGGAAATTTATTTGTGGCCTCCAGGGTGACGGTCAGGCTTAGTCTGAAGATGTGACATCCTTGTTCAAAACGCCGTACAAGGAGAGGTAGGCAGGATTCCAGGTTAGGGTCAGAGCGGTGAGAGGACAATGCCAGGTCAGTGCCCAGCAGGACAGGCTCCTATTACTGTCCCCATCCTGTCTTCAGATCTGAGCCAGTGCACGGCTGGCACGGACCCACCCATTCCCAGCAGAAAGGGCACGCCCTCTGCTCTATTTTGCAGGTCAGAATTGTGAGGCACCAAATAGCGGACAGTAACCCATGTGTGGAAATAATAGAAGATTCCAGATGGTGCTGCTGCTAATGCACAACAGTTTAAAGTGAGTGAGCAGCAGTTGTTCCAGTTAACACATTATGTATCCCAGATCACAGCCGTCCGAGGGAAGCCAAGGCAGGAACTGAGGCAGAAGCCATGGAGGAGTGCTGCTTACTGGATTGCATTCCCTCTGGCTCACTCAGCCTACTTTTAACTATTCCCAGGCCCACCTGCCCAAGGTCGGTACTGCCCAAGGTGGGCTGGTCCTCCTTCATCAATCAGCGATTGAGAAAGTGTCTCACAGATGTTCCCACAGGCTAGTCTGATGGAGGCAAGTCCCCATCTGTGGTTCCCTCTTCCCAGGTGACTCAAGGTTTGTGTCTGCATGACAGCTGAAGCGGACTGTAACATGCCCATCCTGTGGCTTATTCTTGGTCCTCAGTAGCCCGACCCAGCGTTCTTCCACATAGCACGAAGTCTCTTAGACCTTCTTCTGTACCAGGCAGAGGCCCAGGAGGCTGCAGGGAGTGACAGGACTCAGACCCAGACCTCGAAGAGCCTGCTCCTGCATGGAGAAAGGAAGCCTGGAGAGCAGGAAGAAGGGCTCAGAGATGGTGATTCTGAAATCCTGGTGGCAGACTCAGTTGGAAGGCAGCCAGAGGACTCATCTTCAGTCTCAGCAGGTGGCAGGTTCCCAGTCATCCTTCAGGTGAGCGTCCATCTCAAGGAGGAAGTGGAGAGGCCTCCGAGGACCCACTGAGAGGCACAGGGCAGGCTGGTGATTGAGGGTTTGGGAGAAGGATATGTGAGAGCTGGGCAATGGAAAGCTGTGGTCAGAGACAGGGGTCTGAGGATGGGGGTTCAGAGAGGGCCATGTGGGGTGACAGGGCTGAAGTGTTCCTGGAGATGGTCAAGGTGTCGAGAGGCTGGAACAATGGAAGCTAAGACTCAAGAAAAGCCTGTAGCTAATTCCAGAGATGGAGAGAGAAGAGGAAGCCATCAATGATAAATGACAACCTGTGTCCTTAACAGAGGGTTGGAACTGCAGGAGGTTCTGGAGGCCCAGTGGGTCAGCAGCACAGTAGGGCTGCATTTCATCCTATTGTGCCTGGTAACTGAGCTTCTCTACAATTCCAGACACAAACCTATCCCCACCTTCAAGCCTTACATTTAGACTTCACTCAAAATAGGGTTAAACGAAGGCAGGAGTGGCAGCTTAGTGGTTAAGAGCACTGGTCCTCTGCTCTTCCAGAGGACCTGGGTTCAGTTCCCAGCACCCACATGGTGACTCACAGCCATCCGTAACTTCAGTTCCAGGGGATCCATAGATACCAGGCACACACAGGGGGCACAGACATACATACCGGCAAAGCACTCATTCACATAAAATAAAATAAAGATTGGAAAAAAAAAAAAAAAAACTCAACAGGCTCATTGATTAATGGTAAAATTGCCAAAGTTAGAAAGGAAATATAGGTCACACGTTGGGGAACCTAAGGGCTGGGTGGACAGTTCTTAGACAAGGTTCCAAAAGCATAGGTTATAAAATGACCTTGTACCCAGGGTGCCCTGTCGGAGGGTAAAGTGACTAGCCACAGGCTTCAGAAAATGTCCGCAGAGCATAGGTCTGACTGGGGACTCCAACCCGGGATGTCAATCTCCGCCGAGACCGTGCAAAACCACAGTCGAGTTAGAAGAGGCCAGGAATGATCAGACTCTGGCTTGATGCCAAGAGAGCACATTCACTGGAAAGAGACGCATGAACCAAAACCAAAACCAAGCGTGTGCAGTGCCGTTAGCCACTGGGAGCGCACACTTTCAAACGAGCAGGGGCAGAGTGGAACGACTCTCAAACAACTCCAGAGATGTGGCGATGTGGACTTAAAACACCCAGTGTTACCAAATTGGGAGACATTCACAAGATACCTGACCAGCATTTCTCAGAGCAAAACGAGGCAAAGGCAGAGTCACAACAAACGTTTGTCAGGGTCCAGAGAAACGGGGCCTCTGCACATGGCTGATGGGCAATGGCCATAGCGTCCACTCCAGAAAAGTTTGCCAGGGTCTGAAAACACTGAACATAGGCAGGTGTGGTGGTGCGTGCCTTTAATCCAAGTGCTCAGAAGGCAGAAGCCAATGAGCTCTTGGTCTATAGAGTGAGTTCCAGCCCCGCCAAGGCTGCATAGTGAGACCCTGTGTCAAAACAAACAAACAAACAAACAAACAAACATTAAAAACAGCAAACTAAGCATGGAGTTTGGGGAGCTGGCCCAGCTGGTAAAGTGTTCCCAAGAAAGTGTGAGGACCTGAGTCTGACCCCCAACACCCACATAAAAAGCCAAGCTTGGTGGTGCATACTTCTATCCCAGAGTGGTGGCCTTGGATCACTGGGGCTCACTGACCAGCAAGTCTAGCCTCATCACTAAACCCGAGGCCAGTGAGGAACCCTGACAAACCAGGTGGAGAGCACCCAATGGAGCACACCCAAGATTAACCTGCAGTGCCTACACGCATGCTCACACTTACACACCAGAACAAACACATGTACTCATATCATACACACACACACACACACACACACACACACACACACACACACACACACGCACACACACATACCGCATATTTGGCTCAGCACATACACTCCTTGGGGGGCAGAGGGTCCAGAGCAATGAAAACTTATATTTACACAAAGTCCTAGGCAAAGTATAGCATTTGGTTTGTACTGTCTAAAGCCGGAAAACCTAAACGTCCTTGGCGGGTGAAGGGATGGGCAGCCAGTGAGAGGACCAGGCCATGGGTGCACGCAGCAATTCAGAGCGTACTCAAGGACATCGTGCCTAATAAGACAAGCCAGTCTCGGCTTCCAACAGTGTTATGCAGACCTACCAGGCCAGATGTTTGCTGGGGGGGCATTAACTCATGCCACAGAAGAGAGGGTGACCCCGAGAGATGATGCGTGCTGAGAACAGGACGTGCTATCCGAGCCCTGAGCTGAGACTTCCATGTGGTGCCCCCCCCCCCGCCTTTCCCTGCTCACTGCTCTGCAGCTGTGGCCCTGGGGAGGGGGAAGCAGGGTCCTGTCCCATCCGCCCTGATTCTCAAGCCCTGGTCTGTGTCCCCAGCAATGATCTCCAGCGTGGGGAGTTTAGGGCGCTGCACTGGGTGATAGCGCTTCTGCCAGGGAGGGTCTTCTGGGCACCTCGCAGCCCCGGCCGCCAGCAGAAAGAAGTAACTAAACAATCTTGCTTTGCACATTAGGAGCTGTGTACATCCCACTCTTCCCAAGTTACATGAGGACACAATTTATCTTTAGCCCAAAGCCACCTGCTTGGTAATCTGCTTCTGTGTACCCAATTGATCCCACCCTCCTTACGTTGGCTGGAAACACGGCTGTTTTTATTTAAAGCAGCCAGCAGGCACAGGATACTGGACAGGGCGGCTCAGCGTGTGCCCATCTGGGTGGATGCTGCCCATCTCCAAGAGATGAGTCAGTCCTTTCAGGCCCAAGTTGGTGAGGGGCCTGGTACCACCTGGATGCCATGCCTAGACCCCAAGTAGACTATTGCTTAAAATATTTGTTCAGTCCTGGCCACTGGAGCCAGTGTCATTATAAATCTTTGGTCTCTCATCCAGGCCCGTATTAAAAATCCTCGAAGGGTTTATAGCCAACACCACTCAATGCTGGGGAAACGGTGAGCCTGACAACATCTTAACATCTGGCTTTGGGAAGAAAGGAGGGCAGCATCGCTCTGTGGTTCTGTGCCTACTGAGGCACCCTCACCCTCCTTTTCTTTCCCCCACTTGCTGACACAAGTCACAGCTCCTCAGATTGGTGGGTCTCCCTTTCCTTCCCTCTCCTTTCTCAGGGCTGCCATGTACACAAGTGAAAGGCCTCTCTGCAGGGGCCATAGTAGGCTGTGGTACCCAGGGTTCTAAAGGCCGACTTCAGATGATCAAAAGTAAGGACATAGCCATCACTGTGACCATGGCAGCTCCAGAAGGATGAGGACCCTGGTGGCAGGGGCTGGCTCTTAGCAGGCACCCCCTGAGCTTGCTGTATCTGCAGTCTGAGATGCAGACACATGAGATCCGGAACTCCACAGCATCCCTGGGTCTCCTCTGCGCAGCTAACCAAACACCTCCACCAAAAGGAGCACATGAATCGTACAGCCGGATCCATGCATTTGTGTACGTATATATACATATATCTGTGCGCATGCCTGTGTGCACGTGTGTGCTGTGTACAGATGCATGCAGACATGAGTGTGCATTCAGAGGGCAGACCTGGATGCCAGGTGTCTTCCTTTAGCCTATGTCCTTGAGACACGGTCTCTCATGGAGCCTGAAGCCCTGCAGTTAAGCTGTCAGCTAGTGAGCATCTGGGTCCTCCTGTTCCCACCTCCCTGCTACTGGCATTGAGCACGTGTGGCCTGGCCAAGCTTCTCATGTTTATGTGGGTTCAGGAGATTAAAACTCAGCTCCTCAGGCTTGTACAGCAAGAGCTTTTACCGGGGACGTGCCTTTCCCTCCTTCCCTCATCTTTCTAATCTTTTAGTATTGGCAGGCTCTCACTAAGTTACCCAGAGTGGACTTGAGCTCATTCCCTTGCACAGACTGGCCTGAAAGTGGTCCTGCTTCAGCCTCTCAAGTCACTGGGTTTCCAGGCCTGTGTCCTCAGGCCTGGCCCATTTAAAGCACTTTCAAGTGTAGGATTCCGTGGCTTAAATATCTTCACATTGTTGTGCAACCCTCACTGCCATCCAGTTCCAATTGTTTTTCATCGCCACAAACACAAAGCCTTTCGGTAGTCACTCTCCGTTCTTCCCTCCCATCTGGCAGCCGCCAGTCCCTACTCTGGCTCCAGGGACCTGCCTATTCTGGATACTCCTGGCAAATGAAAAGATTCAATATGTGGTGTTTGGGATCTGGTTTCTTTCTCTGGGCATCACGCTGTTGAGATTTTTCATTGTTGTAACCAGCGCCAACACTTCATTACTCTTTATGGCGGAGTAATATTCCAGTGTACACCTGGGCATAGTTTATTCACTGCCCTGTTGGGGCTTCCTGGAGCAGGTAAATGCCTTGGGGAGGCCTGCTTAGTCTTCAAGGGTCTTGAAAACATCAGCTGCAGGAGGCAGGGACTTTGAGTGACATTTGTGGCTCTGCTTCTTGTGCCCAGAACAGCTTGGCAAACATTACTGCTCAGTACCTATTTGATGAAGACAGAAAGGAAGAAAGGAAGAAAGAAAGAAAGAAAGAAAGAAAGAAAGAAAGAAGGAAGGAAGGAAGGAAGGAAGGAAGGAAGGAAGGAAGGAAGGAAGGAAGGAGTATGGCCACTAGAAGAAATGGGAGTATTTGTGCTCTCAACCCCTAGAGGTTAAGAGGGGCTACAGCTGCTAGGCTCATGGTGGATGGTCATCTTTGGGGAGAAAAAAAAATACCAAAAGCAGCACTCAGGAGGCCGAGCATGGCCACAGTGTTGGTTGCAACAACACATGGGTATGATTACACAGGATCCTAATTCAGCTCCGATCACTGCTGTGACAAATTGCCAGACACCCAGTGGCTTAAAACAACACAAGCATATTACTTCATAGTCTGGATGCCAGAAGCCTGACAGAGTGCCTGTTGACAGGAGCTGCATCCCTCTGGAGGCTCCAGTAGGAAGGGTTACTTCCTGTACTTTTCCAGCTTCTAGAAGCTACCTGAGATGCTTGCTCGGGGCCTCCTCCTGCATCTTCAAAGTCGGTTGTGAGGTAGCACTGCTCTGACTGCCCCTTCAGTCCGTTTCACTTCCTGACTGTGGCTGGGGGTGTTTCCCCTTATAGGCATGTCAGTGATGAGGTTGGGGATCCTGGGATCATTCAGCCTCATCTTCCAGAACTACTCTCGCCTTTGGTACATAGATATACATGTAGGGGGAAAAAATCCTAAGCACAGAATCAATAAATCAATCTCAGAAAAAAAGTTTTAAAAGGACAAGACATAATTTGGGCTTGAGACAACCAGATTTGTCCTTTTGTCTTCTACATACATGAAGTCCCTGACACCACGGAAAGGGGGACTGGCCAGGTCTCGGGATGGAGATGTGCACATCTTTGGTGGGACAGTCGTTAAGCAGCCACAAAGGTCCTTTGGCTTCCCACAGATCGGATAATCTCAGAAGTCATCCCTAACTCCTGGAGTCAGAGACTAAAGCATGGAGCCCTGACTTCACATCCCTTACTGCCATACTGAGGCATAGGTCCCCATTAGAGACTGCTCCTTTAGGCCACCCCGTGGCTTTTCTTCCTCTGTTTCCCAAAGCGGAGAAGCTGGGGACAATCTCCAGAAGATGGGACTTTCAAGTGGGACTCTGGAATCCCCACGACTGTCCACCTCTGGAGCTCATAGGGTCCCTGGGATGCCCAGGGGATCTAGAAAATGCATTTTAGGTATTTTAATTAATTACTCTGTGTGTGTGTGTGTGTGTGTGTGTGTGTGTGTGTGTGTGTGGTGTGGTGTGGTGTGTTGAGAGAGAGAGAAAAAGAGAGAGAGCATGGCACATTATTGAAGGGGGTTTCTCTTGTTGAGGGTGTCTCTGTTGAAGTGGGGTCTCTCTCCTGTGGCTGCTTTGCTGTGTACTCCAGGCTAGCCAGCCTCTGAGCTTCCAGGCAATGCTCCTGTCTCCATCCCCATCTTGCTATAGGACTGCTGGAATTACAGGTGTGTGCCACCACATCTGGCTTTTTAGATGAGCCATGAGGCTTGTGCGGTTCACTCTTTACCCAGTGAGCCCTCTCACTACCCCTAGGACACTCTTTAAAAGTCTGACGAGTCCTGAAGTTGGGACTTGTAATTAATCCAGTGATTAACTTGGAAGTTTTTGAAGTGGACTTTCCTATTTAAAAACAAACAAACAAACAAACAAACAGACAGACATAGGAGATGAGGGGGTTTCACAGATGTGACTGCATGTGGTGAAGACGTGTCTTTAGGTACAGGGTCTTCAGCCACAAACATTTCTGTAGCATCAGGTACTGCGTTCCTTAAGCCCTTTCTCAAATGAACTGAGCCTAGGAAAGAGAAACCATGAGACTGCGCAGCCTCCGAGTGCCGCCAAGATGGAATACGTAGTCATGCTCAGTGCGCTGCAAGGGAATGTACAACAGGCACCCCCACTGCCTGCCAGAGGCCGAGAGGACGGCTTCGCTTCACCTGGTTGAAGACAGGGCAGAATGTTCTCCAGGATCAGCAAGCCTTGGCCAGCTCTATCAAGATGCAGCCCTTCCATTTTCGCTGAGGCCTTCTCTCCTCAGAGCTCTCAGACTTGAGGTACCCTGAAGGAAAGATGGGAGCAGGGGAAAAAAAAAGTCACTTAGCAATCTGCCTTCCTGGGTTCCAATGCCACCTCTCAGGAACTGTGTGCTGAGCACAAGACGGGTCATGTGCCAATAGCTGTGGCCCCAGCTGCTGGTTGTCACAGCCATACTGGCTCTTAGGGGGAAATGCTAGCCCCAAGTCTGGAAGAGATTGCCAGGTAGAAGAGTTGGGGCCCTTGGCATACTTTGGCCCTGCTAAACTCTTAAAAAGCATGGAGTGGGTCATTAGTCAGATCCAGGTGGGCTCCTTAGGGAAATTCTCAGTGGCCTGTACTGGTAAGGATCTTTCCAGCTCCTGGTGATCTGTGCTGTAGAATGGATGGAGCATACCTGTCTTTATAGGAGAGCATTCATTCCTTCACCGAAGAAATGTGTATGGGACTGGGAGAGAACCTTCAGCATGCAGGAGATCCTGGACATCAAAAAGAAAAGGATTGATGAGAAAGAGAAGAAACACATATTGAACAGTAAGCATCCTGCCAGCCTTAAGGGATGAGAAATAACAACTTGTTCCCTGCAGTCCTATAGCTTGTGGTCTGAGGGGAAGCAGGCAGGCAGGCACAGTGGAGCTGGAGATAAGTGAGTTTTGTTTCTTTTTTTTTCTGTAGATTTCTTCATTCACTGATCAAGTGTCTCCTGCAAGCTACTTATTCCTCAGAAACCAACTAGGAGTCCACCTCAAGCCCCTGAAATATAAACCACTGTCTGTGGAGTGCTTTGCTGACAAAATCTCTGAATAGCTGGGGAAACAGTTAGTTTGTTGAAAAGAGATGATGTATCCTCTTTGACCCAAGTAGTTTAGTGGGAATTGTGTTTAGTTGGCGGTGTTGGATACAGTTAGCTATTAGCAGATACTAAGTGTTTGCCTTGTATCCATCTTTTATTTAACTGTGGATGGAGTGGGGCCAGAAGCTGGCCTCCCTGGAGGCCTTGGCCTGTAGAATACTCAGAGTTGGTTGGAAGTTGTAGAAAGAAGGCCCCATCCCAGAATGGTCCCTCCATCACCCACTCACCCAACCAGCCCGCAGTGAGTGCTCTGAGCCCCCTCTGGGCTTCTCCCCCACCTACTTGCTAATTGAATGACTCTTTGTGACCTTCCCTTTCCCTGTGCCTGACAATGACAGAGTTGGAGAGGTCTTTGCTTTCTAGGCAGACTGAAGAGTAAGCCAAAGAAGGCCAGTTAGAATCAGGTTATAGAGGGAACCCCGGAGAAGCCCCTTTACTGGATGGTGCTGTCCACAGGATGGTGGCCTGTCTCACTTTGGACAACATCATAATCTTTTCAGGGCACATCCTGTCACGTTTGGCTCCTTAAGTGAAAGCTCTGTCTTCTCTATTAAATTCCCTGGACCTTTCAGGATGCTGGACCATCAGGACAATTAATTTATTCTCTACTGAAAGCTTTAAATAAAGATTTTCTCAGTTTATGGGGTGGAAGTGAGAGGGCTTGGTGGCACATGTCCTTAATCTCAGACGCTAATCAAGGAGGATCGTGAGTTCAAGGTTAGCCTGGGATATATAGGAAGACATTGTCACAAGCTAAAAGAGAAGGCTGGGATTTCACCTGGTGTTAGAGCATCTGCCTAGCATGTGCAAAAATGTGGATTTGAGCCCCAGCACTAGAGAAGAAAGTGGAGGTGTGGAAGGAGAGAGATGACAAGTTAGAGATGGAGAGTGTAAGGGTTCCATTACCCCCCCAACACACAAGATGTACAAATCTCAGCGCCAAGACCATGCTTCTCTTTAGGGAGAATCCTGCAGATATGCTTGTTGAATTGGAGTAATGGAAGAGGGTAAGACCCCATAGGAGCCACCCTTGTAAGGAAATGGGAGAGCCATAGGAACACTGAGTAATGTGGCCATAAGGCACCATTGAAGAGAGGCCAGCGCTCACCCCACCTGGGGCCTCAGATGCTGACTTCCATTCACGCTGGCTTTTCTCACTTCACTTAGGGGGCGGGAGACATCTCTGCTTCACCCACACTGAAGAGCCTCTGGTTTGGCTGGGGTGTGTGGTCTGGGGCCTGTGGTGGTGACAGTGCAGATGTTCATCAGAAAATGGACTCAGTTTTTGTGATTCATTCAGGAACGGGACTCATCATAGTCTCTGCGTCCCTAAGTCTAGACCCAGATTGTCAGCACTCACTGGCCATCCTAGTTTCCTCAACTGCCCCTGGGCTTACTGGGCCTACAAGGAAGCACATCTGGTCTGAAAACCCACTCTTTCTCTTGTTGCTTCTTCCTGGTACATCTCTCCAGGTGCAGCCAACCTTTCTTGACCCTTCCACTGTGGCCCGGGTTACCTCAACAACTTCTTGGCGGGGCCTGGTCATCCTTAGCTACAGCCCAATAAACCCAGGCGCCAACTTTTCCCTCCTTTTGATGGAGTCAAGATAGCATCCACTCCTTCCTGGAAATGCACCTCACCTCTCTTTCTGTTAAGATTGCAACTGACTTAGCGGCTGCATGGCCATTCGATCGGTGCTAAGGGCTGTAAGTGGGCGGAGTGGGAGTGCACAGGAACTCCCAGCTTGGTTGTGTCCTTCCCAGTCTGTGTGCTTCTGTCAGTCCCAGCATAGGCCACAAGTCCCCCGTGTCCTGGGCTGCAGGCCTAAGAGCAAAAGGCCATCCACACTGCAGCATGTGTCACGGTTATGTTTCTTGACTGCGGTGTGATAATTTTAACTGAAACACAGTTAGTTCATGCTCATGCTTACCTACTTGTCTGAGATGCTCTGTAATATTTGCTTTCTTTATGTATCTACCTCTCCCTCTTTCCTTCCGTCCCCCCTCTCTCCCTTCTTCCCTCCTTTTCACTCTTCCTCCCTCTCTTTGTTTCTGTGTGTCTGTCTCTGTTTCTGTGTGTCTGTGTACACAGGCTCACGTGGAAGGTATGTGTGTTCACACACACAAGCAGGCATAATGCATGCACACTTGTGAATGTGAGTGTGAAGGACAGAAGTCAACCTTGGATGTTGTTCTCAGGATCATTCCCCTGGCTCTTGAAGACTGGAACCTGGAACCCACTGGTCTAACCCACTGGTCTAGTCATTCTGGTGGATTTCCACGCCCTGGAGCTTTGCCCATTTAGGCAGGGCTGGCACTGTAAGGGTGCTTGCCACCAGACCTATACTTTTCACATGGGTTCTGGGGCTCGAACCCAGGTTCTCATTTGTGCATGGATGTGGCCCCAGCTTAATCTTGTCTCTAACAAAGCTGAGATTTGCAGTGAGCTGTGATGAAGACCACGAGGCCCTCTGCACCTGCACACCTGGGCTTTCTGGCCTGCTCCATATACCTCATGCTGACCCTGATGTTCTTTTGGCTACTTTGCCACCTCTTCCTGCCCCTTCTCTTCCTGAACACCCAGTGTGATGGAATCAAAGGCCACGGAGCTTTGTCTTACTTGTGCCTTTTCCTTGACCTAGAAGCTTCTGTCTGTGGGGTCAAATCCCACTGTCTAAGGCCTGCCTTGGGGCCTGTGGACCACCCTCTCCCGCCCTATATGAGCAGCCCTGACCTGGCAATGTCCTGCTTAACTGGAAACTCTGTGTGGGGGTCATGGTGGAGCCAGCAGACAGAGAAGGTATGAGTTTGCTTCAGAACCTAAAAGGTCCTATGAGCAGGATCAGTGGGAAGGGAGATGAGCAGTCCTCTATCCCACCTGCTCCACATCTCTGTACCCAGGAGAAGCTGTCCACCAGACTCTCAGCAGGGCATCCATCCCCTCCATCCCCTCCATCCCCTGCATCCCCTCCATCCCCTCCATCCCCTCCATCCCCTGCATCCCCTCCATCCCCTGCATCCCCTCCATCCCCTGCATCCCCTCCATCCCCTCCATCCCCTGCATCCCCTGCATCCCCTGCATCCCCTCTCCGCCCTTCTAGTGGCAGGCTGCACGCAAGTGCACACACAGGTTTGCCAACTCTGGCTCCAGGGCCTAAGGCTCAAGAAGTTGCCCCAGAAAGGACCCAGCAGATGCACTTCTTGAGGAGAACCTTAGACACAGAGTTACCTGAAGGACCTTGAACAGAACCTGGGAGAAAAGATCTGCCATCCACTAGGGAAGCAGGGGCCCTGGAATATTCCATAAGGCTCCCTCATTGGATTCTAATGGGCTCACATAGTAGGGAATGCCTACACCAACTACTTGAGACCCCCCCCCCCTCCGCTCCTTACACGCTACAGGGGGCCAGGGCCTGAGCTCACACCACCTTTCACTTACATGACCCTGCATGCTGCTGTCATTTGCAGGAACCAGGTAATGGGCTCTGCAGACCCTTTAGCCCCCAACAACCTGAGAAGGGAGTTTTGCCCAGGATGGTCTTATGTTGCTTTGAGCAGAGCCAAACCTCACACCAGGGGAAGATAAGCTTTGCTTTGGAGTCAGAGTTAACAAACAACCACGCAGATCACCCAGGTACCGTGTGTTCTGCTGCTTAGCACAACCTCGCTCCAAACAGGCGGTTGGGTATAACCGGACCCTTCACAGGCCATTCAGGAATCCAGCTAGGGAAGCTGGGCTCTGAGCAGCCACTGAGGAACTTGCCCCACCTGCGGATGGCATCTGCTGCCACAACTCTGGCCACGAGGATCTCTCCGTTCCTCACTTCCAAGCTCTTGTCTCCCAACACCCTGCGCTCTCTTCTTCCTAAGCAACGACCCCTGACAACATGCTGTGTTGGGTGGGGGTTGGCCCAGCCCGTAGTCCCCACTGCTGCATAGTGGGGTCCCACTTCCCTGTCACATCCCTCCACAAAGCTTAAGCCTTCAGCTTAGGCTCCCCTCTGGTTCACCTCTATACTAGAGAGGTGTGAGGGTCCCCCCACCATAGGGAAATCCCTTTCGACAGCTCCTAGGCCCTTGTCATCAGACCCTGAAGTCCTAAACTCACAGGATGTTGGTCATCAAGCATGTCCAGCTCTGCCACTCCCAGGATGTGACTGAGAAGTTTTTTCAGGGCGTGACCTGACAGAGGCCACCAAGAGCTAGTGGCACAGTGGAGGGGTCTCCAGGTGGGGACTTTGGAGGTGCTGGATATTCTCTTTGAGCTCTTGAGGGTTTGATAGTGCCAGTGGCTCCTCTCTCCCCTCGGCAGGGTGGAGTGTCTGCCAGCAAGCTGGCCAGTACCATGTTGATAGGCCTGGAGGGCTCAGGCCAGAAACGCTTCCATTTTCCCAGAGGGTTCCATGGACCCCTGCGGGGGCGGTAACTGGAGCCTTGTGGTTGTTTTCACCATCTTCTCCAGCCCCAGGCCCTTGGGCACTGAGGATGGCCACTGGGGGGCAGTGCTAGCCAGGAGACCTGGCAGGGATCCACCCGCCTCCCGCCTAGGAGGCCCTGCCAGCAGGGAGCTGTATATACCAGACCCTGACTCACATGGTGGGACCAGGGACACTGGGCTTTTCCTAATGTCCGGAGCCACCCCCTGCCTAGACTCCTCTTCCGTCTCTCTCTTTCTCTTTTTCCCTCCCACCACACATACAGAGAGAGAGAGAGAGAGAGAGAGAGAGAGAGAGAGAGAGGGAGAGAGTACCCAGCATACTCTTCCTACACTCTCAGGCTCATTTGCACTCCATTGTCCTTCCAAGGATGTAATTCAGGACACTATGAACCTTCCTTTTGCTTCTACTTCCTGCAGAGAGCCTGGCCGGGGTCCAAATACAGTTTCAAGGTAGATGGACAAAGGTTCCAGGGTGAAGGCCCCAGGCCAGGGGCCTTTCTTGGTTCCTTTTCCAACCGGGTTCCTGGGACCCCCAGATCCCAGCCTGGCAGCATTTCTCCATCGCCAAAGCTGAGCCCAGTGTCCACTGCCAGCTTGAGGGTACTCTGCCCTGCAGCTGGTTGCGCATCCTCAGCTCTGGCCCTGCAATGGGTTATACTGCTCTGACTGTCCCCTTGCTACAGTGCAGTCCCTGGAAGCCCTCTCCACGTCTCTCTTCCCTTCCTTGTGCCTCCATCCTCGCTGCTAGCCATCCCTCTATCCAGGGTCACACAACAAGTGAGGAAAGGTCTCCCTTGTTCTCTCTCCATACCCCTTCTGCACTCCCATCTCAGGGACCTTGGGAGCCCACTGATATCTCCCAGGTTCTTCCTCTGCAGAGTTCAGACCTCCTAGGACCAATGCCTACTACCGTCCTGTGTCTTTAACTTAGGTCTGACTCACTGCAGCATCCATACACAGAAGAGGGACATAGCAGGCCTCACTGCAGGGAGGGGTCCAGGAGCTGTGGCTTCACCCAATCTCAGCAGCTCGTCTTCTGTGGAATGAGTTGTGTCTGCACCCTTGAGGGTCTGTAGGGATGGAGTTTATACAAACACCTGGAGAGTTCCAGGCATTTAGGCATGAAGGCCCAGTGGTCCTCTGCGTTCAGTTTCCCAAGGCCCCTAGTGTAGTCCACTGGTGTTGCCATCCCAGATGCCAGGCTGCCCAGCCAGATAGAGTGGATCCACCTGGCAGGAGCCTTCTCTGGGTTCTGAGCCACTGCACCTCTCTTCTTCACCAAGATTCAGCCCCAGGCTGGGGGGTAGGGGTGGGGGCTCAGAAAGGAGAGATGCCCTGTGGCTTAGCACACACAGAGGGGACAGGGTGAAACACGTGGCTTTTCTTAGGAAGTGCCCGCCTGTCTGCTGTAGCAAACAGTCTCCCCAGTACACACAGACAGACACACACACACACACACACACACACACACACACACACACACACACAGAGAGAGAGAGAGAAAGAGAGAAGCCATGTAGGGTAGAGGCAACAGCAAAAAGGGTTGTGGGGGCCAAATCTAGGGAGGATGGGTTTTCAGAAGCCCTGCAGCCATCACCCATCAACAGCTCTGTTTTGGTTTTGGTTTGGTTTAGTTTGAGTTCCCCCCCCCCAAGCTCCCCTGAGAGCTCCTGCAAAGTTCTCCTGAGCTTTGCCAGCTCTGCTCTGAAGCTGCCAAGGTTTTCTGACACTGAGGCACAACTTTCCCTCAGCTGCTAGGCTGTGAGAGCTGTCTCCCGTGAGGTTCACAGCCAGCCAGCGCAACAGCGTCATCAACAATGTGGACCTACCAAGGCTACCATCAATGCCCCCCATGCGACCTATACAGCTATATTCTACTCTCTCTGTGACTGTGTGAGTGAGTGTGTGTGTGTGTGTGTGTGTGTGTGTGTGTGTGTGTGTGTAGGCCAGAGGTCAATGTCAGATGCTTTCTCAATCATTTCTCCAACTCAGGTTTTGGAGGGAAGGATCTTCAATTGCCTGGAGCTCCCAGTTCAGCTAGACTGGGAGCCAGCAAGCCCCAGGGATCCTCTCCATTCCTCTCCTAAGGGATGGGATTGTGGGTACCTACTGCCTGACTTTTGACAGCTTTCAGTTCCTCATCCTTGTGTGGCCTGCATTTTACCAATGGAGCCATCCCTCAGGCCCAAACCTTGTTTTGAACAGTTCTTTTCATTGCCTCCTCACAAGCCGGCTTCCTCTGTGTGCTCAGTGGTTTAGGCCCAGCAGCCTGGCCACAGTGTTTACTGCCCTGTGGGGTGGCCTGGAGGGCTGGTGTGGGGCGGTGTTTCCCACATTGCTGAGAAGTTTTGAAGGCAAAACACCAGGCTGCCCACAGTTTCCATCTTAGTGCTCTGGCCTCAGCCTGGGCAGCAGACACGGAGTCAGTGGTGATAAGTCAGTCCATGTTTACCTGGAATCTTCCACATGGGAGGCAAGGTCCTTGCCTGGAATCTGAGGATGGTTCCTCTGTGAGAATTCTAGGCTTGGGGAATAAAGAGAGTCACCTTTGAGCGGGCCAGACCACCAGTGTGCTATGTGACCAAGGACTCACCCTCTGTCCTTGTATGGCTTCCAAGTCACCCCAATAAAACACCAGGGTCAGGCGCCACTTAGGGTCGGAAATCTCACCGTTTGAGTCACAAGTTCCATCCTGGAGAGGAGAGCCCAGTGTGTCCCTAGCAGGACAGTGTTGTCCCAAGACCTCCAGGGTCAGGCAGGTTTGGGGTATATGAATCTGGGTGAGGATGAAGGTCAAGAAAGCCGTAGATGTTGCTTCTGGGTCTGGTGGTCCGCACAGGGCTTGGGGACTGCAGCTGTGTCTGCTTCATCACTGGTACTGTTAGCCTTTACTCAAGCCCACTTTGAGAGGGTCTGCCTTTGCCTCCAGGGAAGATGCAGCAGAAATGAGTGAACTATGGACGATGTACCAACGCTCCCAGAGAACGAATGTGTGTGAGCGGAGTTGAATAACAAAAAGAAGCACAAAGATTCAGGCCGGTGGATTTGATTGACGTTTTTAATTTGTCTCGGAGACTCCCGACAACCGAAGTGAAGGCGGAAACGCTCTCGGTACCCACCGTTGCCTTGGCTATTCCATGCTTGCCATTCCTGTCATCGCCCGGGAAATGTGTGAGGCCCCTGGGAAAAGTGTAAGAGGCTGTGCTCTCCTTCCTGCTCCATGTCTGAGCAGATCAGTGTCTCTACACAGCTACATAGGGGAAAGGCTCTGTCAGAGAACGTGGTCACCCTTTCCAGCCTGGGCCCTGGGAGATGAGCTCTCCATGAACATGCTCGAGATGGAAAATGAAAATGGATGAGGTCTTCAGTAGAAGCTGGAGAGCAAGGACAGAGATACCTCTCATAAACTGGCTTCTCAGAAGAGCCCTCCGTGCAAGCTGAGGGCACCCTTCCAATCCACAGACCTGAGTTTGGGAGGACAGAGGGGTTTTTCTCACTGCCCATTTGGGATGTGTGGGGTGCATACTTCCTACAAGGTGTGGTGGGTGGCAGAGCCAGGTCCTGGTAGGTGGTTCACATTCATGGTCCAGTTCACCCTCCCATGCTGTCTCCATGAGCCCCATGCACAGACCAGTCTCTGAACCGCCCAAATGGCCAAAGCAGAATACAGGGCATGGCACCCCCACTGTGGCTACACTGCAGTCTTGGGTGATGAACCAGCCTGCCTCCATCTTGGGCTTGAAAGCCATCTTATAGTAAAGACAAGCTAGGTTTATTCCTCTTTATGATTAAATTTATTTCTTAAGATAGACTAAAGCAGACCTGTAACCTTAACTACAAGTGGTTCTCTACTGCCCGTTCCATCTGGGAAATGGCAACCATGTCTTTGCTTCAAAAAAGTGTTATGGGGGCTGGAGAGATGGCTCAGAGGTTAAGAGCATGTCTGCTGGCTGCTCTTCCAGAGGTCCTGAGCTCAATTCCCAGCAACCACATGGTAGCTCACAACCATCTATAGTGAGATCTGGTGCCCTCTTCCGGCATGCAGGCAGAATACATAATAAGTAATTATCTTAAAAAAAAATTTTTTTTTTATTTAAAAAGTTGTTATGAACATTTTGCAACCCAACCTTTGTTTCAAAAGGTTGTTAGGCCCGCCTGTTGTTATGACTACTTTGTTTTGACCACCTTGTTATATTCTGCTCCTTAACCCCCGACAAACACCCCTACTCCTGAGCTGTAAAAGCCCTTATCTTCCCCAAGTCTATTGCTGATCCCTTAAATCCTGCCTTTCGGTGGAGACAGCCCATGTACACAAAGAGCTTGCTTTAATTAATTTGGCCACAATGATTTGGGTTTCTCCTCCCATCTGTGGGATTAACACGGGTCCTGTGTGCCCTTATTTTACAGATTGGGCTGTGGCTCTGGACTCTTGGTAATGGATGACAACAGTGCTGTGTGCCAGCTGCTCAGAGCCACCTATGTGGCTCAACTGACCTGGGATTCCGTGAGAAGGACTTGGAGTTACTGGCCTTCCACCGGGCCTCAAGGCAGCCTTCCCTGCCTTCTGTGAGGTTTTCAGGATTGCATCTAAAGTCGCAGAGTCCGCTGTCATGCAGGAAAGAGGCTCACGAACACACATCCCCACACAGACAGAATCCCCTTGCTCCTCCTCCTGTACCTGCCAAGCCCCTCCCAGTATGAGCACTCCCTCATCTCTAGACCCACAGCTCTGCCCAGGCTGGATTACGCAGATGTGGCCCCAGAAAGGTAGAAGCAGCTGGTTAGACCTTAGATAGCCTGAGGCTGAGTGTCCAGAGCAGAGACACACCAAGGATGATGGGAGAGCCTCCCAAGTCTAGTCCTTCCTTGTCTTCCAGGGGATTCTCTGGGCCCTGAAAGCTCTACCCTTACAGGAAATGGTCAGCATTTGTGATGAACCTTTGTATACCCTCTCTTATCTGAAATCTCTAGGCTACTGAGGTTTAAACTACTGAGGCTTAGTGTTGTGTGAATGCTGCCAAAGTGGTCAGTAAATGTCACCGTGTAGGACAGGAAGATTTTTAAAAAGAACTGTACCCCAGCACCGGGGAAGCAGAGGCAGGTGGATCCCTGAGTTCAGGGCCAGCCTCATCTACAGAGGGAGTTCCAGGACAGCCTTGGCTACACAGAGAAACCCTGTCTCAAAGAACAAAAATAAAGAAACAAGTGTTTTGCTGGGTGGTTGCTCCAACGTTTTGAATGTAGGGACTGGGGAGACGGCTCAGAGTTAAAGCATTTGATGTTAGCACCATAGGGTAGCTGGCGCACAACTGTCCGTAACCTCTGTTCCAGGGAATCTAGTGCCCTCTTCTGGCCTCCCTATGCACCTGCAATGTCTGATACAAATAAAGCCATGTAGGTACACATATAAATAAGACTTTTTTTATGGACTGTTTAGATTATAAAATTATGGACTATATGGATTTGGAGGATGAGCTTCATACACTGTCTACAGAACGTCTCCTTACTGTCATAGGGTCTTAGGAAAGGACCACTGAGTAAGAGGAAGACTATTCCAAAAGAGAGGGGACCGAGCCCCAAAAGGCCAGGGGCTGAACTGTGGTGCATCATGGGAGTCCAGAGCGCAGAGGGCAGCAGCAGGAAGGGCCCAGGGCAGGAGAAGGGGCTGAAGGGGCCCTGGGTCTCCGGGGTCTGCAGGTGGGGTCTGCAGCCATGTCTTTGGAGGGCTAGGCTCCTTGAGGGAGCCAATAGTCCTGGTGGCAAAAAAACAGCTGATGACTCATGGCAGCCTGGAACTCGAGTGGGATTTGATTTTGTTTACGAGAAGTTCCCTGTGGATTTTTATTTCTTTCTTTCTCTCTCTCTCTCTCTTTTTTTTTTTTTTTTGAGAGAGAGAGAGAGAAAGAAACCAAGCAGAATGGATGTCACTCTGGGCCCACTGGGTCTGTCAGCAGCAGCCGGGGGAGGCTGAGATATGACAGGCTCCTGGATCTGGCTGTCCTTGGGGCAGGGAGTATTCCAGGACCTGGGTGAGCCACTTCTGTGGAGGTGAGGGGTGCTGCCCCCCAGGAACCCCTGCTGAGAAGGTGGAAGGTAAAACAGCAGGAACAGCAGCCTCAGGCAATGTCCAGAAGTCCAGTGGAAACGAGACAGCAAGTAGGAGGCAGAAGGCCTCTGTGTGAATATCCAGGCCTGGCACACATCTGCTTACCACCCACACACTTATGGGGGATGGCCAAGGCTCCAGTCTCTCTACATCGTGGCCTCTGGAGGACACCTTCCTCAGGGCCAACCCTGAGACTGCAGACCCAGGCTGGAAAGGCCCTCTTGGCTGTGAGGTCCCCACAGGACAGGGTTCAGCAAGGCAGGCAGGTCTCTGGTCCCAGCTGAGTCTGACTGTGCTCCCTAGTTCTTCTCTTGGCCCCCACTTCCCCACTCCCACAAGCTTTTGATGCTGGTCGTAGGCTCTGTGGCAGAGGGCTCTCCACAGAACCATTTTTGCAACCTCTTTTGGAAGCGGGGTTCAGAGCCTGAGATTGTCCTTCTTCTTATGTTTCCTTGCTTTTCCTGCAGCAGGAGAAGGGAGCTCAGGGTGGTGTGTGTGGAGGCTTGAGGACCTCTCCTGGGGTGTCAAGGCCTGGGATAGTCTTCTAGCAGCAAGGGTCATGTGACTGAGAGCCACTTGCTGTATCTCTCTAAGTGTACATGCGTGCAGGTGAAGTCCCGTCATCTGCATCCTTCATGCCCATCCGTCTGTGAGCACATGAGTCTCCCAGTGGTGTTCCTAGTGCGTGTCGTGTCTGTGAGTCTGTCTACAGTGGCTTCCCCGATCAACCTTGGCCTCTAGAAAGTCATGCCTCATGCTGATGGGGCCCCCTCCCTGCACTCCAACCTGTGAGTTCTGAGTCCCTGGGCTGGGCCAAGGCCATCCACCCCCACTCCTACCACCACCCCTTGTTGTGTGCTTGCAGGGTCGTAGCTGGTCCCCAGAGCAGGGCGAGCAGTGGCTGTACGCACTGCAAGGCCCTGGTGCTTGTAACCCACGCCCTCTCGGGGAATCTGGGGCCTCCGAGTGGCTGCCACCACCTTCCTGGGTCAGGCTAGGCCTGGCCTTCCCCTACTACTTCCTTCGGGCACAATGCCCAAGACCAGGCAACCCTGCTGGTGTTTTGACAGCCTTCCTCTGTGGTCCTTCTGATTCCCCTTTGACCTTCACTCTGACTCTTCCATGGGCCCTAATGACCTCCAGACCCTCAAGTCTCCAGAGGTGCCAAGCTTTCTTCTGACATCCCAGCCATGTGCCCTCCCGCCAGAGGCCCTGGCAAAGGCATCGCCTCATCAGCTGCCTCCCCCAGGCACCGGGCAGCTTTTTGCACAGAGCTCACAATCCCCTTCAACAACAGGGTGGTAGCAAGCGCACCTGGTGCCTTGCGCACTTGGCACCTCACACATAGGTGGCTTATGACGCGCATGGCAGCTTCCCTCTAAACTCAGATGAAACCCAGTACCAGGGAGCCGCCCAAGATGACCAGCAGGAGGCGCTTAGGAAGTGGCCAGGCCGGGAGAAGGCTGAGCTCAGTCACAGGAGCTCAGTAAAGGGAGCCTCACCCCGTGCTCACGCCCCCACCCCCAAAACTCGGGCCAGAGGTGTGCTGCTGACAGCACGTGGCAGAGGTTGGGGAGGGTACCCGCTGCAGCCCAACAGCAGAGGCCACTGTCTGCACATACCTGCGCAAACACCTAGAGGCAGCACAGAGCCCCTCACTCGCTGCCCACCCCAAGCTCACCCCCTCCAGTTCTTAGAAGGCCGGTTCCAGGAAGCAGCAGGGCCTGTTCTGGCCTGCATGTGCCGTTTCCTGGAAAACAGGCCCATGGCCCCCAGGGGGGCCTCACAGGGGAGGCTCGAATCCAGAGGCAGCCGACAGCCTGGAGCCGCAGGGTGGGCTCGGGCTGGCTAGGGCCACCAGATACAGCTGGTAGGGGTGAGGTTAGCAGGAGCAGAACTCTGTGGTGAGTGGCCAGGGGAGGGACGGTCAGGAATGAGGGGACCCTGTCCTTCATGAGTTCCCGTGGGACACTGGGCAAACGTGCAGGGAGGGACCTGGCACACTCCAGTTCTCACAGAGACACTGACAGGGCTGGCATGTAGGAGCCCCACAGAGGGAAGGCTCAGCTCCCACCCCACCCCCCAACTGCATCCCGTTGAATGGTGTCCTTTTTAACCCTGAAATCTCCTGGGAGCTCCGGTGTGGAGGTGTAGGAGGGGAAACAGCAGGCAACGACTGAGTGGCCCAAAGATTGAAGCTCAGGCTGGAGAGGAGACCCTGGCAGAGCAGGCTAAACGGCCTTGATGCATACAGCCCTGGGCCTCTCTGTCTAAGGCCCATGGGGCCCAAAAAGAGACACAAAATCTTTTGAAGTCTCACATCTCTTTTGCCCAGTAAGGGCGGAGCAGGTGGCCTGGATGAGGGCAGGTGAGGAGCTTGAGGTGGGTGTTCTGAGGACTATCACTTGTGGATATCCCTGAGATTCCCCCAGGCACTGGGCATTGGGTACAGAAGGTCAAGGGTGAACCACAGTGGCAGGGGAACAGTGTGAGGAGGGAACAAGGCTTGACCCCCTTCTGGCAGGCAGCACCCTTCACTTTGCAGGCTGGGGAAGGTGGGAGCAAGGATTAACAGGCCCAGGTTTGTTCCCTTTCCCTGAGCACAGAGGTCCCCTTTGGGGACCGCTCTAATTGGTTCATGTCTGACTGTAACAAAGAACAAATTGATTTCCCTCCAGCTGTTTCTGCAACCACAGGCAGCCACAGGTGGCCCGCTGAGCCACCCTGCTTCCTCGGTAGCACTGGGGCAAAGTGAGGGTGAAGGGTGAAAGGGTCTCAGCCAAAGAAGGCATCCTGCCTCAGTGGCCCAGAGTGCACGCACACAGGTACATCTTGGTAGAGGCAGATGCCAAAAGGCCTTATAGCCTTCAGCATTCCCCGAAGCAGTGTTAAAGCCAAGTTTCTAGCAAAATCCTCTGATAAAACCTGAAGTGTTCCCTCTGCATGGAGCTTCCTACCCGACGCCTCAGCCCTATTGGAGCCTTTACCCACAGGGCACGGTTTACCGCCCCAGGGCCTTTGCACAGGCTAAGAACGCTTGCACATTTGCTTTCCCACATACTCCTTTGCTGACGGACAATATATTCTTGTCCTTTGGGCTCTGCTGGCAGGTCCCTACTTGGACGGCTTCTCAGCCCCACTGTGCTTGGCTTACTTTGTGTGGAATCCTTCCCTTGGTGAGCCTAGTTATTCGCTGTCCTTGCAGCTGTCATTCTGTGTGCCCTAGCCTCAGGGCATGAGGAACCTCCAGGCACTTACCTCCCCCCATGAAACTAGGTGTGGGACAAGGAAAGCCCACGGGAACTAACTGGCTGAGCAACCAGCAACCAAAGATCCTGGCAGACTGAGGAACACCCAAGCCACAACAGCACAGCAAAGGTGCCTGCACACACCTCGCCGCACACGCCTCGCCCCTCAGCTTCGGAGCCTGCAGTGAGCTCTCCCCCATCACAGGCACAAAGGCCTCCTGGCTCCCTAACCCCACCCTTCTTTCTCTCTTAATTCTTTGTGACAGAGTTAGGCTTAGACTCCAGACTTCACTTTCAGCCTTGCCCATTCTCCATATTTGTCCACACCAAAGCAGAGCCCGGGAGCTCACCCAGCCGTAAGAGGCCTCCCCCGTCCCTGCCCTTGCAGACCTCCCTCTTTGTGCCCTCTCTCCCAAATCTGCATCATAAAAGGCACCGGGCCCAGACGGGTAGGGAAAGCTTTCCTTTGGGGGGGGGGGTGGAGAGAAGGGGCCAGGCTGTACTGGCAAGGTCAAAATTCTCTTTATTTCCCAGTGACAGGGGCCATTCACATGTTAATAAATCACACTCCCATCAGGCATCTAGGCAGCCTTTCTGAAAACTGCATTTTAACCCGGCACAATTGCTCTGTGAGCAAGTCTACAAATAAGGATCCCGAGGTGTGGGGTGACAGCAGCAGATAGAAAGCCACCCAGTGTGCAGAGGGCTAAGGAAAGGAAGGCCACAAGCAGAAGGTTCGTTAGCAGCCTGGCCGGCAAAAAATCACCCCCCCTCCCAGACACCCTCCCATCCAAGTGAAGGGAGAACCAAATTTGTGACCTATAAAGCAACACTCACAACCAAGACTTGCTGACAGACAGACAGACATTTGGGGTGCAGGTGGGGACTCGCCTGGGTCTCTAAAGCAGATAATATGGAACCCCTAGTACTCCTGTAGTAGCTTCCTCAGTGCGCCTCAGCAGGCTGTAGACTGCCTCCCCTTCTGGCTCGCAGAGCCCTGAGCCCCAGGATTCTGCAGTTGGGGTACCCCAGGCTGCAGGGCATGGGTGGTTACCCAAGCCACCTGGGCTCTAGAGGGCCCAGCCTCAGGTGTAGCTTGGCCTGGGGCAGGGACCGATCCTTGCCTGAAACTGCCCATGTCCCAACCCCTAGGACTCCCACCCCTAAGCCCTGACTTTCAACCAGGATGTCTGTTGCTGCTGGGGGTTTTTGTTTTGTTTTGTTTTTAATTTTGCTTTGCTTTTTCCATTCTTGAGGGTTTGTGCTAAAGGCCAGAGTTTTTTGTTGTTGTTGTTGTTCTGCTTTTTCTTTTTAGGTTTTAGAAAAGTTGTACAAAAGTTTTAAGACATCGTTCTTGTGCAATTGAAAAGCTGAAAGATTTGGAAGACATGCATGAGCTAGGGTCAAAATGCCCAAATGAAAAACAGCGTTTGGTGCTGAGAGATGGCTCAGGGGTTAAGAGCACTTGCTGCTCATCCAGAAGCCCCTTATTCTATTCCTACCACACACATGGTAGCTTACAACCGTAACTCCAGTTCCATGGGCTCTGATGCCGCCTTCTGGCCTCCTCGGGTGCCAGGCACACATGCAATATACATACATACATACAAGCATTACATGAACACACATAAAATAAAAATAAAGAATTTTTTTAAGTTTGTTTGTTTCCCACCTAACTATTTTCTTGTCAAGAATCCTGAACTTCACATCCCCAGAAGATTTTAGGGGACATCCTGACTTCCGGTGGCTGAGATAAAGCCCTGTGATTCCAAGCCCCTGTGGCAACTCTCTTAAAAGTGGTGGAAGAGCAGACAGTGGGAAGAGCCTGCATGAGACACACACCAGGGTGGGCTCATCACCTTTGGTTGCTGTGCTTCATAGGTTCCTGTGGCCCAGAGGATTCAGTGGTTGTTGGGGTGTTGGCTTTACCTGCAAACATAGCCTCCCCTTTACAGGACCAAGCGGCGCTTCCCAGGAGGGCACACAAGCTGGAAGTGGAATGTTCTAGGCCAAGGGCTGGTGCGGCAGCAGGGCATGACGGGAGAGCCTGCAGGGCTGTTCCAAATGAGAGTGGGGGGGCCTGCAGGGGGATAAGCGGGGCGGAGGAAAGGGTGGGGCTAAGGGAAATGGGTGGGGCTTAGGAAAGACAGCTGGGGTGTGAGGTTGAAGAGAACTGGCCGGGGCTGAGGAAGACCAAAGACCAGTAGTACCTGTGGCCATAGCCAATATCCATAGCCAGGAGGCCCCATAAACACCAGGCATCTGCTTCTCCCAGTTCTGGCAACCGAAAGCTGAAGGTTGAGCTGGCAAGTACGGTCCTGGTTGGCACCCTCTTTGAGTTGTAGCCCAGGGTCCTCAAGAGGTGAGAGTTCCCAGCCCTTTTCCTAGGGTACTAATCCCATTATGAGGCCCGAGCTTTAGGAGCTAGTCACTGCGCAAAAGCCCCTTGACTGACGCCGTCCCTGATGGAGCCGGACCTTCCACCTGTGAATGTGGGTGGGGGCGGGACTCAAACCTTCAATTTGTGGAAACGCATGGGCTGCGAGGACTGGGATGGGGTGTCCGTGCGGCTAGGACGAGGCGACAGTTGAAGACTGCCGGCCTAGCCTGGGAGGGTAGGAATCCCGGGTGTCACAAGAGCAGGGCTGTGGCTAGGGACTCAGAAGGGGGCTTCCCGTCGATGACAGGGTGGAACCACAATGGCCCCTGGAGGACAGAAGCGCCTTGCCTAGGGTCGGCCAGCTGTACCGGGTCTGGGTGTGGTGCAGACTCCCCCAGGATCCACTGTGGAAACTCTGAGCTTCTAGGAAGTCGTGCTTTGACCAGGGTTTGCTGTCCAGCAAGCCGCCCTGTCACAAGAGGCCTCATCAGACCAGACGCTCACCAGGAAAAATGCGCTTTCTTGTTGGATCCAAGTTGCAGATTTTGTAGAGTAAACACTTGTCAACTCTGAGAGCATGTATACCAATTAATTACCGCTGGGCTGGGCTGCGCTGGCCTGTGTGCTGTGAGAACGGGCCCATCCAGGCCATTCTTTCCCTTCTGTTTGCCCCAGGACACAGTACCCCTATGAAATGTCTTGAAGGCTCTTTCAAGGCCTGAAGTGAGGCCTCTCCAGAGAAGGGGGTCCGGTCTCCCTGAGACACTTCTCACAGCACAGAGTTGGGGAGGGTATGAAGAGTAGGGGGACAAGGAAAGAAGTGTGTCACTCACGAGGTGAGACAGCCCTACTGCCCTACTAAAATGTACCTGGACATCTTTTTCTTGTGGTATTCACTACCTCCGGGCATATCCTACAAGACTCAGGGACTTTTTAAGACTTCTTTTTCATTTTTCCCCCATCCAGACCAGTTGCTCTTCTCTTCCCTGGCTCACCTAGGGAGTAGAGATGAGGTTTGTCCAGAGTACCCCAGCGCTGACGGGGATTCTGCCCGGTGCTCAGTAACTAACTCCTGGCACTCAGTAATTGTTTGACATGCAATAAACATGTGATGAACTTTTACCTCTGGCCAAGATAACGTAAGAGAGACCAGATTTAGCCTTTCTTCTAGAATGGCTAAAAATCTGGAAAGAACACATGGGAATAACAATTGTCAGACATCAGCCGTCAGACAGTTCTAGTCGGTTCAAGACAGTAATCCTGAGATGGGGGAGTAAGCCATGTGAGCCTTGTCACGGCTCAGGGCTGCAGCCAGGAGAGTGTCCAGCCACGCCACAGGGAGGGGGACGCAGACAGAGCCTGGGGTCTTTCTCATGGAACTGGGGCTTTGTGGAGGCTGATGCAGCTGCAGTGGGGGGGAGTAGGTGAAAGGAGGGGGAGACAGACCTGTGTGAGGGACTTCCGTGTAGATGGTCCCTCTTGAGACTTCAGAGGTCAGCAGAGCTTGGTCAGCTCAGGTGTGACAGTACCAGGCTCACACAGGGCTCGAGACAATGCTGGCTCCCGCCAGCTGTGAGGGCAATGGCGGCACTCGCCTAGTGTGCACAAGGCCCTGGGTTCCTGGATCACTGCATAAACCAACTGTGATGGAGTAGTGTCAGTACTGAGGAGGCAGAGGCAGGAGGATCATCCCAGCTACACGGTAAATCTGAGGCCAGCCTGGGTTACATGAGACTTTATCATAAAATAAAATAAAATGAAAAAGATAAGACAAGATAAAAGTAAAATAAAATAGGAGTTATGTGAAAAGTCAATGAATGCAGATTGACTCTGAAATACCATAGGAGATGGGATCAGTAGGCGGAATCTGAAAGGAGATTTGTAACTCTGTGTTCAGGAAGCTAAAAGGAGCATAGGACACACTAAGCAGACATTGGTAGTGGAAGGAGATGTGAGCCGTACTTACGGAGGTGAGAATACAGCATTCGAAAGTAAAACTACATCCCTTGAGATTGGCAGAGGAATGCATGCTCAGAAGGAAAGAGGAATCAACCTGAAGATACAGTAATAGAAATTATTTTAAATGAAACATTAAGGCGGACAGAAGAATACAGAACATCAGGGAGCCATAGATAACTTCCAAAGGCCCAGTGTTTATGCAAAGTAACATGGGAGGGGAAGAGAGAGAAAATGTATCAGAATAAATAGCAGTAGAAACTTTCACAGATGTGGTAAAAACTATGACCATCAAGATCCAAGAAAGGCAGTGAAAGATGAAGAGGAGCAGACAGGGGACATGCTGGCTGAACTGCCTAAAACCAGTAATGGTGAGGAAGACTTAGAAGTAGCCAGAAAAAGACCAGTCACTGTGGCAGAGGAACAATGGGAAAAGTGAGTAAGAAGGATGCTGGATGATGACTTTAAGTATTGATGGAAAAGTAAGGGCCTCTTTTCTCTATACCCAGCAAAAATAGCCTTCAAACTGACTTTCTGTATACCCAGCAAAAATACCTTTCAAAAGGTGAAGCAAAAGCTAGGTGGCTCATACTTGTACTTGGGGCTTTTGGGAGTTGGAGGCAGAGGATGATCAGGGTTCATGGACATCTTTGGCTACACAGAAAGTTTGAACTCAGAGACCAAATCAGGTCTCAGAAAAACAAAGGAAAAATAGACACATAAATACTGAAAGATGCTGCAATCAGCAGACACTGGTAATAGAGACACTAAAGGACGTCCTTCCAGCAGAAGAAAATGGAAGGCACACCACTGCAGGGATCATTGTCATAGGATTGAGGGCACTGGAATCATGCTGGGTGGACTTATACAATTTCTTTTTTGTATTTACAAATATCTCACTGAGAGGTAATTCTGAGCTCCTCAGTGTTAGGAGGGTGGTAGATGGACTTTAAAAGAACTGGTGCAGCCAAGCATGGTCCTCACAAACAAGGGGTGATGGCAGTCCTTCGTATGCTTGGGAGTTGCTTTTGGGTGTGTGGGACTCCTGTTTCTGAGGTCTTCTGAGAGCAATGTGGTACCTGAAAGACTGTATGGAGTCAGCCCTGCAGAGGAGCAGTGCTGTATTGAATCTGAACAGCCTCCCGCTCATGACTCTGAAGACCCTGGGTTTGGCTGCAGATGGCTAAGAGGACAAGACTGGCACGGAACTTCACTTGGAAGTCACAGCTGCCCATGGAAGTCCCTTCTTCACCAACAGCGGAGGGAGGGAGGGAGGGAGAGAGAGAGAGAGAGAGACTTCTGCTCGAGTAAAGAATGTTGTCTTCTCTGGATGGGTGTCTCCAGCTACCTACAGCAATGCAAGAAAGGACCTTTCCCTCTCAGAGAGAACCCACCAACTCAACTACCACATTCTCAGGCTATCTCTGTGGTGTGATGCGGATCTCGGGTCAAGGGGTCAAGGGGCCCATGATCTTGCCTAACAAAACTACGGGCTACACCTATGAAATCTTTAAGGAGGAGCCCTAGATGGGGGAGAGGCCAGACTTGGGGATGCCTCTCTCTCCTCTTCATTAAACTTCCTATTAATCTTCATCCTTCTGTCAATGAAACTAAGCCTCCATTTTATCAGCTCGAAGTGGGGTCAAGTGACCTTGCTGCCGTTGAAGGTCTGACCACAGAGTGTGGAAGGTTTGTCCTCTGCCACCTATTAGAGATCTAGGGCAAAAGCAGAAGGGACTGTTCAATCAATCTGACCTGGTTAGACTGTATAGTCACCCCTGCCCTTCAGAGAAAGAATCCTGCCAATGTCCTGCCTCATCTGTCTCTGGTCAGTGTCTCACATACAGCAACTAACAACCCCCCATCCAACCTTTAATTAGAAGGACCACATGTTAGGTAAATGTGACGTCTTCCAGATGTCCCTGGGTGAGTGTGGGCTGCCAGCACGTAGGACGGAGCCAGCTGTGATTGCCACTGGTGGAGTTTCAGAGATTTCATTTCATCTTGGAAAGCTAGACTCCCATTGAGATCACAGAGCCTTCGACTGAAGTCTGCTGTTGTCAATTAAAAAGAAATTAAAAGAGGGGGATGCTGTGATTTCCAAGTGTCAAGAAGCTGAAGCAATTACTGGGTTGTTTTTGTAATAATTTTGATTTTACTTGGATTGTGGTTTTGGTCCAAGAGATGTTGATCTGAAAGTAGAGAGACTGATTATCCCTGAGTGACAACCAGGGTAGTTCAGCCACCACGATGGGCCCTTGTCTGTGCTCAGGCAGGGGGAGCGAGGATGGGCTTTCCAGAATAACCCCCGTCCTGCCTCATAGATGTGCTGACATTTGCAGGCCATGAGACAGAGCAAGAAAGACTTCATATACTAGAAGGGATGTTTCCCACAGGCACCATCTAGGAGGAGGGACAGCCTTCTTTACATGTGTCTTCTCGTGTAGGAAACACATAGTAGTGGCCTTAATGAGTGGCTGAAGGGACACTTCAATGTGTGTGCCAGGTAGTTGGCTGTGTTTGGGGATTTAAGACTGGCATGTGTAACAGTCAGCTTGAGCTGTTGTGACAAAACATCATAGAAAGATCTCAGACAACCGAAATTCTCATGGTTCTGAAGGCTGGAACGTTAACAATCAAGGCGCCAGCGGTATAATGTCTAGCTTGTAAGTAGCCATGCTAGAAAGACATGAGCTACTGAAACTACTGGAGAAGAAATAGAAAGCGTGAATAGACCTATGAACAATACTTAAGGCTGGCAAGATGTCCCAGAAGGTCAAGGTGCTTGCTTCTGAAGTCTGACAGCTTGGGTCTGCTCCCCAGAACCTGCATAGAGGGGTAAGGAGAGGAGCTGACTCCACAGAGCGATCCTCTGACCTTTTCATGAGCGCTCACACTTAGGCACCTCACAGCAACAGTTTTTAAAGGCAATACGACATTGACAATAGCAACAGTACATTCTCCCAAGCAAAAGATCAGGAACCAAAGGCTTCATTTGTGAGACACACACACACACACACACACACACACACACACACACACACACTTGCTTTCTAAGCTCATATATACATACATACATACATATATACAGATACAGATACACATACACATACACATATACATACACATACACATACACATACACATACAGATACACATACACATACATATGAGCTTAAAGGAGAATGGTGCAAATAACTCTGGCTGTGTTCTCAGACGCTGGAAGTGTATGGCTCAGAAGGGAGTGGGTAAAGAGATAGACAGAGAAACCTTATAGGTTTTCTGATTTAGGGCATAATTCCCACCACTATTACCCAGTCACTTCCTAACACCCCAGTCCTCTAAAGCCTTCACCCGGCATGTTAGGATTTTAACGCTCAAACTTAAGGGGGTAGACACAGTTCTAGCCATACTGAGAAAGACTTGCCCTTCAGAAACACCCCCGACGGGCGCCCCAAGAACACTAGTAAGCCTTGTTCCCAATGTTCCCGTATCTATTCTCTCTAGACCCCCAAACCGGCGGTTTTCCTAATGATCAAATGTTCTGAGCCCCCGCGCGAGTTCAGGCTCCCGTGTGCCTGCCTGCTCCCTGTGGTTTTCAGTTTGTAGAAGCTGAAGGTGATGACACTTGGTGGGTCCATGAGCCGTTTCAGTGGCCTATGAGCAGCAAGCGATTTATTTGCTTTTTGTTTTATTTTAAATTATTGTGTGTGGGTGGGTGTTTTGCCTGCATGTATGTCTGTGTACCCCATGCATGCAGTACTAGAAGGGGCCAGAAGAGGGCGTTAGATCTCCTGGAACTGGAGTTAAGGACAGCTGGAAATTGAACCCAAGTCCTCTAGAAGAACAGCTGGGGCTGTACTTTTAGCTGCAGAGCCCCCTGCTTACTTGGGACGGGGAGGAGGGAGCCGGTCAGGAGAACAGGATGGGAGGACCAGAGAGTGTCTCTGCTGCAGCTGCAGTTCTCTGGAATCCTCAGCCCGCATGTAGTGCATTCGAATACGTGTCTACCTAGCTTTCTGGCGTGTTTTCTCATTTCTACCTGAGCTGTGGGAAAGAAGTTCGAAAGTTGTGCTTTAGGGGATGCTGAGAACACAAAGATTTGCTGTTTTCCAGATGCCTGTAGGCAAGGCACAGAGCCAGGGCATTTGAGGCCAGAAGGCCCGTGGAGACCACGTCTGTGGAACATCTCTTTTTACTGCTGAAGAAAAGGAAACCGACAGGAATCTAAGCATTGCCTCAGGCCATCCAGGGGGCTGTGCCTCAGGCCTCCCCAGGGTCTCCTCTTGAGAACAGGAAAGAGCTGGCGGAGGCGGCAGCGCAACTTCAGCAGAGCTGGTAGAGCAAGGACGCCTAGTAAGACTTCTCCCCGCGAACACTGATAACAACTGTCAAGACAGGGCCCACTCTTTGGTAACTGCTTGTCTCCTAGCCTGAGGATAAACTGCTTTTCTCGTAGCCCGAGGACCCGAGTTCAGATCCACGGTACCCACACTAGAGCTAGTCTTGGTGGTGTGGCCTGTAGTACCAATGCCGGGAGGTAGAGACAAGAGGATCCTGGAAGTCTGCTGGCCAGCCAGGGTAGCCGAGTCAGTGCGCTCAGGTTCAGTGAGAGGTTCTGTCTCATAGAACAAAGTGGAGAGTGATAGAGGAAGATGTCTGATGTCAACCTCTGGCCTCCACATGTGTGTGCACTCGAGCGTGCGTTCTTGTGTGTGAATGTATACCCGTCCGCACACGTATATACAATGTGACCGTTTACAAACACATATACTACAACCCTCAAAATGTTAGCAGCATCAGCAAGTTTAGAATTCTAGGAATTGACTCAAAGTTTGTTATTGGCTCTAGAAATTTTTATTCAACAAAATGACTGATTGACAAAAAAAAAAAAGTTATCATACGTGCATATAATTTTTAAACAAACCCACACCTATTCCCTCCCTTCCAATTTCTCCTCGTTTGCCTGCCACTTCACTCCTCTGAGCACCACAATCCCAACCCACTGAGGTCAGTCAGTGTTGCTGAGTGGACATGGACATTGGATGGGAGCCCTCAAGGACCACATCCCCGAGGAAAAGGCTTCTTTCTACCCCAACTGCCATCAGTTGCTGACGGTGCCTCAGATGGGGTGAGACGGCAGCATTTTAACTTATTTTACTCCCATGTCCCTCTCTCCCACTCTGTGGTATCCTTGAAAACCAACCCCCGTGTCCATGGCGAATGCTAGCTGGCTGGCAGTGACTAAAGGGAATGGGTGGAGTCTCTTCAGAACCTCATGGGAGAATCTACCTATCATGTCAACTTTTAGAGAAGACCCTGTTTGCATAGCAGCCCTCATGTGACCCAACCTGAAGTTCTCTTGGTCCAGAGCAGTGTTTTGCCCTGGAACATTTCTTGAAAATATTTGTAGCCATATTTAATTTCATAAATGCCTAGATAGTTGGTAATAATTTGAGAAAACCAAGGGGCAGCCAAAGGCTTAAAGGACGCCGCACGTCCATAGGAACTTTGAAAAGTTCTGCCATGGTTCTGAAAAGATTTTAATTTTTTGGCATATGTGTGTGTGTGTGTGTGTGTGTGTGTGTGTGTGTGTGCACGTTCACAGACATGCACGTTTACATGGGTTTGGAGATAGCATGCACATGCATGTGAGGCACTGCACATTTCTGTGTGCACACACACAAAGTTGATCTTTACAGAAAACCCTATACTCTCAAAAGCCATGAGCAAATACGATAAACAGCTACATGCCAAAAAGCTTGGTAATCCAAATGAAATGTGCAAAATGCTAGAAAGACATAAGCTCCCAAAACTGACTGGAGAAGAATTGGAAAATCTGAATAGGCCTATATAAAAACAAAAGATTGTATTATTAATATTAATAATTTTAGCAATATGATGCTCCTAAAAAAAAAATCTCAGGAACCAGCTTTGCTGGTGAATTCTACAAAATTACTTAAAGAAGGTTTAATGTCCACCAGCTACAAAATCTTCTGAGGAAGAAGTGAAGGAGTAGGGAGAAACATCTTCCAACTTATTTTCTATGTTACAGAGACATCATGATATAAAGACATCAGAACAGAATAAAATTTTGGCTGAAAGTCCTTTGCGAACACCAGTAAATCAATCCAACAGTGTACAAAAGGCTCATCTGCTAAGACAAAGTGAGATTTACCCACAGGACACAATTTGTTTTGAAATCCAAAAGCTGATCACTATAATACATCCTGTTAATAGAGTGAGGGCTTAGGCACTCGAGACACTGCACAGAAGGGCATGCAGTCAAACACTCATTTGTAACTTCTTTTCACAGAGCTTCATTCAGCACACTTGAGACAGAAGAATATTTCTCAAGCTAATAAATTGCCATGAAAAGCCCATGGCTTATATCATGATGAAGAAAGCCTTCCTGCTATGGTCAGGAGAGAGGCCAGGATGCTCACTCTTCCCACATGTATGGTCCCAATTACATGAATACAAGCATGCGTGTATGTGTGTACATGGATTGTCACACACAGACTGAGTAAATTAGTTCAGCAAGACGGCAGGTAAAAGAATAGTATAAACATTACTTTCCTTTTTTTTTTTTTTTTGAGATAGGGTCTGTCTGTTCAGCCTTGGCTGTCCTGGACTTTGTAGAGCCGGCTGGCCTTGAACTCACAGCAATCCACTTGCCTCTGCCTCCTTGAGTGCTCTGATTAAAGGTATGCACCACCACACTAGCCTATTAATTTTCTTCTTATACAGTAATGAGGAACACACTGGAAGCTAAGTAAAAATTTCCATTGGCAATCCTACCCAAAAGGACTCAATGTATACGAATAAATTTAACTAGAGAAGTTTAAAGTTTGCTCTCTGGAAATTACAAACTGGCTAAGATGGCGGCCCTCCCTGCCTGACACAGATGGCAACATTGCCTGTCACCATTTCAGATGGCGGCTTCTGATCAGGGTGTATTATCACAGACTCAGAAATAATATGAGAAGAGATGTGAGTGTCAGGTCACCCAGATGTATCAAGTAAACAGAGGTGATCCAAAGAGGGCAACAGACAGTGCCTGATGGCCGTGGGAGGTTTTAACACCCCATTTCCACACTGAGTCAGACAGAAAGCCAACAGAGAAATGGCAGGCTTGGCCAATGTTGAGGACCGAGTGGACCAGCACAGAGACCCAGAACCTCCATCACTGTTATTTCCCATTCTTCTCAGCCATGTGGGACATGCTCTGCATTACATCACATTCTGGGTCACCAAAGAAGTCTGAACAAACCCAGTAAGGTGGAAAGCCGTCCAAGTTTTTTTTTTTTTTTTTTTTAAACTAACCACAACGGAATGAAGTCAGAATCCGCGACAACGGGAACATGAAAACAATCACAAATACATTGAAGCTAAACAGCACACTCTTGAATAACAATGAGGCCAAAAAATTGAAATGGAAATTAGAAAACTATCTGAAAACACAATATCATAGAAGCTACATGCTGCAACAGAAAGCCGTGATGAGCGGGAAGTCTACAGTGATGGATGCATTCATTTCAAAGACAGAAAGAGCTCAGATAACCTAACTTCGTGCCTGCAGGAATGAGAGAACAAACTAAAGGCAATGCTGATGGGAAGGAAATGACAGAGATTACTGCAGAAATAAAGGGAGAGGAAAATAACCAGAGAGTCAAAGATGCTAAAAGCTGGATTTTTGAAATCAGAGCACTGCCAGATCATTAGCTAGGTTGAGAAAGACAGAGAGAGAGAGAGAGAGAGAGAGAGAGAGAGAGGAGACAGATAAATAAAATCAGAAATGAAAGAGGGGACACTGTATCAGATGCTGAGACCATTGATAAAGATCATAAGGGATTCTTACAGGCTCTTATATGCTAATGAACCCTGCTATCTGAACATGAATGAACTAAGAATATACAATCTGCTAAAATGGAGTCAAGAGGAAACAAAAAGCCAGAAGATACTGATGACAGATGAGAAACTTAAATAGGTAAATCACCCCCAACACACACACACACACACACACACACACACACACACACACACACACA
>NW_026596134.1:3051669-3071675 GCF_907164565.1 Psammomys obesus
ACACACACACACACACACACACACACACACACACACACACACACACACACACAGAAAAGCCCAGGACCAGAGGTTGTCACAAGTGAATTTGTTATAAGCAAACATTTAAAGAAGAGTTAAAGAATAAATGTCATGCCTACTTAGTCTCTTTCTAAAAGCATATGAGAGGACACTTCCAAAGCCATTTTACCAGACCAGTGTCACCCTGACCCCCAAACCTGACTAAGACACAGGAAAGGAAAATTATCAGCCAGTATGTTTGATGAACACACATACAAACGTCCACAATAAAGTCTTAGCAGGCTGAATGTAATTGCACATTAAGAGGATTATACATGGGTAGGATTTATCCTGGGTGGTTCTTATGGTTACATATGCCAATCAATCAACATGACAAGCATGTGAACTGAACAAAGAGTGAGTCACATAATCATCTCAACAGAACACAGTGTAACAGTCCTCTAGGATAAGAACTCTCAGGATGTTAGGTGTGGGAAGGACTTAGCACCATAAAGACCACGTATGAAAATCTTTCTGCTAATGCCATGTTCAACGGTGAGAAACTGGGGCTTTTCCTCTAAGATCTGTAAGTAGGCAAGGAAGCCCACTCTCGTTGCTTCTATTCAGCCAAGTACTAGGAATCCAGGCAAGAAGAATTATGTAGGCCTGAAGGCCTGAGATGCTAGGGTCCAGATATGTGGATCCCTAAGTCAAAGGCCAGAAAATCCGGTGTTCTGACTGAGGACTATGAGCAGAAGGATGCCCCCGTTTCAGAAGAGTGAGACTCAGCCTCTGTAACTGGGGGAGCGATTTTTCAAACAAGTCTCCTTTCACATAGCTACTGCCTGTCCCATTAATTCTATCTACTGCGCCATCTTTGTTGCTCTGCGTCTGCCTTGTTTCACTTAGCACACTGCCCTCTAGGCTGATTCACGGGGACCATTTTGTTCTACTCAGGCTCCTAGCCAATTAGATGCCACTGCCCCGTTGGAGAGCAGTCATTTCGCTTAGCCCACTGACCCACTGCCGATCTCTGCACACACACCCGCAGTTGTCCTCTGTGCCAAGCCACCAGACACTCCCTTTCAGCAGAAGGGGGACAGGCTCAGAGGCCTGGTGAAGAGCTGAGCGCAATAATGAGCGCAATATCCAGCCATCTGGGCATCCCTAATGCAGTGCAGGCTGCGCCCCCAAGTCACCTGCGACATCATCCATGCCATGACTCTGAAGTGTGAACCTCAGCGGAGCACAGACAACAGGGAGCATTAGTCAAGCGGCGAAGTGCAGCGAGAGAAACCTGTCCTAGAGAGCCGTGCCTACCAGTCATGCTGAGGCAGCAGCTTACGTTGTGTTTGTATCACCCGTGTCCACGCAAACAGTAATGAGCAAAGGGACACTTTCTGGAGTGAAGATTATCCCCTCTCTAGAGACTAGGGTGAGAGTTTCCTGGGTGTTTAATTCTCTAAGCTCATCAAGTTATGGACGCTGTGTCCATGGCTCTTGAATGCCTATCCTGTCTTGAGAAGAAGATTTTTCTGTAACAAGATGACTGTGTTGTTGAAGGGCCTGCCTTGTAAGTCTGAGGACCTGGGCTCAGCTCTCCAGCACCCACATGAAAGGTATGTACACACACACACACACCTCCAGTGCGGTGTTAAGGCTGAGGTAGGTGGTGGATTCCTTAATTCAGTCTAGCCAATAGGTGAGCCTCAGGTTCAGTGAGAGATCCCATCTGAAAGTGCAAAGTGAACCACACACATGCACAGAAAAGATAACTCAGTTAAAAACTGTGCAAACAGTAGTCTGCCTTGGCTTTTCTCCAAAGCAGCTCTTTCGCACAGCTGGGCAGTGTACACGGAAAGGCATCCCGTCACACGCATGCTTAAGGAGATGCAAACCGCAGAGCAACAAGGGAGCATTTCACGCCTTCCAGGACCACTGTAAACACGAGGCAGAAGTAGCTGCAGGAAACAGCTTTCATGAGCATGCGGAGACAGGAGAGTCCTCACAGAAGACTGCTAAGACAATAAAAAGGTGCAGGGTTGGGCCAGCAAGATGGCTCAGCATGTACAAGTGCTTGCCGTCAAACCTGAGGACCTGGGTTCAATTCCCAGAACACACATGTTGGAAGGAGAGAAGCAACTCTTTTGTGTTGTCCTCTGACCTCCACACATGCACTATGGCATTGCCACCACATCTCATATAAATACATAAATGGACATAATGGACTTTTAAAGGCGCCGTTTCTTTGGAAAATAGCCTGCAATGATTTGCAAAGATTTAGACATAGAGTTGGCACAGGAGTCAACAATCATAGGCATAGACTCAAAGCCAAAAACATGTTCACCCCAAAACTTGGGCTCAAATGCTCTTAGCAGAGTTAGTATGAATACACAATAGTCAAAAAGTAGGAACAGACTAAATGCCCCTCAATGAATAAAATATACAATGACCACACAGTGGAATATTACTGTTAAAAGTAACAAAAATGTTAAAAGGAGTGATTGTGGTTCTCTGATGTAGAAGGAAGCGCAGATGGTACTTGGGAACGCTGAGGAGAGCTAAAGATATTGTACAAAGCCACTTGTGTGAAATGCACAGGGTAGGAAGTGTCACGGAGATAAAAAATGAAGAGTTGGGGCTGAAGGAAGGAGGTTGTGAGGGATTGCTGGTAAGTGAGAGACGAGGAAAAATCTTGGAATCAGACCACAATGAGAGTTACAGCGTTACACACTGCTATGAATGTCAGAAAGCACGGATATGCATGTTTCTAAAAGATGAATGTATACAATGTGAATTATCTATCTATGAAAAAAAAAAAAACAAGTTTGATGAGAAATCTTAACGGAGACTGTAAAAAATGGCTTCACAGGGCAACTATGCATATAGGGCTGACCCTGAAACCACCTATGTACTGTGGCAGTTTCAGGCTCCTTTGGGCCCAACTAATGCTATTTTGGGAGACTAAGGTGTCGTAGTTCCTCAGAGTGTGTCATTAGGGGCGGGTTCCTGAAGGCTATAGCCAGCCTGTGTTTGCTCTGCTCTACCGTATCTGCTGCCCTGCCTGAGCCACTCTGCTATGCCCCCTCTGAACCGTGAGCCCAAATTTCCTTTCTCCATAAGTTCTTTGCAAAAGTGAGTACCTGCCACGTACCCACTTTATGCAGGTGCCAGCTGTCACATGCCACGTTCCCACTGTGTGCCAGCCCTCCTCTGTCTGTCTCATCCAATCAGTCCCTGTAAAGGCTCTGGTGGGCAGCTGTATCTGACCCATTATACAGATGAGAAAGTCAAGTCTCAGGAGGCAGGGGCTGGGAAACGTGCCCATAGTCTAACAGAGGAGGACCTCTGCAGGCAACTGAAGCCAGCTCTCATCATCTCTTGAGCTTACACACTTGGTACTTGTTGCTTTAACTTTTCCTGGGGAGACATGAACAAACATCAATTGAACCCAGACAGAATGCCAATGACGAACCAAGTTATGATTCCACCAAGGTTCAGCCTGGAAACCGGTGAGTCTCTTGGGGTTACTTAAAGAGCATGGGTGACCCCAAATAGCACATCACCACAAAGTCTCATTCCATTGTGGATGACAGGCTGGGAGAAGTGAAGGCTGCAGTCCTGGGTGAGGATCCTGTGAGCCCTACTTCCCTCTTCCAGGATGTGTCAAAAGTGTCATCATTATCACCATAGACCTAGCTCCTTCTGTATTGTTCTGTTTAGTTGGTTGCCATGGCTACTGGGCCAAAGTAATCTTTCCAAAATTACAGTTAGGTAAGCATGTTTAAAGGGAGCAGACAGCACCGTGGCACCGGCCATCTGGGTAGACATGGATAGTGGGAGAACGAGGTGTCTTTCTATGGTGAAGGATGAGTCAGGGAGAGCCCAGGCAGAGCCAGGTGGGTTGCCAGTAGCTCACACAGCTCTGAGGTAGTAAGGGCTTAGCCACGGTGCACACCTCAGCAGGAAATAGACTATTTGGGAAGAGGGGTCATTTTGATCAAGGCTGTGATCAAATACATAACAGAAACAGCTAAAGGGATCAAGGACTTGTTTCTGCTCCTGGCTGCTGTTAGAGCATGGCCTGTCCCTTGGTCACAGTGACTGCAGAAATGGCTTGCAGAGGACCTGAGTTCATTTCCCAACACTCAGGTGGCTCACAAACACCTGTAACTTGCTTTCTTCAGAGGATCCAGTGTTCTTTTCTGCCTTAGATGCGTACCTGCACACACATGATACACACACACACACACACACACACACACGTGTGCACACATACAACATAAATAAATGACGCATATTTGGAAAAAAAAGACCCTGGTCACTGTGAGGAGCCAAATCTCACAGAGTGAAGACACAGCCACCCCCCCCCCCTCGTAGCTTCCCTTGAGATGGGGCTTTAGGAAGGCTTTTGCTCTGGTCCGACAGCAGCTTCTGGTGTAGAGTCTTAACTGGTGCTTGGTTCCTCCATGCTCTTCATCAGGTATGCCACGTTGGACTAAAATCACGGGTATGAAGCTCCCCCTCAGACTCCCCCAAAACTTACCGCTTTCTGAATGAGAATGGCCGTCATAGGGTCACATCTTTAAATGTTTGGTTCCCTGTTGGTGGACTGTGTAGGAAGGACCAGGAGGTGTGTCCACGATGGTTATCATAAGCACACCCTCTGAAACTGTAAGCAAGCCTCAGTTGTGTGCTTTGTCTCATAGGTTGCCTTGGTCACAGTGTCCCTTCACAGCAATAGAACAGTGGCCGAGACACTCAAAAACAAACTACAAATTTCCCTTCCTTCACCGGATTCCTCTGAGGGCTCATCTGGTCTTTCCTCTGCCTGTCCACTGTCCCGTCCATGGCGGTTGGCTCCCTTCTCCTTTGCACTATCTCTTAATAAAAAGAGATTTCTTTATATTAAAAAAAAAACAATTGTGTGGGCATACGGGGTTGTGTGCATTTGAGAATAGGTGTCCCCGGAGCTCAGAAGAGGGTGGCTGATCCCCTGGAGCTGGGGTCACAGGCGGCTATGAGCCAGCCATGTGGGTGTTGTAAGACACATTGAATATTTGTCTTTCCTATCAAACACTGACAACCTTGTGCTCATGACAAAGAATTCAAATATTTTTATTTTCCTCACCTTGTAAGACTTTTACGCAAATGGTTTAATCTCTCCCCTACTACTCGGTAAAATCTTTGTTTACACAAAAGCCCTGCTCTATTCTAAGCACTTAAGTGACTAAAGTGGCTGGTCTCTTCACCTTTTTCTCCTCTTTCTCCTTCTCCTCTTCCTCCTCCTTCTCCCCGCTCCCCCAGTTCTTTTAAAACCAGCCAGTCATGAAAGATTGGGAAAAGACACATCATCACCTGCATTAGAATGAAAATAAAGTGCCCTTCCTGTCAGTGTGTTCTCTCTTCTGATCGTACTCTCTGGATCAAGAGTAAGGCATGCCTCACCCAGACCCTGCAGTTGGAGAGAGAGAGAGAGGAGAGAGAGTGCACCAAGGGAGAGATATCCAGAAGGACCCACTTTCCGTGACATTTATTCTTCAGATAGTGTCTCTCCCTTCAGAGTTGTCAGAATCTCCCATAATAGCACCTCTAGCTATGGACAAAGCTCTGAACACATTAGTCATCTTGAGAGACATTCCACATTCAAACCGTTTTGGGTGATGGCAGGGGGAGGCTTTAGGCTGGTTTAGAAGCTTAAGAGAGTGACTCAGAGATGACTGTGCTCCTGTCTGAGGACTGGGATGTAGAGACTGTTTGCTTGGCCTGGACCCATCTGAAGGGTGCACATAGATCATGGAATGTGCTGGCCATCGTATTCTGCCTTCGGCAGCCGCCACTGAGGCGGGAGCTGGAGATTCTTCTTCTTGTTGCTCCAGGAACACACAGTTCCTGCTCTTCTCTGCGCAGGGGTGACCCTCCATGGTCTTGTAGTTACCAAAAACAAAATGGTGGAGGGAGAGCATAGTCTTGGAACCCAAGAACCTCCTGTGGAATGATGCCTCAAAGCACAGTGTTAGCTGAGGGCTTTGGGGAAAGAGACAGTGGCCCCACGGGCTCTGTGCTGGGGCCGCGGACCATGGTTCTGCCATTGCGCAGTTCTGCAAACATGATCCAGTCCTACGGACTCAGTCATCTTATGCCAGATCAGTGCCTGATGTAAGGGGCCATGACAGGTCCACCTGGCCAACCTGGTGCTCACCCCGCTTCAGGATGGACAGATCTGTGCCAGGACATCAGGGAGCGAGGCCTTGAAAGTTCCTAGGAATAGGCGGTGAAGGGCCCCTCCTATAGGAACACACTTCCTTGTCAGGGGCAGAGAAAGGACAACTGGTGCCACAAATGGTTGGAGCAAACTCAGGAGACCTGATGCTCTTGGGGACACTTGTAGCCACCTTAGACATGTCAATGGTCTACAAGAGAAGAGGCAGACATTTCCATAAGCATACAACAGGTGTGTGGGTCTCCTCGGTAGAGCTCTACAAGTAGAGTGAGGAGCCAGGGTTTGGGAGTCTCTGGATCAGCACCCCCACCCATGGCCAGCTGGAGTGCTAGATATGAGACGTCATGTCAGAGATGAGCTGCAGGTGTTCGGGCCAGAAATTGCAGATCTGATTTATCTGAAATGATGATGGGAATCAGAGAAAACCTGAGCGCCGTGGGTCTGTAGTCCACATGCCAAGCCAGATGGTGCCGAAGGGGGTGCCAGGCCCTGGAGTTCCCGGCAAGTGCCCGCTTCCACTTCTGGGATCAGCTGGGCTGTCTCAAGCCAGAGACAGGGCTCTGACCAGCACACACACCAGATTCATTCCCTGGCCTTTCTCTACCCTCTGGGGTCCTCCTTTCCCTGGGGGCTTCCGCTTGCTCCCAGGACCTGGGGAGCACCACCTTGCAAGAGCTCCCTGAATGTCCCAGGGCTTCTCCTCAAAGCCTTCTGGCTTCTTGGGACAGCTCTCAGGCTGTGTAGGCTGTGGTCTTGGAACAGCCCAGGACCCAGCTCTCAGAACGTGCTGTGCACGGGGCCTTCCGTGGCAGAGCAAAATCTCAGGGCCTTTTACGTGGAGAGAAGAACCTGGGTTGTGGGGTGGCTCCTTGGAACTCTGTGGACCCTCAAAATGCTGAGGGAAATGGCCGGTGTCAGGGGCAGAGCCATCCAGAAGAGGACTTGACAGGTCATGGCTGGCTTGGAGGACGGGGAGAGGCTAGGAGCCAAGCAATGAGTGGTCTCCAGAGGCCACCATGAGCCAGAAAGAATCTCCCCTGAGTGTTGAGAATGAACACGGCCCTTGATTTCTCTGTGTGAGCCAGTGAAAGGTAGCTCAGTCACTGTTTCCTGCACTGTGAGGTGATACATCTGTAGAGTCACAAGCACTGAATGTGACGGCTTGTGACGGCAGGCACACAACCAACCTGGAAGCTCCGACCCCAACCTACCCAAGCTCTCGGGAGGATCCCAGTGGTGGGCTGAGGGGCCCATCATCGTGGACACCCAGGGCTGGAGCCAAGACATGGGCAGCCCTTGGATACTGGGCTTCTCCCAGTCCATGTGTGTTGGAGGGTTGGGGGCAGCAGGACGCTGGTGCTCAGTGCTTACACCTCCTCTTCACCTGAGCTCCCTTCTCATGGAATTCCTCCTGCTGAGGTTGGAGAGCTCAGGGACCATGGGAACCCTTTAGGAGAGGCTTGCCCCGGGTAGGAGCCACAGAGCAAAATGCAGGGAGTCAGCGAATTAAAGGAACTGCCAGTTCAGACCAGTGCTCTTGTGGTGTGCCTACTGTGTACAAGGCCTAGGCTGAGTTTTATTAGGGGTCTGAGCTGCTGATCTGTGTTCCAGGGTGGAGACGTTAGTGTGGCCACGGTAGCACCATGAAGAAAGGGTAGGTCATGAGGTGAGTGATACATAGGGAATGAATGGCCGGTGGGACGAAAGAGCTGGGGAAGAGGCTCCAGCGTCTCCTTCGCCATGTAAACGGCAGGCATAGAGAGACAGCTGAGCAAAGGTCACAGGTGGGAGAGCGTGAGAGGGAAGAGAGTGATCAGAGGCTGAGCTGTGGTGGGGAGCTGAAAGGGCAGCCGAGGACTCGGGGCTTGCCTCAGGGTGTTAGGCAGCCACGTTTGTTCTACAAGAGTCTTTGCACAGATGGGGATCTAGAGAAGGGGAAAAACTGGAAACTGAGGCCAGGGAGGAACGTTAGTCCTGTGCATCCAGGAAACAAAGTCAGGGCAGGTAGGGCTGACTGGTGGAAACAACACGGCATGGATCCCTGGGTAGAAGTGCCAGGGACAGGGGTGTGAGGGCTAGCCTTCCCATCAATGGTAACTAAGAGGGACCCTAAGAAGAAGGATGTGGAAGCAAGCCCCAAACTGTACTGTTGCATCCCCAGAACTTGACCTGAGCCTACCTTCTCCTGTGCCCCTGAACGGGCAGAGCCCCGGGGGCCCACAAGGCTCTCCACAGCCCCGGCTTCCCCTTTGCTCTGAAGAACAAATTCCTGCCTGCACATTGGTCCCCTGGGGGACCCGCAATTCTCCTGCCCTGGACTCCTAGATTTCATTACCTCTAATGAGCCCATCCGAGGCTGGGCAAAGGCAATTACCAGCGCCAGGCCTTCTGGTAAGCACTTTCAGAGCCACGCAGGCATGCAGCCCCATTGCCTACCACCCACCGCCTCGCCGCCTCGTAATGAGAGGGTGGAATCCAGGAATTAATGAGGATGGGAAAATTAATCACAGGTTTGCTAGGCTCTCTACTCCGGAGGAGGTCTGCTGCAGGTTTGGGGCTTCGGGCCTGCTCCAGACCTAGAGGTGGGGCGAAGCAGTCTGGGTGCTGTGGCCTTGCCATAAACAAAAACCTTTCTTCCTCTTCCTGGCCTGGGGGACCAGGCCTCTGGGGGCACAGCTAGGAAGAGCAGGAACTCCGAGAAGGAAGGGACACTGAGTTCTGGCCCCTACCTGCTGTGTAGCTTGAGGGTGAGGGCTGTAAGCAATCTGAGCTCAGGAATCCTCCACGCCTTAATGGAAGACAGCAACCTGGTTGGGTTACCCTAGTGATGCCTGAGTTTTACTCATCCCCCATGAGATGGTCAGGGAGACAGAAAAGTGTCCACATATAATAGTGGAAGTCTGTGTTAGTTTCAGCAGCCTCCACAGCCTCCCAAAGCTGTCGCCTGAAAAAGGAAGGTATTGTGGGGGCTTCCAAACAGGTGGGCTTAGGAACTGTGACGGGACTGTGGAAGCGCCTGCCTATACTCAGGAGGCGGAAGCAGGAAGGTCTGTTACCCAGGGTCATCCCTCAGCTACATACTCAGTTCCGGGCCAGCCTAGGCTACATGAAACCCTGTTTTAAGAAACCCTGCTTCAAAATAATCAAAACCAAACCGAAGAGGTTTCCTTCTGACAGCTCTGGAGGTCAAGGGGCCTCCCCTGACAAGGGCCTTTGAGTTTATTCTACCCCTGCTATGAAGGGATAGAATGCAAAAGAGCCGCAAACACTTTCTTAAAGAAGCCTAGTGCCTTGGTAACTAACCTCCTTCTGCAGACCAAAATCCAACCATGAGTGCAGAGCTCTCAGGACCCAGGCACCTCTTCTAGGCCCCATCTCCCATTGCTGTTTCAGGGCGGAGCTATGTAGCTTGCAGTCTGTGAACAGTGCGTGTCCAGCTTGTTGCACTGCTTAGACAGGAGGAAGACACACACTTGAGGAGTCTGGTGGGTCCCAAGAGGGTGAACCTGTGTGTCCTCATGGATTTGGAAGCCATCTGGCCTGCTCTCCTGATCCCCAGGTCCCGTCTTTCCCAGCCTGTGGTCAGCCCTGGGTTTCATAGTAGGGAGAATAGAAAGTCTATGAGGGGTTACCACTCAAAGACTGTAACAAACAGCCTGGGCCTTCTTGCTGCTGGGATACATATGCAAAAGCATGTACATATACTTATACATATATAAAATCATGTACATAGACATACACACACTCAGTGTGTGTGTGTGTGTGTGTGTGTGTGTGTGTCTGTGTCTGAAGCTTTCCTAGACTCCTAATAGACTTTGCTGCTGAGTGTGATCCAGGGGCTGAGGAGGACATGACTGACGTTCCCTGAGCACAGGTGTTCAAGGTGGGTGCAAAAGCCCACAGAGGCACTGGTAGATTTAGGGAACTTGCACGGGTCCTGCAGGAGGTGCCGTGGGAGTAGGCTTAAAGAAAAAGGGATGCTGAATCAGAGGTCCCCAAAGGATCCCCAGGACTGAGCCATGGTGTAGAGGAACTCTAGGTGCCTTCCTGAGGAGGCATTGGGAGGAAAAAGCCCTTCTCAGGCCCAGGGTTCCAGTGAAGGGCCAGCCAAAGCTCCCTGTATGCAGTTCCACTGCCATGGCCCAGGGCATCTCTGCCAACTGTGTCTGAGACCCAGAGGGCCCATGGCTGTCACTCCATGGACCCAAGTTGGACATGCAGAAATGCTTCCACAACCAGTGGATAGTCTGGGCAGCTCAGGCATCTTCTCTGGAGACATCCTTCAAGGCCTTTGGGACAAGGACCCATCCTTACGAAGCCACATGGGCCTCAGCACTGCCCTGCCTGTAGCAGGCCTTATCCGTGCACTGCTTTGCTCATCTCTCTTTGCTGTCTTGGGACAGCTGTACTCTGCCAACCCAGGAGCTCAGCCTCTCTCTGCCTTACAGCCCTGCAAAGGAGTGGGTGAGGACCTGGGGACTGGCCTGATGGAAGAGGGTGCTTGGAAACTAGGTGGAAGTGGAGAGAAGCAGGTGAGGAGGGAGGGGCAGCCCTGAGGGGGCAACAAGGACCTAAAGATGGGAGAGAGCCCCACCCTGCATGACTCTGGGAAGAGGGGCTTGACTCGATTGTCTTACGTTTCTCTCTATTGCTGTGATAAACGCTGTGACCCAACTCGGAAGGAACCAGTTTATTTCAGCTTACACCCTACAGGCCACAGCAGACACTCAGGTCGAGCAGGAGCCTGGAGGCAGGAACTGAAGCAGAGACCCCGCTGCTTGCTGGCTTCACTCCATCTTTTGCCCTTCTTTCTTGCACTACTTAGGACCACTGGCCAAGGGTGGCACTACCCACAGTGGGCTGGACCCTCTTACACCAATCATCGATTAAGAAGATGCCCCAAAGGCTTGCCTACAGGTCAAGCTGATGCACGCATCCTCCTAACTGATGCTCCCTCTTCCCAGAGGACTCTCGCTTGCATCAAGTTGACAAGAAAACTATCCAATACAGTTAGCACAACATGTCAACTCACCGCTATTAAACCATAACCTTTCTTTTCTTGTTTAGCCCCAAGGTCTCATGTTAAGTGGTATGCTAAGGGATCCAAGCAGGGACAAGGAAGCAGAACACTGGTCACAAGAAGGTGCCCTAGCATCCAGAAGGTTCTGGAAGAATCCTGTTTCCACTCCACACTGCAGAGCTAGCCTTTTCCCCTGTCTTCTCCTCCAAACGGCCTTCCCCAAGACTCCACTGCAGTCACCACCCTGTCCCCCAACCCTCCAGATTCTCAGAGTGAGGTATTCCCTATTGCTCTCCCCCAAACCACCCAGTACCCACCACAGAAGCAGAACAGCGTGAAATGGCAGGAGGAACATGTGAATCTCAGAGTCTTGCCCTCAAGCCTGGATTGTCCCTGTCTGGTAGCTGCCCCTCTGGCGTGGTGAGCAGTCAGCGCTGTCTGGGTCTGCATGCATGCTAATTGTAAGAGTGTCGGCTGTGCCTCTGAATAGGTTTTCCTGGTAGCTTTAATAATGAGATGTTTTACGACATCAAATATTTCTCCTTATTAGCTGAGAAAGGTCAGGAACTGCACTGTGTCTTTTTTGTTGCCTGGGCAATTGGGTCTGACCTTTAATTATGAAGGCAGCCTGCTGCTGTCTCCAGCAGCTGGCCAGTGGGGTCTGTCCTTGCCTGGGCCATCTCGCCGCAGCCTGTGACTCCTTGATCGCCCCAGCATTGCCTAGCCTCGGTTCCCCTGCCTTTGCTAAGTGTTAAATGAGACTCTGGTGTCAGGGCACGTTGGCTCAGATCCTGGGAATTAGGCTCAGTGTATGGGGGGTGGTGGTGGAAGGGGTATGTCTCTTGGTTAAGAGTAGGCAGGAGGTTTTTCATCTCCTCGCTGATGCTCATCTAGCATAGAAGCGCCGGTTCTGGCTGAGGCTCTGGAGCTGGGTGAAAGGGTGGCCACTGCTTGCTCCTGACCATGCTGGCTCTCAGTTGTCTGTCCTCAAAGAGTTGATACTCCCCTCAAAAAAAAAGTCAGCTCAACTCCGGTGTTCCCAGTCCATGAGTTGGGGAGACACTGCAGCCTCGCTGGAGAGAACTGTCTGCTCCAGCAGAGTGGGGAGCAGCAGGTCCAGGCCTGGAGGAGACTCAACATCATTCCAGACACATCAGGCTTTTACACCTCTGGACCCTGACCATGTTGTAGGGATGGTACAACTGAGGCTCTGTGAGGCCAAACAGCTTGAGACGCCCCAGTTGTACAGAGACCTGGAGTCTACAGACCCCAGCCTGGACCTCCGTTCTTGGGACAGCCTGTGCCCCTCCTCTGGACAAGATCCCAAGAGCCAGGTGTAGCTTGCTGGTCTCACTGCTAGTGAGGAGGATTCGACCTGATGGAACCTCACTGGCCCCATGGGCTCTGAGCTGAGTGTGGGTCCCTCATGTTCACTCCCCTTTTCTGTTGTCTTTGCTTGGGGGGGGGGGGGATTTTGACCTAAATCCTAAAGGTCTGTCATAACTGGATGCTATGGGATGGACTGATATTAAGGCAGCTAGGGAAGGCGGTGGCCCTGAGAGCCAAGGTCACAGCCCTGGGAAGATGCAGGCCCCGCCTGCAGAGGGATGCCAGGCCCGGTAAACAGTCTGGGTAGAAAGCTGGGTGGGGCCTGCCCTTCCCGTGATAAATGGGGTGACTCGTGGGTGCCGTCAGCACACACTGCAGAAACCCAAGGAGCCTGAGATCCCCCTCTGCACAACAAACCCTGTAGCAAAACCGACTGGAAACGGAGGGCTGCCAGTGCTTTGGCTGCCCGGCGCTGCCTGGAGCTCTGTGGCCAGTAGCAGCCACCCAGGAGTGGCTCAGGATCCATCCTTCCCCGTGAGGGGGGATACTTGGGAGGGACAGAAGGAGGAGAAAAACATGGAACTTTCTCTGACGGATCCATGTGGCTCTTGCCAGGTTTATACTTTGAAATGAAAAGCAAATGTGGGGAAAACATGTCAGGCATCCCAGACTCTAAAACCAGCTAGCGGTTTGGAGGAAGAGGAGGCGGTGGCAACAGCTTGTGTGGGGCCAGCGAGGCTCCACCAGGGGAGAATCTTCCTTGCTGGCAGGGATACCACCAAGCCACACCTGGCTTTTGGGATCGTCTCACTTCTGCAAAGTTTCCATAGGCAGAAGGAGGCAGAGGCGCCTATGGAATCAGAAGACGCCCCTCTGTATTCATCATTGCACCCCAGGAGCCAAATGGTCCCTCTGTACACCTGGAAACTATGGAGACAAGCCCAGGCCTGACTCTCCCTGCCATTTGTACTCAGGTTTGGGGATGGAGAGTGAGGCAGACTCCTGGAGTTTGGAGGCTCATCCGTTCTCATGGGCCTGCTCTGTGGATCTTGTGTTTTCTCCTGCACTTATATAACCAAGCACTTAGGAAGCTGACTGCCTCCAGGAGGGTCTCCCTCCTGGGCCACCCAGAGACCTCATGATTGGTGACCTTAGGTTGTCTGCCCCACACCTCTGTAAGTTTCTCACACTCGGAGCTGGCCCTCCCTGGAGGACCTTCAACTTTAAGGAAGCTGCAGGCAGAGGGAGACCAAACAGAATTCGGAAGCTCGGGCCAGGGGAATAGCAAATATCTCTAGGCCTTCATGGCTCTGCCACTTAACCTGTCTCCATGAGGGGCCCTCAGAACCCCCACGACTCCCAAGGTCAGAGGGCTTCCCTCCTCTCACTGAGAGCTTGTGAGGAAGGGGTGACCACCATCATTACGCACAGACCACTAGCCTCAACCCGGCTCTGGGTGGCTATGGGCAAGGTGAGGGTGGCACAGCTCTTAACTAGGGAACCTCTCTTGGGGGTAGAGTCTGGCCTCTAGCCCCATTCGTGTGTGGCACTGCTGTTTGGTGGACTACTGCTGGGCAATCAGGCACTCTACTGGAATGACTGTCACAGCTGACTGTCACAGCTCCCAGTGGAGCACAGCACTTAGTGCAGAGGCATTTAGGGAACTGATTTCCAGAGCACCACCAACCAGCCATGGCCAGCCTGCTGAGGAACCTCAGGGGCCTCCTTTGAGCTTCCAGAGAGAGGGGCAAAAACAAACAAACAAAAAACTTTCCTAAGATAATCCAAATATGCTCAGGGAAACCTTCCCTGGGCCAGAAACTCAAGAGAGTGGGGTCTTCCTGGGAGGACCTGAGCCTAGGCAGACAGCCCAGGAGTAGCGCTGGAGGCCTCTCTGACCTTTTGTTTTTTTTCTCCACAGGATAGTTAGTGATCCTGGCTTGTTGTTGCTGTGAGAATTAAGGAACCAAGGTGGCACAGGTGCTCGGTAGACCTGGACATGACCCTGGAGCCTCCTGGATGAGCTTATTTCCACTACAGAGGTTCATGCCCAGCTCCCTGTAGGTTGGCAGTGAGAGCACAGCTCTTAGAAACATGGCAGGAGCTCTGCCTTCCAGAAGGTCTACTCAGTCCTCTGGGAGTGTGATGAGCAGAGCTTATGGAAGATAGCACACAGCTAGGGGCTGCAGACCTTCAGCTGGAGGGTCAGGGCTGGGCCAGGACACACCTGCATGCTGCAGGCCCCTACCTGCTCCATCCCCAGGGCATCCATCTGTGGTGATGATGGGCTAGAGGCCAGAGTGCGTGGCCATGCAGACCATTGTCACAGGAGGCATGGTCTCCCACCCCCAGTCCCTGGAGGGTCTGCCTGTGGGGGACAGACACCACGTCTGCTCTACATAGAAACAGTGGCTTCACATCTTCAGGCTGCAGGATGCTGGGTGTCAGTTGGGGTCCTGCTTGTGAGGTCCGGAGTTGGGAGTGAGAGGCTACTGTCATCGCTTCCTGGGCATTCTGGTGCAGGGGAGGAATACTGCGGGGCAGGTGGAGGGCATCCTAGTTCTGCTGCAAGCGTGGGAGACTCTGGGATGGGACAGGTGTGTCAAGGCAGCCAGAAGCAAGGTGCAGTTCCCAACAGGACTCCTGCAGGCCCTAGGAGCTCCACAGGGTGGGCCTCCACCAAATTCCAGAAGAGGTATGATAAACATACATCTGACAGCTCTGGTCCTGAGACCCACTCTGGCTCCCCAAGAGTCAAACTTAATTTCCACATGGCTGAGACTGCTCAGCTGGCGGCAAGCAAACAGATTGTAGCTGGCTTTTGGTGCCATTGAGTTGACTCCGGCCGTGGGGAAGCCATGGGAACAAGATGGAGACAGAAGATCTTTCATCTAAACCACAGAGAAACTGCCCAAGGATTTGACCCTAGGGTCTAGCCTCCCTCCCAAATCCCCGACCTCTTCAGTTAGCTAGGGAAGATTAAATCCAGAGCCAGGGAGGGGGACCGCACATTTTCCTCCAGCCTGCAGGGGGAGACTGTGCCATGGGTGGGACATTCAGCTGGGACACCATCTTGATTGGCTGAGGTGAGACCAGTGCCCTGATGGCGACTCAATCAACCAAGGGAGATGAGGAGCAGGGAAGGTTGGGACCAAAATTCCCTGGTTTTTTTCTGCCCAAGTCCCAATGCCAAGTGCCTTGCCATGACCTGCCACCAGGTGTGCTATTCCTAGATGCTGCTCACCCTCAGGCCACCCTGCTCTCAAGATCTGAATCACATCCTGTTTAGTAGTTTGGGATCGCTCCACTTTGCGCTGAGTAATCTTTAATAAGGTCATTAAAGAACAGATGGTAACAGCCGCACACTGTCAGAGACTATTCCATCTCTGATAGCCTTTGCAGGACCCTGGCAGGGGCCCTGAAGCCTCCATGGGTCTCTCATTGACACCATTCCAGACTGATGACTTTGCTAGTTTTCCAAAGTTAGGGTTCCTCCATTTCTCCATCAGATGCTACCAGGGTCCAGAGGCCCATCCAGAGAGTCTGAGCCTGGCTATGCTTAGGACTCCAGACCCTGGTGGATGAGGGAGAAGCATAGAGATCAACTGTGAGGACAGAGAGAACGCTGGGCCACGCTGTTTAGTAGGTCCTTCCTTGTGATACGTCCAACTCACTACTGCCCACTGTCACAGTGACACCAAGCAGTGTCAACTGCACTGTAGGGAACAGGCATGAGGCTGGGACAAAGGTGTCTTTCCAGCGCACACCGGTAGGGAAATGCATTTGAGGCAGGATCGGGCCTTTCAGCCTTTGCCCTGTGCTTCTGCTGCAATCCTGGGGCTTCCTGGGTTTTCTGGAGTTGTGCTCAGAAAGAAACCCAAGATAATGATAAAGGGCCTGGAAGCAAATTTTACCTTCCTCCTCCATTCCCTTAGGTCTCGGATCCCACGGAAGGCTCCCCCCAGCACCCAGCACCCAGCACCCTCCCTAGAGCCCCAGGTGATTTTATCCACCCTACCCAGCATGCAGTGTCACAGAACTTTCTGCCCAGTTCCACTTCTACTGACCCTTCCCAAAGCATGTCCTCCCCATGCTCCCTGGTTTACCCTCACAAAGTCCCTTCTCCACGAACCCCAGAGGGTCCTCTCCGCTGCCCATTGGCAGGATCCTTCTCAGAGAGCTCCATGATAAACTTCTCACTTCAGTTTTTCCCCTCTGTCCCCTCTGCACCTCTCCCACAGCACACACCCACTTTGCCGAGCTCCACACACCGTGGAGCTGAGGGACACGGACACAGGGGCTATCTTATGACACCGCACCCTGCAAGGAATAACTAGACTCCAAAATCCAGCATCATTCAGCCCTGTGAATATGCTTGGGAGGTCTGGGGTGCTGGGCCTCGGGTGTCAATCACTTGGCACCAACTATCAACACAAAATAACACACGGTATAGCAAACAATATTTACAATTCTTTTGTTTTTAAAGGTGTTCAGGCCTGAAGTTCTCAATATGTCAGGCCTTTAAAAAAAAAAGATTAAAATGTATCATATTATTAAATAGAACTGCTTTAGACTTAATTTAGCAAACTGTAACATTTTTATCATTTTTATAAAGCCCTTTTTAATGAAAACCGTCTGCATGGAGACCAAATATCCAGACCAAAATCATGTTTTCACTGTATATTTGTTATCCCTGAAGATGTTATTTCCAGATTTTACAGAAATAATAAATTTCGTTTAGAAGCCTGGGCCTCTGAGGTGGTGCCACACATCTCTGAATTTTCCAATTTGCAGTTCAAAAAGCTAATCCTGCTGTAATTCTTCATACTTGGCATCCCCGGCCACAATTTCATACCTCCATCCTTGCCTCTTTGTAAATGCAGGGCCTGTAGCAACATTCGACCCAATATGTTTATTTTACACGAGCCTAAAAAATGCTGTTCCAATAAGCATAAGCATATTTTCTCAGTGACAAGATGTTTTCTTCCTGTGGCTCCTGATTTCACAGGTCACCGCCTGTGGCTGTTTCCCACGAGCGGTCTCCTGGGCCAATTGGTGCCAAATGGGAGGCGTCGGAGCCAGACAGTGGAGAATCTGTCTGAGAGCTGTATTGGCCAGTCAGTCAGCCATCCAGGTCTGTCCTGGATACCCCTCCATGACACCTCATTACCAAAGGGGTGACACCCCTGGGATTCGGGCTACTGTAAAAGCTGCCTCAAAAGTCACTTCTCAGGTCCTAGGCCTGTGGCCTGTCCTCATGGCTTCCCTATGGCCCCGAGGGAAGCAGAGAAAGGGGGAGCTTGGGATCCCTGTGAGGTAGGAGGAACCCTGCAGACACTGATGGCGAGGTCATGGCTGGCGTATGGCCAGTGGACATGAAGCTGACCAGCAGCTGGTGGGGCCAGGGGCGGGGTGGACACTTACCTGGCTTGGCCTCTGTGGCTGCTGAAGTTGGCCTGCAGAAGTCAGGTGGGGTCATGTGGTCAGGTAGTCTCTGTTTGGCTCTTACTGGAGTACATAATATTGCCTCAGGGATCTCTGGTGGCCAGAAGGGAATTTGGTGTGGACGAGGGTACCCACAACCCAGGAAGGGCAGCAGCCCAGTGGAGCCACCAAAGCAAACTTCCCAGCCAGGGGCAATCAGAGGCCACCGGAGCTTTACAGGCCTGGATCTGAGTTCAGAGGGCGCCTGCTGAGATTTTAAGGTACTTATATGCAGAGTGAAAAATGGGACTAGGGATGCATGGACCACGACAGAAACAGGGGTGGCCCCTTCAGAAAGCAAAGGCACTCCCAAGAATGAAAAAGGGCTAGAGACCTGGGAAAGGGCCAAGGCATCATGACCCTTCACAGGCCCTGCCTTGTCACACATTTGAACATCACATGCATTCCCCAGACTTTCTCCGTGCCCTGCTTGTCCCCTCGTGTGAGTTGTCTCTAGTTTTTCAGTTAGCTGGCTTCTCTCATGATATTCTTGATAGCTTTCTGTATCCCACCTTCCAGCCATGGAACCTCTTGACCTGTTCATCACCCTATTCTACTGGATTTTGAGGAAAACCTTCCAGAGCATCCTCTCAGGCTGGCTAGGAAGGCAAGCTGTGACCAAGTCTGTGGAGAACCCTGTGTGAGAGACTTCAGCCTCTGAGCACTGCTGTCCTGGGGGTGGGCTTGCACCCCCCCTCTTGTACTCAGCTTCAACTTCATATTGGGCACTGTTTCTCAGACCCTAGAGAGGAGGGTCCATGGGCCCAGCCTGCCTAGGACTGAAGGCAGGACTCTCCCAGCTAACACTAGGGAAATTTCTGGCCAACAGCAGGTAGGCTCAGCCGATGTCCCTGTTACTGAAAGTTGTTTTCTGTTGGGGGTTGGCACATGCTGTGCCAGAGCATTTCCTGTGCAATACCGTTAATGTCCCCTTCAATGGCTTCTGTGTGTCAGGAAATGCTCTCCTAACTTCTGCTCCCAGACCATAGCCTCCTTGCTCATGGTGATGTCCCAGCTGTGGAAGTGGTATCCAGGTACTTGGTTGGTCTTCCCAAGAAGCCAGTCCTCACAACAGACCTGGGAAGGTTTAGGTTTGAATAAGGGCAAAACTTGCCTGAGATTTCCCTGTGAGAGGTGCCATCACGGTGGCTAGCTAGACCCCAGGCCTCTTGCCTCCCAGCCCAGGGCTTTTACCACAGGGCTCCATGCCCAGGAGCAGCCTAGGCAAACCCCACTATCTACTCCCAATAAGTTGTACCAATTTCCAGTTCAGCTGAGGTCGCTGAGAACTCCATGGGATGTTATGTCACATCCAGGCTCCCAGTGTCCATCACAGCACATGCCCCCAACTGGCTCTGCTTGCCAAACTGGGAATGTTCTGAACCCCGTGCTGGGAAGAACAAAGGTCCAATTCAGCCTCCCGGGGGGCAAGGGATCTCATTAAGGCCCTGGCAGCCGGCGTGGGGTCGGGTATTGTTTTTAATGGAAAAAACAAGAATTTGCTGTTGTGTTAGATTAAAGGCTTTGTCCAGGGGAATTAATCAGATTGCTACTGGCCTTCAGTCCATAGCCTTTGACTTCTCATCTTCAGAGAAGTCATGCATCAGGGCCGCAAAATTGTTTCATTTCTCTCTTGGTTGTTTAAATAAGGCCCACAGCCGGGCTTGCAGGGAGGGTTGTGTCACCTCTCACCTGCTTAGTTAGCATGGCCCTGAGCAGGCAGTGGCCACCATCTCATTCCATCTACCCACCCACCCATCTATCCATTCATCCACCCACCCACCCACCCATCCATCCATCCATCCACCCACCCACCCATCCATCCATCCATCCATCCATCCATCCACCCATCCATCCATCCATCCACCCACCCACCCACCCATCCATCCATCCATTCATCCAACCACCCACCCACCCATCCATCCATTCATCCACCCACCCACCCACCCA
>NW_026596134.1:3071775-3145658 GCF_907164565.1 Psammomys obesus
CCACCCACCCACCCATCCATCCATTCATCCACCCACCCACCCAACCACCTACCCGTCCATCTATCCACCCATCCACCCATCCATCCATCCACCCATCTATCCATCCATCCATCCATCCATCCATCCATCCATCCATCCATCATATGTTTCATCTTGTCACCCAACTCTGGTCACCAGTTACAGCAGCTGAGGGAGCTGTGGGAAATCATGATACCTCTTGAATCATGTCAAATGTTCCCATCCTCTGGGCTACAGTTGCCCAGACTTCAGCTCCCCATCAGGCTATAGCACTCAGGTGGGGAAGATGAAGGCATTACACTGAATCCTCATTATATGCACTGTCTGCAGATCCTGGACTAAGAAACAGCACCTGGCCAGTGTCCCAAGCCCTCCCTACCCCTCACTCCGGGCCAGCAACCCCACCTCAGGGCTGCCCTTCATGCTCTCATGGCAGACAGGATTTCACACAGAGCCTAGGCTTGCCTCTACCCATAAGTCCTCCTTCTTGTAGCCTCTTGAGTGCTGCATGACAGGAGTGCATGATCATTCCTGGTTTTACACTTTTTAAAATGAGTTTTGCATTTTATAAAATTTTAATGTACATGCAGGTTTGTGTGTACAGGTGTGCATTTGTATGCATAGGTGTGTTTGTGTGTGTGTGTGTGTGTGTGAACTAGAGTGATGAGGAGGCCAGAGTCAACCACGGGCATGAACTTCCTCAGGAGTTAGTTTCTAAGACAAGGCTCTCCCTGGGACCTGGGACTTTCGGACTGGGCTAGGCTGGTTGCTCAGAGTTCCATGGATCCTTCTGTCTCCAGTTCTTCAGGGCTGGGATTACAAGTGTGTCCCACCACGCGGCCTTCTCTGTGGGTTCTGAGGATTGAACTCAGGCTGTCACACCTGGGTGGTAAGCACTTTTTCAACTGAGCCATCTTCACAGGCCCTGTCATTGGAACCCTATGTCTGAATCTCACGTCAAAAGAAGAAAGCATCAGGGAAGCTCTTCAGATCCTTGGAAGCTCCCAACTAGAGTTTCCTGTGGGCCCCACATGGTTCCTGGATTCCTAGAGGGAATCTCGGATTCTCTTCCTTCTCTCATAGATGTGTGACCCTCTGGACATTCAGGGGGGGCTCTAAGCACAAGTAGTGTTCATCTTCTTCTGTGTACCAAAAGCTGTCGTGCCTAAATAGAAGACAGAGCTGCAGTGCCTCTGTGTGTCCTTAGAACCTCTGCCCTAGGGGTTTGCATCGTGAGTAGGGAACCCATTTGAGTTGCTCAAAAGTTGCCGAGAGTTCTAAACCCCATCTTTGTACCCACACAGGGTCTGGCGGCCACTCAAATACAGTGGGAGTTAGGAAGGTGGCATTTTGCATGCCATTGTCAGCCTCCAAGCTATCCCGAGTTCCCCTGTCCACACAGCATAACACACTGTCAGTTTGATCTTTCAGACTAGCATCATTCTAGTCAGATCAAAGATGTGGGGGACACACAGCTTGGGATTAGCAGGCAGAGAAGTCCTCCGAATGTGGGGAGGTGGACACACACCCAGAGGCCAGAATAAACCGGTAACTAAAAGGCAGGGGGAGACACTCAAGTGCTTCTGATTGGCAAAAGAACAAAATCCTTACCAACCAGACCTCTTAGAAATGAATGGAAATAGCTCCCTGTTCAAAACAGACAGTTCTGAATAGGCAGTTCCTGGAGGAGCAGAAATAGTGCTAAACATCTGAAGAGCCTCAGGGCCAAGGGATTTGTAACAGAACAAAGCCATGAGACATAGAGTTCTTTTAGCCAGTGACTCGGGCCCAAAAGTTCCCCTTCAACAGCATCCTGGGCTACCAATTGTGTGAGCAGTAGGGACCTGTGTGCCGAGCCATAGATCAGTTGGTAATGTGTGTCCCCAGGGGCCTGGTACTACAGGGAAGTCCTGCTCCCACCATGACAAGTCTTGAAACTCTCAGGTCACCTTTATAGCTCTCACCTGAGATCCAGCAAAATGACACCCCCTTCATAATGGGAAGACTTAAGGGCAAGGTGAGCACAGTGGGACCCTATCTACTGTGTCCTCTCTCAAGAACCTCCCCTCCTGGAGCCCCCACCTGTACTCTCAGGACTCAAGTCTTCTCTCTCTCCCTCCCTTTATCTCTCCCTCCCTCTCTTCCTTCTTCCCTTTCTCTCCTTCCTTCTCTCTCCCTCCTCCTCTCCCTTCCTCCCTTCTTCTCTCTGTGCCCCTTTCTTTCTCTCCCTTCCTCCTTCCCTTTCTCTCTCCCTCTCTCTCTCTCTCCAGCCCCACAGCGAGGCCCCAGTGATCTGTGACCAAAGCCTGCCGAGGGTACAAGAGTGGACTTGGCCCCAGGGAGCCTTCAAGGGACACAATAGCACTGGTGAAGGTGGTCTTGGAAACGAGGCTCTGACCCCTCCACAGCCCTTACTCAGAAGCTGTTGCACTAATCCTGTTTCTTGGTTCCTGGTGATAAATTTGGGGTGGTCTTGTTACATAGTGCTGCACAGCTAATCTAAGAAAGGGAAGGGATCTGCCTCTACAGGAGGGTGGACCCTGTCTGACCTTGTTCTAACCTGAGAGTTACTGGTAGAGAAACTGAGTTCAAGACATGGTGAGCATTGCCTAAGGCACCTACTGTTTTGTTCAGGGGCTGCAGTCCGCCTCCCTCCCTTTTTGATAAGCCCAACTTTTGGGTCCTTGAGGGAACTCAGCCAAAAGAAGATGTGTTGCTGGCTGGTAGAGCAAGGGGTAGGCCAAGGTGGGTGAGGACCAATGAGATAGTCTCTGTCGCTGCCACCTACCCTGTCCCTCCTGTCTCCCTCTTCCTTTAGTCACTCACTTCATTGTCACTTTTAAAGGAAGGAGGCAGGGAAGAAAGGGTGGGTCCCAGAGGGGAAGAAAGTGGTTCAAGGCCATGGCAGACGGTCTGTAGGGAGACTGGCAGGGCACTTCTCCAGAGCAGCCCAGCTGTTGCTCCGGTCCACAGCTCCTCCTTAAACCCAGAGGCCAGGGCTGCCCTGGGGATCCCTGCCCTCCTCACTGAAGAAGAGTGAGCAATGGGGGAAGGTCTGTCACTTGTGGTCATTCAGCCTGTGGGCTCCAGTTCTGGGCTGTGGGAAATGGCAGTGTGAGGGTGGTCCCACACGGGAGTCAGGACACCTGACTAACTCTGAAGCTCAGGAAACTAGACAGCTTTCCCCCCTCATGTAAATGCACCCCAACTACTTGTACTAAAGGTAGGTTTTTAAATTCCCCTTAGACAAGGAATCACTTTTCTTACTTAACGCTTCAATGCTGTTGCTTGTTTCCTTTCTTGGGCCTGGGAGTCAGGACCTAGTCTGAAAGAACTGGAGTCCAAGTTCTAACCAATGCTCTGTGGGCAGTGGTCACCTGGACCTGCACAGTCCCCTTAAGTGGAGGTGACATGGTGCGTCTGCGTAGGTGATGAGCTCGCTGTCATGGGAGATGTACCAGCCCCTGTGTTCAGCAAGAACGCTGACAGTGGGAGGAGAGAAAGGGATAAGCTCCCAGCCTACCAATGGGACCCATAGGAAGTCTCTGTGGACAGCTGGAGCAGACCCTGGGGGCTGAGCAATTGGCCACAGGTTAGAGAGGAGCAGGCAGAGGGGAGTCTGGGCTGGGAGGTGCCGGGGTGCCATGCAGACAGCCCGCGTGAAGCCCCCATACCTGCACTAACAGCTTCAAACCACAATGGGTTGTCCCAGTTCTCAAGGTTTGAAGCCTAAGATGGGGCTGATGGAGCCAGAGCCAAGATGGCAGCAGGGCTGGGGTATCTCTGGGGAGTCCAGGGAGGCGTGCACACTTGCCCTTCTAGCTTCGAGGAGATATCATGCTTCTTGCCTTGTGGCTGCTTCACTGATCTCTTCCTTCTCTTGCCTACTTCCTTCCTTCTATGGACCTCAGGAGGACATGGCCCTTCAGTTCAGAGCCATTCAGGACCACGTCCCATTCCTGAGGTCCTCATGGACATCTGTGGGTTCCTGTGCATGGTCACTCCATCTTCAGGGGTCATTGTTCTTTGATTTCCTCAAAGGCTTCAAGAGACCCATTGGAGATGGCCCAGGAGCCCAGCTACAGGAGCTCAGAACTTTCTAGAATGCCAAGGGTCTAGGCAAGATGAAGACTGGTGTCCTCGCAGGTCCCTGGGTCTAATGCACTGTGTATCCAGCTAGCTGCAGGCCTTGGTTGAAGGGGCAACCTAGGCCTGGCAGTCCTGGTGCTAGCCAGTGTCTTGGGAGTGGGGACAAACCCTAAGAACTGTAGCTGGGGCCCAGTCAGGGGCTCTCTGGCCTCTCCTCTGCCGTCGCTGCTGGACTGACTGGTCACACATGCTTTACATTAAGGCCGAAGAGTATGTTTTCCATGCAGTCTGGCACGGGGGGCGGGGGGGAACAACCCTGGCTTTGCAGGGTCCTGGCGGGCTGGCTGACACAGCGGCAGGATGCCAAAAACACGAGCTCTGAAGAGAGGCCCCGAAACTGAAGAGAAGAAAGAAGGTGCCGGACGATAGTAAAATCAGGGAGGCCAGATCTGCTTTCCAGGGAGCTAGGCCCTGAGGAGTACAGGGGTACAGCCTTCAGGGTTCTGACAATGTCCTGCAAATGGCAAGCCAAGGTCACCAGCATGGTGGGATGGAGGAAGCTCTCAGGCTTTCGTCTGCTTGGCCTGGTCCTGTGACTTACGAAATCTCCGGCCCTTGCCTGTCTTCAGGTTTGACTGTCCCTGATGTGCCTCCACACACTGACATTCTGTTGGTACTGGAGGGTCTCCTTATGTCCATGGAGAATTCACTGAAGTTCCAACGTCATCTCCAGGATGCTGGCCTCAGGGTGAAGCTCCCATTCCCACCCCTGCCTCATGCATCTTGAGTTCAGACCCGTTTGGCCAGCCGATCCCTCTCAGCCCAATCCTCCCTCTAAACTGCTCACTCTGTTTACCACCCTGGAGACTTTGTCCTCTGCCCCATAAAGATCTCACCTCCAGCTCCAAACTCGGTGTCCCGGCGGGAGCCTATACCTCAGAGGTAGCAGTAAGGTATTGGGGTGGGGGGGGTCTCCTCCTTCCTGGGGCCACAGGAGTTGCCTGCTATGTCTATTGCCACACACCAGATCACTTTGGATGTGGCCTCCAACTCGACTGGTGTTACAGCTGCCCCTGCCCTCTTGGCTCTGGTACCTGGTGCCTCCATGTACGTACTGGGGAGCAGAATAAGTCAGAGCTCTGACACTGGGACTTTGCTGGGCTAGAGGGCAGCTCTAGAGTTGCAAGTGGTTAGAGGAGGAAAGCTCATGGACAAAGGACCATTTTGAGACAGGTTATGATGGGGACTGTGAATGGAGAAGTGGGTGCTTGGAAGAGCACAACTCATCTCTATGACCTGGAGTAAGCAAATCACAGCCTGGTGTGAAAATACTACCTGAGACCTGTTGTGCCTATGCTGGGAATTGACATTTTTGAAGGCCTATTCTTTAAAAAGTAAAGAAGAATCTCCAGCCAGAGCCTTCGCTGAGAATCTAACTGAGGCATTTCTGCCAGGAACAACTTGTACACGGGGATGATGCTTCGTCAGGCTCCGGTCACACAGAGCCGGGGGCTGCAGCTGTCCCGAGGATGGGGAAAGGGAAAGAGCTACAGCACTCCAGCTTGTGAAGGCTATGGTGTGACCCCAGCCCCTCTCCCTCCCGAGAAGGTGGGATGAGCTCATTGTTGTCCGGGGCTGTGCAGACCCACTCCTTCCAGCCAGATCCGTGACCCTCCGGCCTGGGAGGGAAGGACTCCCACACTCATTTGTGAATTAGGCGTATTTTCCACCGGCTGGCTGGGTCTGCAGGGACCCAGAGAGAAGACGTTCCAAGCTTTGTAATGTTTCAGCTCTAACGAGCTGGAATTCTGGTGGTTACTTCTAATCCCGCTGTGTTTACCCCCAATCAGCGATCGAAGGCTGGCCGGGATAGCTGTCATTCCTTCTGCGATTAGCACTCTGGCAGGCCTGCCTGTTTTCCAGGAAAGGCCCCTCGTCCCCATCTCTGCATAGGCTCAAGGCATCAAGGCATCCTCTGAGGCTGGGGCCCTGAAGCGCCAGGCAGAGATGCCTGGCCCACTGGAGGAGGAGGACACAGTGGGGGAGGATGGAGACCCTGGGCTGCTAGAGAAGTTCAGGAGCTAGACACCCACCCCTAAGGCAGCCTGTAGAGTGACCTGCCTCCCTAAGAGGCAGCCTTTTCTTGGCTTTGTTCTAGGCTCCCCAGAAGCACCGCAGGAGAGCAGGTTTGAATGAAGCAGCAAATACAGCAGGCATGGTGGATTTCCAAACAAGTGTGTGTGTGTGGGGTTCTGGGACACAGTCTCTGGGGACCTGCAGAAGCCACTGTGACGTGAGAACCAAAGAGCTAGCTTACACAGAATGTGGGACTGGAGTGCCGGTCCCAGGCATGCCATCCTGGTATAGGGAGAGCTGCCACTCACAGCGTCAAAGAAAGTTCTCTTTGCCTTCAAATCAAGAGGGGTAGCCACCTGTGTGTGGAGGCTCGGTCTAAAGGGCTAGGGCCAGGGCTTGTGTAACCTCTTCTCCCACCCAGAGCCTTGACTACTGTCTCCACAGACTTGCTCTTCTGTGTTGAATTGTTCCTGTTTAAAAGACCAGAGTGGCCCAGTGTCATGAGCAGCTGTAACTCCAATGCTGTCACCTGTGCAGACTCCCTGGTGCCTGTTCTGTGACAGACCCAGGAAAGATGACAAGTAGACTGTGGACACCTGTACGTGTGGCTTGTCCTCTGCGCTCAGTGCCGAATCACATGAGTGACGTTTGGCTTGGTTCTTTCAGCCTGTCTTGTCCTACCTGCTTTGCTAAATTATTCACCCTCTCTGAGCCCAGGCTCTCTGTCCAGGCTCTGCTGGCTCCCCTGCGACTCACAAGCCTGATAGTGCTTACCTGGCTACAGCAACCAAACCCTCGATGGCCTCCACTAGCTGGATAAAAGGGCCAGTGACATGATGCATACTTTCATACTTTCAGTATGTTTTTCCAAAGCCTGATGCTCCATAGCCCTGGATGGGATTAGCCTTCTGCCCAGGTATGGCTATCTGCCACTCTGTGTGAGAGGCCAGGGGGTGGCAGGGTGCAGGGACCTGGGTGGAGGCATAGTCAGTCCTCAGGATAGGAGGTCAGGAAAGCCCTAGGCTGCCCTCTGCACCATGGCATGGTTCCACCCACAGTTCTTGGAACCCTTGGGAGCTGAGTCCGTGTGGGATGCAGGCAAGCCCTGGGAGCCACTCAGTCCTGGCCACAGGCTCACAGCTCAGAGCTTGCACATCTGCTTGGGAAATGTTTCCTTTTTATGAGCGAGTTCCAACTTGTTAAAATTTTATGGCAGCAGGAAACTTGTAGCCTCACTTAGTAGTTACAAGGGCCTGGGGTGAACACACACTATAAAGCCCAGTGGCCCGTGGGAATCTGCTTAGAAACGAGCCCAGGCACAGGATGAAGATGCCTCGGGTGCCCAGAGGTTCCATCAGAACGGCAGCCTGGTGCCAGGACCCCACATGGAGCCTATGTTGATCCTTCTCTGTCTCTTGAGCCATTCCTGGCTTTCCCGGAACCAGGAAAAGGCTGAATCCTCCACACAGCGCCAGAAATAGGTGTGGTCAGTAGGAGCAGGACCCTCAAAAGTATCAACAGCCCAAGTGTCCAGACTCCGTGATCACCAACCCCCCAAAAAAGGGCCTTTGCAGAGAGAGCTAAGCTGCAGACTCTAAATGGTGGGAAAGGAAGGATGGTGACTGAATTATATGTTAGTCCTAATATGAAGACAAGGGTCTTTACGAGGCAGGGGTTCTCAACCTGTGGGCTCTGACACCCTTGGGGGTTCAAAGGACCCTTTCACAGGGGTTGCCTAAGACCATCCTGTACATCAGATATTAATATTATGATTCACAACAGTAGCAGAATTACAGTTATGAAGTAGCAAAAAAAAAAAAAAAACTATTTAAAACAATTTTATGGTTGGGGTCACCACAACATGAGGAACTGTATTCGAGCTGCAGCATTAGGAAGGTTGAGAACCGCTGTTATAAGGGAAATAGCCAAGATAGTTCTAGACAAAGAAGACAGAGGGACTATACGACCAAGAGTAGGAGGGACAAGGCTATGATTGAGGGGGCGGGCAGCCAACCACTGGAGAAGGTACCTTCCTTCAGAGGGGCCTCCAGGGAGAATACCCATAGGCTCTTTGCTCTGTCCCCAGGCGGCCATTTCGGAGGCTGACTTCCAGGATTATGAGAAAAGAGTGACTTTGTTACAACACACTGACACTAAGTTCGTAGTAATTTATTCCAATTTTCAGAGGGAACTGACTCACTACGCCCTAGACCGAGTGTCTGTGTTTCCCAGACAGTCAGTATGGAGCCTCAACCTCCTAGGTGATGGTGGGATCCAGAGACAGGGGCAGCTATAAGTGATTAGGCCACAGGGTAGAGTGTTCAAGAACGCCACTGTTCTTGTGAAAGAGACTCCAGAGAGTTTGCGGCTTCTTCTGTCACATGAGGACATGACCGTGGACCAGGAAATAGACGCACACCAGACACAGAATCACCCTCGCTCTTGAGTTTGCCCACACAGTAACTGTGATGAAAAAGTTCTGTTGTTGTTTGTAAACCATGGTCTGTGGCATTTTGGTAATGGCAGACTGAATCGAACGGCACAGGATTTGACCCAGACAGAGGGTACTGCCATAACACAGGTTGAGAATGTGGCAGCCAGGAATGAGCAAAGGCCAGGAGGGTTTTGAGGAACTAAGAAGGCCATGTTTGCCCTGAGAGTAAGGTGATGGGTACAGGCTTGGGGGAGGAGGAGTGCTGAGAGTTTCTGTCTGCTGAGGGCTTGGGCTGTCTGAGAGAGGGTGCTTGTGACGATGACGATGATGATGGCAAAGACCATTCTATATCTTGGACCATTGTCCCAAAATAGCGAAGAACCTGACCAAGCTAGGATTGTGTTCTAGTACTCTGTAGAAGGGTAGTCTTTGGTACTTAGCTGATTCCCAGAGTACTGAAGGAAGGGGAACACAGTTCCTGCTGATAGCGTCCTGGAAAGTGGCAGAAGTGAGAAAGGACTCAAAACAGATTGCTAAGCGGGAAGAAACTAGAAGCTAACAGCTGAAATATTTTTAACTAACTTAGGGTGTGTGAGTGAGTGAGAGAGAGAGAGAGATATAGGCCAAGGGTCAACTTCAGGCATCTTTTCTCCTTTAGTATCATCTGTCTTGTTATTTTGAGACACCTCAGCTGTCCAGTAAATTTAACTAAACCACTTCAGCTCCTCATGTGAGTGCGAGTGCCCCCATTTTCACCAGTTAGCCACACAGACCCAGAGAGGTCAGAAAACTGCCCCAGGGTAGCTCAGCTGGTGAGTGGCAGAGCCTGGATTTGAACCCAGGTCTTTGCTTCCTGTTCGCCACAGGGATAGGGACCGGGAACCAGAAGCAGAAAGTAGTTTCAGCTCTGGGATGATGACATCTGGCTGGAGCTGGCGAGGGACAGGAGCCAGAGTTCACATCTAACTTCTTAACCTGCACCGAGATCCTCAGAGCCAAGCACAGAGCTGAGGACGTCTGGGGATTCTAAGGGTATTTTTAACATGTTTTCCTTTTAATAACTGCCTAAAAATATTTTACCAGTCATAAAGAAAAGCCTGCTCTGCTGTAGCTCCTCGAGCCCCTTCCACACAGAGGATTGTGGTCCCTGTGAGGACATGGATCTATTTTGGGGAGTCTTTGAGAAGTTTGCTTCTTACAAGTGTCAGGGTGGGGGGGTGGAGGGAGGAGAACAGCTCAAGTAGAAACTTCTGGTTCCAGCCAGAAAGAAATATTCCCCTTTTCCCCAGCCTTTTTTTTTTTTTTTTTTTTTTCAAAAGTAAAGCCCTTACCTGGGAACACCCCAAAAGCTAGGATGCCCAGGGCCCTCGAGGGCAGAGCCCCACACTGGAAAGTTGCAGAGCCCCCTCTTTGTCTTCTGAACATGCTGTGCTGGGGGCCACCCCCCTGAGAAGCTGCCTTCCTATGTCCTGATAGGCATATATGAATGCAGCCACAGAAAGGCAAACCCCAGTATTGTGCCTGCCTCCCCGCCACGCCCCCCAACCCCTCGCCCTCCCCCCCCCCCCCCGCCCCCCCCCCCCCCCCCCCGTGATGGGGCTGGCCCAGTGGGACCCGGCTGCTACCTGAACATCTTGCACCCTGGACCAGGGAAGTGGAGAGAGGTACCTGGGACAGTGCTAGCTGGAGTTCTGCCTCACCCCACTGGGACTTACTTTCCAGGTCCGACAGGGAGTCCTTCACACTTGACCCAGGCCACAGAAGTTAGAACTCCGCTTTTGACAGGGTTGTGGGAGGGGGCTGCTCTTTCACATTATCCCTTGACTCTGAGTGAAGGGAGTGTTTTAGCTGGAGGGGTACTAAAAGAGGAAGTGGAGAGCTGTGAGCCCACCCCCCCCCCAGCCTGCGCACTGCACCTGAGGCAGAGTGGCTGCTGGTAAACAGCAAGATTAAGTAGGATACAGATCCCCATTACCAAATCCCCCAAATATCCCAGATACAATAAAGACTCCCTCATCAGCCCAAGAGCCAGGCAATCACAGGCGGCTGAGAAGCAGCAGTCGGCAGATGCCAGCCCTGGGATGAATCAGATGTTGGAATAATCTAACAGGGATTAGAAAACAGCCGTCACAAAAGCTTCCACAGCAACTGTGAACACGCTTGAAACGAGTGAAGGAAAAAAAAAAGAAAGAAAGAAAAAGAAAAACACCAACCAGAAAACCTCAGCAAAGAAATCATAGGCATATAAGAAAATGCCAAAGGGACATCTTAGAGCTAAAATAATACAATAACTGCAATTTAAAAGCCCTGTTCTGTGGGCTCAGTGGAAGAGTGGAGACAGCCGAGGAGAGAATAATAAACTCAAAACGGGTCAATAGAGATCAGAGTCAGACCAATCTGCAGCGAGAGCACAGATGGAAGATGCTCGGGGACCCAGGACTCAGTGAGCTGGTGGCATAGGGTCAAACTTGGATGTTCTTAGAGTCACGGGAGAGGAGAAAGAAGGGACTAAAGTAGAATTTGAAGAAATAATAACTGAAAATAGCCTGAATTTATGTGTGAAAAACTTAAACCTCAAACCTACAGATCCAAGAAGCCCAACAGAATGAAGTCACAGAAACATACCAGGGAATCATCCTGAGATCCGGATCCCAGGACACTTCTTCCTTAGCGGATGAGTGAAGTTGAGATGGGGTCTCATTTGGTAGCCCAGGCTGGCCCAAAACTCACTATGTAGCCCAGGCAGGCCTCAAATTCATGACGCTCCACCTGTATTAGGCCCACAGATGCTGGGATAAAAGGTGAGAGCCATCATGTCTGGCTCCAAGGAATATTCCTGAAAGCAGTCCATGGGGGTAGGGGGAAAGGCATTTTGGGGTACACCAACCAAAAGATAGCACGTTCTCCTGAAGCCAGAGGGCCAAGAGGACATAGCAAGCATGGGTCAGGTCATGTTCTATAAAATAAGAGGGGAAAAAAAGAAAGGAAGAAAGAAGGGAGGGAGGGAGGGAGGGAGAGAGAGGGATAAAATAAGTACCTGTTAGCTCTCAAGTTTGAATCTGAAAAAACATACTTTTGAGGAGTATGGGGAAAATACATTTGAATTATAAAATAATCTCTCTAGGGGGCCAAGGTAATCTCCAGTAAGGACAAGGCAAGCAGGAACCACCTAGGGCCTACACAGAAAGCTGCTTGCAAGGAAGCATCCATGGTCCCAGAACTCCTATACAGAGGTGAGAGGTGGAGGCCTGAGGGTGGCCCTGAAGCTCACTGGCCAGCCAGCCTGGAACACAAAGCATGCAGGAACAAGAGAGACCCTGCTTATTCCAACAAGGTGGACGGAGAGAACTGACTTCCTCAGGCTGTTCTTCCACACACTCACAAGTAATTAATCAGTTAGGATCCTGAAAACTTACTAAGAGGAGAGATATTTCACATTCATGGGTAGGTGGATGGTCAGTATCACTCATCCACGCAGGGAGCACAAGCTCAGTCAAATTGCTGCAGAGTTATTTTGTTGATCTCCACAGACTTTTCAGAGTTCAGAAGGAAAAGCCAAAGATCTGCAGTGGGAAACACAACACCGAGGAAGGTAACCAGAGGATGAACTGGCACCATCCAATTGCAAGATGCACAGAGACCATAACACAGTGCAGTCTTGGCAGAGAACAGACATGCAGGTCCAAGGAATGGAAGGAGAGAAGGGTGGGGCCCAGCAGATGAGCTGAGAGGCCTCTTACAGCAGAGCAAGGACCAAGTGGTGAAACAGTAATTTCTCAGAGCCAGTGCTTAAAAGAACTGAATGTCCATATGCAGGCACAAATGGATGGCTCTAGACACGGGCTTTACGTCTTTCACAAAGATTAGCTCAAAGTGGACCAAAAACCTAAAGGGAAATGTGAGGTCTCCTGAAACTCTCCGAATAAAAGCCAGGAGAGAATTCTGCTCAATTTCAGATTTGCTATTGAGTTTTCATATATAATTCTCACAGAATGACCCAAGAAAAATGGGATAAGTGAACGACACTGACATAAACACTGGGGACCCTGGGCTGGGGAGATGGCTTAGTGGGTAAGAAGCCGTGCAAGCATGAGACCTGAGTTTGATCCTCAGCAACACGAAGCCTTCAGGAGCGTTGGTGTTCACTTGTGAGCCCAGCACTGGGGAATCAGAGACAGGAAGGTCTCGGAGACGCACTGGCTCTCAGCTAGCCTGATCACTGACTTCCAGGTCCAATAAGAAACCCTGTAAATGGTTCATAAAAAACGACACCCAAGGTCAACCTCCATCTTCCGTAAGCATGTGCACACATGCTTACGTGTACCTGTGTACGCCCATCTGTGTGTGTGCGCACACACACGCATATACACAAACACAGGAAAAAACTGTTAAAAAGTTAAATCTGTTTTTTCAAAGTCTTTCTTAGATGAATGAAAAAGTCATAAATATCCATATGACATATGTGTGCTAATCGGCTTGTATCCATGTGACACGTGTACTATTCGGCTTGGATCCAAAATGAAGAATTTTCGTAACTCAACAAAAGGAACACAAGACACTTGATTAAAAACTTAGGCAAAGATCTCAACAAATCCCTTCTCAAAGAGACATCAGCATAGCGAAAAGTGTCCAGAAGGTAAACCGAGTCATTTGTATCACCAAGGACTTGCAAACTGAAACACCACGGAGAAAGAGATGTGTACCGATGAGGCTGGCTAGAGGCCAGTGCCAGGTGCTGGCAGGGAGGGGCCGACAGGAACTCTCGTTCATGGCTGGTCATAATGCAAACTGGCACAGCCTCTGTGGAAGACAGTCTGGCAGTTTCTTACAAAGCTAAATATAATCTTAGCATATGATCCATCAGTCATGCTCCTCAGTGTTTACCCAACTGAGTTGAAAACTTATGGCCACCCAGAAAACCTGCATATGAATGTTTATAGCAGCTTTGCTCATAATTGTATAAAATTCGGGGCAAGCAAGATGCCCTTGTAGGAAACGGGGAAATGAGTGGCAGTTTATCCGCCTGATGGAATAGTATTCAACAATCAAAAGAAACAGTCCACCGAGTCACAGAGAAGACACGGGTTAACAGCGGACACCCGTGGCTAGGATAGAATCAGAAATCCTGCAAGCACAGTGCTAAGAGAAAGAAACCACTTGGAAAAGGCCACATCCTGTTAAGGTTCTAACCAATGGGATTCTGGGACAGTTTAAACAACGTGGTGTCATTAGGGAGCTGGTGATACATTTGTATAGATGAAGCATAGAGGAGATTTAGACCTAGGAAGTATTTTATATCATATTCTAATGATAAATACATGGTACAAACCCGCACACACATTTGATGAGACCACAGGACTTCATAGCCTCAATTCAATATTCATACTCAGGATGGAAGGCAGTGACAACATGACTTAAATGAGTCACAGATGGAGGAAACAACCTCACTGCTGGGAAAGAGAGCTGAAGAAATGAACTGTGAGCCAAGAGAAAACCAGAGGCACGTGAGCACTGTGTTGCAGGTGATAAAGCTGTGTCTCAGGGTGGTGCAGGTTATGAAGCCCCTCCATGGGCTTGGTACGGTAGTCCATGCCTGTAATCCCAGCGTTCTTACGGCAGGAAGTGGAGACCAAAGAACCCCTGGAAGGTGGCAGGTCTGCCAGCCTGATATACACAGTAAGAGACCCTTTCTCAAAGGAAGTAGCAGGTGAGGCCTGATCCCCCCCAGGTGGTCCTTTGATCTCTATACATATTCTGTGGACTGAGTGAGTACACACTCACATGTAAATACGCACTGAACTTCTCACCCTACCAAGAGCTGGGAATGATGGCAAACAGATGTCTAATGGTAACAATCAGGTTCTTCTTTGTCATTGCAAGAACAATCTAAAACAATTTAGGTGGGGCTGGAGAGATGGTTCAGTGGTTAAGAACACTGGCTGTTCTTCCAGAGGACCCGGGTTCAATTCCCAGCACCTACATGTAGCTCAGAACCATCTGTAACTCCAGTCCCAGGGATCCAATATCCTCTCCTGATCCTCATGGGTGCAAGACACACAAGTGATGTATAGACGTATATCCAAACTACCCACACACATAAAATAAAAATATTTTTAAAAATTAAAACAAGCTAAAATCTAATCCAAGTTGCAATGTATTAGAGTTGAACCTTCAACATGAATTCGTGTTTAATAAACAATTTAAAGACACATGGCTGCATATAAATATTATAGGTAAATATGTATCCTAATACTTAGATTTCTGTCACTGTGTCAAGATATCTGAGATAAACTGTGTTGGTTAGTTCTGGTCAATTTGACACAAGCTAGAGTCATCAGAGAAGAAGAAACCTCAGCTGAGAGAGTACTACATCAGACTGGGCTGCGGACAAATCTGTGGGGCATTTTCTTAATTGATGATTGACGTGGAAGGGCCCAGACCACTGTGGATGGTGCCAGCCCTGGGCAGGTGGTCCTTCCTGCGTGCTATAAGAGATCAGGCTGAGCAAGCCATGGGGAGCAAGCAGCAAAGCACTGTCCTCCATGGACACTGCCCCAGTTCCTGCCCTGCTTGCCTTCCTGTCCTGACTTCCTCCCATGGTGGACTTTGATGTGGAAATGTAAGCAAAACAAACCCTTTCCCCTGCATCTTGCTTTTGGTGATGCTGTCTTATCACAGCAATTAAGACCCCTGAGTTGTAAGGTAAGGCATGATGGTATTGGGAGTGAGTGATTAGCAAGGCTGTTCATACAGTAGTCAGGAAGCAAAGAGCCCAGGAAGACACCAGGGAGAAGGTACCTTCAAAGACACTCCCTTAATGACCCCCTTCCTCCAACAAGGCCCCATTTCCCATATGCAATCCGACCACGAATAAATACATCCCTGAATTTACCTCTTGATGAAGTGAAAGCCCTCACGATCTAATCGCTTTTTCAATCACACCTTTATTTGGGGATCAGCTTTTTATATGTGAGCCTTTGGGGACAGGACATTTTGTACCTGCACAGTAACCCAAGGGTTGCTCTAAGCAGAAGTGGTCCCAGAAGTATGGGTATCCTAGAACCTATGAACATAACTTGCACTCAGGTTTTGGAAGGCAATCTCTTAGCTGTAACCCCCTGAAAAAGCAAAAGCAACACATACTGGCACAGAACAGGCATTACCATTCCAAAAGGAGGAAAGGGGGTGTATTGAGCAAGACTGGACCAAGGCAAGACCAGAACCAAGCTGGGAAAACTCCATCTCTGATGTCAAATAGCTTCGATGGCTCCACCCTTCCAGCTTTACTGATGCAGCACACTTCTGTCTTGGGCTGGTATCACTCCCTGTTTACAACTTTCCTTGGCAGGTATGCTGTGGCATCTCCAACATCTTGGGGTCTGTGACACTATCCAGACTTTACCTTCATAGCTTCATACAACGGCCTCCCTGGACCTCCAAACAGGGAGTCCCCTCGTACATAGCTGGCCGCGGCAGCTTTCCTTAACCATGGAGGAAGACTCCACAGTTCATTTACTCCTGAACTCTTGATCACTCTAAAGCGAGAACCATGTGTCCGATGTTGCCAGATTCCTTTGTCTGCTTAGCAGGGAACCTGGTCCCCTCCTTGAACTATATTTGCATGAGCATCGAGTTGTTGTTGCTCTTTAAGAACAGGTGATTCCTTAGGCCTTTTCTCTTTACAAGTTGCAGAATTAACTACATGGGGCCTTGCCCTGGGGGCACCATCCCTTTTTTTTTTCCCATTTGTCCTATCTCTTTCATCTTATACCAAGGTTCCAACATTAAATTTCCTGGTGTTCTTTTTCTCCAAAAAAAATGTACATTTTTCCCCTTATTGTTTCTTTTCACTGTGGATCTTCGTAAGTGATCACTAATGGCCACTTGACACAGTCAATACTAGGTTGTCTTGAAATCGCCTCTGCTGACAACATCAGTTCAAAAATCTGCAGATTCTTAAAACAAGGGCACAAAGCAGGCACAGTATTTGCCAAAACATAACACCTGGCCTCTAACCCCGTTGTTAATATTGTTCCCATCTAAAACCATTTGAACTGGGCTCCATAGTCCACCTCGATCTCAGCACCACTGACTTCCAAGCTCCCACGAGGGCCCCATTAAGCTCCACTTACACTGAATCGCTTTTCTAGTCCAAAGTCCCAACATCTTCCACAATTCTCCTGGCCAGGTCTGTCACAGCCATAGCCCCCTCCCTAGTACCAATTTCTGTTTTAGTTACTTTTCTATTGTCATGACAAAGTTGTTAAAAATCATAAAGAAGAAGCAGGAGGCAACCGATATTCTCTGTGAGAGATTTATTAGGAGGGTATGGAGGAAGGGGTGCCCTGAGAGAGAGAGAAAGAGAAAGAGAGTGAGTAAAAGAAAGTAAGAGAGAGAGAATAAGAGAGGGACCACCTGTCGGTATTGGCCCTTTTAAGGGGCACGATAACCATGTCTTCCAGGTGTGGCCACCCGGCTGGCGACACATGATGATGACATAGGTTGCTGGGGAACCCAGGAGCAGGTTGTGTTCCAAAATACTAACATTCTTCCCTTTTTCTATAATTAAAAATGGGGAGCTTGGGCTGCTTTTTATAAGGTAAGTTAAAGTATATAAATTTAGGCTCCTTGGAAGCAGCTCTTGGTTGTCATGCAAGAGATTGAGAGAAAGAGAAGAATTATAGCAACAAAATGGTTACATTGCAAGGTCAAGAGTAAGGGAAGCCTCTGCCCTGGAAAATTTAGGGTAGAGGGTTGTCAATAGAGAGAGTTGCCAGCCATGCAAGGCAGCAGGTAGGGACTGGGGAATGCTGGGAGAACCTGGAGCCACTTGTCCTGGTCCTGAAGCACACCACTTCAGCCTTTTGTTAACAACAAGTGAATAACAGGCGCAGATTCTCTTCTGGCTACTTCCTGCTGACACTGGGGACGCTGTAGGGAGGTCAAAAGGCTGAAATGTTGGCCAAATCCAGGAAGCATAGGCTGCTTTGATGCTTTCCAGGGTCTGCAAGAACATCCATGGCTGGGAGGGAAGGTGCAGGTCCAGCTTGTTGGAAGTCTGTGAGGTCAGAGTTGAACACCTGTAGCTGCTTTGGCACTGTTGTGGCTATAGGAAACATCTGTGTCTGGCAGGACACTGAAACACATATATAGGCAAAAGATAAAGTTGAGTAGGGAGAAAATCCTGTAGGTATAAATTGAAAGGTTTGGATTGATGAGGCTTGTACATGGGAACCTCTGTCTACCTGGAGGGACCTTTATTTACCCAATCTCTGGCAATATTTAAAGAAGGCTTTGTTTTTGATCTCTCATTGAGGTGAGGTTTGGTTACAGAAGCGTGCCAGCTGGCCCTAGGTGTAGAAACTTAAAATTCTCCAGAGGAGATCCTATCTGGAAGGACGGGTGTCTGGGCGTCTCCCATTGGGGGCAGAGAAGTCAAGACCTTCCAAGGTGTCCCAAGGGAAGGTGTGACTCTGAGCGAGGTCCTACCTGGTCAATAGCTCATCAGCTTTTGGCCAGGGACCGGGGCACGGTGCCCGGTGACACAGCCGAAAGCACACTGCTGCCTAGCGCTAGGTCTTCCCACAAGCGAGCGAGAGAGGGGGAGGAAGAGCCATGTGGGAGTGAGGACCTTCCCATGAGCAAGTGAGTGAGAGCAAGCGAGCGAGGGAGTGAGCGAGGGGGAGAAGGAACCATATGAGAGAGGGGACGTACCGCCCAAGGGAGAACGTGACCCTAAAATGGAGGTCAGCATAGAGGGTCAAACCTAGACAATTAAGGCTACGGCTGAGGGGGGGTCCCTCTGTCTCAAAAGATAGTAGGAAGTTGCCGGAGCTCTGCGGTTAAGCTTCCCCTACCAAGAGAGGTGTTTATGCTGAGAAAATGGAGTGAACTCACCAATTTAGCGGCTGGTCAATAAAGAAAAGTCACCAATCCAGCCAGTGATTGCATGCAGTAAACAGCAGTCTGGTAGCCAGGAAAGGAAGTCCCAAAACCAGGGAAAGGGGAGGAGTCCCGCCTTTTGAGATAGGCAATTAGTGCAGCACTTATCTGGAGTCCAATTGACCTGAGAGGTGGATGTAGGTGGACTTTCTGCAGCTTACAAGAAGTACTTTTAAATTTTAAGAAGGAGATAAAACTTTAGACATGTTAGTATCACAATTGTATTCTTGCATTGAGAAAAAGGCAGTAGACATACATATTTGTGTTAATAGCATAAGTATTTTTTAAGGTGAACTCTGAAAAGGCAAAAGCCTTTTATGAAGTAAAAGGGAAACTCACTTGATCTTAACTTTTAGTATAAGCATACACATTATGGAGGCTTGCAATCTTGAGCTTAGGACCATAATAGTAGAATAGTGGTATAGTGGAATGTTTTTGTATCAGAGTTAGATTAATAAATTAGAGCCCTATTAATAAAGGTCAAAACTCTGGACAGTCAATACAACAGTAGCATAACAACAGGAAGAAATATTAAGCCTTTTTACCTATTTAAGATACCTTAAATCACCTTAGACCTTGTAACCTTTATAACTTGCATTTACCAACCTTAAAACATTTTTTAGACCCTCAAACATTTATAAATTGCATTACCAACCTTAATACACATTTTTAGACTTCAAACATGTATAACTTATATTTACCAGTTAAATATATTTAACTTAAGTTAAATATATTTAATAACTTAATATATTTAATAACTTAAGTTAAATATATTTACTTATATTTAACTTAAGACACTTTTTAAGACTCTCAAATATGTATAACTTGTATTTATTAACCTTATGACATCTCCCAAATATGTTTTCTGAGAGGGACCTTTGTATTTAATTATTTGCCATGAGACATAGTTGAAACTGCTATGAACATTTATTGTCCTTTAGCTAAAGGGATGGTAAGAGGTTTTATTTAGGCCTGTTTCTTGAGTCTGGACTGTGTATAGGCCTGAAAGTAGCAGCTCTAGGACTTAGGCTTAAGGCCTGGTCTCCTCTACATATAAAGAGAACTGGGAAGGCACCTGAAGTCTCTGTGTAGGCCTGAAAATAGCAGCACTAGTACTTTGGCTTAAGGCCTGGTCTCCTGCATATTAAGAGAACTGGGAAGGCACCTGAAGTCTCCCAACACAGAAGTTGGCAATATGTCTGTGGGACCTCATTCTGAGGTCAAAAACAGACCTGTGCGAGAGCTGTGGAGGTTGCAAAGTCAAGGAGCCACCTGTCCTCCGCCAGGCCAATGAGCTAGAAGGCTGGAAGTGTCTGTGCTCTTGTGCTGGTTGAACCTCCATGGCTGGACACAGAGGACAAGCCTGCTTGGGAGCATTTTGACTTCCAGAGGCCAGTTTGCCAGCAGCCAGTTTTGGCATGTCAGCAGCAGGATCAGCATCCATTTGGCAGCATTTGAACACATCACCTGGCAGAACAGACTTTTGGCTATGCAAACTTGTGGGAACACCAGCAGCTTCAGAACGCAAGCTAGGTCTAGAGCCTTTCGGGATGGCTCAATTTTTACCAACTCCTATACCAACTCAATGACCATCTTCAGATGTTTATTAAAAATTGCAATGAGACCATGTTCATCAGATCTCTGACAAGCTTGAGGGCCAGCATATCTGAGTTACTTTGTCTGTCTTTATCATCTGCTTTAAACTGTGTCCTATAAAACAGAATTCTATACTGGCATATTCCTTAGGTGCATGTTTTAGAACTATATATTTTAAGTAGCCTAGGCTTAACCTTAAAAAAAAAAAAAACCTAAACAAAGACACTAGGTAAAGCTCAACATCTTAACCAACTGCAGTCGTTAGCGTAGCTTTAAGTCTGCTCTTTCTGAACTAAAATCAAAGCAAACCTTTTAATCAGATACAATTCATAAGAGGCTAGCAAATCTTGCTGATCCTACCACCTTGCATTAAAATTGAACAGTAAAAAGCTTTGCACTTAGCACTAATCAGAGGCCTGACAGACCCACACAAAAATGATTGCAAACCCATGGCTCCACCCTCCTTATCTCTGGACCAACATGGCGGCTGGCCATGTGTAACTGAACTCAGCTGGAAGCCCTAAACAAATATGGCAGCAAAACTACAGCTCCACGTTCTATATCCCTGAACCATCATGGCGGCTAGCCACATGTTAGCACAGGCTATGACTGACAATACCAAACATAGCCATTAGGTGCTGCTGATGGCGTTGTTACCTCCCATAACCAAAAGTCCTAACATTGTGATCAAATAAATTTTAGAACCAACTGCATAACAGAACAGTACAGAACAATTTTAAACTGTATGGATTATTTTAGCCATACCAAACCTATCAGCCAGAATTTTTTCCCTTTAAAAGAGCATAAGAAAACATTTTGCAATGAAGAATTCTAAGTTACTGTTTTCTGCCTTCTGCTCATGGACCAGATAGAGGCTCTAAGCCACTCCTGCGTGTCATGGCCGCCTGCCCTGGCCCTTTGTCACCATCTTGGCTATGATGGTGGTGGACTCTTAACTCTCTGAAACCACAAGCCTCCAAGTTCAATGCTTTCTCTTATAACCTGCCTTGGCCATGGTGTTTTGTGATATCAATAGAAAAATAATTAAGATAGATTCTTTAGAGAGATAACTATGCCAAGAAAGAATGTGATGAGTCTGGAGAATGAAATGGCGGGAAGTGAGAAGGTGCTTAAAAAGCCAAACTTAACTGAGAAGAAAACAAAATCACAATAAAGCAAAGTGAGAGAATGGAAACAACCCAAAGGAGATTGTAATGGTCCAAGCTAGAGCAGCAGCAAAGCATGCCACATGGGGTACGGCCCAAGTCTCCAAACCAGGCATCAGTGCATCCATGTGGACAGACCCAACAATGAAGAACAAGCAAGTGAGTGTTCCCTCTGGACAACGGCAAGGACTTCCTGTGCTTAACTCCATCACCTCAGTGTGGAGAGGAAGCACCAGGCAACTTCCCAGAGAGCAGTCGGACAGAAGCTGACCACCTCAGAAGCTCAGCACCACTACCACCACCTACTCCAGCTGTGGTGAGTCACGCAGACACACGCACCCCAGCGCACAGCATGTGCCCCAGCGCACAGCACGTGAGCTTTTTGCTCCTGGACCCTCTTCCCACCTAATATGGTCCTTTCCCATCATGAGAGGAATACCGTATAGATACCAAATGAGGGATATTTGGAAAAATCCCTTGTGAGCACTCCTCAGAATGCTCAAAATTACCCCAAAACATAAAATAACATAAAAGTATTAGTGTAGCTCTTACTTCTTCTCAAAGAAGCATCTTTTTGCCACAAATGGAGACCGTTACCAAGAAGCACGACTGGTCAGAATGCAGAGCACAGCTACTGTTGGGGCCTCAGTAAATAACATCTGCAACACAACCTCTGTACCTAAGGCTTGGGAGCCATCTCAGAAGAGGGGGCGGGAAGACTGTAAGCGCCAGAGCATCAGGGAGTCTGCTAAGAGATTGTGCCTCTTAGAAATGTCAGAGAGGTTTCACCTGTGATACCTCAAAAATATGGCTGCCTAAGACCAGAATAAGGACAACATCAGTAGACATAATAACATGGAAGGGGAAGTCTCACAGCACCCCCACCACACCCCTAAATAAAGAACTGCAGGCAACTAAGGAATGCTGAGTGCAGAAATAGCTTTCCCAGGGATGAGTCTCCTAATGGGTTGTCCAATATAGCAAGTGGCCAGCCCTGAGATCATATACAAAAAACTACACACCCTCAGCAAGCTGTGTTTATTGTATGTAACAATAAAAGCTAAAGAAAAAGAGGCTAGGGGTTGCAGAGTGGGAAAGGAGGGGAATACATGCATTGCAGGGGTTGGAGAGAGAAAAGGGGAGGGGAGAAACAAAATCATATATCAATTTAGAAATAAAAATTATTTAAAAAACAAAAGAAGAACCTGGTTTCCTTTACCTTTTCTATGACCGAATTCCTCGCCTGGAGAAAGGGCAGCTTACAGGAGAAAAGATTTGGCTTATAGTTGTAGGTTTCAGCTCATTATTGCAGGGAACTCAAGGCTAAAGGAACAGAGTATGCAGCCAGGCACAACACCGTCGAGCAGAGAGAGAATGAATGAACACATCCGTGATGCACTCCGCTCACTCTCTCTCCTCATGTATAGTCTAGACCCTGTTGTGGTGTTCAAATCCACTGGGAAGGACCAAAGGCTTAGACCCAATTCAAATTTAGATTAGACGAATTAATTCTCATTAATTCTCACTGCTAGCGAGGGACAGCAGCCTTAGAGCTAACAGTGCCCGCTGTGCAGATGAGAGGTTAAGGGCAGACGTCAGAGAGGTGTGCATTACAAATACCCATGGGATTCACTGGGCAAGAAAATTGTTTGACTTCCCTCAGTTGTCTTTTGCTTCCTGATAGACAGTAATAAAAGACCATTCCGTCCCTTTCCCACAGCGATAAACAGGCTGTACAGAACCAGAGGCAACAGTTAATGCCTCAGAGCCCGTTTATCCTGGCTTATCTCACCTGCAGGCCACTAGGATCTCCCAGGCACTCCAGAGCAAAGGGTCAGTGGCTCTTAGGGATGCCTGACTCCATAAGTCCCTTTAGCCATCACTGGGGACCTGTGGAAATCATTACTCAGGCCTGAGCACTCTAGTGACTGAGAGAGAGCAGTTCATTTCTAGGCAGGCGAAAACACAGGGCCATCATGTGAGGACTGGCTGTCATGTCCTTACAACCCAAACCCAGGAATGGTGCCTCACACTGTGCACTGAATATTCGCACATCAACTGATGGAATCAAGACAGCTCCCTGCAAGCCATGCCCACAGATAACCCCTCATGGAGACTCCCCAAGAGGACCCTAGACTGTGTCAAGTTGACAATTTAACCCATTACACTGAGAAACTGTGGGACTTTGGGACACAGGACAGGGAATGCAAAGGGGATTTGTAAAAGGGAAAGGGTGTTAGGGGAGGTGTGAGAAAGCCCCTTTGAAGTAAAGAATGGCCAAGATCAAAAACTCAAGTGAGAACACCTGCTGGAGAGGAGCGGAGAAAGGGGAACCCTCCTCCACTGCTGGTGCGAATGTAAACTTGTACAACCACTTTGGAAATCAATCTGGCGCTTTCTCAGACAATTAGGAATAGTGCTACCTCAAGATCCAGCTATACCACTCCTAGGCATATATCCAAAATATGCTCAAGCATACAACAAGCACATTTGCTCAACCATGTTCATAGCAGCTTTATTTATTAATAGCCAGAAGCTGGAAACAACCCAGATGCCCCTCAGTTGAGGAATGGATACAGAAATTGTGGTACAGTTACACAATGGAATACTACTCAGCAATTAAAAACAAGGAAATCATGACATTTGCATACAAATGGTGGGAACTAGAAAAGATCATCCTGAGTGAGGTATTCCAGAAGCAGAAAGACACACACAGTATATACTTACTCATAAGTGGATATTAGACATATATATAGGATAAACATACTAAAATCTATACACCTAAAGAAGCTAAGCAAGAAGGAGGACTCTGGGTAGGACTCAATCCTCATTCAGAAAGGCAAAGAGGATGGACATCAGAGGAGGGAGAAAACAGGGAGCAGGATAGGAGCCTACCACAGAGGGCCTCTGAAAGACTCCACCCTGCAAAGTATCAAAGCAGATGCTGAGACTCATAGCTAAACTTTGGGCAGAGTGCAGGGAATCTTATGAAAGAAGGGGGAGACAGAAATACCTGGAGGGGACAGGAACTCCACAAGGAGATCAACAGAACCAAAAAATCTGGACACAGGGGTATTTTCTGAGACTGATAGTCCAACCAAGGACCATTCATGGAGATCACTTAGAACCCCTGCACAAATGCCCATGGAAGCTCAATGTCCAAGTGGGTTCCCTAGTGATGGGAACAGGGGCTGTCTCTGACATGAACTCAGTGGCTGGCTCTTTGATCACCTCCCCCTCAGGATGGTGCAGTCTTACCAGGCCACAGAGGAAGACAATGCAGCCAGCCCTGATGAGACCTAATAGGCTAGGATCAGATGGAAGGGAAGGAGGACCTCCCCTATCAGTGGACTGGGGGAGGGGCATGGGTGGAGAAGAGAGAGGGAGGGTGGGGTTGGAAGGGGAGGCGGGAGGGAGCTAAGGTGGGATACAAAGTAAGTAAACTGTAATTAATAAAAATAAAATATAAAAAAATAAAGAAAACATGAGGGTGGACCTGAGCTGACAGGACTGCGGCCACAAAGGTTCAAGTGTTCTGACAAAGGTACCGCCCAAAACTGGAACGTCGAAGCTGAAGAAAACCACGGAGTGCTGTAAAGGTCACTGCCTTTAGAACAGAATGGAAATAGATAGGTCTTCTAAAATTAAAAACATTTTATATTTAGAGCATCAGCTTGGGCTGGCGAGATGGCTGAGTGGGGACAGGTACTTGTATAAGCCCGACAGACTGAGCTCTAAGCCCGGAACCCCGGAGAGGCAGAGGAAGGAGAGAGAGGACCCATACAGCTGTCCTCTGACTGCCCTGTGCACCCAGTGTCACACGCTGATCAACTTAAAAATCTAATTAAAAAAAAGTCAACTTTAATTTTTTTTTTCTTAAAATATTTTAAAACATACATTAAGACATACTTTTGGAAACTGGTTGTTGATACATGTGCCAGCCTGGATGTGCCTTAAGAGCAGTGTGCTCTCTGAAAAGTCTCTCTCGGGGCAACACACATATAGTTCTCATTAGCTGACATTTTCCATTGCTAGGGGTGGGACCTGGGACTGCGAGCATGTGGCGCTGAGTCAAACCTCCAGGCCTTAAACATAATTCAAAAGTGATAAAATTGTGGAAATGAAGGCAAATTAGTGTTTTCCAGGAACCAGAGGTGAAATACTGTACAGAGTCTGCTTGCAGTACCATAAAAAACGGCCCCTGTTGGTCATAAAGATGGAGATTCACACTGGGTGTGGTGGCACATGTTTTTAATAACAGCATTCAGGAGGCAGAAGCAAGCAGATCTCTGAGTTCAAGGCCAGCCTGGGATGCGTAGTGTGTTCCAGGACAGCCAGGGCTGCGTAGAGAAACCCTGGCTCAAAACAAACAAACAAACAAACAAACAACAAACAAACAAGCAAATGAACAAAACTGGAGATCCATGTGCAGGCCTACTAAGAGACAGCATCGCATCAGTGCAGCTCTGATGAGGTTCTTCTGTCCCACCATCTGCCGCACGGTGGAAAGAAGGCTGTGGGGTAGACACTGTGAGTCAGGAAGCTAGATTGCCGTGCAGGGGCCCAGGCTTGCTTCCTCAGGAGCCACAGTCATTTCCTTCTAGGGGCCTTGCCCTCTCCAGGACTTAATTACTTCCCAGAAGGTTACAGCCCCTGCCAAGGTCACCCACCTACCAAAAAAACAAAAATAAAAACAAAAATACAAGCCTTCACCACAAGAACCCTTAGGAGACAACCTGCAGCAGATAGGGGTGAGACTGCTTGCTGGCTGGACGCAGGTGTGTGGACCCATTGAAAGATGGCTGTACAACGAAATCCCACCCCCATAACACACCAAAACAAAAGCCAGAGGCAGCTAATTAAAGTGCAGTCAACAGCACTATGCCATTGCCAGCCTCCTCATTTTCACGCTGTGAGAGAGAGGTCCCCACTAGGGGAACCGGGATAAGGGTGTGCTAGAGTCTAGGTTCTACCTTTGCCACCTCCTGTGAGTCTAATTTTTTTTTTTTAAGTTAAAGTACATTGAAAGTCTGCTTCGTGGGCCAGGGATAGAGCAATGATAGAGCACTTGCCTAATATGCAAAGCTGTGGGCTCAATCGTCAACACAAAAAAATAAAGTCTTGATATTCTAATAAAGCAGAGCGTCTCATCACACACTGTGTCCCATGACATGACTGCATGACGGACAAAATGTAAAGCTAATCGTTTTAATTGGCATTAGAGAGGAAACAAAATCAGGCTAAAATTGATGAGGACATGACACCAAGGCAGGAAGAAGCTGGTTGATTTAAAGGCCTAAATGGTTTCCTCTGGTACTCTCCACAGGAGGACAGCAAACAGCTACCTGGAGAGGTTGTGGCCCCAGAAAGCTGAGTCCAGAGCAGCAGAGAGAACTGTGGGCTGGAAGGGAGTGACACCAGATCTATAGAAAATGCTCTTGGGAATGTCGGCCTGTGTCTAAGCCTCTGTGGGGCATGTTAAGGCCTCACAGGCCTCAGTACCAAGAGCCTGGACAGTCAGTCAGGGCAGAGCTGGAACCAGCTGCTCAGCAAGGGGGAGATGGGATTTGAAGTCTAAATTCTGCAACCTGAGAATCTGGGCCTTTAATTTCTACACTTAATTATTACCATTTCCCTCACACCAAAGAAGGGCCTGCTGTGCTGTGGGCGGGAAGCCCTTGCCTGAGGCTTTGTTCAGGTGGCTCCCTTGGGAAGTTGCTGCCTAACAGGAGGACCTTGCTGTAGGCATCAAGACCAGTTCTCAAAACTAGAGGAGAACCCAGTGAATTTGCCACTAATTTCCTTACTCTCTGGGGGGAGAAAACAGGTGAACACTCTTCAGAGAAGACAGTCAGATCCAGGACGTGTGCAGCAGTCTCCCACCAGGCCCATTGCAGAAGCTGGAACTACCAGGGGTTCAAGGAGAAGAAAAATACTACCCGGAGGCTGTGGCGATAGCTCCGTTGGGAAGGTGCTTGCCACCTGGTAAGCCTGAGGACCTGAGTTCAATCCTCAGAACTTACATGGGTACAAGGACAAAAGGCATGGTGGCATGCACTTGGCATCCTGGTGCTGGGGTTTGGGGGACAGGCGGCTCTGGGGTGCCCTTTGCCAGCCAGCCTAGTCTACTTGGTGAACTCTAGGCCAATGAAGAACCCTGTCTTAAAAATAAAAAAAAAGTGGGCAGCATCTGAGCAAGACATGTAAGGTAGCCATTCTCCCTCCATAGGCATCGCACACCTCCACACGCGTACACAGGCACACACATGACGTGACTCGTGATGAAAACTTAAAAAGTCACAACTAGCCAAGCAACAGAAGACCCTCGCTTCAAAAGAACCTGATTCGAACTTTAAGTATTAATACATACATATATATATATATATATAAACAATCAAAGGAAAAGATCGAGATGATTGCTGATTTCCAATGGGCTCATGTGGATAACTGATCGTAAGTTGAAAACACCACAAGGTAAAATGCAATGTGCATTTAGCCGGCCATCCTAGCTTGGCCACCGTACACTGTGGAGAGCCTTCTCTTTCCTGCCCAGCCTCTGGAGAATGTCACATGGCAGAGTAACCGGAAGTCAAAACCTGAAAGGAGTTTGTTGCTAAAGGCGAAGTGCACCCAGCTGCAAAGCTGGAGGGTCCGAAGTTGAATCGTGGATGTCTGCAGATATGCTTCCTCCATAAAAAAAAAGTGAAGAAAGAGAGAAAAAAGAAAGAAAGAAAGAAATAGAAAAAAAGAAGAATGAAACAGAATCCCAGAACTGGAAAATTCACTGTCCGAAATGATCTATTCCTGTCATAAAAATTAATTCAAGATGGGCTATAGTTCCTAGGGCAGTAGCTCAGTAGTACAGCTCTGTGCAGCTTGCACAAGACCCTGAGTTCAACTCCCAGACTGGAGCGTATTTGCTAGGATCACAGGCCTCGGTGTAAAGACCTTCCAGAAACTCCAGACTGTAGCACAGGAGGAAGTCTCTATGACCTTGGGATGGCAATGCAACTTTTCAGATATGACACCCCAGACATAATCTGTAAAGAAAAGGCTGAAAAATTGGAGTTCATTAAAATTATTCTAGTCTGCCGAGTGACCTTATCAAAGAAGGAAAAGACAGGCCACAGAGCAGAATCAGAATATCTGCAATAGACCTGTTACCAAAGCGAACAAGAACTGTCCACACTCAACCTGAGGAAAATGGAGAATCTGATTGAAAATAGACACTCCATCAAAGAAGACGCATGGATGAAATATAAGCACAAGGAGAGACATTTGACATCACTGACAACAACAACAACAACAACAACAATAATAATAATAATAATAATAATAATAATAATAAAATCAGTGAAATGTCAACACACACCACCAATTTCCAGAACACTGATAGCACCAGACGCTGGTGAAGGTGTGGGACCCTAGGAACTCCCACAAGCTAGAAGGAATGCAGAATGGCCAATCACTCAGGAAGACAGACTGGCATTTCTTACCAAACTAAACATATTTTTCACCATATGATCCAGCAACCATGTTTTTTGGTTCTTGCCTAAAACAGTTAAAAAACAAAACAACAACAACAAACCTGCACATGGATTTTTAAATTGATACTTCATTCATAATCTATCAAAATTGGAAGTAGCCAAGATGTCTGTCAGTGGGTCCATGGATAAACAGACTATGGCACAGTCATACAATGGAATATTACTCAGTTCTAGAAGGAAGTGTACCATCAAGCCACAAACAGACCAGCAGGGCCTCAGGTACTTAACACAGGGAAGAAAGCCCATCTGAAATGGCAACTTACTACACAGAGATTCTGGGGGGAGTGCTCAAAGACCCTAAGCATATAGCGCAGAATGGGACAGGGCTTGGAACAGCATGTGGGAGCGCTCTGCACTTTTCAAGTTTGCAGCAAAAGGATGTCATTCTCAGGCAAGCTGTGGCGACGGTGAAATTACCAGTGTTTTCCAGAGATTGGCAGGGAAAGAGGGATGAGTGGCGAAGTCTTCTTAGGGTGGAGAGATGCTTGGAATGCAATGTGCGTGTCATTATAAATCTGCTCAAATGCACAGAACGTCCAACAAGAATGAGGCAGACTGTCAACGATACAGGGTTCGGTTGGTGTAGCCCCGGAGACGCAGGGTCATTAATCATGCCAAATGCACCGCTGTAATGAGGAGCTGATAACTGGGGAAACGCAGCTCCGTGGGGCCGGAGAGTCTCAGAAATCCCCTGCCTTCTGCGCACTTCTAGCTGAAGCTACGCTGGAAAAGTAAAGGATAATAAAAATAACAACCAAGAAATAACGACGGTCTTGGGGAAATGAAATCTAAAGGAACTTTTTTAGCATGCTACCCATATCACAAAAGAGAGAGAGAGAGAGAGAGAGAGAGAGAGAGAGAAGAAATTCTTGTGTGAAGGGGGTGATGAAGCAGGATTACTCTGACACAGGAAGGGGCACTGAAAATATGCTATGTGGAAATGGCCCAACTACTCTCCCTAAAAAGTAATTAATTGTCCGATGGCAGTCGATGGGGCTGCATTAGTTACGTTTCTGTTGCTGTGGTAAGATGCTGAGATTGAAGTAACTTTTAGGAGGAAGGATTTACTTGGGTTTAGCGTTCCATCACCACAAGGGACACGCAGCGGGAGCAGGAAGCTGAGCGCTCACCTCCTCAAATGCTTGTGATGGCAATGATGTGCCCCTCATGGGGAGGAGTGCAATGCGGAGGGTGCATTTTAGGCGGAGCACTCCACCGTCACTTACTCTCTGCACGCCTGCCGGTTTGGATAGGTTTCTGGATGTGGAAATAACCCTTTATCTCCAAGTAAAGGAGAGCAGGCCTGAGTCCCCAGCTTAGAGAGGGCTCAGTGGAAAATGTGTATTAATGTGTTTGTACATGTTCGTGTTTACAGTCACCTGCGTTACATACACATATGTGTGTGCATACATGGACTCACAGACATAGTCACATATTAAACAATGTATGTGAGTCTGGGCAGCATAAAGGAATTCACTGTACTATTCTTCGTTAAGCACTTTATTAGTATTTTTAGTTAGCATGCAAAATGATAAGAGATTTTTATTAAGCTGTTTCCCCACAGATATTCATTATACTCTGTTCATATTTGCCTTCTGTCTTCCCAGTCTTCTGATTTTCTTCCTCCTCCAAAATGACCCCTTTCTACACACTCTCTGTCTGTTTCTGTCTCTCTGTCTGTCTTTCTGTCTCTCTCTTTCAAGTTTGGCGATAAGCCAGAAAATTAGAAATGGTTTATTGAGGGGAACGGTGGAATATAGGCGAAATGAAGGTAGAGAGGGGAACTGCTGGAGGCAAAGGGTTCAAGCAGTTAGCAGAGTGGCGGTTCTGGAAAATGAGGGGTTGGGGAAAGATTAATTAAAATGGAGTGTGCTCGAAGAAGATGATTTTGCAACCTGAGTAAAAAATATAAGAGGGGACAGTAGAAGTCATGAGAAGTGAATAAACAGGAGGAGTACTGGGACCTAAGCAGAGAAGGGGCGTGGTGTGAGGGAGGGGAAACAAGATGGGTTAACCAAACTACGAATGGATGGAAAAGCCATCAGATTGTAAGAAAGTAAATACATATGTATCTATCAATGTAGAGGTATGGATGACCAAAACTGCTCCCAGAGACATGGGTTATTAAACGAAGGTCTCAATGCTAGGTACAGGATATCTCCATGTGAGTCACTGGTCAGAGAGGCCCAAGAGGCACTCAGAACAATAGACGCTATTGCCACTGCTCTTGGCTGCGCGGCGTGATCAGACGGCAAGACAGCATTGCTAAAGACATCAAACGCTTTGGTTGCGGGATGGGAAATCAGTCTTGAACTGAGCAGGAAACTGTCTCCCTGCTAGCTAGCTTTCGTGCTGTTAAGGTGCTACCCCAAGCTGCTTTGCGAGAAAAGTCATCGATGGTCATTTACCCAAGGGTGCAGACCCTCCATGTTACAATGCAGACCTTGCCAGAAGGTGTGCCCTCTAGAAGAGTGGTGGCCAGACTGTGGACGGGGTAACCAGTGCTTTCTGATTGCATGTGAAGACTTGCTCCACAAAAGGGAATTCATGCTTGGTACTCTAAACATGGTCAAGACCCATGGCTAGGGGGGTCAATAGGTATAGCTTTACGTGCTTCTTTCTGCCTTGGTCAGGGAAGTCTATTTTTTGCAGTGGGTAGTGGTTAAAGCAGAAATGCACCACTGTTCAAAATGCTGAAAATAAGTGACTGTGAGTGCTCAGCCGTAGAGGAGACAGCTCATCAGCACTCCCCTTCCTCCCACCCCACAGGGCTCAGGGAGCGTCTCAGAGAGAGGCGAGAAAGAATTAAGAAGCGGAGGAGGGTTGTGCTGTGCTGTGCTCTGGATAGAGCAGGACTGAGGCACATACAAGTAAACATCAGCTCTGATCATCTGCACAAGATTAAGCCGGTGAAAGATCTCAGTATGGAGGGGTGGGGGTGGCGTGGGGATGAGGCTCCTGAGGCTCCACCCCCAACTGAGGAGCTATTGGCAGTTGATGGATGCTGAAGGAGGGAGAGCTGCTTTTCTTTTGGTGGTGGTGGGGGGTGACCCCTGGTAGGTTGTCCATGCCCCAATAGGCATGCACGTGCAAACAGCTCTAATTGGATTCAGATGTTGAATGTACATTAAAATAAATAAATAAATAAATAAGAATGTGGAGTTGGAAGGCAGATGTGAAGGGAGTTTTGGAAGGGCGTTAGTGGGAAGGAGTTGGAGATGGTTAAGATCAAGACAGATTGTATACATAAATGGATTTTTTCAAAACATAAATAAGGAACAAACAAAAAATGGCCAAGCACCTCACAAAAAGCCGAGTGGGAAAACAGAATGAAGCTAGAATGAGGATTATGATATCCTGTGAAATTAGCAGGACCAGCACTGACTGTGTGCAAGGGGCACAAGGAGACAGACCCCTGTGGGAGAGCAAAGTCACAGCATCACGTAGAAAAGTTATTTGTCTGCCCCTTGTGAGGCCAGATACCACTGCGACCTAACAATTCAGTTGCAGTTATTCATCTGAGGGAAATAAAGATGGATACCCACAGAAACATTTTTATACAAATATCATAGCAACTTTTCTTTCTAACAGCTGAAGCAGCCTGTAAGAGAACAGCAGACTAACAAAAAATACAACAAAATACCATCAAATGTAAAAGGAAAAAGGGGGGGCGGGTTCCAAACACTGTACTCAGCGAAAGGCTTCACATGCCAGTCACTGGTGGCTGTGGTTCCTACGCAGTTCCACAGTTTCACACATGGTTGGGGAAACAGTGTGTGAATCAGGACGGCCTCAGCTGCTGGTGAGGGGTGCACACGTGGAGTTTTGAATGAGAAATGTCCCCCCATTGTGTCTGATACTTGAAAGCTTGGTTCTGCCTTGCTGGAGGAAGTATGTCACCCTCTGGGTTCAGGGTGGGGCATGTTGAGATTCAAAGGGTTCTACCACCTCCGGTTTGCTCTCTCTGCTTTGTGCTTGTAGTTGAAAATGTGGGCTCCTAGCTTCCTACTCCGGCTGCCCCATCCACCCCGACCCTAATGGATTCTTACCCCTTTAGAACTATAAGCCCAGATAAACTTTCTTCCCCAAATTACTGTTGTTGTAGTGTTTTATCACCGCGACAAAAAAAAAAAAGTGAGTGCTACAGGGTGCGCTCATGGGGTGTGGCTGTGGACACCTCAGGGAGACGGCAGGGTGCCACGTCTGCGTTTGTGTCTTAGTTACGCAAGCAGAAGGGGATGTGGGCTTCCACATTCAAATGGTGTCATAGGGGACTGAAAATAAAGCAGCACACCTGTTGCTGAAACCCTGCCTGATCGTTCCCCGGGTCCTGAAAATGGAGTTGGCTCAAGGGCAAGCCCTCATCTACTTTCCTGTAGAGTATGAGGAAAAGCCCTGACTCCAGAAAACATCTCAGACTAGCTGGCACATTGGGGTGGTGGGCTCTAGTCACCAGCACAGCAGGGACAGCAAGGAGCCTTTTCTCCAAAGTGGAACAGGATGTCTCATTATAGCTCAAGACACCCTCTCAGTGGCCCCAGGACCACGTGGGGAACAGGAAGGAGACTTCAGGAAGACCCTGGTGGCAGGATGCATCTACCAGGCTATGCAAGGCCAAGGCAAACAGGGAGAGCCCAGTTCTGGGTTAGTGACAACAAGGGGGAAGGGAAGGCCTGGAGGTCTTGTGTGAGGGGCCTTCAGGTAGCTAGCATGTCTGGACCTGGAAAGAGCATTCATGGCCCCAGAGGACTCAGAATCAGAGGTCTGGCGGTGTACGCAGACTTCTAGATTTTCCCTTTGTTGTGAGTGAGACCTTTGGAGGAGCTGGTGTGGAGGAGCTCAGTGGCGAGGCCTGAGAATGGGACCAAGTCACTGTGGGAGGCAGAGCGAATGGCAGGACCCAGCGTGGGTGTAAGGAGGCAGAGAGAGCAGAGTTCAAGGCCAGAATTGACACTCTTCTTGATTCTCACGGTCCAGTCCCTGTCCTTCATGGACCTCAGGTTCTCCATATTCAAAGCACAGAAGATGAATCAGGTTTGGAAGAAACAAAGGGTCAGGAAGAAAAGCCCTCCAGGATTCTTCAGTGGCTCCAGACATAGCTGGGAAGGGCCAAATACCTCTCTGGTGCTTCAGGTGAGGTTTGAGGACAGCAGAGAAGGTACCAAACCTAAACTCTAAGGCACTAGTCATACCCACAAGGAGAGCCTAAGGCCAAGGCTGTCTCTGGACGAACAGGACCCTAGATAGAACTGGCTTTCCCTGGAGGGAGCTGCAGATGCCGTTCTGGTTTCCGTGACCAGATGGAGAATTGCCCCTCTCCACTGAGGTACTTGGTCCTGCTGTCTGAACCTGAGTTCCAGAAGCCACACCACCAAAGCTGTCCACAAAGTTTCGATCAGCAGGCCCATCCTGATCCTGCTCCTCTCTTCCAACTGCAAGCGAGGCCTTGCAGGGGAGTCTTGACAACCAGGGTCACTTAAGGCTGAGAAGAGTTGGCCATGCACGGTCATTGGCACCAAGCTATAGAAAATAGCCATGCCGCAGTTTTGAAACACACAAGTGAGTGCCCAGGAGTTGTGCTGAGATGGCTTGCTAGGGAGATCGCCATCTTCCAACTGGCCTCTGGGGGGGAAAAATTTTTTTTTAAAAGGCTATTTTCCTCTGAAGCTGGCAAAGCTGTCAGCCACGCTCGGCTGCCTGGTGGCAACTGATGCTAGCTGGGCCACTCTTCAGCCATGATTTATTTGCTGTTTCTTTGAAAGTCCACCTCCCTTGCAGGCCAGCCAAAGCCTTAACCCCACAGCTTCAGCTCCACCTGAGTTGTATAGGCAAGTATAGGCAAGCCCAAGGTGGGCATGTGGAGGTGGACTCTTGCTCCATGTCCCCCTCTCCTGGAGGCTTACTTTGCAGCTAATGGAGCACTCAAGCAAGGCCGTGGCAGGGGACCTTTAGGAGCCACAGAAGGGAGCAGGAGGAGGAAGGGGTGTGGAGTGGCGACAGTCTTTGGCTCTCACATCCCTCAGCCTGCATGCAGGGCAGCAAGCCCAGGTGTGTCCAGGCCAAGTGTAAGATATCTGAGCTGACCTGGCCATCGTCAAAGAGGTGGAGGGCTCCCTCTCTTGTGACTCACCCTGTCCCCTGCCAGCCCCAGCTGGCCTTCCTTCCACTGGGTCCTTGCCATGGACTCAGAGGCGGCAGCTTGGCTGACCCAGAGCCCTCCTCATGGTCTGGGATGGAAAACACGGAGTACTACATGCGTTGCCCTTAGGGTGAAGTTCCTCTTGGTCCCCAACTGTTCTCTGCATACAGCCATATCTCCCTGGCAAGAACCATAGCTACTGTGTCTTTCAGGACACTGGGGAGCTCTCAGGATCCAGACTCAGGAGTCTGGGGCCTGGCTCATCCCCATCACCGAGCTGAATACCGGTCCAGATGTACAGCTCTCTATTGCAGGCCATCTTAGAGCCAACAAAGGCATCACAGATGTCTTTGTTCTCCTCATAGGCACACATAGGGTAGGACTGAAGTGCTGGAAACTGGGGCAGGGGTGGACAGTGTTCACTGCCCAGTCACCATAGAGTCTTTATGCCGACCCAAGCATTACAAAAGGAATAGGGGTGGGGGACAGACTAGTAGGCTCTCTCTTGAGTTCTGGGATTATTCCACTGCCTACCAGGGAAACTGAGGCTCAAATGGCAACAGGACACACTTCGATGACTCCAAACTCTATGTGACCATAGAACTCAAGATCTTGAGACATGTTACTAGTGGGACTGGAGAGATGGTTTAGAGATTAAGAGCACATGCTGCTCTTGCAGAGGACCTGGATTTATTCCCAACTATCCATGTTGGGTACCTCAGAATCACTTGTAACTGCCGCACTGGGAGATCCAGCGCCCTCTTTTGGCTTCTGAGGGCACCTGCACCCACGTGCACAAACCCACACACAGATACCCGCATATACACACCAGTTTAAAAAAAAACACATCTGTAAAAGAATCCTCACTACAGAGAGCAAAGCAGTGTGGAAGTCATCAAAGAACAGACAGCGTAGACTTGAAAAAGAGTAAAGATTCAGAAATAAGCTCACGGGCATGGCCAACGTCAATTCAAACACAGAGCTCACTCGAAGGAGAAAGGACTGTCCCCAGACAAGCAGAGATAGAACAGTGGGGCACACAGTATCTCCATTTGAAAAGCCTGACCTGAACTTTGAGCCTAAATCTACAGAACAGCTAGAAGAAAATAGAGAGTCAGTGGTGTGTGTGTGTGTGTGTGTGTGTGTGTGTGTGTATCTTGCATCTGACACCTTAAAGTACAGTTGATAAGATGATAAACATTTTGAACTGTGTGACATCTTATTCTGTCAACTTGATTAGACTAAATAAGGCCCAAGATGTACCTTGAGTGTGTCTGAGAAGGCATTTTCCGGGAGAATCAGCTGAGGGCAAAAGACATGTCTTGGATGTGGGTGGTACCATTCTCAGGCCTGGGTTTCTGGACTGAATGAGAAGGGAAGTGGGTGGGGAAGACGAGCACTGACAGTCCTTTCCCTGGTTCGTGGGCTGCTCAGAATAAAGAAGGTTTCCCCCCAGTCCTGTTGCCACGGCTTGCCCACCAGCATGGATTTCACCCTCAAACTGGAAGCCAAATAAGCCCCTCCCCCATGGAGTAGCTTCTTGCCCACAATGATGACAAGCGATGCACATTCTACCAAAATTATTAATTATTCTCTCGGGAAAAGACTGTAAGGAATTTAGAAAAGCACATTTGGGGAGCTGCTGGAGAGATTCTCATAGGTAAAACACCAGCCATGCAAGGATGAGAAGTGAGTGCAGAGCCACAGGACCATAGAGATGTCATGTAGTCATGATGATTCGCTCATAGTCCTAGTGCACAAGAGGTAGAGACAGAGAAAGCTGGTTAGCTAAAATAGTTAAATCAGTGATTTCTGGGTTCAAATGAGAGACCCTGCCTCAATAAATCAGGTAAAGGGTGATTGAAGAGGACTTCTGACATTAACCTCTGGCCTTCTCACATGCAAGTATGTTTACAGACATGCAGGCATGAACATGTACACACACACACACAGTAATGAAGACTTTAAAAGTGCTTTTTGGAAGAACATATTTGATAGTCATACATTCAATTAAAAAATCAATGCATCTTAAATGTGTAAAAAAAGTATTAAAACTCAAGAATTATGTGAAAATATGCAAAAGTATTTGAACAGAGGTGCTTCTTCAGGAGAAGATATATATGATTCTTTTACATATGCACATCAGATTTTCCTAGCATGGAATGGCCATAATGGAAAAAAAAAAAAAAAAAAAAAAAGACGATAAGACCAAGAACAGGATGCAGGCAATTGGAGCCCTTGTTTGATCCCAGTTGGAATGCAAAGGTGTTTTGCTGTTGTTGTTGTTGCTGTTTTTGTTGTTGTTGAGATAAACTTTTCTGACATAATCTAAGCTGGTCTCGAACTCAGGTTAATCCTTCTGCCTCAGCCTCCTGAATGCTGGAATTACAAGCATGGAATGCAAATTTTATAGCCACTCTGAAAACGAAACTGCAGTTCAAAAACTTTAATTAAACAGTGTACAACATAGCAATGTACCTTCTAGAGGTTTAGCTGAGAGAACTAAAATTTTATAGTCATACAAAAACCTATGAATGAAAATTTGCAATGGCTTTATTTATGATCATCACAAGTTGAAAACAACACTACCATCTCATCAGTGGATGCATAAGCTCAGGACTCTTTGCTAATGAACTCCTGGAATCCAGAAACCATCTCCTGATATGGGGAACAACCTCTTGAAACTAAAAATATATATGCTACAAATAGAAGAGGCAGGAATCCAGTGAATGAACTATACTTCCACCAAGCAAAAGTACTCCCCACATGACAAATAAAAATTAATAGAGTTTTAACAGAATGCACGTAATCTATAAGGAACAATCAAAAGACCCAAAGTATGAATCATGGGTATGTAAGAATTTTGTGCCCAAGGAACAGAAAATATATTCAGTAAAATCATTGCCAAAACCTCCTCAAATCTAGAAAAATACATGGTCATCAAGGTACAGGGGACTTTCAGACAGACAAGATTAGAAAAGAACTTTCTTGTATCACAGAACTAAAATGGTAAATATACAGAACATAGAAAGAATTTCAAAAGTTACAGGAGAGAAGTATGATGTCACATATAAAGAAAACGCCATGAAAATAATCACATATTTTTCAACATAAACTAAAAGCTACAAGGTTATGTGATGATGCCAAACCAGATTATTTTATTCAAAAAAGTGATAAATACAAACTAATGGAATTCACGACCACTAGCACAGAATTGCAGAATATATATGAGGCACTTCTACCTTCAGAAAAGAAAGATAAACTCATCCATAAGGCCACAAGAAAGACCAACCCACACTAGAACAGTACATAAAAACCTGAAGGGAATACTATGAAGTCAACAAAATAACAGACAATATATACTTTTCAATAATTACTATGAATATTAATGTTCTCAATTTCCAAATCAAAGGACCTGGACTAAAAGATTGGATTAAAATATAGGATCCATATACTTGTTGGCTACAATAAAAATACCACAACATCAAACACAAAGTCTAGGGGCAAAAGAATGGACTGAGATCTTTCAAGTTAAAGGATATAAAAAAAAAAAATAGGTGTGGAAATTCCAATTTCTTATGAAGTAGACTTTAAATTATAAATAGCAGGAAGAAATAAAATCACTACATAATGAGTAAGAAAACTATTCACCAAGAATGTACCACATTTCTAAACATTTATGCATCAAACACCGGCAGACCCAATTTTATAAAACTAGTATTCCTGGATATAAAGGCAAAGACTAGGCTCAACAAAATGCATGGGGAGTGACTGCCATAGTCCATGCTGATCAATATACAGTCCACACAGACAAAACAAACAGATGGGAAAAGAAACATCAGAGGCAAACAACGCTATAGCTCAAACAGACTTAACAGGCATGTACAGAATACCCAACCAAACACTGCAGAGTCGTGTTCTTCTCAGAAACCCTTGGCATTTTCGCTAAAAACCACTACATTATAGAACAGGAAACAAATATTTACAAACTGAAATGATTTCCTGTATTCTATTTGATCACAATGAAATAAATCTAGCAATCAACAGCAAGAGAAACTGCAGGATATACACAAACTCATGGAGATTGAACAACACACTGTTGAATGATGAATGGGTTATTGAAGAAATCAGGAGGGAAACTGAAAAATTCCTGGAATTGAATGAAAATGAAACCACAACATACCAGAGCTATGGAATACAATGAAAGTGGTTCTAAAAGGGATGTTCGTAGCTATAAATACCTGCTTTTAAAAATCAGAAAAATTTGAAATAAGTGATATAATGATTCACCCCAAGAACGTGTCCAACTCCAAATCAAGTCGATGGAAACAAATAAAATGGATCAGGGCAGAAAGCAGAGAGATGAGAAATACAGAATCAGCAACACAAAAAAGTTGGTTCTTTAGAAAGATAAACAAGATTAATAAATCCTTAGCCGAACTAACTAAAAGGCAGAGCATGACAACCACATTAATAAATTTAGAGATAGCTAATTATCAATTAAATAATAAGCTGAATTAAAGTTTTTCTTGTGATCAAAAAAATAGATTTAGAGATAAGAAGGGAAGATTCTACAATGGACATTGGTGAAATTCAGAGGATAATTAGGACATACTTTGAAAGCTTACATTCTAATAAGTTGAAAGGTATAGAAGAAACGTGTGAATTTCTAGATGTTTGTGACCTACCAAAATTAAGTCAAGAGGATATAAACAAACAGCCTTAAAAGAAAAAAAATTAAAAAACAAGATCAAAGCACTAAAAAAACATCTCCCAAATAAACAATCCAGACCCAGATAGATTCACAGCCGAGTTCCAGCAGATCTTTCAAGAACCCAACACCAATGCTTCCCAATATATCCATGTAATAGATAGAGGAACCCTGCCAAACTCAGTTTACAAAGCCAACCCTTATTCCAAAACCAGACAAGAACACAGCATAGAAATAAAATTATAGGCTGATGAAAATGCATGCTAAGAATCTAAACAAAATGTTTTCAGTGAATTCAACTGCAAATTAAAAATATTATTCACCATAACAAAAAAATACCATTTACTGGGCCTTGTAGGGAACGTTCAATACAGGCAAATCAATAAATAAAAGGGAAATAATGGAAGAGGAAGGTTTAAATGGGGTGGTTAAATGCAGTTGTTCTATAACAGGAGGAAATACATAGCATGAGCTAGCAAATAGAAAACCCAAGTGCTGGGTATGAATTACTACTTCTTGAGTTGTTGGTCAGTGTGATGCCATAGATCCATTGCTCCAAAAGCATTACAAGCTATTTCCACATTGTTCTTAGCTACCCTCAAGAACTCAATAGTAAGACCCTCTTGCTAAAGACACCATGTATACCATGTGCTTGAGTCATATGACATGGACAAATAAAGCTGGTACCATCCTGGAAGCGTCATTTCTGCTGGCTAGCTTTCCCAGTGCTGGAAGGTTCTATGCTTGCTAAGGTGGGTAAGTCAATAGTCTCACTCAGCTGTGAGCCCTGTGAGCTACACTCACCATAGTGGTGTGAATGTTATAGGGGTAACCAATCTCTTTCTTATTAGATTTAAAAGGTAAGGTGAAACTCATGCCTGGTTCTGTTAACTGGGCCAAAACCATGGTTGGTGAGGTGATGACCCGAGGCAAGAACCTAAAATAGTATTCTGCTAAATGCGCATAGTGATACACTGTTTCTTAAGTTCTTATCTTTATGCCTACACATTGGTGCTCTTTCATCCTTCCTCGGGGGAAGTTTCTCTTTCTTCTTGTCCTTATTGTTGTTCTTCTTGTCCTTGTTGTTGCTCTTCTTCTTCTTCTTCTTCTTCTTCTTCTTCTTCTTCTTCTTCTTCTGATTGATACAGAGACACACACCTTGTCAGTGTACAAAAAATAAGATGTTATGGAGTGCTCAGATCTCAATAGAACCTTTATATCACACCTCCATCTCTTCAAAGCTCAGGATCATTATGGAAGAGGAGGCAGAAAGATTATAAGAACCAGTGGTATTGTATGTCTCTGCTGAAACAGTGTTTGTCAGACAGGACAAGGCTGTTGCATACATGAACTCACAGCAGCTACATTTGCATGCACAAGATCAGACAGACAAAGTTCTAGCATGGATGAGAGAAGGGCTCATGAAGTTATACCTCAGCTGAGAAGCTATTGGCGACTGATGGCCTCTGGGTAAAGAGAGTCAGCTTTCTTTAGGGATATAGCCCTTGAGAGCATAGCCATGCTACAGAAAGTGGTCCTATACTCATAAGCATACTGGCAGCACTAAGTGGACTCAGTGTTTTGTCTTTTAAAGATCACAAGAAGTTGGGAAGGGTAAGCAGTGGGGGGGGGGAATTATGGGCAAAGAATGGGGAATGTGCTTAATTGAGAAAAACAAAATTTACATATATGTGTGGAATTCTCAAACAGTAACAATAGAGAAAAACATTCCCATAGCATGCTTAACAGAAATGGAAAAAAAAAAATCCCCAAATAATATGGAAGAATAAAAGATTGAATAATGAGAGTGATCCTGAGCAAAAAGAACAATGCCAGAGGTCTCACAATATAGATTTCAAATCATACTACAGAGCCATACTGGCAAAAAACAGCAAGACGTTGCATAAAAACAGAAACACAGCCCCCTGGACTGTGGTTGAGCACCCAGGAGTAAGCCCACACAGCAACAGCCTCCCAACCTTTGACAAAGATGTGAAAAACATACGTTGGTAAAAAGGCAACATCTTCAACAGTGGTGCTGAGTCCAGCTGCTCACCACAGAAAAATGCCATCAGGTACCCACTGCTCACTCTGTAGAAGGCCAGTGGATCCTGGAAGCTGTTAGGGAAAAGACTTCCAGACACCAGCCCAGTGGACGGCTCTCACAGATGTCATGCCCAGATGTGGCAGCACAAGTTACAAAGCTTCTGTGTAGCAGAGAGGACAACTGAGTGATGAGACAGCTGTAGAACCACAGAGGAATCTTCATCTGATATACATCTGAGAGAGGACTCCCACCAAACTAAAGCCCTTGCACCAAAAGTCTAGCCAAATACCAGAAAAAGAACAGAGCAGTCTCAAAATATGAAGTATACAGAACCAATAAGCATATGAAAAAGTGCTCAACACCGTTAGCCTCATAGAAATGATAATTACAGTTATAAAAGATTTCACCCTGCAGAATGGATGTTTGAGAGCTATGTTATAATTTGAGGGGCCTTAGCTCAGTGTGCAGAGCATGGTACTTTTTAATCCCAGGATTGTGGGTTCGTGCCTCATGTTGGGTACCAAATGAAAAATATGTTATAATTGGGAGGAGTAGGGATTTTCTAATCATCTGTTCTTACTCCAAGAAAATGACACAGAGACTTATTAGAGTTATTAATAAGTTTTAGGTTCTATAACTGGGCAGATATGATCTATTGTAATCTTCTATGCTAGACTGGTTACATCCCAGCCACATGCCCTGTATTACTTGCCATATTCATCCTGTCTGGGCTGCTTCTGCTCCATCAGGGTAGTCCTCATGGCCATGTCATTTCTCTACCTCTGCTTCCTCCTTCTCCCTACCTCGTGGTCCCTACCTGAGAGCCTCACCTGGGAACAGGAGTCCCACCTGTTCTCTCTTGGCCGCTTATAGACTCTCAGCAACTTTATTAACCAATCAAAGATAACTGAGGAGCAAAGTTTACACATTAATCAATAAACATGACAATGCCTACGTCCAGCCACAACCAGATCTTAGGGCCTAGGATTCAGCACCTGAATGCACAATACACCAACCCAACCCCCAGGAATAAGGGAAGTATTTACATACTGTTGAAAGAGATGTGAACTGCTTGAGTCTCTGTATAAATCAGTATGAAGGGTCCTCATGACAAAAACAGCAGCCACGAAACAATTACAATGAGAGCTGGCATATGGCAGCGTTATACCACATCTGGGTATACATCCAGAGGACTTTAAGACAGCATGCCACTGAAGTGCCTGCACACATGCAGATGAAATTCACCAAACAAACACAGCACACCTGGTTGGGGATGAGGTGGTGCCGGACCAGGATCCACAATGGGATTATAATACCCCAGAAGGCATTTTAGCCAGAGATCAGTTCACGACCTGGTTCCTGGCTGGTCACCACAAGGCTGCCCTTAAGCCAGTTAATTATAAAAAGCTCCAGGAGGTCATTCAGAACCAGAATGAAAACCTGTCTCAATTCCTAGAGCATCTTACAAAGGCCCTCTTACAACATACTAATCTAGACCTCAAAAATACAGAGGGTAGGCAACTTCTGATGACCTATTTTTTTTTCTCCCGGAGTTGTTACCCTGACACCAAGGCTAAGTTTAAATGCTTGGAGAGAGGATCTCTGACTCCACAGGCAAAAGTCTTAGCACTGGCTTTTAAGGTGGCCTTTAAGGCCATGGGAGAGATGAGAAAGCCCGCAAGCAAAAATACCAAATGCTGGCCAAGGCCATCTGATGGGCCTCAACGACTACCCAGGCTCCCTTGCCTCCTAAGACACGAGGACCAAGGCGTCCCTATTTCAAATGTGGTCAAGAAGGTCACCGGGCCCAGTTTTGTCCTAACCCCTGCAAGGCACCAGGGCCATGTCCAAAACGCCACCAAGAGGGACACTAGGGTGTTGACTGCTACTGTTTTTCCCATGGTATGGGGGTATCATTCCCAGATCGCCCTCCAGCTGATATCCTAGGCCTGGCTATGGACAACTGAAGGTGCCCAGGTTCCCTTGACCCAACCACTGCCATCACTAGCAGGGAGCCATGGGTAATTATGGTATCGGGGCAGCCCATCTCCTTCCTTGTGGACACTGGAGCCGCTTACTTGGTCCTGAAGAAGTACTGGGAACCAATCTCTCCTTTCAGTTTCCCTATTGTCGGGGTAGGGGAACAGCCTTGCCAGCCTTGCCAGCCTTGCCAGCCTTGCCGGACTCTATCACTTGTATTTTCAGAGGTGTTCCCTTGGCTCATTCCTTTTTAGTAATGCCAACCTGTTCAGTTCCCTTACTGGGAAGGGACTTTTTAGCCGAAGTGGGAGCTTCCATCTCCTTTACTCCTCCCATTCACCTGACCCCAAGCTCACCAGTGTCCTCTCTCCTCCTTCTCCCAGCTACCCTCCCAACCAGTTGTGACATGTTGCTTCCTTTACCAGCCTCTCAAGTGGACCCCCAAGTCTGGGATATCCAAAACCTCTCTGGTACTAGGTAAAAGATCCCCGGAGGGTATCTTCTGTCAGAGAGACCCCCTCCCAAGGAACAACGAGGCCATTCGGATGCAAACAGCAAGAGGCTTTTATTTTGATACACGGGTACCCGGGGCGAAAGTCACTCGAAAGGACTTTTTGCGCCCCCTAGGTAGGAAGCTGGGGTTTTTATAGAGTTTTTGAGCAGAAGCGTGGGTACAGAAGCAAGAGGCATGGTTACAGGGGGCTGATTGTTTACATGAGACCACGATTTGCGTCAAAGTTTGGCAGGGGCACCAAGATTCCAGGAACTGGGTGGTTGAGGGGGTTAGGATGACCCCTTGACGTGGCCCGCCACCTGTTATTTTGTTTTTCTCTATCTTAACTGAAACAGTCTCACAGATATCTATGAGGGTGATTAACACAAACTGTTTTTAGTATGACTGGGGCAGCCTGACCGCAGATATCCCAAGTGGGTGACACAGCTAGGTTTCTCAGTAATTTTCCAGTTCCCCACCTAGCCTACAGAGTTTCTCATAGCTATGTTTAACTTAGGGTGAGGCAGGGGTCTTTCACTAGGTACCATTCCCCTATGGTCATTAAGCTACAGGATCCTACCTGGTATATTACCCAATCCCTGGGGATGGGAGAAGTAGAGATGGTAATTTAAACACTCCTCTAAGTGTGGAGAGCTGCTTGTTTGTTATTTATCAAAAAAACATGTTTTCACCCTGACCTTCACCTTGAGTCAGAGAAAAGAGGAAGTTTCACCAAGTTCCTTAAAACTTGTTTGTGTGACCTTGGACCATATCTGCTATAGGGAAGTAGTTTCAGAAAACAAGTTTGGCAGTTCCATGAACTTCTTTCTTGTATTGATGTGACTTGCTTTAATTCTTTCAGGCCTCATTCCCCACTCAGGAACTCTGCCATTCTGTGGGTGAGCTCTGGCATTTAAGGTCATTTCCTCTCTGATACCCCCCTCCTCCTAAATAATACAAACCTGTCATTTTGTCTCCCACTTCAGACTCTGACCTTGGCCTACAAGCTTCTTAATGTGACCTAACCCAGCCGTTTTAGAGGTTGCTGGCTGTGTCCTACCTGGGGCCAACTCAGAACTATCACTGACAGCTTCTTTGATGATTCTGTCAAATAACCTTACTTCGCCATTCACTAACTGCCCTGACACTGATGTTGCCACAACCCCCTACCTTTTTCATATCACCGTCTTTGGCATGGCAAGCTGTTTCAAGACATCCAGGATACACTCTGTAGGAATGCTAAGTATGTTAAGTTTCTTAGAGTGTAATAAAACTATAATCCTTGATAGATCATCTCAACCCCAATGCCCTACTGCTAATAATACCCTGATCTTTGTGGCACTCAGGTCTGCCATCATCTGCATGTTGGTTGGTCAGGAGTTTGCATGCTACGCTCCTCTTCCCTGAGCTGGGGATGATAAATGAAAAGGAGTCCCTACCAATCCCGGTCATGGACTCAATAGTTGCCCAGCAGGATAAGAGGGCAATTCAAATTTCAAATCTTGCCCCTCTTGGTTGTTGCAGGAATCACAGCAGTTGTCAACACTGGGACAGTAGGACTAGCCACTTCACTAACTTTGTATTATCAGCTTTCTTCCCAGTTCATCCAGGACCTCCACAGCAAGTGGCTCAGACAATACTAACTCTCCAAGGACAGATAGATTCCTTGGCTGCAGTAGTACTTCAAAACCGAAGTGGATTGGATCTCCTCACAGCTAAAGAAGGTGGCCTTCTTCCAGAAGTAATGCTGTTTTTATGTCAACCAGTCGTATATAGTAAAAGACAAAAATCCAACAACTCCAGACAAATCTTCAAAAGCGAAGGGAACAGTTCGAGGCCTCTAGCTCTTGGGCCTTCTAGAACCTCATATGAAAATGGGTTCTTCTCTTCCTCATACCTCTTCTTGCTTGTCTTTCTGCTTTTGCTTTTTGTACCCTGCTTTATTGACTTCCTCTCTACATTCTTCCAACAACAAACAAATTCTCTAACTAAACCATTAATCAGTTACTCTTACAGGATTATCAACCTCTGCCCACAGAGACAGATGACAATGACCTTCCAATCAAACCTGATGGTGGGGACCAGCTATACCCTGATAGTGACAATGCCCCTAATCAGCAGGAAGTAACTTGAAGAGCAAAGGTCACCCCTATGTCCTCCCCACCATCACCCCTTCCTAGCTCCTCACTTTTTAATAAAACAAAAAGGGAGGAATGTTGGGATCTGTAAGCAGACATCTCTACAGCCAGCCCAAAGGGGCCTGACAAACCAGATATCAGGCATCTGTGAAACCACCTATGGACCACCTGAAGCCACCTGTGCATACCCTCTCTGGGTCACTGTATAAGAGGACTTGCACCACCACCCACCTCTCTCTCTCCTGCCCTGCCTAGAGACGGTCTTTGTGTCCCCTTCCCCCTTCCCTTAATAAACCTCCCAAATGGAGCCAGTCTCATGGCATGATTTGTGAACCCCCCATGTAGCTTTGCTGCACAATCCTAACACTCTGGAAAGTATTCATAGGCATAGACCAAAATGAAAAGCACCTACTCAGGAAAAAATAAAAAGACTGAAATTTGGAGCTACTAGGGAGCCAGCCCATGCTGTTCTCACTTGGGGCCGTTCTCTCTTTTGTCCAGGATGTTTTGAAGGCCCAGTAATTATGAGAAGCCTCACGTCGCAGAAGACAGGCATCTTTTGGAGTTGATAGCCCCCCAAACTAGATGCGCATTCCAGCATCGTGTTGTGCATAACAATTGCACAGATAATTTTGCCAATTAAGATGCAAAGTCTCAGAAAGCAGTCGGCAGCTTGACCTCCCTAGAAGTTCCTGGCAGATCCATCCCTCTGAGGAAGCTGCTGTCGGACTTGAACGTGAACTCAGCTCTGTGAACATAGTGTCCCCCCTTCTCCCTCCTCCCTCCTCCTGAAAACGATGTAAGCCTGCTGGTGGATTCAGCTGCCAAGGGATTTTACTTGGGACTACCAAGAGCCTAGCTGGGAACTGAGAGGATGGGAAAGACACCAAAAACCTTGCACTTACAAGTGTGCGAGGACCTAGGAAACTGTGCGCAGAGTGTTTTGCACAGTCTTGGAAGGACCTAGAACACCAGAGGACTGACACTGCGGAGCGTGAAGCCCTGGGCAAGCAGAAAGGAAAAATTGGGAGGGTTTTAAACTCCCTGAAGTTTGAATATTCTGCACACACATACACACCTGGGAAATGACAAAAAAACTTATGCTATAGTAATTAAGGAAGTCTCCTAACTGAACACACACTGAGCACAAAATTGAATTGACACAGGGCTGAACCCTAGGAAGCCAGGCTAAAATAATAATAATAATAATAATAAAAACATAGTTTTGTTTTTGTATTTAGTGAACAGAGCATGCTGGTTGCATACTACAAGAGTTAAGCCCAGGAAAGCCACTAAGTACATGGGTAACCGAGAAAAACCTTTCAAACAAAACAGAAAAAAAAAAAAAAAAAAAAAAAAAGCACACAAACACAAACCCCAGCACCCATAGCCTGGAAGGAAAGGACTATGGACCCTGTAGATATATGTTTCTAAGTGTCCAGTTTTCAGCAAAACATATGACACACACAATGAAACAGGAAAACGTTGTTTCCGTGCAGGAAATACACCCACAGATGTCCCTGAGAGTGCCCAAATGTTGGGTAAAGGAGTCAAAGAACTTCAGTCAGTTATTAGACATTTGAAAAGCCCATCAAACCATTCTTAAAGAGATAAACAAACGCTGGGAATGAGGTAGAGAGCCCACTTAGCATAAGGAAAGCTCTGGGCTCAACACCCAGCACCATTATAAAAAAAAAAAATACAAGAAATAATAAGAAAGACCTCTCACCAAATAAAAATGACCATAATGAGACAGGCAAAATAAAGGGGAAAATTATCAATTCTGGGGTTAAGAGAATAGTAGGTACAGTTAAAAATCCACGGGGAAGCCCAGCCACAAGTCTAAACCTGCGTAAGAGAGACTCAAGCACTTTTAAAGGATTAATAACAAGATGTCAGAGGCCATGCCAATCCCTGCACCCACTTTCCAGGTCCCCATCCCTGTGCACCAAGTATGTATATACTCCATCCTTGAGGTCATGCTTGGTCCTCGAGCCCTCTGATGCACCATGTGGGCTCTGTCTGTGAAGACAGAGGTCATGTGGCTCCCGTGCCTGTGTGTGTACTTCCCATGCCCCCATAGGGACCCATGATGTCAGAAGCCACCTACCACCCAGCCAACCAGAACCCTTAGGACTACCCCATCCAGGCGTCAGTACCAAGTACCATGACTAAACCTCAAGCAGCACCTAACTGAGCCAAAGCCAGCTAAGTGGGGAGAATATCAAACACCAATGCAAATGCTCACTCACTGCAAATGTGCCAGGAGGACTCAACCAACGAACCAGCCTCAGATGCACGATTCCCATAGAAAAACCAGAAGTAATAGGGAAAGCCAGAATGACACACCCCTCCATGTATTTCCAGTCTTGTAGCAATGGCCCCCAAATGGGAGCAAATTAGATGAAATTATAAACAAAGAACTCAAATGAGCAATCACACATGTATTCAAAGAATTGAAAGGATAACAAGCCCCTGAATAAATTCTAAGGGAACACAAACAAACAGCTGAATAAGACAAGGAAATAAACTCAGGATATGAAAATAGAATTCAATAAAGAGAAATTCTGATGAAAAACCAAGCCAAAATGATTCAGGAAATGAGGATTTCAGTGCCTGAACGAAAAAGCTCAGTTGAAAGCCTCAGCAAGAGGCCCAAGCACAGCACATGTGGAGAACTGCATATCAGGGCTTGAAGACAGAAAAAGGAATTTATCCAGCCCAGGTCAAATGTTTAAACAACATAAGTTTTAAACAACATAGGAAAGAATAAACAGAGTATTTGGGACATCATTAAAAAAATAAAATTTTGAAGTTATGGGCATAGAAGGAAAAAAGAATCCTAGGCCAAACTCATGGACAATATTTTCAATACAATTGTAGAAGAAAAATTCCAAACTCTAGAGAAAGATAGAGGTCTATGCCAGCCAAAGAGACACACACAGAAATTAAATCTACAGGGCTAGACAAGAATCTCCCCACACTATACTATACCTAAACATCAACTGTACATCAGGAGATATATTGAAAGCTGCAAGAGAAGGCTCAAGTTACACAGAAGGCAGGCACAGCAGAAGAACAGCTGATTTTTCAATGGGGACTTAAAAGCCAGAGGGTCTTGGGATGATGTATTTCGAGCTGCCAACCCAGACTAATGCATCTGAAAAAATTATCTGTTGTAATAGAAGAAGAAAGAAAAGCTTTTCATGATAAAAGCAGGCTAGAGGAATTTCTGGCCACCACGCCAGCTCTGTAGAGGATACTGGAAGGAATACTTTCGACTGAATAAAAGGATAAACACTTCTAAGAGGCTACAGGGGAGAGAAGAAATGACACCGGGATAGTTGGTGGGTTAGCGAATCACTAAAAGCTAGGAAAGGCAACCAAATGTTCAGAATTAGTACACGACTTCCAGTAACATCTCTGAATAGTAATGGTCTCAGTTGCTCAATCAAGAGACACAAGCCAGCAGCCTGGACCAGAAAATAGCGTCTTTCTTTGCACTGCCTCCGAAATACATACCTCACCATCAAAGACACTATGTTAGAGTGAAGGAATGGAAAGCAGTATTCCAAGCAAATGGAACCAGGAAATAAGCAGGCGTCATAAGCAAATGGAACCAGGAAATAAGCAGGCGTCATTTAAAAACAAAACAAAACAAAACCTTTTAATTGATTATTTTGAGTTTCACATCATGCACCCCAGTCCCACTCATCTCTCTGTCCCTTCATATTTGCCATCTACTATTTGCAGCTCTCCCTCTCCCCAAATAACATACACACACATACCAAAGCATAGAAAACCTCTCGTTATGGGAACTGTAGTATGTTGTGGCATAACCCTCTCTCCACACATCTTCACTTGCAAATATTTTGAATCATTGGTCTGGTTCAAGGTCTCTGGCTTCTGTGACACCATCAATATTGGATCCTCGTCGGGACTCCTCCCAGTTGTTGCCCTGTGTCATTGAGATCCTGCAGCATTGGATCGGAAGAACCTGCCCTTTTACGCACAGGTGATGATGTAGATTTGGGGATGGGCCAACTCGGAGTCCTGGATCTGGTAGCTGAGCTGGTCAGCCAGCTGGCTCTCCCTTATCTGTGCCACCATTGGGAGCTCTCCAGCACTGCTCTGGCTAGGCCACCCGATGCGCCAGAGGCAGGAGACGACATCAGCTCTCCCACTCTCATGCTCTCTGGCCAGTTCATCCCCACCTATGCCTCCAGAGCCAGATCCACTGTGCTGCACAGTCAGGGCATGGGGCCCACTCTCCCAAGTGCTGCAGCCAGTAAGGGGCTGTGCCGGGCTCCAGCTCTCACACCCAGGGGACTAGCTCACCCGCTCACCCGGTGTCACTGTTTGAATATAATACAAAATAGACTTCAAACTAAAACTAGTTAAGTAAGGTCATTTCATGCTTACTAAAGCGCAATCGAGCAAGAGGACATTACAATCGTAAAAATACATGCACATAGATGGAATAGATTTTATAAAATAAATGTTACTATATAGAAAGTCACAGATTAAACCCATACAGTAATATTGGTGACTTCAACACCCCACTCTCACCATAAGATGTATCCTAAAGAAAAAAAGCATTCAGAGAAGCATTTCAGTTAAATGGCATTATAGATCAAATGGACCTACCAGGTATTTATAGAGCACCCCACGTAACAAAAAAAATACACATCCTTCTCAGCAATCCGTGGGACTCTCTCTACCACAGAGCACGTGCTGGGAGACAAACAACTCTCAATAAACAGAGAAAAGTTGAAGCAACTTGTATTCTATGCACAAGCCCCAGGGCAGTGGAATGAAGATCAAAACCAACAGCAAGAGAGATCACAGAAAATATACAAGCATGTGGAGATTAAATGGCACAGTAATTAATTGATAATTAATTAATGTGTTTGAGCCTGTGTATACCTGCTATGGCAGCTGTGTGGAGGTCAGAAAACAGCTTGCAGGCTTAGAGGCAAGTGCCCTTACCTACTGAGCTCTTTCGCCAGTGACACTGAATGGTGATTTTGAAGAAATCAAAAAGAAAATTAAATTTCTAGAAGTGAATAAAAATAAAAACACAGTATACCAAAGTTTATGGGATAAAAATAAGGCACTCACTCCAGAGAGGGAAGCTCATAACTCTAAGTGTCTATACTCAAAACAGCAAAAAGCTTAAAAAATATTTTTTTATATTCCAGCCTTTTTTAAAGTCATTTTGTTTATTTACTTTATATATAGGAAGTGCTCTATTTGAATGGTCACCTGCATGCCAGAACAGGGCATCAGATCACATTATAGATGGTTGTGAGCCACCATGTGGTTGCTGGGACCTGAACTCGGGAACTCTGGAAGAGTAGACAGTGCCCTTAACCACTGAGCCATCTCTCCAGCCCTCAAAAAAATATATAATTTAATGATGCATGTCAGGGCCTTGGAAAAATGAGAATAAATCAGACTCAAGACAAGGGAAAATACTGAGAACAAGACAGAAATTAATGAAATAGACAAAAAACAATAAAGAGAATCAATAAAATGAAAAATAGGTTTTATCAAGAGCCTACCATAGAGAGTCTCTAAAAGATTCTACCTAGCAGTGTATCAAAGCAGATGCTGAGATTCATAATCAAACCTTGGGCAGAGTGCAGGGAAGCATATGAAAGAAGGGAGAGTTAGTAAAACCTGGAGAGGACAGGAGGGCCACAAGGACCAAATATATCTTGGCACAGGGGTCTTTTCTGAGACTGATTCTCCAACCAAGGACCATGCATGGATATAAACTAGAACCCCTGCTCAGACGTAGCCCATGGCAGCTTAGCATCCAAGTGGGTTTTCCTAGTAAGGGGAACAGGGACTATCTCTGACATGAACTCAGTGGCAGGCTCTTTGACCTCCCCTCCCCCCACTGAGGGAGGAGCAGCCTTGCTAGGCCACAGAAGAGGCCACTGCAGCCAGTTCTGATGAAACCTGATAAACTAGGGTCAGATGGTGAGAGATCAAAAGATTAAAAATCAGCAGTTATTATTAAAGTTTAAGGCCTGAACTAAGGCTAGCTGGGTGGAGAAGTCCAGTAATGCCCTGAGGGGGAGAACCTGCTTTACTGCATTCTTTCCCCACCCACTAGAGATACAGTTGCTAGGAAACTGGCCCATCCCCCTAGGGAGGGACACCAGATCATTATTGGTTTGGGGGCCTTCCTATAGCCAATCAATTCAAAATGCAACATTTTGACCAATAGATTCTTGCTAGGCGGGAATTGCCCCTGCCTTGGGCATACTGGAAGGGACCAGAATCTTTAAATCACCCAACTAACCGGAGCACAGGGCTCTTGGTTCTCATTGCTTCGGCAGTGGGGGTGTGTGGCCCAAGCTGCAGCTTGTAATGATTTATAATAAAAAGAACCTCATGTATTTGCAGCAGAGTCTATTTATTCCTGGTCTTTTGGGGTTCACGAACTGGGCAGAACAATGGAAGGGGAGGAGGACCTCCCCTATCAGTGGACTTAGAGAGGGACATAGAGGAGATGAGGGAGGAAGGGTGGGATTAGGAGGGAATGAGGGAGGAGGCTACTGCTGAGATACAAAGTAAATAAACTGTAATTTATATAAAAATAAAAATTAAAAAAATATTATTATACTTTGAAAAAATAGGTTTTATGAGAAATAAATAATGTTGAAAATCTCTTAGCCAAATTAAGAAAAAGAAAAGACCAAACATTAACAAAATAAAGATGAAAAGAGAGACATTACAACAAATACCAATGAAATTCTTAAAATGATGACATACCTTAGAAACCTAAATTCTACTAAGTTGGAAACTTTAAAACGAATAAATTTCTAGTTGTACATGATCCATCAAAGTTAACACAGGACAAAATACTTTTAAAAGATTTGTGGTAAGCAATGGTACTGAAACTGTAATAAAAACTTCTAATTACAATAGCCCAGGCCCAGAGGGATTCACTGCAGAATTCTATAGACCTTTAAAGAGGAGCTGGTGATAGTACATCTCAAATTATGCCATTAAACGAAAAAGGAAACTACTCCCAAATGTTGTTTTTTTTTTAAAGTAAGTGGTAGTATTTTCCTAATTCCATAACCAGAAAAAGATATAACAACAAGAAATAAAATCATAGACCAATCTCCTTGGTGAATGTAGACACAAAAAGTTTCAGTAAAACACGAAGAAACTAAATTCAAAAACATAAAGATAACTCAGCATGACCAAGTTGGCTTCATTCCAGGCACACAGGAATGGTTCAACATAGTAAATCAATAAGCGTAATTCATCACATAAATGGACGAAGCACAGAAATCACACAGTCAACTCAACAGATGCAGAAAAGGCCTTCGACAAAATACAACATCCCTTCATAATAAAAGTACTGTAGATATTAGGTATGAAAGGAAGAGAGTTCAACATACTAAAGACTATCTGTCACAAACACACAGCCAACATCATGATAAATGGAAAAGCCTAAAGCATTTTTCACAAGATCAGGAATAAGACAGGTTGCCCATTTTCTCCAATTCTATTCAGTTTAATGCTTAAAGACTTCAGCATAGCAATGAGACAAGAGAAGGAAATAACAAGGGTATGAGTAGGGAAGAAAAATCATCAGGAAAACAATCTCATATGCAATACTGCCCCCTAAGAGCATTGCAGTAAACCCGAGGAACCGAAAAACCTGTAAAATAAATGTCCAAACACTGACGGCAGAAGTTGAGAAACACACTGGATAGAAATGCCCCCCTCCGAAACAGAACAACTAATATTGTGAAAATGACCATCCTGCTAAAAGCAATATTCAGATCCAGTACAGTCCCACCCCCACCCCCCAAAAAAAAATCCCAGTGCCTTTCTTCACAGAAACAAAAATAAAAATAAATGTTATATGTAGGCACAAAAGACCAAGGGTATTCAATGAGGTCCTGAATAAAAAGATCACTTGAAAAAATATTATCATCATTGATTTCAAATCATACTGCAGAGGCACAGTAATAAAAAGCATGGCACTGGCACACAAAGCAGGCACTTAGCTCACTGGCAAACACTAGATTATCCAGATATAGCTCCATACAACTGCAGCTACCCAACCTTTGCCAAAGATGGCAGAAATAGACATTAGGGGGAAAACAGCATCTTCACTAAATGGTGACGGTGATAGGAAAACCAGATACCTACATGCACCAAACCAACTTCAAAACTCCAAGGACCCCAACATGAGGCTCAGACTTCTCAAACTGCTACTGCAAAAAATGGAGAGTGCATTTTAAGACACAGGCATCAGAGTTCCTGGAACTGGAGTTACAGACGGTTGTGAGCTGCCACATGGGTGCTGGGTACTGACACTAGGTCCTCTTCAAGAGCAGCAGGTGCTTCTAACCACTGGGTGTCTCTTCAGCCCCAGAATTGTTTTCCAAATTCCATTTTTTAGGTTTTTCCTTATACGTGTATAGAAATAGGATTGATTGCTGTGTACTGATAGGTATCCTGCGACCTTGCTGAATGCATTAAATAAGCTCTAATAGGGTTTATGAGTGGTTCTTTATTCTCTTTACAGTTCAGTTCCTTAGCCCGTCTTTGTTATTCAGGGTTCTCAACCCGTGGGTTTGCAAGCCATTTGGAGGTTGAATGACTCTTTCACTAAAGTCGCCTAAGACTATAGGAAAACAGCTATTTCCATTATGATTCATAACAGCAAAATTACAGTTATGAAGTAGCAATAAAAATAATTTTATGGTTGGGGATCACCACAACATGAGGAGCTGTATTAAAAGGTCACAATATTAGGAAGGTTGAGAACCACTGTTCTAGAGGAACAGAACTGCTAGAATGAATGAATGAATGAATGAATGAATGAATGTGTGTGTGTATATTTTACATATATATTCATTGTAAAATACACACATACACGTATGTTGGGGTTTATCAGGAGTTTATCAGAGTGGCTCACAGGCTGTGGTCCAGCTAGTCCAACAATGCCTGTCTACCTACAGAAGGTCCAAGAATCCAGTGGCTGTTCAGTGTGTGGGGCTGGATGATTCAGCTGGTCTTCCGTATCTGCCGGGATCCTGAAGAAGTAGGCTCTAATGCCAGTGAAGAAATGGACTTGCCAGGGAAAGTGAGGGCAAGCAGGCAAAGAGCAAAAAGCTTCCTTCCATTTCCTTTATACAGGATGCCAGCGGAAGGTGTGTCCCAGATTAAAGGTGGATCTTCCCACCTCAAAACATCTGTACTAAAGGCGGGCCTCCCCCAGCCTGCTCTAGGACAGCCAAGAATACACAGAGAAACCCAGTCTTGAAAAACAAAACAAAACAAAAAGGTGGGTCTCCCCACTTCAGATGATTTAAATAAGGAGGAAAAAAAATTCCTCACAGCCGCTTGGGTTTTAGTTAATTTCAGATGTGGTCAAGTTGACAACAAAAATAGCCATCACATGCTTAGGGGTATTTGTTTCTTTGGTGTTTAATTTCTTGAGTTCTTGTATAGTGTAGACACCAATTCTCTATCAGATAAACGGCTTTTATATCAGGGTAATGCAATACTCATATAAAGAATTTGGGAGCATTACTTTTTTCTATGTTACGGAATAATTTCAGGAATATTGGTGTTAGTTCTAGTAGAATTCAGAAGTGAATCCATCTGAACCTGTGTTTTTAACTGTCTGACTTCGTTTTATTATTTCAATGTCATTTCTGGTTATAGATCTATTTGAATTGTTTATTTCATCGTGGTTAAATTTTTGTATGCTGTATACATACATCTGTCAATTTAAGTTGTCCAAGTTAGCAGTGTAAAACTTTCCAAAGTATGTCCTCATGATTTTCTCAATTCATTGGTGTCTTTTCTAATCTCTCTCTTCACATCTCTAATTGTATTAATTTGTATGTTATCACTTTCTTTCGTTTGGTTTGCTTATCATTTCAAAGAGTCAACTAACTCTATGTTATAGTGGTTGTGAATAGAGCAACAACAGGCGTGGTTGTGCACGTGTCTCTAGGATGCTATGGATTCCTTGGAGTATATGCACAGGCGTGGTAGAGCTGGAGCAGTTGGCACATCCATTTCTCATGTCTTGAAAAACTTGAGATTTCAGCTACTTCAAGAGTGAATAAGCTTTCCCCCTACCCCGCATGCTCCCCAGTACTGTTATTATTTGTTTTCCCGATGGAAGCCACTGTGCTGGGGTGAGATCAAATCTCAAAATAGTTTTAATTTGCATTTTCCCTGATGACTGAGGTTGTAGAACACTAAAAATATTTAGCAATCACTCGTATTTCTGCTTTTGAAAGCCCTCTGTTTAATTCCCTAGTCCACTTTTAGACTGGGTTGTTTGTTTTGTGCTGAAGGGTTTTTAAGTTCTTTTTATATTCTATTCCCCTATCAAATGCATAGCTGGTCAAAAGAAATCTCCCTTCTTTGTGAGATGTCTCTTTACTCAGACAGTTTCTTTTAAAGTACAGGTTGTAAGATTTTATAAGGTCCCATTTGTTGATGTACTTTTTGAAGAACTGCACCCTGTTTAGAAAGTCCTTATCTATGTGCATGTGTTCAGACTTGTAATAACTTCTTGAAGGATTACCTGATGGAGAATGAAGAAACCTTCAGCTCCTCTGAACATTTTTACTTTTCAGCCTACTTATCAGATATTACAATAGCTGAACCTGCTTTTCTCTTTTCTAGTTGCTTTTTCCAATACCTTTTCCATCTTTCTACTCTAAGATGGTGCATATTGTTCATGATAGAGTGTGTTCTTTGGAGGTAAAAGAAAGAAAGACAGAAACATGTTTCTTAATCAAATCTCTGTCTTTTCATTGGAGGGACTGAGATCATTAACATCTAGAGTTACTAACAGATAGCCATTAATTTCTGTCATTAATTTTTTTTTCAGTCTTTTCTTAGACATCTTTGATTCATTGTCCTGGGACTGCGGCCTATCTGGTGTGTCCACACCATTCTTTTACTGTTGAAGTATTCCTTCTGCTATCCTCTGTGGAGCAGAGAGCTGGTTCGGTGCTCATAAACTCTTTATTGTGGGGATTTCTTTTCTTGTCCTGTCCTTTTAGCGTTCTGTAGACTTCCCGTACATATAGAGAACATCTTGTTCTCTAGATTTGGGAATTTTTTTTTCTAAGATTTTATTGAAAATATTTTCTATGCCTTTGGTGTGGATTCTGCTTCTTCTTGTCCATAATTACAAGATTTGGTCTTCCATGTGTCCCAAAGTTTTTCCATGTTCTGCTCGTATTTCTTAAAATTCCTCATTAACCTTTACTGGATGATGCAACCCTCCACCTTGTCCTCAAGTCCTGACACTGTTCTCACACTACACTGTGCTGACGAGGATTTCCACTGAGCTTTTAGTTTGGCTTATTGAGTTTTTAATTTCAAGCATCATTTTGGCACGTTTTTTTCTTCAGTAAGTTTATCTCTATTGAATTCTATTCTCATATTTTGGATTGACTTCCTTATCTCATTCAGATCTGTGTGTTTGTTCTTTTGGAGTGCATTCATGTTTTCTTTGAGTTGCTTGAGCATAGTTATAAATATTCTTTGTAACTTCTTTGTCTCATTGGGATCCATCACCAGTGGAACGAATGTTCTTTGTAGAAAATGTGCTATCTTGATTTTTTGAGTTGTTTTTTCCCTCTGTGCTGGGACTTGCATACTTAAGTTAGTTAGTGTGTTTTTCTTTCTTTCTTTCCTTTAAATGTTATTTTAAAATTCACGTCTCCTTTCTTCTTTCAGTGTGAGGGGGCATTTACAATGTTCAAGATAGGACTAAAATGTAGTTGGTTTCCTGCCTATATCCATGGAACCTCCTGCATCTGCAGGCCTTCCTTTGGTGTGTTGACCGTCCTCCCTGAGGCCCCTGCATCTGTGGGCCTTCCCCTGGGGCCATTTAGCCTGTTCTCCTGGCCTGCAACTTCTGCTTCCATGAGTTGAGGAACTCTCTGCAGATGTGGCCCTCACCCTGGATTAAGCCTGTGTCCATCCTGTGTCCATAGCTTGTCCTGCTGCAGCAGTGGTTGTCAGAACTAGCTGAATGTCTCTAGGCCTTAACGAGGATCAGATACAGTCTCTACTCTGTAGCCACAGCTTCTGCTCTGTTATATGACCTTGGGAGTGGCCTTCCAATGCTTGCAATGGACAGAACCTTCCTGAGCTATGGGGGAGTAAGTTTCTTTTCCTTTCCAGGCCTTGTATGCCAGGGTGCTGCTTGACTGTCTGGCCTAGGGTGAACCTCTGTGCTTCTGTTGTACCCATGTTGGTGCCCATATGCCATGTCTAGTGCCTGGCTTGTAGTCATGTCCTAGAACTGAGAAAAAGGAGCTTTGGAACTTGAGTGGCTTTTTCTTAGCCTAGAAGACCTCACTGAAGAGTGGGGAAAGAAAGCCAGTGTGAGGCCAGCTGGAGTCAGAGCAGGGCTGGAGTGGTCTTGCCGAGGGCTCTCTGTCTACTGATGCTCTTCTACCAACAAGTCTCCCTGGGCCTTGCATGAGCGGTACCCTGTGATGCCTTGACCACAGTCCCTACAAACATTCCTGGTGATGATGGTTGTGATTTGAATCAGGAATTTCCTCATAGGCATTTAAACTTCTGGCCTCTGACTGGTGGCATTGTTTGGGGAGGTTTCAGAGGTCCCATCTAGGGAAGGCAAGAACATCCCAAGGAACATACAGTCTCACTCTATTCCCAGTTTTCTCTCTGCTTCATGACTGCTTGATTGAGGTGACCTGTAAGCTTCTTGCTTCTGCAATCATGTTTCTCTGCCATGATGGACTCAACCTTCTGGAACCATAAGCCTAAATAAACCCTTTCTTCTGTAATTTGCCTCAGTCATGGAGTTTTGTCACAGCAACAAAAAGTTAACAGGAGGCCAATGTACTGTCTTCATTGTCTTTGTTTCCATGTCTGCAACAACCATGCTCCCATGCTACAAACACGCACACACTTCCGTTTTCTCTGTCTGTTCAGTGTTAACGTGATGGCGCTGCCTGCTTGATCTAGCCTGCTCTGTGCAATCCTTTCTGCCTCCCCTCCTAGTCCACTCTATTCTACCAATCTCTGTGACCCCCTTGTGCTCTGGCCTGTGCTCTAGGGTATCCATCCATTCCCCCCTGCTAAATTTGCTTCATCCAGTCTATCCCTTTAGTCCTCCTACCCCTCTGGGTTCTGTTTTGCCTCCCGTGTACAGCCTCACTGACAGACACTTGGCATTCAAAATGGAAGGTGCTGTACAAAGATCCACCCTGCGAGCCCCTTCCCTGAGTCCCCCTCCCTGTGATCAGCTTTTTCAACCAACACCCTCATGAGCTCATGTTTGAAAAAGTCAACAACTGTGAAGGGAAAGCAGGCTTGTCTCCTTGATAGCTCCCAGATCCCCTTCTGATCAACTTCCCATCCTCAGAATGCTCTGTGAGACCTTAGCAAATATCCACCCTGGCGCCAGCTGGCACCCTGCTTCATTGTGACTGTGATGTCCCAACAGGCCATGCTGCAATTTGTTGTGGGGTGGGAAGGGGTCCTTAGAGCCTTACTTCCCTGTTCTCTTTCTCAGGAAGAAGATTCCTGGGAAGGCAACTTGAGTGTCTCTTATCTACTTCAGCCTCCCACCCCTCTGTGGTGACCATAAAAGAGTAGTCACAGCCTTTGAAGGCTATGCTGAGAAGATTTATGGAGCCCAGGAGTTCAAGGCCAGCCTGGCTGCGGTGATCTTCCCATCTCAATTACTGGAATAATAGTATAGAAACAACAGATTCCCAAAAGCAGACGTCAAGGCCTCAGCCCAGCACCCTAGCATTTGGCTGCCATAGAATAGGGTACAGCAAGAGTTTGAGAAAAGCTTACTGCCTGTGTTTCTGTTTCCTCTGTTGTTGCAAAAATCTGTTTGAGAATCCAGGATCGAAGGCTAGATTTTGGATAGTCATTTTCCTTTGCATATACGCATGTAGAGGTGCTCTCCCAAAGAGATCATTCTGATTATCTCATGATGATTTGTTTCACTTGAGGACATATTTTCATGTCAGTACATGAAGATGAACTGCATTTTCACTGGCTGCATAATGTTTTATTGTGTGGACACTTTATTTTGGGCACTGGCTCCTCTGTTGAAATTTTGGAGTTTTTATTTTATTTCACTCTTTGCCAAAAGTGAGTATTCATAGCCACCTACCCTCATGTGCCTGCTCCAGTGGTCATTTCTGAGGAGAGCAGCCACATTAGTGAGTTCTCCATTGTTGTAATAAAATACCTTGACAAAGAGCAAGTTTTTGCCTTTTGACTCATAGTTCCTGACAGGACACAGCTCACCATGGCAGGGAAGGCATGGCAGCAGGAGCATGAGGTTATCACAACGCTCAGAGAACCTGCAGGTCATGTCCGTCTCCCACCCAGGAAGCAGAGAGAGTGAGAGCAGGAAGAGAGGCTGGCCTCTTCTGGTGACAGACTTCTCCCAGTGTGGCTACATCTCCTGAAGACACCATAAGTTCCCTAAAGAGTACCACAGACTGGGCACCAAGTGTGCCTATAGGCCACTTTGTAATCAAACCACAAGAGCGTTCTTAACAGTATCACGGCTCAGTTAAGGAATAAGCTTAATTGAAAGTGCATTCGGGGGCCAGTGAGATGGATCAGCAGCTGAAGGCACCAGGCCTGATGACCTGAGTTTGATCTTTGGGATACAAACACATATACACACACTATAAAATACATGTTAATATAGAAATACAAATACTGAGAGCTATCAAGTTACCCTTCAACACAGCCTTTTAATCAGCCTCTAATAGTCTGGCTACAATGATCTTTCTAAAGTTAATTTGATCATTATAAACATTTAATATCTAGGTCCAGAGAGATATTAGTAAGTGCTGCATGTGTGGGGACCAATTCCCAGGTGGCAGAGCCAGACATAGGAGTTTCTATGATGGCCTGTCTCAACAGCAGCTGCCTAGCTTTTGGATCCCAGGAAGGCTACTCACTTCTCACCTCAGCAGGCCAGCTGTGGCTCCTTAGTACTCTGTCTACAATCCACGGGCATGGGGAGCCATTCTGCCTCAGCCCCAACCCTCTGGACACAGCAGTGGGTCTTAGGGTGGGCTTCTCTGCTGACTATCATTATAGGAACAGCCCCCACAGGGGCAACAAATTGCTTGCACCACCTGGTGGGAAGATTCAATTTTCACCTGGGAAAGGAGAGGGTGGAGGGAAATATTGTCTCTGACAGGCCAAGTGGTACTTCTGGTCTAGCTGTGGCAGAAGTGGCAGAAGTGGTCTCCCTCCTAGCCCTGCCAATGGCAGCAGTGTTGTCAGGGCCTGTGAGCAGCTGACTTTCCCATTCCCATCACTGGGGTCACGCGACGCACTTTCTTTTTAGCTGTTCCCATCTGAAAATGAACGGGTCTCATACTCTGCAGGCCCCGACCTCTCACCCTGCCCTACGTTAGAATACACATCTGTCTGCAAAACTGGCATGCTTGCTCTATGTTGGGCAGTGGGCTGGTGCAGGGTATCAGTCAGGAGGCTGGTCTTGAGAGGTCAAATCTGCCAAGACATCTCCATGACAAGGCGTCTCCAGAACATGAGCACATGGCAGAGTTCAGGCAGCCATAGGGCTCTGGGAAAGTGTATCTGGCTCCGGCCACATGCTGTCACTTGTTTATCCAAGAGCAGTGATAGTTATAGTTCAGAATCCATGGGAGGTCGGTTTCAGACCCCAGCTCCACAGATGCTCACATCCCTTATAAATGTGACATTGTTTTTCAAATAGGAGATGACAGCTGGAAAATTCCCAAATGGCCACTCAAGCCCTAGGCTGAACTGTGGAGTCCATGAGGCTTGCTGGTGTGGGCATGGGAATGCACAGGAATGTTGCCCATTTGCAGTTCTGAGCCAGGCAGAGAGGGTGGGGCTGTTTGCTGTCATTGGAAAGAAGAGCGATGGGTGTTCAGGGTCTGAGGCGGGGAGAGTTCTTTGGTTTACCCTCTGAAGTCTGGGTCATGGAATTTGGTAGGTTGGTCTCCCTCCCCTTTGGGAGGGGAGTGCCATCTTCCATTTGAGTGTTTAGGTGGCCCTACTTCTAATGAATGGAGCCCTTGTGGTTGGTAACAATTAGCTTAAGAATGAGGTCTTCAGAAATGTGACCAAAAAAAAAAACAGAGACTCTTAAGAGGGATTGATTTCAGCTCATGGTTTCAGAGTAGCCCACAGTCCCCTGATGTTCTGTAGATTCTGGGCTTAGAAGGCAGAGCATCATGCCAACAGGTATGTGTGTGTGTGTGTGTGGTGTGTGTGTGTGTGTGTGTGTAGGGTGGCTTACACTTCACAGTGGCCAGGAAGCAGAACAGTAACTGGGAGATACTTCCTTGACCCAGGCCCTACCTTCCCCCATTCTACCACCTCCACCTCCCAATGGCTGGTTCATATTAGAATCCATCAGTGCCCTCAATTACTCCTTAGGTCAGAGTCCTCAGAAACTCATCCACTCTGGGAAATCCCACACATGATGCTCAGAGATTGGCTTCACTGACACCCTAGGCATCTTTAGTCCTGTCAAGTTGGTCAATCAAGCCACCATCTAGTCTGTCCTGACCCTTGAGAGGTAGACATAGCAGGCACTTAGTTTCTCTGTGTGTATGTGTCTTTGTTTCTCCCTCGCTGCCTTTCCCATTCTGTGTGTTCGTGTTTGACTGTGTGTCTTTCTGTCTCTTCCCTGTGTGTCTCTGTCTGACTGTGTATCTCCTCATCTCTCTCTCTCTCTCTTCCTCTCTCTGTTTTTGTCTCTTTTGCTGTATCTCCTTCTCAATAGAAGGATAAAAGATAAAGATTGATATTCTTTACCTGTCCCCAAGAGCCTCAGTTTCCCCCAGGTGAAATATGTCAGCATGGACTCAATGTTTTCCCTCATGTTGTTTTTTTCCATGAGTCTCAGGTTTGGCTCTTGATTTCTATCAGGCACATCTTGTCCAGTTCTATTTTGAGCTGTCATCTTCCCCTGGTGAGCACAATTTTCAAGCCCCTCTTCCATCATACTTTTTATTTAATAATATAGCTTTTCGAAGTAGCCTTCTATTTTTACTTTTCCTGTGGCAAGATAATTTCTAACCCTTTTCTCACCATCCAAGTCAATTTCCTTTGTTAATTTCCAAGCTTCTCCCTCCTGCAGGGGCCTCACCTCTTGTTACTTAATTGATTTTTCTACCACATAATTCTGTGATTTCATCAATAAGCAATTTTAGAGCCATTGTCAATTTCTATTTTTTATTCCATTTGATGCGCTCAGTGGCCACTGCTCGGATTAGAAACGAGATGAGGTTTCATTATCTCTTAGATGCCAATTCTCCCCCTGGAGCCTTTCACAGCAGCAAGAACATTTCTGAACTTTTTATATTCCCTTCTAATTAATTATTCTCCATTTTTATTCACTTGCCTGACTTCAATCTTTTGAGTTAAGGGTGTAAATTAACACCTGCCTCCTGTTCAAGTGTTATTTGGACTTTAGGAGACTTCTGTAGGTGGACTAGGACTTTAGGAGACTTCTGTAGGTGGACTAGCTCTCCCACGCGTGGCCCCTCCTGGAGGAATGGCAGCAGCCCAGGGCCGTCTGGTCTACATTGACGGGGTTGCCAGTGCCTGACTCTGTACCTCACGTACCTTGGCTTTGTTTAAGGAGCCATGATGGGGTTGGGAAGATGGCCAAATGAGTAAAGAGCTTGCTATGTAAGCATTAGAGCCTGAGCACCTATGTCGAGCCAGATGGGACCCTGTGTCTGTGAAGCAGGGACATGGGAGGTGGAAACAATCAGATTCCGACTCCCAGAGCTTGCTGATCAGACACATTAGGCAACCAGTGAGATCTAGGTTCCGTCAGAGACCTTCTCTCAAAAGACAAGATAGAAGATACCTGGAAAGATGGCTCAGTGGTTAGGAAAACCTTACTGCTATTGCAGAGGACCTGGGTTCTGGTGCCAGCCCCCACATGGTGGCTCACAGCCATCTACGGCTCCAGTTCCAGGGAGATCCAACACCATCTTCTGACCTCCAGAAGCACCAGGTACAATGTGGAACACAGATATACGTGCAGGCAAAGTACTCATACACATAAAAAAATTTTAAATCTTTAAAAATTAATAAGATGGAGATCAATAAAGAAAGACAGCAGATGTCAACCTCTGGCCTCTACACATACACACATGTGTAATCCTCAGCACACATGAACATGTAAACATACACACACACAAAGAGAGTCAGAGACAGACACAGACAGACACAGACAGACACAGACAGACACAGATAGATAGATAGATAGATAGATAGATAGATAGATAGATAGATAGATAGATAGATAGATACTAACATAAAATAACTTTAAAAATACATGAAAAGCTGAGGGCAAGAGACACTAGGCCACTGCTAGCAGTGGGTGTGGGAACTATTGCCACATGTTTTTGGTGCCTTGCTCGAGGCAGGTAGGTTTGATTGATGGGGCTAAGACATCGTAGACCCAGTTAGACGCTTTCACCACCTGAAGGAAAAAACCATTACAAAAAAATTCCTGATTTCCTGTGACTTGTATCGACCGACTTTGTCCGCCACTGTCTCAGAGGAAAGGTTATCTGCCATCTCGGCAGACTGACCCTTGCAGCACATTAAAGCTGACACCTACGTGGCTCACCTGTGAACCTGACTGTCGGACTCCATGGGGGCATGGAAAGCATTGAAAAAAACAAACCCATTAACTTCTGCCTTGGGGACAACTAGAATGTGCCCTGTCCCTGGGTGATGGAGTACACCTCAGACGCTGCAATAGAGCAGGGGTCAAAGAACCTCGATGCAGTGCCCAACCTTGCTGAAGCCGCCTCTCCCCACGGACCCAGCCACTTCTGGGCTGCAGGGTCATCCCGGTCAGCAGCTTCGTGGTCTCAGCCTCCTGTGAGCTGAGCCCTCTCCATGTGTTAGGAATCAGCCGCCTCACAGTACTTGTCATGCGATGCCCTTGTCATGAGGAAGTTGAGGAGCACAGGGCTGGCAGCACATTATGGCATTTCTTAAAGACAATTTTCAGGAGACATGACCATTAGTCTCAGAAAATAAAAGAAAAAAAAAAAAAAAAAGCAGCCACCATCCCCAACTGGCTGTTTTTCTTGGACTCCCAGAAGCTTGGGGATAGAACTCCAAGGCTGGTTCTTGTGAGTCGAGCTTCAGGTCAGGCTCATCCACAGTCCCCTTGCCTCGCTCACTGACCTCATGACTAGCCTATCCCATGCTGTCACTTCATGGGGTGCTGGGGCTGCAGCACTGACATGTTCTGCATGGTTATCATCTAGGGATGCGTCAAAGTCAATAATGAAATAAGCCAGGCAGCCTCATACTGAGAATAAAAAAGGAGGAAGGGTGGGAAGTGGCTGGCACAGGCACCACTTGAAAGAGTTAACAGAGCGTAGACAGACACGCCTCCCTGAGGAATTGTGATGTTTGATCTTTACTGTCAAGTTGACAGGATTTACAATCACCATGGAGACAAATCTCTGGGCATGCCTGTAAGGAATTAAGAGGTCTTCCAGATTGGATTAATCAAGGTGGGCGACCTCCCCACATCTTTGCTCCCTAGATGTGGGCAGCACCATTTCAGGAGCGGGTCTCCTGGATTAAATACAGAGGAGAAAGCGAGCTGAGCACCGGCATCCATGTCTCTCCTTCCTGACGGTGGATGTTGCAATGTGACTCGCCGCCTCCTGCTCCTGTCACCGCATCATGATGCTCTGTACCTTCTGAGTGTGAGAAGCCCTTCTGTTTAGAAGTTGCATTGACAAATGTTTTGTCCCCTAACAAGGAAAATAATGAATACACTAGGCGATGCTTTCACAGAGATATAATGACTGAGAAGAGACTAGAGGTGGTATAGAATAGAGTCAGGCCCAGACAGGACCTAGGCTGCCCTAGGAATAGCCAAAAGAGGGAAGGAGTGGGCCATTATCTGTAGGAGCCTTGTGTGTCTGTGGCTCACACCTTTGGGCACACCTTTCCTGAAGTCCTTTTCTGAAACAAATAATCTGTTTAGCAAATTCCTGCACCGATTTCTCTGCAAAGACAACCCTGTGCTTTTAGATCATCTGTCATCGGTTCCTGTCCCGTGATTGTGCAGTGTGTGTGTGAACACGTGCTTGCACCCTCACAGACAATGACAGTGCGTCTGTGGCTCAGTGCCTGCCTCAATGGAACAGGGACCCCAGTAATGACTCCCTTGTGGCACCTTGCTGGAAGGGTGCATCTTGGTAGGGCTGACATGATTGGCCTTGGGCTGTGCCCGGTGCCTGGCCCAGAGGAAGGGCTCCATAGGCGTCAGCTCACATTAGCAGAGTATGTACATTTGCCATGTGGGACTGGTTAGAGAGGGCGTGAGTCTGGCCATGGTTACTGACACGATCAGTTACATAAGTTCTGACGGCGGCGAATGTTCTGCAAACAGCTGGCAGGATGTATATAATCTAATAAGAACTCGTAACCTCTTTAAAGCCATGAAGTGCTTCCCAGCTAATCTCGAATTTGGTTTGAGGATGACCTCATTTTACGAGAAACAGCCTTACTGTCAGCACGTGGGTCAGCGAGTTCCCTGCCTCCTACCCTGGGACCCCTGAGGGTCCACAACCGGCCTTCAAGGGAGGTGAGCAAGGATGTCCAAAAGCTGGCTGATAGTCCTGGAAGTTGTCAGCATGGGGGCTGCTGGCAAGGCTGGACCAAGGGACTTAAACCATCTCTCCCAGGGGTCTGTTTGGGGAAGGTGTGATGGAGAAGGGAAAAGGTGCTTCTCTGAAGAGTTGATCTGGGGAGAGGCCTCAGGAAAGTGAGTGTGGCCAGTGCAACTGAGCAGATGGGGCTGTCTGGTAAAGGCTGGGTCTCCATCTTAGAAAATGCGGCTGGGTGTGGTGCCTCGGGCCTCAGACCTTGCATGAGGGTCTTGAGTCTCAGTGCTTAGGCCAGCTGGGAATGCCAGGATCTTCTGACTTTAACATTACAGGTCAAACACAAGCCTCCCTCTCCAGGACCTCAGTTTCCCTCACGACTAGAAGGAAGGGGAAAGACCTCCAGGCTCGCTCAGGTTGTCTTGTTCTCCAAGTTCATGGCACAATCAAGGGTGGAAGGTAGCCTAGAATGTTCCCCCTCACTATTACCCCCTTGAGCTGAGCAAGCTGGGATCCTGAGAATGCGTGGGTTAGGTTCTGTAACATACATGCAGGGGAAAGCGGGCCTCAGGCCTCAGCCGAGGGGGGCTTATGGTTCTGCTTCTCAAAGCAGAGCTGTCTCTGGGCACAAGGCCAACCTGGACACTGAAGAGCTCTGGCCTCCTGATTTTCCTCACTGCCCTAGTGCCTAATTGAGCACAGGACAGTATCTATGGCACGTATACAATAAACATTACTTCAGCCATCTGGAACAGTCTTCCCACAAGCTGTCCATCACTTTGGGGCCCCAGGCCAAGTTCTGGGGGATGCACTGCTTTGGAGAGAAGGAAGACTCCTCACAAGAGCCCTGCCCTTCAACTTCGCCAGCGTGGCATCGCATCCCACCGCAGCAAAACCTTGCTCCTGACGCAGACTTTAAACTCAGGCGTGAAGTCATAGTTAGGAGTAGTGAGCAGATATGTGAGACAGGGTTGCAGGCCCAGGTCAGGCAGACGTGGCACAGCGTGTGCAAACCCTGGTGGGGAGGGGTCCCTGAGCTCGAAGGGAGGGAACCCACGGCTTTCTTTATTCTTCTGTAGAGCTGACACCATGAGGTGTTCATTTCTTTCCCTACCTCATTCCCACCCCTGTGGTAGCTGATATAAGCTGTGCTTTAAGACAGAGTATAAAACAAGAATGAATCTTACACTTTTTTTTTTTTTTTACTAAGAATTTTATACATGCTATAATGTATTTGGTGAAATCCACCTTCCATTCTCTTTCCTCCACATCTCTCTTCATCCCTTATCATTTTTTTTATCCAAGCAGCATGTGCTGTGTTTAAATCACGGAGTTCACTTTGTGCTGCTTGTATGACCACGGGAAAAGGCCTGTTTTGGTGGGACTTGGGTATAGTGCCAGGTGGCTCTGGAGGACAGTGAGGGACCTGGGAAAATGTCAGGATCCCAGGTTGTTCTCCTGGCTTTATAGGCTGCTTCAGGTAAAAATTTTTAAAACATTTCAAGTTGAGGTATAAGGTGTAATTACATACTTCTTAAGCATACATGAATTTCATACACACAGGCACTCAAGAAACCTCAAGGCAGCCTTAGAATATTTATTTTGTTGTTTGAGACAGGGTGCCCCCATGTAGCCCAGGCTGGCCTTGAACACCCGATCTTCCTGCCTCAGCCTCCCAAGTGCTAAGATGACATGGAAGTATCACGATGCCTGTAACTCTAAGATATTCCAATATCAAGAGAGACCGTGCTCACTCCCATGGGGCAACTACCCGAGGCCAATCATCAGATCCTAAAGACAATGCCTTAGTCTGCTCTGCACTGGAGTCTTACAAAGGACAGAGGTTGGAGCGCCCAGGGCACAGGCATTCTCCTGACAAAGGTCTTTTTGCTCAGCATCTCACAGTGGAATGGAGGAGTAGCTAAATGGAGGGGACAACTGTTGGGTCAGCAGGAAGCCACACCCCCTGGTAACCACCTGCCCCTTGGATAAGGACAGTAATGCAAAGCTTCCAGACATTATTGCACCAAGGATTCGGTTTCCAGCCCACGAGTGTGCACGGCAGATGGTTTGGGGGTACATGAATGGTCCCATGAGAAGTGTGTGTTTTTGTGCCTGGTTCCCTAGCTCTGCCGTCGGCTTTGAGAGTCCTCTGCCCATTGGTGGCTCAGACTTTTCGCCACTGTGTAGTGCTCTCTGCAAAGGTGTGATTCATCTGCCTGTGGCCCATCATAGCACCTCTTCTTCTGGTCCTCACATTAGACAACCTTCCTACTCTCCCCCTCTTCCCGTTCTCTGCAGCTGAGCTCATGGACATCAAGACTTGAAGGAGTAGAGCCCATTGAACCAGCTCCCATCCCATTCAGGCGGTTCGATGGCTGGAGGCCTTACTATTACGCTAAAAACCATGAATGCTGTAGGCAAGGTTGGATGCCAACTTGGGGATATGGGCCTCCTGGAGCTGACTCAACTGCTGCTCTGTGCTGAGCCTGGCTCTGGAGCCCAGGGACCAGAGAGCAAGCACCTGAGTGTGCAACCAACCCTCTTCCAGACAAAGCCAGGCAGAGCCTCTACTGGAGATACTGAGCTCATGGAGTGCTTGGAAGGCACCTAACTCTCCCTGACACCACATTCCCAGCTGAGAGCAAAGCTCTGAGACTACTGGGTTGGTGAATTTGTGGCAGAAGACAGTAGGCCTGTGTAGCACTTCATGTCCCCAAAGGAATAGCCATGGATTTGAGGAAACAGGTTTTTGGAAGTTTCTGTGGAAGTGACAAGATCCCAGGGGCCAGCTAAAATCCCTTTCTGCCCCATTGGCAAAGGCCTTTGGAAGGTTGTACAGTCAAGAGTATCTGGAATCCTCAGGAAATCTGGGTGCTTTGGGGCTGAGTGTTTTGTTTCTGCCAGTGAGAATTTTAATTGGGGTTTTCATGAAGGTCGGATGGCTTTGTGATGAATGGCTGAAAATAGCCTCAGTGGACACTCTAGATGGAGAGGCCTAAAAACAGAAGCAGTCTTCAAAGAAGTACACTGGGTGCCCAGCCTGAAGCACCTCCTCTGGAGACCTAGGGACTGGTTCCCAGGGTCCCCACCTTGCTCTGTGCAGCTAGGGCACACACATATGGCTCCAGGACCGTGGCCTCACCAAGGCCGGAAGGACCTTTAGGGTAGTAAAGAGGACACAGGCCTGCATTCTGTCTACTCACACTTGGACAGGCTTCCTTTATCCCACTTCCACCCTCCCGAGTTCCTGTGTGGCTGTCCCTGCTCCCACCCTCCCCCTATCTTAATAATCCCTGGCCTTGAGCAGGGAAGAGAGTCCCAGATGCGGAGAACTGCCTTTGATTCCCAGTGGTGTCCTTGTGTTTGATCTGGGCAGTTTTAAGCAGTGAGAAGGATTTTATTTATGCCTGTTACAAAAGAGAAAAAAAAAATGGAATTCCATTCCAAACATAGTGAAGACAGCCTGGAGCCAGCAGAGAGAGTGGATGGGGTCTATGGATGGGACATCATAGCCTTGGCCTTAATGTGACCTGTAGGCTTACAGTTGGAAACTGAGGCTCCAACTCAACTGTGTGGGGAGGTGTAATGTGTAGGAACAGTTAGGCCCAGGGTTGTTCTTAGGAATGGCTGGAGGTAAATTCCTTACCTCAGAGCAACTTTCATAGAAGGGATCTGGATGCCTCTCTGTCACCATGTGGTCCCTCTGCTGTATGACAGGATGGAAGCTCTGCTGCTTGTTTATGAGGGGAACAGAGCTCTCTCATCCTTAACTATCTTTCCTGGGATTTGAGGCTTTTCTTCTCCCAGGTCTCAGTCATGTGACCTTCACAGGAAGCCATTTCTCTGATGGCTGTTGGCACAGAATTTTCCAAAACGAGCAGTGATGGCGTCTTCCTTCTCATCCTCCATAAATGCCAAGTCTCTTGGCACGGCTGCCTTCCCTCTCTCCTAGCTACCAGCTGTCCAGTGCTTAGTGTCCCCTCGAGCCAAAGCTCCAGAGAACCATGTAACCTGCTTCCGAGGCCCCTTCTTAGGAAGGTGGAACTGAGAGGGAGTGTTTGTGGGAGAGAGACTCAGAAACCACAGCTGAGTCGTGGGGGCAGTGTGGGGGGCTCACTTCTCCCTCTCCTCCCTCACAGGACACCCTCTGTTTACCCCCACTGCCACTGAGGGGCTCTACCTCTGCCCTCCAATCAAAGACTTCGATTCTGTCCCCAACTCCACAGTCAGGGGCCTTGCATCTGCTCCAGGCAATGCTTGTGGGGAGGAAGACCCCTTAAGGGCAGAGTCGCAAGGACACAGCATGGCTCAGCTGCGGAGGTGTAGGACCTCCAAGGGAGTCCGGGCCTCAGAGGTGTCGATTGTTTGGCAGATAAGAAATAAGCTCAGGACAGTCCAGTCCCTGGGAAGCTAAGCTTCAAGGGACAATGACTTGGTCCATGGCTAGCCTTCTATAAAACACGCTCTGAACTACCCCTGCTGCCGCCCCTGCCTCTGCCCTGAGAAGTCAGCAGACTTCACTTCTGAAAAGGGCATCCCTGGCTTCACCAAGGCCTGTCACACCCACCTCTCTCTGTACATTGGAAACCCTTCCTGTCTTCGGGAGCCTTCACCTTGGGGCTCCAGGGGGTACCCTCCTCGAAAAGCTGGTTTGAACTCATTTCCGCTCCTGTTTCCCAGACTCCAGCTTGTGCCTCTGCCCTTGGTTCCTCCAAGGGCTGCTGCTTCGACACACTCTGCACAGCTGTGTATGGGGTTGGAGGGGGTCCGCACGTTCGAGGCCAATGTCACAGGGTTAATTAGGAGGAATCTGGTAAGAGCCTTCCTGACTCTGTTTTCCATCTATGTATGTTGTGCGGGCTACAGAAGCCAGCAACGGCTCCAAATGTGCGCAGGGAAAACAACACCAGAGCTGACTCCCTCCCAAGCTCATTACGGGGACAACAACATGACAAGTTAATATTTTAGTGGTGAATGATGAAGAAAAGCATCATGCTAAGGCTTTGGGGAGTCTCCCCCACACTCTCCCTAAGATGTTTAACTTCCTTCCAAAAAAACAAAGTTTAAATAGTTGGTAGGCACAAACTTGATGAAAATTTGACATTTGATAAGAAACTAATTTGGGTGTGCTTTTTTAAATACTTTAAAACACTAAAGTAATAAACAACATCTATAAATGTCAAGCTTTTCTATTTTGATTACGTTGCTTTGATTTTTATCAACATTTTTTATTAAAAATCCACTATAAATGAAATAGAGAAGAGGCGATAGGCACAAGATAAATCTTACAATTATCCAGACATAGGCGACAGCGCCCCATTTTTTCTCAGCACTGGGGATTATTTTTTGTCTTGCTACAGTTATTATGATGTCTTTATCTTTGTCTTTGAGTCTAGGAAAACTGTGGCGTGATGGGAACAGGAATTAAATTGTGAAGCGAAGGTGGCTTTCCGGCTCAGACAGATCAGGAAAATGCCAGGGCGGGGGTGGAGCAGAGGACGTGCTCAGACACTCAGCCCTTGGACTGCAGGAGGAATGCAGGACTCTGTGGACTTTCCTCCAGGACCTGCCCCTCCCCCTGGGTACTTCTAACATTCTTCTCAGAGTCCTGCACCATCCAACCATTCACCCCCACCCCTTATCCTAGGATTCTGTGTTTAACCGAGATCTCCTGTTGAAAAGGAACGCTCTATGCAGTCCTCACTTCCCTTACTAGAGGACCCACAGGAAGCCTAAGCTAGGTCCAGTTCGTGCCTGGTCCTTGGTTGATGCTTCAGTCTTGGCAAGCCCCCCTGGGCCCTGGTTAGTTGGCCTTATTATGGAGCTCCTGTCCCCTCCAGGTCCTTTCCTTTTTTCTCCCACTTGTTCTCAAGACGCTCTCCTCATCGTCCAATGTTTGGCTGTGAGTCTCAGCATCTGTTTTGGGGAGCTGCTGGGTAGCACCTCTCAGAGGACAACTCTGTCAGGCTCCTGTTGGCAAGTTTAGCAGAGCATCGTTCACAGTGTCAGGGATTGGCACTCTCTGATAGGGTGGGTCTTCGGTTCGGCATTCCCTCAGTCTCTGCTCTATCTTTATCCCTGCACATCTTGTAGGCAGGGTAAATTTTGGGTCTAAGTTTTTGTGGGTGGGTTTGTGTTCCCCTCCCTCTGCTTGGAGAATAGTCTAGTTAGTGGGTGTCCTCTTCAATCTCTACAGCCTCTTCTGCCAGCTTTTAGATCACTTTCCCCTGGTGGGACTGCCTTATCAGGTCACAGGGGAAGAGGACACATTCAGTCCTGATGCAACTTGATGAGCTGGGCTGGATAGGAAAGGAAGCTCCCTTTTTCTGAGAAAAAGGGAAGGGGAGGGGGAAGGAGGGAGAGTGAGGTGGGGAGGGGAGGAGAGATGGGGCTACAATAAGGATTAAGGAGAATATTTTAAAAATTCTAAAAAGGAAAAGAAAAAAAAAGAAGAAAAGAAACTACTCTTGTGAAGGGGAAGTGTTCACCCAGCCTCAGTTCCCCAAGCCCCATGTGAAGGAAGTGCTGGTGAGTGCTGTGGGGAAGGTGGACTGGACAGATGAATAGACAAGTGAGCTAATGTGGAGACAAGAAAAAAAAGAAGACAGATAAATAGGGAGATGGATAAAAGGAGAAAAAAGCTCACGTGAGCTGCTAACCAAGAAAATATCCCACGGACTTGCCCTCAGGTTCTTACGAAGCCATTTCCTCAACTGAAGTTTCTTCTTCACAGATGACTCCAACTTGTGTCAAGTTGGAAAAAGAAGAAGAAGAAGAAGAAGAAGAAGAAGAAGAAGAAGAAGAAGAAGAAGAAGAAGAA
>NW_026596134.1:3145668-3424731 GCF_907164565.1 Psammomys obesus
AAGAAGAAGAAGAAGAAGAAGAAGAAGAAGAAGAAGAAGAAGAAGAAAAGAAAGAAAGAAAGATCTAACCAGCACACCCCCTGAATGTGTTCTTCACACCAGAGTGTCGTGCCTGGGTATAGAGTGTGAGACATAAGTCCCTATGTCCAGCTACTCTGTCCTAGCCTCCCTGGACACCCCACAATGAGGTCTGTATGAACCTCAGAAATGGCCCATGCTCTAGAGAACACAATTGAAATGGCCAGTTCAAGCTGTGGGACCAGACCTAGAGGAGAAAAGGACTGAGGCCAAGGGAGAAAAGACTGAGGCTGAGGACATCTCACTCCTTCTTTCTCCCCGTTCCAGGCATTCTAGGGTCAAAGGCTCAAAGAAATCATTTCCGTGACTCAGAAGTGCCCAGGCATGATGCCGGATGTCCAGTGTGCTATGTGGCCTCTAGAACAATGACAGGTGGAGGGAGGCCCCTCAACTTGTGTGAGCTGGCTTTGCAGCACCAAAGAGTGGCTTTAGGGGGAAGCGTGAAGGGAAAGGCAGATATGACTGGCCTGGGCACTGTAGAGGCAGGGGTATAGAGGACAAGGAGGACAAGCCTTGCAAGCTGGTACTCAGTGCCCATTGTCCGAGCTGTCTTTTCCAGGTAGATACCTGAGGGAAGGGCGACAGGGTTAGAGAGAGGTCATACTTTGAGTAGTGTCCCCAGGCTGGGTAACAGGGCTGGAACATCTTGGAGCAAGATTCTATTTTTAAACGGCAGTGAAGCCCCTTTCTTCCCGGGTCCAGGAATACACCCTCTCTCCTTTGTGAGCTGCCTCAGGAGCCCCCGTGTTCCCCCAGCACTTCAACCCCCCAGGCCTTGACTGGTGCTATTTAAAAGCATCTCGATCCAGGCCAGAGAAAGGGGTAATTGGGGGCCTGGGAGATGAAAGGGGCGCTCCCCCCCACCATGTGCTGCCCTTGCAGAGAGGTCAACAAAACCCTCCTTGTGGCCTTGCCAATTATAGCCACCAAGGAGAGCGACTGGGCCAGACGGGAGACGTGACTACCCCCCCCCTCCGGGGTGAGATGGGGTCACTGCCGCCCACAGAGCCCCGGGCCTCCGGGTCAGCCTGGGAAAGTGGCCCTGGGCTGAGACCCAACAGTCCTGGGGCAGAGCTGGCCCTCCTTAGCTCCAGGACATGTCCACGCACCCTGTGAGCCTGTGGTAATGAAGGGAGGGCAGGCTGGAGCTGCCCACACCCCAGGAGGGCATTGTGCTCTGGTGGCCCTGGGGTTGCGAAGTCCAGCTGTGGCTCTTTGCCACGACTGTAAAGTTATTCGACCACCAACAGATGCCCTTTCAGGACCCCAGCATCTGTCCTGGGGACTGGTGTTACAAAACATTCTTGCCCACTTCCCACTAGCCAGCACAGCCCTGGATATCTGCACCTGCCCTTCAGTGTGTGCTGGGGGTGTGTCCGCTCCAGCGTGCCAGTTCTAGACCCTGACATGGCTGCCCCCTGGCGTCCCCAGCCTTCCTACTCAGTGGTCCTCATCCCTAATCACACAGCTTGCGTTTGGCCTGCTGTGTTCTGGCACTGTGCTCTCTTGTGCCTCTCCTGCTTGTGTTGCTAGCTACTCCCCTTTCTCTCTCTCTCCACACACACTCTCCTTTTCCCTCTAATTTTCTGTTCACCTGTCTGTCTGCCTGTCTGTCAGTAGTTCTCATGTGCATCCCCAGGATTTCTCACTCTTGGCTCTGGCTCAGCCTGCTGCAGGAACAGGAAAGATGGCTGTACCTTCCCAAGAAATGTGCGATGTCTGGCAGCCTTCGTAGCTCTAAGCAATAAGGAGTCCATCAGACAGGAGGAGAAGAAAATCACCCAGAGGTGGCTAGTGTTGTCTACAAGAAGAGAGGGCTGCCCAGGCTCTCTCATCAGCTTAGTGATGTACCTTCCCACCGTGCCAACAGAATCAGTTACTGCTGTTTTGCTTTGTATTGTTCGAAAGTGTTTTCTTCCCTCTGCTTGATGCAGTCCTGCGATTTTTTTTTCTTTGCCTTTGTTGTCTATGCTTTGGAGGTGATTTAAAAAAAAAAAAAAAAAAAAAGTCATGGCCAAAACCTGTATCACAAAGATTTATCTTCTATAATAATTTTGCAGTTTGAGGTCTCATGTTAGACTTTTTAACCCATTTGGGCGCTGGTTTATATAATGTGAGAAACTGGTTTAGTTTTGTTTTCTCCATGTGAGTCTTCGCCTTGTGTGCCTGGCGTCTGTCAGTCAGCCACAGACGCACAGGTTTGTTTTTGGACTCCCAAACTTGTTGCGTCGACCAACTGTGATGCCTCTAGTTATTGCTGTTATTTCTCAAGGCTTCTTTTGTTATCTAGAGACTTTTGTGGCTCAATTAAAATTTCAGGATTGTTCTTGCTACTTATGCGTGTAGTAATATTGGGAATTTGATAGACATTGATGGAACTTGGAGCTGTCTTTTAGGATATTATGGACATTTTAAACACTGGTCTCCCTTCCATGAACATGGGCTATCTTTCCATTTATTTACCCGTCTTCTTGAACTCATTGCATCGACGTTTTATGGTGTTCCTTGTACAGGTTTTTTTGTTTTGTTTTGTTTTGTTTTGTTTTTTTAAATATCCTTGGCTAAGTTCATTTCATTTTTTATATCCTTGGCTACTGAGATGGGATTGATTTTTTAATTTGTTTTCAAATAGCTGTTGTGTATAGGAAGCTTCTTGTTTTTAACGTATTGATTTTTCTGCCACTTTTTAAAATTAGTTTATTAGTTGTGGCATTGGTTGGTAGAGTCATTGAGTATATATATTGAATGCTGTTGTATGGAAAAAGACAAAATTTAATGTCTTCCTTTCTGATTTTGAAGTTTTTGTTTATTTTTTCTTATTTAATTGCTTTGACCATCCTTCCAATACTATGTTGAACAGAAATGGTAAGGGTGGGTGTCTTTGTCTCATTCCTGAATTCACGTGAAAAGCTATCTGCTTGCCACCTTTCCCTATAATGCTGCATACAATTGTCTTGCATGGTCTTTTTGTGTTGACATACATTTTATCTGCATACAGTGTGTTGAGAGCATTTTATCATGAAAAAAACATTGCATTTTGTGAAAGGCCTTTGCTTGGCCTTTCAGAAGTAAACAACACACGATCACGGTGAATGTGCCTTTAATGTCCTAGTGAAGCCACTTTGTTAGTAGTTTGTTAAGGGTAGTGGCATCTGGTTGTGAAGCTCAGTAATGCTGGCCTACAATTTTTCTTCTTTTCCTCCTCCTCCTTTTTCTCCCCCTCCTCCTCTTCCTTTTCTTCCTTCCTTTTAATACCAGAGATTGAACCAATGCCCCATGCTCACTAGGTAAGTGACTTACCGCTGGGCTACCTCCCCTAGTGGCAGCCTGTACGTTTTTTTAGTCTCTCTCTCTCCTTTTTAATCTTTTCGTTGTTTTGTTTTGTTTTGTTGAAACAGAATTTTGCTATGTAGCCCTGGCAGATCTGGTACTCATTATATAGCCCCGGCTGGCCTCACATTCAGGAGCATTCTGCCTTCATCTCCCAAATTCTAGAGCTGCCCACCACACCTGCTTTGCAGTCGTGTGGCCTGGCACTCACAGCTCCTTTGGGAGTATTCTTTCCTCTTCAACTGTTTGGAAGAGTCATAGAAGGATTGATACCTGTGCATTAAATGTTTGTAGACTCCAACCATGAAGTATCAGATCCTGGGCTTTGCTTTGATGGGAGATTTTTTATTTCTTTTCTTTTTTTCTCTTTCTTTGTCTTTTTTTTTTTCATCATAAGCTTCGTCTCCTTACTTGCCATTGGTCTGTTCAGATTTTCCATTTTTTTTTTCCTTACTCTCTGCAGGTAGATTTGCCTTTTTCACTCTTCTGGGTTACCTGATTTGTTGGCATATGGTTCTTCACGGTGGCCCTTTGTATTCCTGTGGTATCAGCTAAAATATCTCTTCATTTATTTCTAATTTTATTTATTTAAAACTTTACACTGTTTCTCTTCGTCCTGTTTAAGTTCTGTTGATTTTTATCTTTCAAAAGACAAGCTCTAAGCCTTTTATTTATTTATTTTTGGCTTTCTTACTTCTGTTCACAACCGCTCTTCTTTTCTTGCCTTTTTTAAGATTTTGGCCTTTTCTATTTTTTTATTTTTGCCAAGCGCTTGAGGCACAACATTGGATTATTTCATTAAGAGCCTTCTTTGATATATAAATGTTTATTACCATATATTTGTTTAAAGCAGTTTTGCTACATCCCATTCACTTTGACACACTGTATTTTCCTTTGTCTCATTTTTAAAATTTTATTTTTATACATTAAGATATTTTGTTTTTATTGGCACTTTTTATACACATCAGAGGCTATTAGTGTGTATCTGTTTTATACAGAGATATGTTTTATAAAGACGTCTTCACTCAAGCGTATTGTCAGTGCTATGTCAGAAGCAGATGAATATGCTTGCATCTTTCTGCAATGTAAAAATTTATTGAATAAAATAAATTCACAGGATATAACACTTTCCAAAGTAGCTATTTCCCAGGTCTTCCCACTTTCTTTGGTAACCTGGTTGATATGAATACAGGTTGTTCTATTTTGGTTTTAGTTACTAGTATTAACTCTTATAACACATCATTCAGTAAATAAATCTATGTTAGCAGTTTTATGTATGAGCGAAGACTTCTTGGAAAGAAGCTCTGTCTGCAAAGGCTGATTGACTGATCAGAACTTTGGGGAAGTTGGAATGTTGCAGGTTCAGAGCCTAAGTCCAACTTATCTCAGGCTGTCTTCAGGCCCCTAAAAGGCTACTCCTTGCCCACCTCTAAATGTGGTCTAACATCCTTTTACCAACAGATTAAACACCTTTCGGATTGCGCTAACTTGTCTTCCACCCATCAAAGGGTAAAGAATGCTAGCAGACAGTGTCTGGGGCTGACAGCCAAGGTTTCTGCATTTAACTATACCCCACGTCTCTGATGTCTCCACCAATATATTTGAAAAGTGTCTTGATTTATGACTTTCTTTGTCCTGTTACTATAAAAATGTCATTAAATTACTTCCATGTTGAAAAATGGAACTGGGGATAATATAAGTCTGTGTTCGTGGACCATGGTCACTTGCATTTGGCTCCAGAATGAACTCTTCCTTAACTGTTTTGAGGTGAGAGTTATGCTTTTGCATGGAGACATGTAAGTTATAGAGTGCACACAAAGGGTTAAGGAGGTTTCAGATGTCAGCTGACAGAATGTCAATAGAGGCTGTGTTGATCAGACAGGGAACCCACACCAGTCACATGCAAGAAAGAACATACTGCTGTGAACTAGGCCACAGAAGTTTGCAGAAGCAGAAGACAGGATCACTGTGGACAAAGGGACAGGGGAATGGATGGGTGCATGGTCCAGGTCCAGATGGATGAGCAGAGGAGGGACAGACAGCAACTGAGTAGGTCCTGTTAACAGCAGGGATGAAACCAAGCTGAAGCCCTGAAGCCCTGGGGGCGGAGTTGGAATTGCTGCCTATGGGTCGTGACACACACACTGGCTGGTCAGATAACAGGTAGGTAGAGGCAGTAACGATTGCAGCGTTACCTGTCTCTCATGGGGACCGTGTGAAGGAGTCATGTCCTTTCCTGAGTCTGATGTGCTTGAGAAGTTCTTGAACATGGTTTCCCTAATATGATTTTAGCGCACTTGTATGCCTCTATAGTACCAATTAACCTTGACAAATTTACCCTTTAGACTCCCAGAAATAAGTCATTCACCAGCCTGTGCAATATGGATAGATGGTGCTTGTGTATCATCCAGGAAGCACAGTCTTCCTCCTCCATCTTCAAAATGAGTACAAAGCTTTTTGTAAAATGGAGTCTATTGGGCCAAGCCTGAGCAACCACTATTTTACTAATATGAAGAAATTCACAGCAGGGCACAGAATGTAATTTGATTATATTAATCACCTCTCATTTTCACCTTCCCCCTTCCACTAGTTTTCCTTTTCCCTGATAGTCTTGCTTCCATTTCCTTTCAGATATGTGTTTGTATGTATATATGTATATGGATATATATATATATATATTTATATATGATTTTAAATAGATACAATCTATGATCTACCTATTAGAGAAAACATAAGACACTGTTACTTCCAAGTTTGACTTTTCCACATATTTTGATGCTCTCCAGTTCCACTGATTGTCCTGTCAATGACATGTATCAGTTAACTTTCTGCTGCTGTGATCAAACACTAAGGCTAAAATGACAGGGAGCATACAGCAGCAAACAGGTCTGCTGGCAGAAGCAGGAAGCTGTGATCTCACACCACAACCACAGGCTGGAGGCAAAGAGCCCAATGTGAAAGTGATGCCTAGCTATGAATATTCAAAGCCCAATTCCAGGGACCTACTTCTCTGAGTCTTTAAGGTTCCATAATCCCACTCCATTCCCCCCTCCCACTGGCATCTCCACACCTACAAGCCTAATTCTAGACCCATAACTCATGAACTGGCTTTGCCTAGCGTAGGTACAGTAAAACAAGTGTGTAACATCTTAACCTAGCCCAGATCTGGCCACACATCTGCACTGACTCAGCCTAAGGCAGGCTGGAATCTCCCATTCAAAGATCAAAATCTACATTTCCAGACCACCTCACAAACACAAAAGCAATATGAATGGCCAAAACAACATGTCTCCCACCAAGGCCACTAGTCTTACAGAAAAGTTGTTTAATGAAAACTACTTTGATGAACCCAGGACGCAGAATCTGAAAGAACAATCACAACCTTTAAATTTTATCTCAGAATTCTAAGAATTTAAAGAAGAGGTAAACAAACATCTCACTGAACTACCAGAGGAAAACAATAAGTGCCAGGGTGATGTCTACACAAAACAAAACAAAACAAGAAAACAAAGAAAGAAACAACAACAACAACAACAAAACAAAACTCAGGGAAGTCCTAGGAGCAGAAAAGATCAAGTAAAAGTCAGAGTACTGAGACCTGAAGCCAAAGCAGGGGAACAGAGGATGAAAACTATGTAAAATACATGAAAAAAAAAAAAAAAAAAAAAAAAAACAAAACCCTGTAACCCCACCAAAAAAAAAAAAAAAAAAAAAAGATTCATTTCCCCCTCAAATTACACGTATAAGAAGAAGAAAATCCCCTTGGTCAATGGCATGAACTACCTTTTCAAACAAGGTCATAGATGAAATCTCCGCCAAATTAAGGAAGGACACACCTATACAGAAAAAGGAAGCACACAGAACACCAAATAGTCAGAAACAAAAAAGCATAATACAGTAAAAAAAAAAAAAAAAAAAAAAATCAATATACAGAACAAAGAAAGGATACTGAAAGCAACATAAGAAAAAACACTAGTCATTTATAAAAGAAAGCACATGAGGATATCAGCTGACTTCTTTTTTTTTAAAGATTTATTTTTTTATTTATTATGTATAAATGTGTGTTTGCATGTACAGAAGAGGGCACCAGATTTCATTTTAGATGGTAGTGAGCCACCATGTGGTTGCTGGGAATTGAACTCATGACCTCTGGAAGAACAACTAATGCCCTACACCTCTGAGCCGTCTCTCCATCCCTCAGCTGACTTCTTGGTTGGAACTTTCAAAGCCAAAAGAGTCTGGCGCAATCCACTTCAGCTTCTTTTTTGTTTGTTTGTTTTTGTTTTTTTGTTTTTAAGTGCCCTTTATTTTAAAAGATGTAGAACGATGATTTAAAAATTTTCCAATTCCCCATTCAATTTAGAAATACCTGTTTTTTTAATTAATTACAGTTTATTCACTTTGTATCCCAGCTATAGCTCCCTTCCCCATCCCCTCCCAACCCCATCCTCCCTCCCTCTTCTTCTTCTATGCCCCTTCCCCAGCCCAATGATAGGGAGATCCTCCTCCCCTTCCATCTGACTCTCATCTATCAGGTCTCATCAGGACTGGCTTCTTTGTCTTCCTCTGTGGACTGGTAAGGCCCACTCAGGTGGAGGTGATCAAAGAGCCAGCCCATGTGTCAGAGACGGTCCCTGGTCCTATTATTGGGGACTTAGAACCACTTCAGCTTCTTAAAGATCACATATGGTAACTTAAACCACAACACCCATCAAAATTATCTGCCACTGAGGAAGAAGACAGAAAAACTTTCTGTGATAAAAACAAGTAAAAAGCACTTACGACCACCAAGCCATCCTTGGCTAATAGTGGAGTTAGTACTTGGGGCTAAGAGGGGAAACAGGTACCGCTAAGACACCACAGAAAGAACGTAGATGCAGCTACAAGTCCTGGCGCAAATGGTGACTAAGACCACAATCAGCAGAGAAACTGACTCTAATTAACACACATCCTTCAATAACAACTTTAAGTATCAAATGGTCTCAACTCCCCAGTCAAAAGATGCAGAGTAGAGAGGAGACCAGGGAGGGAGTGGGGGGTTGGGGAGGGAATGAGGGAGCGGGATACAGCTGGGACACAGAGTTAACAAAATGTAACTAATAAGAAAAATAAAATTAAAAAAAAAGATGCAGAGTTAGTGGAAAGATTAAGAAACAAAATGTATCTTTCTGTCACATACAAGAAGCTTCTGTCTCACCTTCAGAGATAGAAGCCACTTAAAGTAAAAGATGAAAAAAGGGCTGGGCACGGTGGCACATACCTGTAATCGCAGCAGAAACAGAGGCAGCTGGATCTCTTTGAGTTTGAGGCCAGCCTGATCTACAAAACGAGAAACTCTGTCTCGAGAAACAAGCAAACAAACAAAAAGATGAAAAAATAATCTCAGGTAAATGGTACCAGGTGTCCCTATCCTAAGATCAGACAAAACAGAATTGAAACTAGAACAAACCAGAAGAGATAAAGAAGGGTGCTTCATTCTAATCAAAGAGATAATTTAAAAGAAGACATCACAACCCTCCTCCATTGCTGGTGGGAATGTAAACTGGTACAACCACTTTGGAAGTCAATCTGGCACTTTCTCAATTAGGAATAGTGCTTCCTTAAGACCCAGCTATACCACTCCTAGGCATATGTCCAAAAGTTGCTCAAGTACACAACAAGGACATTTGCTCAACCATGTTTGTAGCAGCTTTATTTGTAATAGCCAGAACCTGGAAACAACCCAGATGTCCCTCAATGGAGGAATGGATACAGAAATTGTGGTATTTTTACACAATGGAATACTATTCAGCAATCAAAAACAAGGAAATCATGAAATTTGCAGGCAAATGGGATCTAGAAAAGATCATTCTGAGTGAGCTATCCCAGGAGGAGAAAGACACACATGGTATATACTCACTCATATAGTCCTATAAGGTATGATAATCATAATGTAATCTATACACCTAAAGAAGATAAACAAGAAAGAGGACCCGGGGTAAGATAATCAATCCTCACTTAGAAAGACAAATGGGAGGTGCATTGGACATAGGAGAAAACAAGTAACAGGACAGGAGCCTACCGTAGAGGGCCTCTGAAAGACTCTACCTAGCAGTGTATCAAAACATATACTAAGACTCATAACCAAACCTTCGGCAGAGTGCAGGGAAACAGGAAAGAAGGGGGGGTTTGTATGACGTGGAAAGGATAGGAGCTCCACAAGGACCAAATATATCTGGGCACAGGGGTCTTTTCTGAGACTGACACTCAACCAAGGACCATGTATGAATATAACGTAGAACCTCTGCGCAGATGAAGCCCGTGGTAGCTCAGTAACCAACTGGTTTCCCATAGTAAGGGGAACAGGGACTATTTCTGACAGGAACTCAATGGCAGGCTCTTTGACCTCCCCACCCCCCAAGGGAGGAGCAGTCCTGCTAGGCCACAGAGGAGGACTTTGCAACCAGTCCTGAAGATACCTGATAAAACAGGATCAGATGAAAGGGGAGCAAGTCCTCCCCAGTCAGTGGACTTGGAAAGGGGCAGGGAAGAGCTGAGGGAGGGCGGGTTTGTGAGGGAATGAGGGAACAGATACAGCTGGGATACAGAGTTAATAAAATGTAACTAATAATAAATAAAATAAAATAAAATAAAATAAAATAAAATAAAATAAAAAAACTAAGCTGAGGTGGTAGAGGTGGACACCCAATATTTTCTTCTACCCTCTATGTGTTTGCACATAAATGCACGGATTACATACCCCATACAGATACACAAAGAGAAAGGAATACATCAATGTCACACGGGCTCTGAAGTTCTAATTTAATTTCCATTAATTTAAGTTCAAGTAGAAATAGACTTATATCTCTTTAGGGTTGTCTTTGAAGATAAAGACAGATCAGTTTTCAGACTGTTGAAGTGACTAAGACACTCTTCTAAACTTTGTCTTCCACATTATCATAACGCAGTGTTCTTATTCTATGTTGATAAACAATTCTAAATAAAACAATGTTCATGCTTGTTTAAAAAAAAAAAGAAGACATCACAATCTTAAACGTATATGCACCAAACTCTTGCACATCCAATTTTATTAAATGGGCAACACTGGAATTAGAGATTCAGAATAGCACCAATTCAATAACAGTAGTAGGTGGCCCTGATACCCCCGTTTCTTCAATAGAACAGCTACCTGGACAAAAAATAAACAGCAAACGCAGAATTAGATGTTGTCATACACCAATAGATGCAGAAAAGGTATTTTCCACAAAATCCAACATGCCTTCACAGTACAAGTCCTAGAGAGAGTTAGACTGAGGGAACATACTTCAGCATGGTAAAGGCTGTGTGTGACAAATGTACAGCCAACATCATCCTAAATGAAGAATAATCAAAGCAATACCATTAAAATCAGTAACAAGACGGGGTGGCCCACCACCCGCTCGTCACTACAGTGCTTGAAGCACTAGCTGGAGTAAGGTGAGAGAAGGGAAATAAAGGGAAACAAACAGAAAGAGAAGTCATGTTCCCATTTGAAGATGTTATGATATTGTGTGTGAGATCCTCCAAACACCAGAAAACTTCTAGAAAAGATCAACAATTTCAGCAAAGTGGCAGAATACAAAAACCATCTTACTAAGGTCAGTAGCCAAAGCAATCAACAAAATAGTAGAAATGGAGGGAGGGAGAGAAGAAGGGAGGGAAAGTGGAAGAGAAAGAGGAAAGACAGGGAGAAGGAGAGGGAGAAAGAGAGAGATGTTTGGTCCTGGTAATGACAATACTTTATGCCAAACTAGCCTTCTTGGTTAGTACAATGATAAACCCTAGAGAGAGTTTAATGCAATTCTACAAGACCTTATAGAGACTCTGATACTAACCAGAGATGAAAGAAAGTTCAAGTCTCAAAAGAAGACACGCTTCTGGGTGATATCTATATTAGTCTGGGGTTTCTTTGAAAATACTCAGCAGTACAGTGGTGTGCAAGAGAAAATTGATGAACCAGGAAGTCCAAAGGTTGCCTTCATGGGCTTCCATGGAAGCTAGAAGCTAGTATATTTTCTCTAGTTCACCCTCCTCTCCTAATGCCTCTCTCTGTTCCACCACCATCTTCTGGCTGGTCTCTGTTCTCCCACAAATTCTTCTTTCTGCTGTTATGTCATTTTTATTTTGTGACACTTTCTTCATCCTCTACCACTTTCTTCTTTGAGCTCAGGGATTTTTGTGGAAATGTGGGAGGAAGGATTGGGGGAGCTGGAGGGATACAGGACACCACAAGATGACCGACAGAGTAAGCTAACCTGGGTCCATGGGAGCTCACAGAGACTGAACCACCAACCAAAGAGCATGCATGGGCTGGACCTTGACCTTACACATATGTAACAGGTTTGCAGCTTGGTCATCATGCAGATCCCCTCACATAGGGAGCAGGCGCTGTATCTGACCCTGTTAGCTGCCTTCAGATCTTTCCCCCTAGCTGGGCTGCCTTTTGTGGCCTCAGTGAGAGAAGATGAGCTTAGTCCTCCTGTGAACTGAGGTGCCAGGGTAGATCGGTATTCATGGGGCGCCCCCATACGCTGATAAGGAGGGGAGAAATGAAGGGAGGGATGCGTGAGGGTGGGACTAGGAGGAGAGGGGGAGGGGCTGGGATCAGGCTTTGATGTGATTAAATAAATAAATGCACAAATGAATAAATAAATGGAAGAAAACATGGCCTCCCAATCACAGTCCCTTTCTATTTCCGTATCACACACACACACACACACACACACACACACACACACACACACACACGATACACACTTTAAAATCCTTCTTTTAAGTCGAAGGCAGCTATGCTTTACTACTGTCACAACTACCCCTCACTAAAGCCGCTCCAGAAGAGAAAAAGATTGTCATCACCACACATCTAACAGAGGGCTAATACCCAAACTATATAAAGAACTCCGGACAATTACACTCTTTAACCTTACATGCTCTTTGTGTATATTACAGCTTCCAGTACGTGTTTTCCTGTGTCTCTGAACCTTTATGAGATTCACCTGCTTTTTCTTTGGCTTTTTCCTTTCTGTTTGTTGTTTTCTCCTATTCTGGCTCATTTGGTTTTGTTTGATCTTATTTTACTTTATTATTATTTTGTACCTACCTGTTTGGCTTCTAAGGAGAGGCAGAAGGCATGTGGGTTCTGATGGGAGGGGGGATCTCAGAGGAATTTGGAGAGGGGAAGCCAAGAGCATATTGTATAAAAATCTATTTTAATAAAAGAAAAATAGAGAAAAAGTAATATTCTGAAAAACGGGGTATAGAATTAAACAGAGTGCCCACTTCAACTAAAATGGAGAAAAATTCAAATCATTTCTACTAAAATTGGAACAAGACAAGGCTGTCCACTTGAATTGGCACTGAAGTGCTGCATCTCCCCATACCTATTCAGTATGGTACTTGCAGACTTAGCTGGAGCAATAAGACAACTGAGGGAGACCAAGGGGATACAGATTATAAAGAAAAAAGCCATTTTTTTTTATTTGCAGATGATATGATAGTATACATAAGTGACCGTAAAAAGACTCCTACAGCTGACAAACACTTTCGGTAAAGTAGTTGGATACAAAAATCAGTAGCCCTCCTACATACAGATAACAAGAGGACTGAGAGAGGGCTGAGAAAGAAATCAGGGAAACAATACCTTTCACAATAGCCTCAGATAATATAAAATATCTTGGAGTAACTCTAACCAAGCAAGTGAAAAACTTGTGTAATATAAACATCAGTCACTGAAGAAAGAAATTGAAGAAGATATCAGAAGATGGAAAGATCTCCCATACTCATGGATCGGTAGGATTAACATAGTAAAAGTGGTCATTCTACCAAAAACAATCTAGAGATTCAACGCAATCCTCATCAAAATTCCAACACAATTCTTTACTTATCTTGGAAGGACAATTCTCAGCTTCATATAAACACACACACACACACACACACACACACACACACACACACACACACGAATAGTTACAAGAACTATGGGAGGTATCATCATTTTCAATGTCAAGTTTTACTACAGACGTATAGTAATTAAAACAACATGGTATTGGCACAAAAACAGACACGTTGATGGCTGGAACTGAATTGAAGACCAAGATATAAATCCACACATCTATGGACGCCTGATGAGATTTGATAAAGAAGTCAGAAACTCACACCGTGTAATGCCAACGAGCTGCAGAAGTGATCAGCATGGCGAGATGTTTTGGGAGGTGCCACAGTAGCACTTCTGCCCGGGCATAAGCAATAGCTGCCTAATGGTCTTAGGGTCTGCTTGACTTATGCCTGGTGCTGTAAATTTAGCCAATTACTTGTGGTATTTCAGCCACAGACCCTACAGGAGAGCCTGCTACTGGCACTTTCCTAAATGAGTATAATTCCAAATTGCATTCTAAATGCTTAGCCTTGAACCCACAGATCAGTGTAGCTCTGACCCCTCGACAAGGAAGCTTCTCTTTGCAGCAGGGTCCACTACAGAAAGCCACAGTCCTGCAAATGCAGAGAACGAGCGATCGCGGAGTGCTCACACCCAAAGAATGCATGTATAACACAAGCCCATACTTAATGATCAGGAAATATCTCTGAAAAGGTAGTGGGAAGATTGTCAGAGCTGAGGACCAGGAAAAGGCTGTGAGGCAGCCTCTTCTTTAAAAGCTGGGGGGGGGAGGGGAGAGGGGGGCTCAAGGGGGGATGCACCTAGGAGGAGCTGGGAGAGGACTGGATGGTAAATACGATTGAGGCATAAAGATACACCATATGAATTCTCTAAGAGTAAAGCTATTGTACACATACCTGTCTGTTTATCTATCTATCTATGTATCATATTTCTACCTATCTATGTACCATAACACCCCTAAAGTCGCACCAACTGGGGACCAAGTGTTCAAATACATGAGTCCTGGAGGGATGGGCTTCTCCTACAATACACTGTATAATGGCAATTTCACTCTTTTTTATAGCTGGACACATTTTACACATGCACACATATGCAGGTCTACACATAGATATATTTGATTTTCTTTTCATTCATCAGTTGGCGAACTTTTAGGTTGTTCCAGTGCTCGCCTGCTGTGAATTTTTTTTGAGAACTGTCTGTTCATTTCGTTTGCCCGTTATTGACAGGATTGTTTGGGTCTGGGGTTTTTAGTGTTCAAGTTGATTATCTATTCTAAGTGTTACTCCTTTGTCAGATGTGTAGCCGACAAAGACTTTTCTCTACTTCGTTGCTGTCTCCTCACTTAGTTAACAGTTTCCTGTCCTACTTGCCAACCCATAGTAGCATTTCCTGAGCTATTGATGTTTGTTTTCTAGGAAGGTCTTGTCTATGCACGTTTCTTGAAGTGTTTTCTTCTCACAGTTTCAGAGTTTCTGATCTTATGTTCAGGTATCTAATCATTTCGAATTAATGTTTGTACAGGGTAATAGATATAGCTCTAATATCATCCCTCTACATGTGTTCAGTTTCCCCATTTCCCTCATGTCTGTTGAAGACCCTCTTTTCTACAATGTGTGTTTTGTGATCTTTGTAAAAACTCGGGTGGCTGTTGCTGGTGGCTTTGTTTCCGGGTCAACGGTTTAATCCTGTTGATTTGTGCAGCACTTTTGTGCTACTGACATACTCTGTTACCATGTTTCTACAGTATAGTCTGAAATCAGAAACAGCTCCAGCGTTGTTCTTATGCTCAGCATAGTTTGGGGTCTTTTCTATTTCCACATGAGTTTTAGAATTTTTTTTCCTACTCTGTAAGGCATGTCAGTAGAATTCTGATAAGGTTTGCATTGAATTCATAGATTGCTTTTGGTAATAGACTCATTTTTGCACTAATTCTGCCAATGCACAAATGTGGCAAGCCTTTTCCATTTTCTAGTCCCTTAATTGTTTTCTTCGGTGTTTTTAAAGTTTACTTTATAGAGATGCCTTGCCTTCTCCGTTAGGTTTCTTCCCATAATGGACTCCCTCTTATCCTGTCCCACTTGAAGCTTTCTTTCTTTCCCACTGAAACTTCAGTGCCTTTCCACAGTCACTCACAAATGAGGGTAGCTTCTTTCCAACCATCTCTGGCTTATTCCCTGGAGATTCTCAGTCAACAATGAGCATTGTCCTCCATCTTTCCTCAAGTTATTTTTTAAAATTTTTTCTTTTTTAGCAAACTGGTTTTTCAGGAGTATGTTATTTCATTTCCAAATATTTGTCAGTTTTCCAAAATTCCTCTCATTATTGATTTCTACTTTCAAACCATTGTGGTCAGGAAAAATACTTGATGTATTTTTAATCCTCTTAAATGTGTTAAAGCTTATTTTGTGGCTGAACATAAGATCTGTCCTAGAGATCTTTCTGCATGAGCCTAAGAAGAATGTGTGTTTGGCCACTTGATGGAATGTTCTGTATTGTGTCTGTTACATCTATTTTGTCTAGAGCATGTCTCAGTTCCAATGTTTTGCTATTCTTTCATTGCTAAAAGTAGTTTGTTAAAGTCTCCTATTGTTATAACAGTCTGTCTCTCCCTTTAGGTAAGTTAATGTTTGCTTTAATACTTCAGCATTCTGATGGTGAGTGGAAATAAATTTGTAATGGTCATAGCCCCTTGAAGAACTGACACCTTGTCATTAGATAGCTACTTTTTCTTTATTTACTGTTTGGTCTGAAGGTCTACTTTTTATAAGTAGATACTTAGAAGCACCCTTGTATGTTATTTGCTTCTTCGTTTTTTTCTGTTTATATCTATAGATGCTTTCACTGTCTTTTGACTTTATATGCAGATAATATAATTCATTGTCCCTCCAAATTTACTCTATGCGTGTTCTTTAAAGCAAACCAAGTCTCCTGCAGGCACAATGGAATTGGGAATTGTTCAGTTACTCAAACACTTTGAATTTTTAAAGCTTTATTTTATTTTTATTTTATGCCTCATGTGATTAACTAATGCCTTTGTCAGTGTTGAGGCTCTATTTTGCACTCTTGTATGGTGTGTTTAACAATGAATGACTCAATTTTAGTTACCTAAAAAGTTTTGTTCATCAGCTTTTAATGGTGAAGTTCTTGGCTGCCTGCCTTATTCATCCAACACTTTGAATATATTATCCGTTCTGCCTTGCCCAATCTGATGCTCGAGCAGCTAGAGTTCCCTTAGATGTCATTTACTTCTTCTGATGCCTTCAGGACCCTCTCTTTGTCTCTGCTAGGTGAAAATCTGTCTTGGTGTAGGTTTCTTTGGATTGAATGTGATTCCTTTCCTCACACTTGTGGATTTTCCAGCTATGTCTTTTATAAATATATTATGTGTATGTGTGTTTGTTTGTATGTGTGTTTGTTTGTATGTATGTATGTATGTACATATGTACGTATGCCATGTACAATGAATGCAGTGTCTCTACAGAGGCTAGAAGAGAGCATCAGATCTCCTGGAACTGGAGCAACAGATAGAGCTTTGAGCCACCATGCGACTGGGAATTGAACCCAGGTTCTCTGCAAGAGCAGACAGCTCTTAACCACTTAGTCATCTCTCCAGCCCCTCAGCTACTAATCTTTAAATAATAAGTTTAATTCAATTGCTGTAACTTAAAGACTAACTTTCTTAATGCTCTATAAAGCCCATAGACTTAATTCCTCTTCGTTATTTTTAAATAATAATCCATCTTCTGATGAATTTGAGTTGTTATTGATCCTGCTCAATCAATTCTATGGTTTTTAATAGCATTTTTGAAATTCTAGTTACTCTATTCTTCACTGCTGAACTCTTATGTTCTCATTTTTTTTTATTTCAATCTCTATTAACTTTTCCATTTCTCATTAGCATGTTCTTCCTGTTTCATTTAATTGTTTCTCTGTGTTATCTTGAACACTTCTAAGTTTCATAATTAATTACTTGGGGTTCTTTGTCAAGCAGTCTGTAGCTCCCATTTGGGGAGGGAGTCGGCCATTGTGTTAGGCGGTACTTTTGCTAAGATGGGGGGTCTCTTCCATACAGGACCTTGCTAAGTAGCTCAGGTTAGCCACAAACTTGTAATCCTCCTGATTTGGCCTTTCAAGAGTTGAGATTCCAGGTGTGTATCACAGTGTGTGTGTGTGTTTTAGTGGTGTGGTGTTTAGTGGTGTTTTAGTGGTTTCTCATTCTTTGTGTACATTGATATTCACATATATGTGGAAGTAGCCACTTCTTTCTGGACTGGTTTTAGTGACTTTTTTTGGATGTGAACCTAGCCTTCAAAAGCTGAGCCATCCTTGCTCTTTTTGTTTCCCACTGGTTTTTATTCCATTCATTGGGTGGAACCCAGTCCCTTATGTGTGCTAAGCAAGCACCCCACCGCAAAGCTACATTTCTAGCCCCATGGGACAGTTTGGATAGGAAAAGGGTTTCTCTTGGGAGCACAAGGACTGACCAAATGTGATGAAAGACTGCAGCAGTGAGAATGCAGCAACACGCCCTCTACGCAGCTGCAAGCTCATGAGGTGTTGATGGAGATTGTAGGAAGCCATCTTTGGGGATGAAAACTGCTCAGACCAAGACCTGATGATCTCGCTTACTCTCACCAGGGCAGTTGTGACTGACGTACTATTTCTCTTACTTTTAAAGTTTAAAATTTTTAATCATTTGATAATTTTACCTGTTCATCTATTGTGCTTTGATCCAATCCACCCTCATCCCTTCTCCTGCAGGTCCCTCCTCCTACCACTTTTTCCTGACGTCCAGAGTCCACTTGCTGTTGGATGTATGCACGAGAGGATAGGGCCATCCGCTAGAGAACGTAGGTTTAGAACCATCTACCAGAGGCTCACATGGCCACATCTCCAATGAAAACTGCCAATAGGTCTTCAGGGGGTGGTTGTTCCTTATCTCTAGGCTTTAAGAACTCCTGGATAAAGCTCTCACACACCTCTCCCCGGAGATTAAATTTTAGTTCTTCAGAGGCTGCAAGGCCCAGCCTACATAAGCCTTTGAAGAACCTCCATAACTTCATAAGACAGGCAAGGGAGACACAGGGGGGTCTGGAGGAATCTCTTCTGCCTTAGCTTAGTCCCTGCCCAGACTCTACCCAAGAGCTGGGATGGGGAATGACCTACAGTGGGCTGAGGCAATAGTCAATCACGAGAGCTAAGTTACTTAGCCTTGCTTCCGGTCTGTTATCATAGGAGCTTTCAACTACCCCGCCATGCAGTCCGTCTTTGATGCCCTCCAGGTACAAGAGATGCGAGCCCAGGACTTGCTTATACGAGTGGTGAGGACAGCAGCAGAAGGCATTCACTGACAGGCCAACAGCCTTTCTGGGCGGCTCCGCTGCTCTGGGGGACATGAAGAAACATGAGCTGCAGGTTATGCTGGGTGCGAGGGCCACAGAGAGTGGGGCCTGGGCTCACCCCAAGCCGCAGGGTGGTGAGGAGAGGAACTATGATGTCATCTCCTAGGCACACCCCTCAAAGCACATGGCTGAGAAGGAAGATGCCTTTCTCTGGTTCTCCTCCCACACAGTCTGAGAGGAGGGGCTCGATACAACAGGAGAGGACGGGGCTAGATACAACAAGCGAGACCTTGGGCTAGGCAGTACCATGGTGGCAGTTTCCGCCATGACAGTAAGAGTTGAGGCAGGCTGCCTGGAAAGTAGGGGCAGAAGCAAAGACACTAAGGTGTGGAAAAGCCCACACAGGTATGGCTGAGCCGGCTGTGCGGGCAAGCCCCGCACTGGGACTTGGGAATGAACACCTCAAGCCAAAATGTTTGCAAAGGGGTCCCGGCAGAACCTGCAGTTCTCTAGGCTGTGGCTTCACCCCTGCCAGTCTTGGCATGAATGAAGGTATTCCCCAAGTGTCTCACGCAGCCCTGTCCCAGCTCAGTTCATTTGGGGAAAATAATCCTCACAGACCCTGACTGTCTCCACGAACTGTCCCTTGTCAAGAAAATGTGGCCTCAAATGACCCACAGTAGCTCCCCTGACAGCTGTGACTCCAGAGAGAATCACTGGACGGCAAGCCAGAGCCATCTGGGGGCAGTGGGCCCAGAGCCCAGGACAGTGTGGGTGGGGTGTGATGAAGATTCCAGTACTAGGAAGCCATCAGTCCCACCTGAGGTCACATACACCACCTGGCTGGGTCCCAAGGTCGGGCCACCCACATTCTGATGCAGCCAGACCACAGACCAAGACACCGTGTGCCTGCTTACAGCCCACGGCCCAGCTGTGTGTCCAGAACCCGCGAGAACATAGCTCCCCACAGGGATTCTGCATTCACCACGCCGTGGTTGAGGCCAGAGAGCCCCTGCGCTGACCATGCGTGAACCCCGTGCTTCTGTCGAGCTCTCTGGTCTCCACGGGGATCCCTGAGACTCCTGAATCCTCGTTATGCAGAATATTGTGGGACTTCACCTCTGAGAGTGCGGCTACTGGATCATGGCCTTGAGCAGTATGTGCCAATTTGTACTATCAATATACTTCCTAGATGTGGCCATCCATCAGAGGGCACCTTCTGTCCTCAGGGCCTCAGTTAGGGGTTCGCGACCCCTTCCTATAACAGAATATTTACTGGCTTGAGTTCCTGCAAGACTTGTGCAAACAACTACAGCTCCGAGTTCCTGAGCACTGTATCCCTGTCCTGTTAGGGAAACAGGTTCACGCTGGTCCTCCCTGACCTCCGACCTCTGGATCTTTCAATCTTTACACCCCCTCTCCTACAACAGTCCCTTGGCCCTGGAGAGAGAGAAAGATCCCTTTTGTGTCTCAGCATTCTCCTGACGCACGGTTTCCAGTTTGACCAGTTGTGAGTTTCTCTGTTGGCCATCATCAACTGCACAAAGAAACTCCTTTGATGAGGCAGGTGAGCGACACTCTGCTATGAGCGGAGGGATGAAACTTAGAGGGTGTTTGGATACTAGGCCCGAAGCCACGGCTTCTTCCGTCAGGTCTGCAGGGCCGGGCGTGTGTTTGCTCCTGGGAAGCAGTCCTTAAGTCCAGTCAGAAAGCAGAAAGCAGTTGACTCCCCTCTTCCGTAGATACCCACCATGGCAGCCATGGCCGTATCTTGCTGCTGTGGTCATTATTACAGCTCACAGGGTTCCCAACTGGTAAGACTGTTAGTGTCCTCCCCACTCTCCAAGAAGCCTGCACAGCATCTTCCGGTACTACAGAAGCTGTGTGGCAGGGAGGAAATGCCTCATCGGTATTGACTTCATTTCCCTAGGTCCTGGAACCAGCTTGTGTGGGTCTTACCATCAAGTTCAGGAGGACAGCCAAGAGCAATGGCAGCAGCCGTATAGCTTTGAAGGTCTGTTGAGAAAGTCAGTTTATATATAACAATAACAAATTATCTGAAATAGAAATTGAGAAAACAATCTCTCTTGCAATCGTTAAAACCTACTCAGGAGAATATTTAACCAAGGAAGTGAAAGATGCCTGTACTGAGCTCTGTCGATCATTGATGAAAGAAACACAGCAAGACACTGGTAAGTGGAAAGATAGGATGTGGTAACTCTTCATGATTGGAAGAATTAATGTTGTTAAAATATCCAAATTACCCACGGTGATCTGCAGATCAATGCAATTCTGATGCCATTTTTCATAGAACTAGGAAAAAATTGAGATTCGTATTGAACAATAAAAGGCTCTAAATAGCTATGGCAATCTTGATCAAAAGGAACAAAGCTGGAGGAGCCACAACACCTGAATTAAAAATCTATTATACAGTGGTTATCAGAGCATTATGATGCTGACATTACAACCAGACACTTCGATCAGTGCAGCAGCAGAGAGCATCCAAGGGTAAATCCACACATCACTATGCTAAGAGCACACACTGGGGAAAAGACAGTCTTGAATAAGTCATGTTGGGCCAACTAGATACCCACATTCAGTACATGAAACTGAATTATTAGCTCATTTCATATACAAAGATCAACCCCCAAACTGCACAATCGCTAGAAGAAAACAAGAGCGTGACATTGAGACATTGGCTTTGGCCTTATATAGTTTAAAGCACTTTTTTTTTTTTTTTTAAGTAAGCTCTCACTATGTAGCCCAGGCTGGCATGGAACAAGTTTGAGGACCAGGCTAGCTTGAAAACACAGAGATTCATCTGCCTCTACCTCCCAAGTGCTAAAATTAAAAGAGTATGGCACCAAATCCAGCAGCTTTGCAAAAATATATATTATATTATTATATTTATTATATTATATTCCAAAAGCAAAGACAAAAAAATACAAATATGGTTACATGAATCAAAAATACTTCTTGACTCCAAAGGATACAAACAATAGAGACAAAATAACAGCTAAAACCTGGAGGCGAACATTTTTAAGCCATACATCAAAAGGTTAATATCTAAAGTACATAAACAATTCAACAACGAGAAAATGAAATTCTAATAGTATGAGCAAAGACCCTAAAAGAGACATTTTTTCTTTTAAAAATTTTACTTATGAATAGCCACTTCCTGCTTCCTGCTTTCCTTTCCAACTCCTCCAGGACTCCCTCCGCATTCCCCTCCTGTCTTCATGTCTTCCACAGTTTTTGTTATAACCCACTGAGTCCAGTTAATGATGCCCGTGTGCCCATGGGCACAGGAAACCATCCGCTGGAGCCTGGGCGACCTTTGAAGAAAACTGACTCTCCCTCCTGCAATGGCCATCAAATGCAAGAGCCCCTCAGTGTCTACCCTCGGGTAAATGAGTAAGAACGCAGCGCCTGGACACAGTGGGATTCTATTCAAACTCTGAACAAAATGAAATTCAGTCACGTACAACAAGAAGGCTGAGCTTACAGGAAGCCAGAAACCACAAGATTTCTTTACATGTGGCAACTGGCAAAGGATTACCTTTGGAGCTGGGATGGTGATGGTCAGCATGTAAAGTGTACAAGCGTGCTGCGGGGGCCCCTCACCGTGTTAAGACTCTTCATCTCCGAATGGACAGTCCTTCCACCTAAGTGAAGCCAATAGAGGCCACTCCACCCCGTATCAGGGTACTGTTCACACTTTGGGTCCAGGGATACCCAAGCAGGTCAAGCTAAATCTCTTACCCTGCCACACCCGGCCAGATCCCAGGTGTCCTCAGTCCCGCTTCTATTCACCCAGCTCATTTGGATCATGGCTCTCACTGCAGAGCCAGCAGCCCATTGGCCACCAGAAGTCAGTATTTGGCAGGCTCAAGTCAGCTCTGGGCAGTAAACACTTCCTACTGGCAGGAGAGGGAAGAGGCCCTGGTCTCAAGGGTCCTTGGTCTCTGCTTCTCTTTGCTGCTCCAAGTGGCCATTGAGTTATCTGGCCACCAAGAGTGGGAACTCCCACGCTGGCAGGACACACCGTTCAGGGGACCCTGGGCTCTCCGGTACGGTACACAGGCCTTGCTTCACTGTTGGGTAATGCTCCGTGGTTATTACCAGGATTTTGCAAGAAGCGATGTTTATGCGATGTTTTACCACTGGCAATTTGCTCGTGGTTTTCAGTTGATGCCAAACCAGTCTCCAAAGACTGGAGTTCTGGAAACACACAGGGGGCGTACGGAGCTGAGCCTGCTAGCTTCAGAGCTCAGACTTGAAGCAGAACTCGCGGTCCACACTGCCTCCTAGGGCACTGCTCAGGTCAAAAACACGCGCGGCAGATCTCAGCGCCTCCACCATAACCAGACACACCCTCCACTCTGTCCCCCAGCCCAGGTCAGGCTGTCTGGCTATTGTCCCACCTCCCACTCAAAATCCCAATCCCCAAGAACTAAGTCAGTTTTCCGGGGACCATTTCTACTGGGCCAGATCGTTACTACCCACACCTCTAGGCCCACCTACTTAGGCTACAGCTAGGAAATCTTCCAGGTCCTGGCAGTCTTCCCCGGGTTCTTCTCCTAATACCCCAAGTCCCTACTGGCTTGATCCCTCTTCTTGAAATGATATCCATTGCCATTAAGACTCTAAACTTCATCCCCAGGACCAAGTCCCTCTGCCTCTACAAAAGTCCCTGCCTGGTATTTTTGTATCCCCTTCATCCATCCTCTTCCTTTATACTCAGAGTCAAACCACCATAGTGAACAGACCCTAATAGTGTCCAGAGTGGGTGCCTTTGGCCAGAATCCTAGAACATGTTGCAAGCCTCCATAGGTCCTGCACTCTCTCAGCCCTTTCTCTCATGGATATAACTCCCGTGACCCCAATTCCTTAGCCAGTCCTTCAGGCCTCTATTGATATCCTCCAGAGCCTTATGCCCAGCAAGGTTGCCAAGACGGCGATGCCCAGGCTCTTCTATGTTCACTGGAATGGGTAGCACAGTTCCGGGTTCCCGGCAAATGCTGAGGCCCCTTGGCCAGTAAGTGATTGATTCCACTTCATGATGACCACTGTGATGGTTTCAGTCAGAAATGTCCCCCACTCAAACCCTTTTCCAGTGGGTGGCGCTGTGTTGGGAGGTTTACATGGTGAAGCCTTGTTGGAGGTGCATGACTAGCGATGAGAGTTCTGAGAGTTCATAGCCTTGCACTGTTACCAGCTTGTTACAGACATGATCTCTCAAGCTTTCTGATCTCGTTGTCTGCTGTCCTGATGTCTCTACCAGTATGGGCTCTAACCCTCTGAAACTATAAGCCACAATAAACTTTTCTGAGTGACACTTTTGGTCCTGGTGTTTTGTTACAGCAACAGAAAACTGACTAATACAACCACCCAGCCTCAATGGCTCTGCAGAACCACATGTAGCACAAAGTATATGTTATAGGGCTTCTTCATTCCAGGGTTTGTTCCAGGTTTGTGTCCTGCTGCTCCTCGGTAGATGGGATTCTCAGTTTGAGAGCCCTGGCTTGAGATCAGAGTAGTCACTGAGAGTCAGGGGTTTTCAACAACAGTGCTAGAATACGCATGGAGGGAAGGCACTCTTGGCCATGAGGAAATAAATCCACATGGAGAAAATGGAATTTGTCCCTCACCTCATGCCATATATGAAACCAGTGGATTAAACCAGTCTTTAATCAAGTGGATTAAAGACTCACATTTATACTTGAAACTGTAAAACCACTAGAAGTGAACAAAAGGAATATTGTGGCTTAAGCAAGAATGGTCCCCATAGGCTCAGAAATCTGTATGCCTAGTCACCAAAGAAAGAGTGCAACTGTTCGAGAAAGATTAGAAGGATTAGGAGGTGTGGCCTTATTAGAGTAGGTATGGACTAACTCACTAACTGTAAGCAAGCTCCCAGTTAAATGCTTCCTTTTGTAAGACTTGCCTTGGTCATGGTGTCACTTCACAGCAATATAAAAGTAACTGAGACAGTGAAGAACTTCATGGCATCCATCTGGGCAGTGATGGGGGGGGGATTTGACTCCTAAGGGCACAAGCAACAGAAGCAGAAGTAGACAAATAGATGGCCAAAGGCCATCAGCTGAGATGGCCCCCACTGTGGGGAAGACGAAGTGATATGACATTTGCAAACCATGCTCAACAGGTTAGTACAAAAAGCTAGAGAAGGAATTCATGTAACTCGGCGGCAAGGAGAAGCCTGATCGCAAACGGACAGAGGGCATGAATACCCATCACTTGAAGACCACAGAGAACTGGCTGACATCAGCTCAGTAAGACAGTGTAGCCACCGCGCATGTATCGTTCAGTGCCAGGCCTAGATCTGTAGAAATAGTAAACATGAAACTTCTCTGTCAAACATCGTAAACACTTTCGTTTATGACAAGGAATTCAAGTCTTCTCCCCTATCGTGTAGGAATTTTATGCAAATCTTTTTATTTCTTCCACCTTGTAAAACTGTTGTATCTTCACCCGGCACAGGTCCTGGCACTCTAATAGTGAAGAGGGAGGGAAGAAATGACAGATGAAGACACAGACAAGCTGGTCCTGGGTGGGCTGGGCTCTCTGATGATGAAGCTTGCATCGCCCAGAAGAAGCTCAGTCTTTATTATATACAGTTGGACAGGGAGGTGGGTCATTGCATACAGTGGAATAAGGAGATGGAGGCAATACATAGAGCCAAGCAGGAGGGTGGGGTTAGCCAATCTCGTAGGAATAGTCTCTATAGAAGAGCAGTCTTCAGGCTCTAAACATCAGGGGAGAAAACTATGGTGGACATTTTCTGCACACACCTCAACATTTGCATTCTGACCTGAGGAGGCTTTGCTACCTTTCTGAGCCTTTCCTGTGGAAGGTGTGACACCCCTCCCCCCCCATGAGATTGAGACATTGGGATTCATGACATGGCTGTGCCCACGGCAAACAATACACATTAACTCACTCCCTACATAAAACCTTTATGCAAATGTTTTAATTCCTTCTCACTGAGCCGAAGTTTTGTTTATACAGAGGTCCTACTCTGTTCTTTCAGAACTTAAGTGAATGAGCCTTACCCCTGACCTTCACTTCATTTGTGCTGACTCCTTTAAAACTAGCCAACCATGAAAGACTTCAAGGTCAGACCCCAGCCAATGGGGGTGGGTGGGGGAGCTATACAGTCACCTCCAAGAACATGAGAATGAAAACACAAGTGTACACTTCCTATCCCGGTGCTTGCACATCTGTCTTTTGAGAAGTGATCAGAAGTTTTGTCTTGTTGGGACTCTTTAATTTGAATGATGCTCTCTCTTTGTGACCCCAAACTGATTCTAACAGAGGCCCCCCCCAAAAAAAAGTGTAGTACAATAGTAGTAGGAGACTCCAGAGGAAAACTCCATCACCCCACTGTCAGCAATGAGCAAGTCATCCAAACAAGAGAGCAGCAAAGAGCCAGACCGCCATTGTTCTCGGAGCTTCTGAACCTTACAGACGCGGGTAGCATACCCACCCTCAGCTGCACAGGAGCGCTCTGTGGATCTCGCATTGGCCGCAAAACAAGTTTTAAGATGCTCAGAAGGCTGAGTTTGTACCACATGTCTTTTCAGATCATAAACCCAGGAATCAATAGCCATACCAGTGAAGGAATTTCACAAGCACATGTATATGAGATAGCATACTAATAAAGTTATGTGAGTTAATTTAAATAATAAGTTAATTTAAAAAAGAGGAAGTTAAACATATCTAATGTTCCAAAAAAAAAAAAAGGGAAGAAAGAGAAGGAAAGAAAAAAAAAACATAGCACACTAAGACACATTGGATGTACAAAGGCAACAATAAAAGGGGAGTTATGGAAATAAGTGCCTATCTCAGAATAAAAGAAAGACTGCCAATAAAGAAGCTAGCATTGCACCTCAAGGAACTAGAAAAATAAAAGACAAACACCCAAGTGACTAAAGGAAGGAGGTAATAAAGATCAGAGTAGAAATTAATGAAATAGAGACTAGGAAAACATCCTAAATAATGAACAAAATGGTTGAGTTTAATTTTTTTTTCAAATTGACAAACATTTATCTATACTCATTAAGAAAAAGAAACTCAAATACATAATAAAATCAGAAATGCAAGAGTTGTTATAACTAATATCACAGGAATACAAATAACTGTGAGAGTACACTCATGCATTGCAAATTGGACAGCCTAGAAGAAAAAGATAAATTGCTAGGACACAGGTCTTAAAAATGAATCAGGAAGAAAGAAATCCTGAATAGACCAATAACAAGCAAAGAGATGAAGTCAGTACAAAGAAGCTCGCCCACTCAAAAAAAAAAAAAAAAAAAAAATCAGTCTCTCAAGATGTGATAGTTGCTTCTGATTCGATCAAGCTTTTACTAAATAATATCATTTTTCAGACATTTATAGGAAATTAAAGGAGAGAATATGCTTGGTATTATTTATTAGGCCAGCCTTATGGTAATAACACATGCAGACAAGGAGAGAATATGGAAATAGATGGGAGGGTTGCATACCAAAATCCCTGATGGCCTTTGACACTAGCATTCAAATTCAGGGACACACTCAAGAGACCATCTACTATAGTCAACTGAGATTTATCCCAGGGATGCAAAGATGATAAAATATGCAAATCAACGTATACGATACATCACATCAGCGGAGAGGACAAAGCCGTGGATCGTTAAAACAGATACAGTAAAGGTATTTGAAAAATTCACTGCCCCTTTATGACAAAAATGCTACTGTATCAGGTGAAGGATGTACATATCTCAATGTGCTAAAGGTGGTACATGATAAGCCTATAGCTAAAATATTCAGTAGGGGGAAGCTGAAACCTTTTCCTCTGATTTGGAGCATGACATGGCTGCCCACTGTCACCACCTCCATTCAATATCATCCTTTAAGTCCTGACCAGAGTGGTAAAGAAGATGCCAAAGGCATCCAAACTAGAAAGGAAGAAGCCAGATGTTCCCTGAGTTCAAATGACATAATTTCACATATAGAAAAAACAAAAACAAACAAACAAATAAAATCCAAGGTGGGAACAATGGGATTTCTCAGTGGACAAACTCCTTGCTACCCAAGCCCAGGAACCTGAGTTTGATCCCTAATGCTTACAGTGGAAGGAAAGAATCAAGTCTATAAAGACGCCCTCTGTCTTAGTTATTTTTCAGTTGTTGTATAAAGGCACGGTGACCAAGGTTACTCATAAAAGTGACAGGTTGTTTGGGCTTGCTGATCCAGAGAGGTGAGGCTCCTACACAATCAGGGGGCATCTGGAGCTGGTGCTGAAAGCTGAGAGAGCTCGTCAGGAAGGAGGGAGCTCACGGGCAGCTATAGCAGGCTTTCGAAACCTCAAGGCACCAGTGGCATACTTCCTGTAGCAAGTCTGTACCTCCTAAATCTTCAAAACAGCACTATGAACTGGGGATCAAGTGTTCAGATTCCAAGATAGCAGCTGCACGTTGACCACACACTCAGCAACAGTATGGACCACAGGAAAGTCAAGAGTTCACAAGTTCAACCATTAGCACAGGCACTAAGATCAACAACTAGTAAATGGGACCTCATGAAACTGAGAAGCTTCAGCACGGCAAAGAACACTGTCATTCGGACAAATTGGCTGTCTACAGAGTAGGGAAAGAATTTTACCAGTTACACATCCAATAGAAGGCTAATATCCAAAATATATAAAGAACTCAAGAAACTAGATATCAAGAAAACAAATAATCTTATTAAAAACTGTGGTACAGATCTAAACAGAGAATTCTCAATAAGAGAAAACTCAAATGCCTGAAAAAACAAAGAAATGTTCAACATCCTTAGCCATCAGAAAAATGCAAACCAAAACCACTCTGAGATTCTATCCTACACCCATCAGAATGGCTGAGGTCAACTGAAGAAGTGACAGCTCATGCTGGTGAGGATGTGGAGTAATAGGAACACGCCTCCATTGCTGGTGGGAGTGCAAACTTAGACAGCCTCTATGGATTGGTGGTTCTTCAGAAAGCTGGGACTTGATTTACCTCAAGACTCAGCTATGCTACTCATGGGCATATACCCAAAGGATGCTTTATCCTACCACAGAGACGCTTGCTCAGCTGTGTTAATCGCCATGACCTTCATAACAGCCAGAAACTGGAATCAACCCAGATGTCCCTCAACAGAAGAATAAATAAAGAAAATGTAATACATTTGTACAATGGAGCATTACTCAGATGTTTTCCTTAAAGAAATAAAAGAGAGAAAGAGGGATGAAATTTGCAGACAAGCTTTTTTTTTTTTTTTTTTTTCCTGAAGGGCAATAGAAAAAGAATGGATCTGGGGGAGAGGAGAGGAAAGGAGCCTTGGGAAAGTCATCCTGGTTGAGGTATCCAAGATCCAAAAAGACACATATAGTATGTATTTGTTTATATATAAATATTAGCTATTAAGTCAATGATAACCAAGCTTCAATCCATAGAACTACAGAGGTTAGGTATAGATCAAGGGACTAGCGGGAACAGCCAGTGCTCATTAGGAAACGGAAATAGAATAGATTATTTATGGATGGATGGGGAGATCTGGAATGGGAAGATCAAGTGGGGAGGGGATTGCGGGAGGAAATATGGGAAGAGACAACTAAAATTAAGGGCCATTTGAGGGGTAGTACGGAAACTTAGAACAGTAGAAACCTAACACACACAGATATATGAAGGCAATCTAAACGAAATATATATATAGTTTTTGAGAATTCCATACATTTATACAGTATATTTTGATCACACTCTTCTCCTCAGTCACCTCCTGCTCTCCACCTTCACACCACAGCTATGTTCTGCTGCAGAGGTGCATCCTCCTCCATGTTCATCACTGCTCTAGTCAGAGCATCTAAGAAATGGAGACTATCTATCTATCACCTGATGAGCGGATAATGAAAATGTGGATATACATGCAATACAATTCTATTCAACTGTAAGTAATACTTTTATATGTAATTGTGTTTGGCTTACAAATATTTTGAGAAATTTCACATCTGTGTTCATCTGGGAGATTAGCCTATAATCTTATTTTTTAGATGTATATGTTTATCCATTTTTATATCAGTAATCCTGGCTTTATAAAATGAATTTGGTACTGCTCTTCCCTTTTTATTTGACAAAATAGTTTGATGGAGATAAATTTTAATTTTTTTAAGGTATGACAGAATTCAGGAGGAAATCAACCTGGCCATGGAGTTAGTTGTTAGTTTATAAGCTTTTTTATGACTATTTCAATCTGATTGTTCATTACAAATCAATTTAAGTTTATATACTCATAATTTATAGATCATGTGTGTCTAGATTTTTTCCTAAATTTTTCAGTTTAGCAAATGAAACTATAAAGCATAAAGAAAACTCATCAAATTTGAGCAACACACTATTAAATAATGGCCGGTCAGTGGGAATAAAAAATCAAGGAAATTAAAAATCACAGAATTGAGTGTAAACACAGGCCACAACACCTTGTGGGGTACAGTGAAAGTATTTCTCGGGGCTGGAGAGATGGCTCACGCAGTTAAGAGCACTGACTGCTTGCTCTCCCAGAGGTCCTGAGTTCAATTCTTGGCAACCACATGGTGGATCACAACCACCTGTAATGGGATCTGATGCCCTCTTCTAGTATGTGTGAAGATGGAACACTCATATATAAAATAAATAAATATTTTAAAAAAAGATAGTGTTTCTCAGGGAAGTTTATAAATACAAATTTACATCCTTATCCTAGGCCCCTCCCTTGTCTCCTCCTGGTCCCACCCTCCCTCTTCTTCTCCCCTATCCCCATTCCCTATTCCCTAGAAAGGGAGGACCCTCTCCCTTACCAACTGTCCACAGACTATCAAGTCTTTTCAGGACTGCCTACATCCTCTCAACAGAAACTCTAAAAGGAAGAAAGGACTGGACAGATGTCTTGCAGACTCTAAAAGAACAGAGATGACAGCCCAGGCTATTATATTGAGCAAAACTTTCAATCACCATAGATGGAAAAAACAAGACATTCCATAACAAAACCAAATTTAAACACTATCTATCCAGAAATCCAGCCCTTCAGAAGATACTAGAAGGAAAATTCCAACCCAAGGTGGTTACTACTACCCCCTAAAAACACAGGAAATAATTTCACATCAGCAAAATGAAAAGAAAGGAACAAACACACACACACACTCTCACACAGAATCACCACCAACATTAAAATGACAGGAATTAACAATTATTGGTCATTAACATCAATGGTTTTAATTCCTCAATAAAAAGACACAGGCTCCCTGCAGACTATCAAAGCAGATGTTGAGACTTATGGCCAAACTTTGGGCAGAATGCAGGGAATCTTATGAAAGAAGTGGAAAATAATAGTAAGAGCTGGAGAGGACAGGAGGTCCACAAGGAGAGCAACAGAACCAAAAAATTTGAGCACAAGGGTCTTTCCTGAGACTCATACTACAACCAAGTGCCATGCATGGAGATAACCTAGAACCCCTGCACAGATGTAGCCCATGGCAGTTCAGTGTCCAAATGGGTTCCATAGTAATGGGAACAGGGACTGCTTCTGACATGAACTGACTGCCCTGCTCTTTGATCACCTCCCCTGAGGGGGGAGCAGCCTTACCAGGCCACAGAGGAAGACAATGCAGCCACCCCTGATGAGACCTAACAGACTAGGATCAGAAGGAAGAAAAAGAAACCCTCCCCTACAAGTGGACTTGGGGAGGGGAGTGTGTGGAGAAGGGGGAGCAAGGGAGGAGTTGGGAGGGGAGGAGGGAGAGAACTAGAGGGGGGATACAAAGTAAATAAAGTATAATTAAAAATAAAAAAAGAATAAAAGAATTGGAAAAAATAAAAGACTCGGGCTAACAGAATGGATTAAAAAACAGGAGCCCTCATTCTGCTGCATACAAGGAACACACCTCAGCAACAAAAATAGACATTACCTCAGAGCAAAGGGCTAGAAAAAGTTTTTTTCTGTTCCAAATGGACCCAAAAAGCAAGCTGGTGCAGCCATTCTAATATCTAATGAAATAGATTTTCAACCAAAATTAATCGAAAGAAATGTGAAAGGTCATTTCCTACTCATCAAAAGAAATATCCACCAAGATGAAATCTCAGTTCTGAATATCTATGTCCGAAATGCAAGGGCACCCTCATTGGTAAAAGAAACATTACTAAAGCTTAAACCACACACTGAACTCTACACTTTAATACTGGGAGACTTCAACACCTCACTCACACCAATAGACAGGCCATTGAGACAGACCCACATATGTACAGATGGGCAGCCTGGCCAACATGTGGATACCTAACGATGGGAGTAGGGGCTGTCTCAGACTCTGTTGCCTGCTTCTTGATCCCTTTTCCCTAGCTGGGTGGCCCTGTCAGGCCCTAGTGAGAGAGGATGTGCTTAGGCCTGCTGCAATCTGAGGTGCCAGGGTTGGTTGATACCCCTTGGGGCCTCACCTTCTCTGAGAAAAAGGAGAGAAAGGATGGGGGAGGGGAATGAGGGTGTGACTGAGAGAAAAGGAGGAAGAGGGCTGGGATCAGGCTGTAAAGAGATTAAATAAATAAATGAAAGATAAAAACAATCAAAACCACAGAGGAAATCCAAAGAATCACTAGGTCTTACTTCAAAAACTTACTTTAATTTTGTACTTCACAAAATTGGAAAATCAGAAAGAAATGAACAATTTTCTTGATAAATACCACTTACCAAATCTAAATCATGATCAGATAAACAGTCTAAATAGACCTATAATCCCTAAGGAGAGAGTAGTAGTCATTAAAAGTCTCCTAACCAATACATAAATAAATAAATCCAGGGCCAGATGGTTTTAGTACAGAATTCTACCAGACTTTCAAAGAAGAGCTAATACCAATACTCTTCAAATTAGTTCACAAAATAGAAACAGAAGGAACACTGCCAAATCTATTTTATGCGGCCACAGTCACACAAAGACTCAACATAAAAAGGGAATTTCAGACTAATTTCTCTCATAAACATTGATGCAAAAATACTCAATAAATACTTCCAAACCAAATCCAAGAACACATCAAAAAAGATCATCCAACATGATTAGTAGACTTCATCCCAAGGATGCAGGGATGGTTCAACATATGGAAATCTATCAATGTAATCCATCATAGAAACAAACTGAAAGAGAAAAAGTACATTAGATGTGAAAAAGCTTTTGAAAACATCTAACACCCCTTCAATATTGAAGTCTTGAAGAGATCATGGATACAAAGTGTATACATAAACACAATAAAGACAACATACAGCAAGCCAATAGCCAACATCAAATGAAATGGAGAAAAACTTAAAGCAATTCCACTAAACTCAGGGACAAGACAAGAGTATCCAGTCTCTCTGTATCTATTCAATATAGTACTTGAAAACCTAGTGAGAGCAATAAGACAATTAAAGGAGATCAAGGGGGTATAAATTGGAAAGGAAGAGGTCAAAGTATTGCTATTTGCAGATGAGATGAAGTGACCCCAAAAATTCTACCAGGGAACTCCTACAGATAACAAACAACTTCAGCAATGTAGCTGGATACAAAATCAACAAATACAAAATATACAAATAATAAATGAGCTGAGAAAGAAATTAGAGAAACAACTCTCTTCATTAATAGCCATAAATAATATAAAATATCTTTGTGTAACCCTAACCAAGCAAGTGAAAGATCTGTATGACAAGAACTTCAAGTCTCTGAAGAAAGAAATTGAAGAAGATATCAGAAGATAGAAAGACCCCCCCCGCCATGCTTATGGATCAGTAGGATTAACATAGTATAAAATGGCCATTTTATCAAAAGTAATCTACAGATTCAAGGCAGTTCCCATCAAAATTCCAACACAATTCTTTACAGACCTTAAAAGTACAATACGCAACTTCATATAGAAAAAAAAAATCCAGTATAGCTAAAACACTCCTGCATAATAAAAGATCTTCTGGAAGGATCACTATCCCTGATTTCAAGCTGTTCTACAGAGCAATAGTAATAAAAACTGCATGGTATTAGCGGAAAACATACAGGTTGACCAATGGAATTGAACTGAAGATCCAGAAGTAAATCTACACAACTATGTACACATGATTTTTGACAACGAAGTCAAAGTTATACAATGAAAAAAAAAAAAGACATCTTCAACAAATGGTGCTGGTCTAAGTGGATGGCTGCATGTAGAAAAATGCAAATAGATCCATACTTATCACCTTGCACAAGACTCAAGTCCAAGTGGATCAAAGACCTCAAAATAAAACCAGAAACACTAAATATATTAGAAGAGAAAGTGGGGAAGAGCCTTGACCTCATTGGCACAGGAGACAACTTCCTGAACAGAACACCAACAGCTCAGGCTCTAAGATCAACAATTAAGAAACGGGACCTCATGAAACTGAAAAGTTTCTGTAAAGCAAAGGACACTGTCAAAAGGACAAAATGGCAAAATGGAAGGACAAAATGGGAGCTACAGAATGGGGAAAGATCTTCACCAACCCCACATTTGACAAAAGGCTGATATAAAAAATATATATATAAAACTCAAGAAACTAGGCATTAATAAATCAAATAACTCAATTTAAAAATGGAGTACAGGGGGCTGGAGAGATGACTCAGAGGTTAAGAGCACTGGCTGTTCTTCCGGAGGTCCTGAGTTAAATTCCCAGCAACCACATGGTGGCTCACAACTATCTATAGTGAGATCTGGTGCCTTCTTCTGGCATGCAGGTATATAGCACGTAGAACACTACTCATCTACATAAAATAAATAAATCTTAAAAAAAAAAGAATATAAAGAAAATGGAGTACAGAGCTAAACAGATCTCTTAACAAAGGAATCTCTAATGGCCGAGAAGCACTTAAAGAAATGTTTAAATCCTTAGCCACCATAGAAATGCAAATTAAAACGACTCTGAGATTCTATCTTACACCCATCAGAATAGCTAAGACCAAAAACTTAAGTGACAGCTCATGCTGGTGAGGTTGTGGAGCAAAGGGAACCCTCCACCGTTGCTGGTGGGAGTGCAAACTTGTACATTCACTTTGGAAATCAATATGGCAGTTCCTCAGAAAGCAATCTACCTCAGTACTCAGTTATATCACTCCTGGGCATATACCCAAAGGGTGCTCCATCAGACCACAAGAATACTTGCTCAATTCTGTTCATGGCAGCTTTATTCATAATAGCCAGAAACTGGAAACAACCCAGATGTCCCTCAGCTCAAAAATGGATAAAGAAACTGTGGTACATTTATACAATGGAGTATTACTCAGCTATTAAAACAGTGACATCATGAAATTTGTAGGCAAATGGATGGAACTAAAAAAGATCATCCCAAGTGAGGTAATTCAGACCCAGGAAGACAAATACGATACATATGCACTTATATGTGGATATTAGCCATAAAGTAAAAAATAACCGTGCTGCAGTCCACAGACCCAAAGAAGCTAAGTAACAGGGATCTCAAGGGGACAGGAGGGGATGAATAAATCTTACAGAGAAGGGGAAATAAAAAAGATATTGTTGGATCATGGATGGCCGGGGTCCGGTGGGGGAACAGGAGATAGCAGGTGAGGAAAGGACAGAGGAAACTGGAAGAAACAACTGGAACAGAGGGCATCTCTGGGATGAGCTAGAAACCCAGGGCAATGGAAACTCCCAGGAATATTTTGTATCCAGCCACTTTGCTGAAGATGTTTGTTAGCTACACACATTCTCTTGTAGAATTTGGGGGGTTATTTATGTATACTATCATATCATCTATGCATAGGGATACTTTGACTTCTTCCTTTCCAATTTATACCCCCTTGATCTCCTTCAGTTGTTTAATTGCTCTAGCTAGAACATGAAGTAGTATATTGACTAGATACAGAGAGTGTGGGCAACCTTATCTTGTCCCTGATTCTAGTGTAATTACTTTAAGTTTTTCTCCATTTAGTTTGATGTTGGCTATTGGCTTGCTGTATGTTGTCTTATTTTGTTTAGTTATATGCCTTGTATCCCTGATCTATTCAAGACTTTTAACATGAAAGGTGCTGATTTTTGTCAAAAGAACCTCCAGCATCTAATGAGATGATCATGTGCTTTTCTTTTCTCTTTCAGTTTATTTACATGGTAGATTACATTGATGGACTTTCGTACACTGACCCATCCCTGCTTCCTAGGATGAAGGTTACTTGATCATGAGGGTGACCCTACCTAAGACTCCAAGCAATGAGCGTTATGGAGCCTGAACCGATCATTTCCTGTAACCAGGCAAGACTTCCAATGGAGGGATTGCGACACCAGGCCAACCACAAAACCTTCAGCCTACAATTTGTCCTGCCTGCAAGATGTGTAAGGGTAAAAAGGGAGAAGAAATTGAGGGAATGGCCAACCAATGACTTGTCTAGCTTGACACCTATGCCTCAGTGAGGGGGAGCTCACCCCAACACTGTTAATGATATTCTGCTATACTTGCAGACAGGAGGCTACTATAACCATCATCAGAGAGGCTTTACCCAGCAACTGATGGAAACAGATGAAGAGACCCACAACCAAACATTAGGTGGAGCTCGGGGAATCCTGCACAAGAGGGAAAGGAAGGATTATAGGAGCCAGGAGGGTCAAGAACACAAGAAAATTCACTAATCAACTAACCTGAGCTCATACTTGTTCACAGAGACTGAACGACCGACCAGGGAGCATGCATGGGACTGACCTAGGCCCTCTGTACATATGTAACAGTTGTGTAGCTTGGTCTTCATGTAGGGCTCCTAACAGCAGGAGTAGAGGCTATCCCTGATTCTGTTGCCTGCCTTTGCATCTCTTTCCCTAACTGGCCAGCCTCATCCAGCCTCAATAGGAGAAGATGTGCCTAGTCCTACTGCAACTGGATATGCCAAGGCTGGTTGTTATCCATGGGAGGCCTCCCCTTTCATGACACAAAGCAAAGAAACAACATTTAAAAAATGGAAGAGAAAATATAATGAAAACATCAGAATAACATCATTGTTAGAATTAATGAATTTTTCTATGCCTTCTCTAGCTCTCAAATACTGAGGTGCAGACCAGTTACATTTATAATAATCTTCAAACATCATAATTGGGCAGATATTGATCTATACTAATTTGACTATGGTAGCCTGGTCTACTTCCCAACCATGTACCCTGTTACCTGTCCTCTAGTCTCATCCTGGCCGCCTCCGTTCCATCCTTGTCCCCATGGCAACTCCTCCATGGTCCTCCTTATCCTGGCATGGAGGCCTTCTTTTTCTCTTGTTTTCTTTCTTTCTTTCTTTCTTTCTTTCTTTCTTTCTTTCTTTCTTTCTTTCTCTCTCTCTCTCTCTCTCTCTCTTCCTGGGACCTTAAAAATTGGGAATGAAAGTCCCGTCCAGCCTACTGTTTCCTCTGCCCAGTTCCCTCTGCTCTTCAGCTTCTTTATTAACCAATCAGAGGAGTAATTTTTACACAACACTGAGCCAGGAGATTCCTCAATAGCAATGACAATACCAGAATCCGCCAGCATTTAGCTCATTGCAGGTTTAGCAATTAACAATCGAATAGGCAGAGACACACCTTAATCCCATGTGAATGAAGTTCACCTCTAAACATCAAACCTTGTGTTAGAAACCCTCAAAGACAGGGAAGCTTGAGATGATCTATTCAAGGCACGAAAATACATACTGCCTTTGCAGAAGAGGGTGTGGAAAGGCTGTCAGGAGGTAGTAAATGACTGCAAGGAAACAGTGTTTTCCAGACCCAGCAGGGCAGCTGCACTTATGAACCCACAGTGTTAGTGAAAGCATGCACAAGATCAAAATCTCAGCATGGAGTGGGAGTCAGTCAGGAAGCCTTACCTGTAGCCAGGAACTATTGGTAATTTATGTCTTCTGGGGAGGGAGAGTCAGTTTTCTTCAGGGATGTGAGAGACTACCCATCCTCAAGCAGATGGTCCTAAACCCATGTACTTAGAGAGCATTGAGTCTATATTCTTTAAAACAGCACATGAAGTTGGGAGGGGAAGTGGTGGGGCTTTAGGGGAGGAAATGATGGGGTGAATTTGATCAAAGCACATTGTATGTGTCTTAGTGTTCTGTTGCTGTGAGGAGACACCATGGCCATGGACATTCTTAAAAAGGAAGACATTTAGCCAGGCCTTGCTTACAGTTTCAGAGGTCCAGTCCATTGTCAGGATGGCAGGAAGCATGGTGGCAGCCAGGTAGACATGGTGCAGGAGAAAGAACTGAGAGTTTGACATCTGGATCTGCAGACAGGAGGAAAAGAGAGACACTGAGCCTTGCTGAGCTTTTGAAATCCCAAAGGCCACCCCCAGTGACACATTTCCTTCAACAAAGCCACACTTACTCCAACAAAGGCACACCTTCTAATCCCTGTCAAGTAGCACCACACCCTAATGATCAAGTATTCAAATGTAGGAGCCTATGGGGCTGGTCCTATTCACACCTACACAATTTACTCCCTGGTCACCACCACAGGATTGTAGCCATATCGTAATGCAGAAATACATTCAGTCCAGTTTCAAAAATCCTTGTAGTTTATAACAGTTTCAATATTATTTAAAATTCCAAAGTCTCTTCTGAGACTCATGGCAATCTCTTAACTGTAATCCCCTGTTAAAAAAAAAAAAGAAATCAAAAGGCAGATCACAATCTTCAACATACAATGGCACAGAATATACATTACCATTCTAAAATGGAGGAAAGGAACCATAGTAAGGAAATGCTGGACCAAAGCAAGGCTAAAATCCAGCTGGTCAAACTTCAAATTCTGCATCTCCATGTCTGATATCAAAGGGCTCTTCAGAACTCCAACTGCTTTCAGCTTTGTTGACTGAAACACACTTCTCCCTTGGGCTGGTTCCACACCTAATCTGTAGCTTTCCTTGGCAGGTATTCTCTGACTCTGGCATCTCCAGCATCTTGAGGTCTCCAAGGCAATCCAGCCTTCACCTTCGATGCTTCAAGCAATGGCTTCCCTAGGCCTCCATTCGGGGACACCCCTGACACATGCCTGGCTTTAGTGGCTTTCCTTAGCCATGGAGGGAGATTCCACAACCTCTTTCTTCTTCTAAAGCCAGAACCACGTGGCTGAAGTTGTCAGGTTCTTCTGCTTTCTGGAACTTGGCCCCTTGTACAAATACATTTCACCAACCATTTTCCATGGTTTCCTTTACTGCTCAAGCTATTCTTTAATTCCTTTTCACAAGTTGAAAGTTTAGCTGGGTGGGGTCTTGCCCTGAGGCTACTGTTGTACCCAGATCCCAAGATCCCAAAAGACCACCAGAAGTTAATCCATTGCAAAACACATGAGGATCTTTTTATTACAAGCTTGAGCCTGGGTCGCAGCAGCCTCTCTGGTTGAAGAGGAGGAGAGCTGCTCTGAGGCTAGGGAAACAAAGTTTTTAAAGGGAAAAACCTCAAGTGCCTTGACATTACATGATTGGGTAAGGGAAATTGACTTTTGAAACGTTTGGTTTTCTTTAGGAGCCAAGTCCATAAACAGTTCTGGCCTGGCTATCTGGGCCTGTTTCCTAGCAACTGTATCTCTAGTGGGCAGGAAAAGAATACGGTAAGGCTAGTTCCTCTTTGCAGGTGGCTGGACATGTTTCCACCTTGGTGGCCTTTGTTCAGACTTGTGCTCCAAACCTCAAATACCCCCCCCCCAAAAAAAAAAAAACATATTCAGTTCTTTGGTCTCTCACCACCACTCCCTTTATTCCATTTAGCCTGCTTCTTTTTAAACATTTTTTTTAAATCTCCTTGAGCACTAGGTTTAGTGTCATTACATTTGCTGGTGTTCCTTTTCTTCTCAAATTGTACTTAGCCAGCTTGTTTGTTTTTTTTTTTTTTTTTTTTCATTATAATTCTGCCTAGGAACAACCACTCATAACCACACGACAGAGTCAATACTAGGTTATCTTGAAATCTTCTCTGTCCATGCCATTAACTCTGCAATTTTGTCTCAGGCAGACAGGGACAAAAAGCAGCCACATTCTGTACCAAACTATCACAAGAATGATTTCTAGGCCATTACTAATATTCTTTTCCTCTGAAACCTCTTGAGCAGGGCTATCACAGTCTACATTGCTCTCAGCACCACTGTCTTCCCTGCGCCTACTAGTAAGGTCCATTAATCCTCACTTAAATCATGCAACTAGTTTCTAATCCGAAGTCCTGAAGTCCACATTCTACCAACAAGATTCATGGTCAGGCTTGTCACAACAATACCTCACTCTTGGTACCAGCTCCTGTCTTAGTCAGTGTTCTATTTCTGTAAAGAGACACCCTGACCATGACAACTCTTATAAGAAAAAGCATTTAATTGGGGTTTGTTTACATTTCAGAGGTTAGTCTATTGTCATAACGGCAGGGAGCACAGCAGCAGGCAGACATGGTGCTGGAAAAGCTGAGAATTCTACATCCAGAGCTGCAGGCAGGAGGAAGAAAGAGACACTGGGCCTTGAACATTTGAAACCAGGAAGCCCACCCCCCAGTCACACATTTCTTCCAACAAGGCCGCCTCCTAAACCCTGTCAAGGAGCACCACTCCCTAACAACCAAGCATTCAAATATATGAGTCTGTGGGAATCATTCTTATTCAAACCACCACAGTATGCATGTGTGAAATTCTCTAACAATAAAAAGGAGAGAAAGGTAAATTAAAATAAAAGACCAGATCCAAGTATCTGTTGTTTCCAAGAAATGTATCTTGCTGAGAAAGGCATCCACAGACTATTCTAAAGAATAGAAGAGAAAGTACATCAAGCCAACAGACACTGAAAATGAGCTGGCATGGCTATTCTGATACCCAATAAGGTAAACTTGAAACAAAAATTAGGAGATATAGAAGGCTACCGCATATTAACACGGAAAACAATTCAGCAAGAAAATATGCAGATCTCATGCCCACCTGTGCATGCATGAATTGTGGGTTCATATGTGCAACTACCCTGCTGTGCACCAAACATCTGCCCCCCCCCAATTTCATAAGATCAAACACTATTTTTACTGCAAGTCAAAGATCAGATAAGTCCAGATACAACAAGAATGAGTGATTTCAATTCCCCTCTCTCTTTTTCAGGGAGATTATCTATACTCAAAGTCAACAAAGAAACCTCACCTTGGAAAAATGGGCAATACGCTGTCATGGTCTGTTGATGTTTCTAGAAAACAAATTGGAAATTGGATAACATAAGATGTAGGTGATGTCCATAAATTTTAATCCTTAATAACCAAGTAAAATATTGAACTTTTCAGAGCAGGAAAGTCCACCCCAGGGAGACTGTGTTGGTTTAAGGAGCTCCATACTTCCAGTGGGAGGAAACATGGACAGACTGAGAGCCACAGCTTAAGATAGAGAAGAATAGGAAATTTGCCCTGAAATTTTAGTAATGAAACGTTTAATGAGCAGGAATAACGTAGGACCCAGTGTGACAAAGTGATGACTAAAGGAGATACTGGAAAAAAAACTGTCTTTAACGCTTAGCAGTTGGTTGAAGTAGTGGCAGGCTGCCATTTCAGAAAGACCCCTGTGGCACTAGTGGTTCCACAATCCAAGATCTTCAGGGAACCTCACTTCAGGGAATCTCGGAGAAAATGTCACAGGATGGTACATACTGAAACTTGGCCAATAGAAAAGTTCTATGGTGAAGGAGAGATATTTTTTTTTGCAGCAGAAACACACCATCATCAGCAAGACAGAAACCTGATCAAAGCCAGAGTCTGCAGGAAAACTTGGACACAGGCTGGAAGCAGGACACTGGACCGGGGAGGATAAAACGAAGCCGGCGTTCACAACTGGACTCCCAAACGGTTGTTCACGGGTGAGAGCGGCATGAGAGTCCACACGTGAAGCGTTGCCCTCAGTGCTGACTGGAATGTGTAACGCAACTTATCACCGGAAGATTTGGAGGCAAGAACAGGACAGCCCAAGCGTGTGACCCAGCATCGCTAGGAAACCCGCCGAGACGTGATGGCCTTCTGGGAGCGGAGGAAATAGCCCTGAGAGACTCTAGATTGAATCCAGAAATACAGGGCAGATAGAGCCACGCTCCACACCAGCCCCCAGTCTCTCCCCTCCACTCTTATTTCTTATTTAATGCCCAACTCAAGTGAGCAAGCCAGATCCATCTTGCTCTGTTATTGTCCTATATTTATTCTGTTTTTTTTTTCACCTTAATGCTTCCCTTTGAAATTTCTGCTCTAAAACAAGCAATAACAAGGGAAAGTTACCCTAGTTCTCAAGGCGTCTGTGTCTCAGATCCCAAGGGCCAGGACTGCTCTACATGTCTGATTAAGTCTCTCTCTCTTCTCAGTCTACCTTTAACCAAAACTGCTGCATCTTGCCCTGTTTGGTGTCTCCTGTTCTTTTTGTTTGTTTCCTACTTCTGCCATTTCTCTGTCAACCCAATAAGAACCATTCATCCTAATCCACTTTCTCTTCTAGCTCCATTCACACTAATTTGCTAAAATGATTTTTGCCTAAGGGGTGATTGTTTTTTATTTAATTGTTTTTATATTTATACATGGGCTTGCCCTTTGGTACCAACTGTTACATGCAGTATTCTTAGGAAATTTGAACTCTTAGGGAATTGAACCTGGCACCCTCAACACCAGTAAGGCAGAGGAAAAACAACACTAAACTCCACAGCTGAGTCCCTCTTGAGCATTGCAAACACGTCCACTGAAGGACTATAGGTTACCTAAATAAGATTTACAAGTTCAGCCCCAGATGTCTAAGTCACAATGCAAAAACACAAGAAACATGAAAAACCAAACAACAAGAATTCTCCAAAAATTACCCGTATTAATAACCCTTCAATAAGAGAGGACTTTTTAAGATGAACTCCCAGACAAAGAAATAAAAAGAAATGATTATAAATATGTTTAAGAAATCAGAGTCTACAAACTCCTGAATAAGTTTCCAGAGAATACAAACAACACCTGAATGAAATATAGAAGTCAAAATGAGATGTAAACATGGAATTCAATAAAGAGATAGACTTGTTAAAGTGAAACCAAATTGAAATGCTTCTAGAAATGAAAGTTTCACAAAGGCAAATTAAAAACTCCATAGAAATTCTCGTCAATTAGGTGGATTACAGAGAGGACATAATATCAGGGTAGAAGAATTGAAACCATCAAGAACAAAGACAAACTAATTTAAAAGTATTAACAGAACATGTAAGAAATATGGGACACCCTGGAAAGAATAGCGCTAGAACCATGGGCATAAAAGGAGAGGAATTTCATGCCAAAGATACAGAAACTTTCAGCAAAATCGTAAGAAAGTTCTCCAAAGAGATGGCCACCCAGGTACAGGTGGAGTTCAGAACACCAAAGAGACAAGACAAGGGAGTAAGATTTCTGCATCATATTATAGCTAAGACACCAACTATATAAAACAAGGAAACTATATTAAAAGCTAGAAGAGAGAAATACCAAATTACATTTAAAGGCAAACCCATCAGAGTAACAGCAGATTTCTCCACAGGAGGGCCTGGAATGAGGCATCTTAATTTTCAAAAGCACAGCTGCCAACCCAGACTCCTATACTCAGCAAAGCTACACTCTAAAGGGGAAGGAAAACTTGCTATTGTTTAAAAAGGGGGAGGTCTGAAAGAGTTTATAAGCTAGTTCTATAGAAGGCACTAGGATGAGGAGAAAGAGAAACACAGCTATGAGGTTACAGGAAAGAATAAACCACTGTTGAACAATAGTTAAACAGATGAGGAGTAGAAAAATACCAAACACTACAAAAATAAGCAAAACTATAGTAATATATATTCCCATAACTGACTATTAAACCAATTCTCAATCAAAAGACCCAGGCTAGGATTTGGAAGTAGGATCCATTTATCTGTTACCTCCAAGAAAGACATCTCATTATCAAAAAAAAAAAAAAAAAAAAAAAAAAAAAAAGCTACCTTGGGGTAAAAGAAGTTAAAAAAAATAATAAATTCCAAGCAAATGGAACTAGAAAGCAAGCAGGTGTCACTGTTATAATATCTGACCAAAACAGACTTCAAACAAAAATTAATCAGAAGCTACAAAGGTCATTTCATACTGACAGAGGAAGCAATTCACCAAGAGAACACCACAATTCAAATATAAATGCTCCCAATTTCATAAAACAAATGCTACTAGAGGTAAGGTCACAGGTTAACCCACACACAATAATAGCGGTGACTTCAATACCCTATTCATCCAAACAGACAGACCATCCTGACAAAAAATAAACAGAAAAAAAATCTTAGTTAAATGACATCAGTGATCAAATGGACCAAATTCACATATACAGAACATGCCATCCAAACACTACAGAATGAATATCTGAGGTGGTTCTTGAAGGTGAAAATCAGGAAAGCACCCTGGAAGAGAAGAGATTGAGAATAAAAACCCAGTGCAGATTTACTTCGACAACCTGGATCAAACTTCCTAGAGTCTAATGCCAGGCATTAGCATATTTAAAACTGTCAGCATATTTAAACTGTCAGCATATTTAAACTGTCAACACATTTAAATCAGTGCAATTTGGGAAAAGGTTTCCAGGCAACAATCAGTCCAATTCCAGGTGCACAATGAAACTTAAGGTGTGACTACATAGAAAGTCCTTTAAAAGGACGTGTGTCTTAGTAAGGGCTTCTATAGCTGTGATGAAACACCCTGACCAAAAACCAAGTTGGGGAGGAAAGGGTTTATTCAGCTTACACTTCCAGATCATAGTCCAACACTGGAAGAAGGACAGGACTTCAAACAGGCCAGGAACCTGTAGGCAGGAGCTGATGCAGAGGCCACAGAGGGGTGCTGCTTACTGACTTGCGCCCCATGGCTTGCTCAGCCTGCTTTCTTATAGAACCCAGGGCTGGCAGCCCAGGGATGGCCCCACCCACCATGGTCTGGGCCCTCCCCCACTGATCACTAGTTGAGAAAATGCCTTACAGCTGGATCTCACAGAGGCGTTTCCTCAACTGAAGCTCCTTCCTTTGAGATGACTCCAGCTCGTGTCAAGTTGACACACAAAACCCAACACTTGACTATGAGGGTGGGTGCTAGAGCTAAAAGGCCTAGACTCTGACGTGCTGGTCTTTGGCTAAAATAGCATTGAGGTCAGGGGGCCATAAGCACATGTGACATTTTCCCTATGGATGGGTTCAGGGAGGGAAGAGTCTGGAGTCATTATTCCGGGGAATTAGGATGGAGTCTGCCTCTGTCAAAAAGAGGGTGGAGTTTGTCTCCAAAGATAGTAAAAAGGTCACCAGGTGGTTACCAAATCCGTTCTCTGGATGGAATGCAAGTATTTGATTTTTATTTTCTCCATTGAGGAGACATCCCCTGTGTGATTAACATTCCTTGTTCTAGTGCGTCTCTGTGAGTACAAGGATCTGTGTGTCCCCAACAATAGCCATTCTTCTTAGGAGCTCATGGAACTGTCTGTGAAATGGATCACATAGCAGGCCACAAATCAAACCAAAACAAATACTGGAAATCTGAACTAACATTTGATTACATTAGAAGAAACCTAGAAATCAACAATGAGAAAAACTAGAATATCCACAGACCCCTGGGGATTAAACAACACTGTGTTTCGTGATGAATGGGTTGTTTAAGAAAGCAAGCAGAAAAAAAAATAAATAAAATTAAGAGCTTTTTGGAGTTAAATGAAAACACAACACGCCGAGCCTAAGCAATGAAAGCAGTCTACACGTTCCTGCATTACAAATAAATCAGAGGGCTCACATAAATAATAATGCACTTTTGGGCTTCGATAAAAAAAAAAAGAGAGAGAGGGAGAGATGTCAAACTCCAGATCAATAAATGAAGAGAAGTGATTAAGAGCTGGCACTGGGCCGGTAGAACTGACTCCCTTTCGGAAAGGCGACAGCAGAGTGATGCCAAATGCCAGGGAATGCAGATGGGTCTAGCCTGGGCTGGTGCATGCCCCCTTTTTTGTCACCCCAGGCTAGACCTAGTGCCCCACTGCCAGAAGCCAGCTGAAGCTTCACAGCCGGGTGTTCTGCTAGGGAGCAGCACCTCCTCCTCATTATGGGGCTCAGGGGGTACTGGGGCACCTGTGAGAGGGGAGGAGCCCACCAGCTCTGTAGCTGGCATGTGAGTCACGCTGACGGGTGTGTGCTGTATGGAGCCTGGCTTCCCCAGCTGCGCTGGGACCTCGTTTGAAACCTTGTAACTGAATGGGCTGTGGGGGCGGTGGAAGAGGAAATGGCGCCACGAAATGTTGCCAAGTGCACAAGGACTGAAAAATGCGTTCAGAACTCAAACCCATAAAAACTCCCCATGTCCCTGGCACTGCTCTGCCCATGTTACATCCCAGGACGTCCCTGCAACCTTCACCTGAACACACAACATACCTGTTCCCAGCACATGCCGTCCCACCATGCAACAGCAACAAAAGCCTCCCCTAGGCCGCAGCTCAAAACTGCGATAAGTAATGAACCGCAGGGCTTGGCTGCGAACGCACTGCGCCCTGCTTTTATAGAAGCAGAATGGTTTAATTACAGAAATCAAAGACTTGGAGTATTTTCCTCGCATCGCTTCTCAGTGGGCATCAAATTAGTGAACCTTTGGAGTCTATTGTGTTACAATATTTGATTCTTAAAACTGGTATTTGAGTGGCTGACTTGATTTTTATTAAAAAAAAAAATCTTTAAATGGATTTTGGCCTGGGATTAGGACAGAGCCTCTAATAGTTTCTGAAATGACCCTAAACACACGTCTCCATTCTGTTCCATGTGTTCATGTGAAGCAAGATATCGACCAACTCTGAAAAATGTTAAAGAGGGTTCTTTGTCCTGAAGAATTAAATATCCAGCCAATGTTTCATTATTTATATAAAAACTTACCTATCTCATTAATATGCAAATTCACCTTGATATTTAATAATTTGGCAAAATATGTACACCAAAGAATTTTTTTTTTTAACTTTATGATTTAACCAGGTATGGTGGCACATGCCTTTGATTTCAGCACTTGGGAGGGGGGAGGGGAGAGGCAGGTGTATCTCTGTGTTTGAAACCAGCCTGGTACATAGTGAGTACCAGGACAGCCAGAGCCACATAGCAGCACCCTGTCTCAGTGACTGTCTGTATAGCTATTTTGTACACTCGTCCGGGGTGACAGAACACGTTTTCAGGTGAAAGCTGGGGAGATGGCTCGGTGGGTAGCGTGTTTACTGTGCGAGCATGAGGACCTGAGTTCAGAGCCCCAGCATCTACATAAAAGCTAGGAGTGTCAGAACATACCTATAACTCCAGAACTGGCAGAGGGGGGATAAAAGGGCTGCCAGGGCTTGTTGGCCAGCCTACCTGGCTGAAAGTCAGTGAACAAGGCAGCGGAGTGAGAGAGCAGACAACTGACTTTCTCTGGTCTCTGAATGGACATGTATGGGCGACACCCAGGGACATACTTATGTCCGTGGACATACATACACGCAACATTTTTAAAAGCAAAAATAAATTTCTTCCATGAGAAATTGGGTTGAGATATATATATATATGCATATATGCACATACATATAAATGTATACAAAACTGTGTATATATATACACACACACATACTACATATATGTGTGTGTATGTATGTACATGTATGTAGTTTTGGTGTGCTGGCAGTGCATAGTGTGGTGTGTGCATAGATATCTGTTCACATCTCCACACAACAGCAGAACAGCTGTCATCCATGCAGGCTACAGCTAGGGGCAGGTGGTTGTGCTTTGCATATGTAAGACCAGCAAGGAGAAACTGATAAATTCCCCTGAAACATACACTGTGGGGTGGGTGAGCTGCACCATTTTTGCCCCAAACCCGGGGAGGAAACAGCCTGAAAGCTGGAACATGCCCCCCCCCCCCCCGTTGTGGGATGAGGAGGCACCCTCTTCTTCTGGACCTGCCCAGGAAGTTGTCAGCACAAAAGGAAACTTCAGGGAGAGTATGGCAACAGGGGAGAAATAACGGTTCCCTCAGTGTTCAAGCCATGAGGACCCCGTGCCCATTAACCTGAGACGGCCCACTCCCCACCTGTCCACAGACCTGTTCCTCCACAAGAAAGAGCCCGGTGACCACACTCCAATCCCAGCTTTGTTCCAGGCACAGTGTCACTGGTGTCTGCACCAGGCACAGGGCAAGTCAAGGAGAGAGAGAAGGCTAAGAGACCTAGGGATAATACTGCTCACTGGGCAACACCCCCAGCATGGTCTCAGGTCCCAAGAATCCAGATCATCCAACAGGGGCAGCATTCAGAGGATCCAAAGGACTGCCCAAAGGTCACTCAACAGTGGTGAGGGGCAAGCTGGGTTCGGTGTTCGGATGTGTCAGAGCGTGTGGTACCTTTAAGCATCCCCACCTTGGGTTTAGAGCTCAAGGTCACCTAGGCTGGCTGGCATCAGTACCTTACCCCTTGGTCACTTCCCAAGCCTGGGAGTACACTGGCCACCAGAACATGATCATTCTTTGTGTGTGGGAACCTCTCTGTTACTCTTAGGCAGTGTGTACTCAAAGTCAGGTTGGGCAGGTGGGCCACTCTGATACCCCTCACAGGTGGGGCATGGCCAGTTGAACGTCCTCAGAGGATGGATGTGTCCTCTCTGCCCTGGAAGCAAATGACCATGAGCATTAGAAAACCCAGACGCTGGAGGAAGAGATAAAGAGACAAGCCATCTGTGTGAACAGGGCCTCATCACCACAAGGTCAAGGTGGGGTCAGGCTCATTAGCCAGTAGGGGGAAATGAGAGAGACTTTTGGCTCATTGGCATCATGACCCAGAGACAGCTGCCCAGAGTATCCTCTGCTTTGGTCTCAGAAGGAGCTAATGAAAGCCATGTTTCATAGAGCCAGGCCATGTCTGTCTGTCTGTCTGTCTATCTATCTATCTATCTATCTATCTATCTATCTATCTATCTATCATTTTATTTTTCAGTCAAGGCTTCACAGAACACAGGCTTGCCCTGAGCTGGCTTTGCGAGTGAAGATGAACTCCTGGTCTATCTTCCTTTAGCTTTCAGAGCTCTGGAACTCCGTGTCAGCCATACTCCATTTCATACGGTAATAAGGATTGAACCCAGAGCTTCTTGTGCACCAGGCGAACACTCTACCCGCTGGACCACATCCCCAGCCCCTTCACTCTAACCCTGTCCCTTTCCTCTAGTCCAGTTTCTGATCCAGCACACCCTTATCCCCATTTTTACAGCTTCTCCCTATCTGTGTCATTACATGCTCTGCTCACATCCTGGCCCCCTCAGCACCCTTCTACTCCATCTAGGCTCCCCACAGGATTCCTGCGCCTCAGCTACACATCAGTCCTTTCTTTTTAATCATGGCTTTGAAGATTGAGCTCAGGGTATTAGGAGCACTGGGCAGACATCCCACCACAGGGCCATATCTCTATCTGACTGGTGGGGGGGTCTGTTGATGGCCCAGGTCTACCCTATAGACCCTCTCTCTGCTCCTCTAGAACCCACCAAGGAAGTTTGCTTGTGGATGGAGATGCTAGCTGGAGCGCAGTGGCTTTTCTGTTTGAGGGTTTCTGTCAGTTGCTAGGGTACTTTGTAAGGGCATCTTGGGAAGACATCTTGGGAGTGCACAGTCCCTGGATAGAGGCAAACTGCAAAATGTGACTCTGTGTCCAGGAGAAGGAGTCAGGGGCCACAGGTGTCCTAATTCTGGACTGAGGGGCACAGGTTGTAATGGCCTAAGAATTAACCAGAAAGAGGGTATCCCAAACTCAGTGACAGCTTTGGAGGAGACCTCCAATTCAGTGAGAGCCTTGAAGGGAGCTCCCAACTCAATGAGAGCCTTGAACCTTGGAGGTTCAAGAGCTCAAAAACTCAAGAGGAGCCTTGAAGGGAGCCCCAAATTCAAAGAGATCCTAAAACATTGCAAAAAAAAAAAAAAGTCCCCTTATTCATCCTGCTTAGGAGGGTGATGGGTTGATCCTAATGTGTGCCTAAGGGAACTGAGACTGAGATGGGAGAGCCACAGTTGCCAGCTGTGGGTGACACAGATAGGATCCCAAACAAAGCCCTCAGACCATGGAGCCTACACAGTCAGGCGCCATGTTATCTGTCCTCCCTCTCCCTCTCTTCATATGTCTTCATATGGATATGTATGTATGTTAATCTATCGATCTATCTATCTGTCTGTCTATCTATCTATTCATTTTTAAAAGATGCATTTATTTTTATTTTGTGTGGTTTCAGGGAATTGATCCCACGTCCTCTGAAACAAGACACGCCTGCAACCACTGGGCCGTCTCTCCAGCCTCAGACACCACTTTACTCTCTACTTGATAAGTGCGTGTATGTGCTCGCATGTGCACGCCGAGGCCGGAGGTTGATGAGGTGTCTTCTACCACCTTCCACGTTTAAAGGACATTTGTTCTGCACTCGCTTATTCGTCTTGTGTGAACGTATGTGCACATCCACGCCAAAGCATCTATGTGGAGACCGGAGGACAATGTGTTGCCGTCTGCTCTCTGCTTCTACCATGTGGGCCTGGAGACTCAAGCTCTGGCTTAGACATAAGTACTTCTACCCCTGAGCCATCTTACTGAATGACCCTCCACTCTATTTTATTTGTTTATATTTATTTATTTTTGTGTGACACTTTCTTTCATACAGCCTGGAGCTTAGCCAAATTGGTGTTAGTGCGCTCAGAGATCCCTCTGCCCTGGCCTCCCAGCATGCCGGGGTTATAGACACTCACTGTCCAGGCCCATACTACTGTGACTGCCATTCTACATGGGTGTTGGGTCTCTGAGCTCCAGTTCCATCATGCTTGCATGGAAAGCACCTTACTGGCTGAGCTATATCTCCTAGATACCGGTGTCCTTCTGCTGTGACCCCACTCGTGTGGGTTGGAAAGGCCACCTTATGCCTGTCAAATGCATTATCATTTTTGAAGTGCTTTTCAAAGGTACGCTTAGTTTCTACCCAAGGGAGTCAGGGGAAGGGGCTGAAAGTCTTTTGGTGGGTGTGGGTAGCTGAAGACTTCAGGATTTTCTCTGCCAGACTGACCAGCTGTAACCAAAACTATCCTCCAGGAGGCACAGGAGGAAGACAGGCTACTTAGCCTGCCTCCCTAAACCTCAGTTTCCTCCTGTGTCACATGCAGCCATCTATGAGAAGTGCCACCAGGGGGCTGTAGAGGGACGCTAGAGGGGCAGGTGCCCCCACCAAAACCCTCAGCAAGATGGGGGCTGCCTGCCTTTGTCTTGACAGCAGGAGGAGGGGGAATGGGAGCGAGCCCTGGGCCCCCTCCTCCTGCCCAGCTAGCCCAGATGAAATGGCTGTGTGGGTGGGCGGGCAGAGGCTCTGGAGAAAACAGTGAGTCACCACCGGCCAGAGCCTGAGCGGAGCGTGTCCCTCCCGGCTGGAGAGAGCGGTGGCGGCAGGTTTCATGGGTAATTATGTAATTTATGAGTCTCCTGCTCCGGGCTCCATCTGAGTCAGCCCGTCTGAGTCGTGACCAAGCTGAGGCCCAGCAATGAGAAAGAGCGTGGGCACAGGCTGTATCCCAGGATCTGGCCTCTGCCCCTGGGGGCTCAGCTTGTGCAGATGGAGGGGTTGATGTGCTAGGAAAGGGTCTTTCATATTCCCTGGTTCCTGAATCAGGCTATGGGGCTGGTACACAGGGGTCAGGAATCCAGGTGTGAACCTCAGCTTTGGGATGTTGCTTACAGCAAAAGGACAGAGGCCAGAGACATCCCTGGGGGCCCCTCCTGAAGGAGACCAGACGATGCTGTTAACCCCCACGACCCACTTAACAAAAGTCCCTCTGAACACAGACACGCAGGCGTATTTACATTTTATGATATATGTTTATTATTCAAAGGGCTTCATACACTGAGACTTTGAAAGCCATGAGCAGAAATCCCTCCTTCCCTCCATGCTCCATCCCCTGGGTCTGCCTACCCACCCCGACCCCAGGTTCCTATGCAAGGGCTGCTCAGGGGCTGAGATTTGAAATGCAAAGCTTGCGGGGAGGGCTGGGGAAAGGGTAAGAAGCAGGGGATACTGGTTGGGGCCTCAGAGGGGGATGGCTCGGGTTGTGGCAGGGGTGCTGGATTCCACTGGGTTCTGGATGGTCCTAGTCCTCTTAGATGGGCATTTGGGGCCATCTTCTAGGCTCGAACATCTTTGTTGTCTTAAGCAGAAGATCCAGGGAGAAGAAGCAACAAACATGGACAGAGCAGCTGCTGCAAGATGGAAAGAAAGAGACGTTAGAGGGAGCCCCAAGTTTCTCTGGCACCCCAGCACCCCATAATCCCTAAGCCATCTGGCGAGTTGGCACAGAGATCCCTGTCCCTCTCTCACTAAGTGGCCCTGGTATGCCTTTTAGCTTAGTCTTTCCATCTGCAAGGAACCAGTGCCCAGGACAGAAAAAAGATAGAGACTCCAGGCTGCAAGAGTGCCAAGCCCATCTCCCCTTGTCCTCCCCTTCCTTCATTCTCTCTCCCAACTGGCTCTCCCCACCGAGCCCTCCCCCTTACTACTTTTCCTGGCTAAAACCCACCGCAGACACCACCACACCCGGAAAGAGATAAATAAATAAAAGAAAAACAATCTCAACTGTGAAAAGCAGTCCAAATCAGAATTCTTTTCCGGCCTGAGTTAATTACACTTTAAACTGGCATGTTTACTGATGGGGATTTCGAGTGAACAGAGACAGCCCCCCTCCCCAACTGTTTGTACAGTAAACTTTGCAGGCTGGCGGCTCCCCCAGGCCTTGGCAGCCCCGCAGCTCTGGCTACCCTGCCTGCCAAGGAGAGTGTAGCAGAACCATGTATTTTTGAGTGTTAGAGAAAACGAAGCTGTCGCAGATGGCAGGAGTGGGGAGGGGGCGCGGCTGGGTTGTGTGCCTTCAACCCCATTCTGTGCATTCTCAACACAACTTCTGGACCCCGTGCCCTGGGAAAACCCCATCCTTGTTCCAAACCCTAAAGATGCTAAGTATAAGTCTTGAGGACCGACACTCACCAGGCCCAGCGATGGCTTCAGGTCAGGCCTCAGGCCTTGCTCACAGCCATAGCTCTCCCACGGATGTACCCAATGGAACTGTCCCAACCTAGGACTAGCAGCTGGGATGGAATGTAGGTGGAGCTCCTGCACATCCACGCCTGAGGACCAATTCCGTGTCACCTGCCTGCAATGAAAAGAGGCCAGCAAGCATTCATTCACAGTGTCTTCTGTGTCAAACCTAGGCAAGCACAGGGACACAGGGGAACAAGGTAGCGAGGGCCCCACCACAGTAGCGTCGATAAGGGATAACATGATGAGCATCCGAGGGCAAGTGAGAAGTGTGTTGGGCTGGAGCAAGAAGGCTTCCTGGAGGGGGCAGGGCCTGGGGCAGCCTGCCCTCCCTCGGGCTCCTTCGCACTCCCAGCCCTGCCACCTTCACTGGGAGGCTGCTGTTCTGTGATCCTCTAGCTGCCCTCCATGTCGCCAGGATAATGAGAAAATGATGGACGAGCCTCCATCAGGTCCTGTGTCCCGGCCCTCAACCCTGTCCTCACCCATGACAAATGGCCCCACCACCTCCACAGGGTCTTTTCAGCGGCCCTGGCTGTGGCATTGGTAACATTGCTGAAGATTTATATTGTCTTCCCTGGATGTTTCTTCCTTTCCCTGCTTCTTAATTTCCTCAAAAAAAAAAAAAAAAAAAAAAAAGGTGTGTTTTTATTTATTCATTCCACAAACATTCTCTGAGCGCTGCCCGTGGGCTTCCTTACAGCTATGATTCATCATCTCCTTGTTGCTTGAACCTAAGCCCATTTGATCCAAGGAAGACAAGTATTTTCTGAGCATCTACTATGAGCAAGCCCTAGGGGTACACAGGTTCCCACAGCCCTTCAAAACTTGACAAAGAAACTTTACTGACTCACTAGATGTGGGTCTGACTCCACGTCCCCACTCCATAAGGACGGGAGCCTCCCTTCCACGGTCTTAAGTCCTTCTTGAGTCCTTAGGTGTAGTAAGAGAAACTGGCCAGGAGGGGACCAGACTCAGGACTCAGGCCCTGACCACATGGCAATGGCATCTTTAGGACTACCCCATCCCACCTGGCACATATTCTGGGATGGCTCACAGCTCTCTAGCCACGCACGCACCGGCTGTACAGTCTCCTTGAAACCAGTAAAGGAATGAACCATTGGCTCAGCCTAAGCACATCCAGAAGAAACCATGGGATAGGTAAACTGGCTCTCATCCCTGGCAGGCACAGAAAAACAGCCTGTACTCTGTGACCGTGGCACACTGGGTTTGCACACTGTCTTGGAGATGGTGAATTCTCTGACCCCTGAAGGTCCGCCAGGGACTTTCCTCCTGCCTGCCTTGGGGACAGGCATTTTCACTTGACTCAATGGATGAGAAAAGTCCTTTGTTTGTCTTTTGTTCTCCTCAAACAATAGATAAATCTAGTAATTTTGCTTTTAATAAAAGTCTGCACCAAGCGGGAGGGATCATCCTCTTTGGGTCTCCAATGAGTTTGGAATGTGTTTGTGGATGATTGCTTGGCACCCCAGCTGACATTCCATCTCGTGAATAATACTCCCTTAGTGGGTGAGGTATCTGGGACTTCCCCTTCAGTGGTGAAGGGGCTTGGGGCGGCCCTCCTGCCACACTGTGGTGTGGCTGCGCTTGCATTGGAGCAATTAAATCGGGAGACCAGTGGCTTCCTCGCACACATTTAATATATTCCAAAGATGTGTCATTAACAGCAATTTCCATCTCCAAATGTTCCCATTTACTCAGGTCCATGCATAAAATATTAGCCCTGACAGCAGCTCAGGCCTCTGCTGCACAAGGGGCTCCAAGGGGCCTCTGGCTCACTGCCACAGATGTGTAGGGCAGGGGTGTGCTCAGCTAAATCTGAAGTCTAGCATGGGGCCCCAGCTACAAAACCGGGGGCTGGGGTGGGAAGGAAAAAGCCATAGACCTAGCTAACCTGTCCCCTATTGCAGCAAATCTCAGAATTCAATGATATGCTTGAGGTGTGTGTGTGTGTGTGTGTGTGTGTGTGTGTGTGTGTGTGTATGTTGAGGGGAGGGGCTCTAACAAATGCAAAGACCATGCAAATTCCACCTTCCATATTTATGGAATCAGCCACCACGTCTTATGGAATTCCTGCTTCCATGCGCATCACTTTCCTGGGGATTAACCTAATATGTGGTCTGCCTTTGGGAACTCTATTAGTCAATCAGCAGGCTTCATTATTCTGTCACTATAGACCTGGCCTGGATCCTAAGGCTTAGAATGTAGCAGAGGATAAGTCAAGGAAGTGAGAAAGAAGGGAGGTAAGGGAAAAAGAGGGAAGGGAGGGAAGGAGGGAGGGAGGGGGGAAGAAGAAGGAAGGGAAGTGGGGAGAAACAGAAGAAAGAAAGCTACAAAGGTCCATCCCGTGCCTTGAGAAAACTTGACAGTTTTTTGAGGGGGAGGGTGGAGAAGCTGGGAATGTGTAGACAGTACTAGGCAGTTTGGGATAGCAGGTAGCTGGGAGGCAGATGGATAAGAGGGTGCCAGGAAAAGGAAGGAGGAGCTGGATCACTCGTGTCAGGCTGCCTTTGATGGCACTGCAGAGCAGTAACAATCCACCCCTCTCTGAATCTTGAACTCCTGTGAAAGGGGTTCAAGGAAGGCCAAGGAAGAGGGCTGGGCTGTGTGGGGAGAAAGCCACCTGGACCGGCTCCCAGAAGGAGGGTCATGAGTGGAGTGAGCAGGCCTCCCTGAATAAGAGGAAGAAACCTCCAGGAGGCATGTGCTAGGCCCAAGTCAGAGCAGGCAGCCAGGCCTTTGGGCAGGACTGTGTAGGAGGGGGGATGTAGAGGGGAGGGAGATAGTGTCTCCTGTGGGCAGAAGACTTTGTTGCAGAGGAGGCCCAGAAGAGGAGAGGAGGCATGCAGGATGGAGCCGCCGGGTCAAGGGTGCCTCTTGCACTGGTGGGGTGGTGCAAGCCACCCTGGAGAACCTTGCTAATAATACCAAAAATCTACAGCCTGCCTTTCAGGGGTCAATAAGCTGCTTTCTGGGTCCCTGAGTCTTCAGGCCAAGTCTCTATGGTAAGCTCACAGGAGTCTGGTAGAGCCAGTGCAAAGATGGAGAAAGCATGAGTGAGTACGAGCCAACCTCCTCCTGGAACCCCTGACCACTTGAGGCAAGGTCACAGGTTAGTATCACTGCCTTACGGACACCAGGGAACATTCTGTGTTGTTTCCACAGAGTGGAACTTGGAAGGTCATTAATAATAATAAAATCGTCATTAATAAAGCAAACTCATCACAGAAGGCCAAGCAATGGTCGCATATACAGACTATGGCGCCAACCGACACAAAGGCTCCTGCTGCTGGTGTCAGCACCGCAGAATAGAAATGGTCTAGGATAGGGTGTGACACAGGAAAGTATACTGTGTAACAGTCATCATAAGCTGAGCATCTCAGAGGTGACCCATTTCAGGTACCACCAAGCAGTTTAGATTCTCCTTCCTCTAAGATGGCTGCCTGGACTTCCCAAGCCCCACCAAGGGAGATGTGATGCTCTGGGCCAGGATGAGTCAGATACGTGCCCCACTATCGGCTGTGTCCAGTGGGCCAGTATGCCCCTCCCCTGACACCCAGGCTCACAAGGTCAGATCCAGTACTAGAGAGGTGAGCATGTATTGTACCATCACGAGGAATGGACACCCGTCACGGGCAATCTCACCTCAGATAATAGGAACTACACGGTTCCTCCCCAAGCGTGATGCCAGCCGGCCCTCCAAGCACTCATGGCATTGGGAGTGATCCAGGGTGCAGGGCATGCAGGCATGCAGCCCTCCGTGGACCACCTTAGAAAGGGACAGACACCCACTCTTGTGGCAAGAGGCATGGAAAGTGGACACATTCCAGCCAGCCATCGCACGTAAGGCCAACGCTTCGGGGCCAGCCTGCAAGGTTGGTGTGATCCCAGGAGGTTCCTCACGATGGAGGTGAAGCTGAGGTTCAGTGAAGAGGGTGACAAGTGCCATAGAGAGTCCATGCATTCACCTACCGGGCAGTGGTGGGACACCTGGTATGTACCGCCGAGTGACAGGAGTGACAGGTGGTATTGAAAACAGGCCATCTGTGTTATATTCGTCATTAATAAAGCGAACTCATCACAGACAACCTCTCCTCAAGTACCCAATGTTGGTTGTCTTGTCCATCAATGGCACTTCTATCACATCCTGAAGCTGTCCTGGTGGGAGGGGGAAGGGGAAATTGCATATGAATGGTGAAAGGAGTTGGGCACAGACAGTATACACAGGTCCCACTCAGCCCAGTTCCCCGCTGAGGCAGCAACCTAGAAGCACCATGCTGTCCCCATCCCCACAGGGGCGCGACTCCAAGAGCTTCTCCAAGCTGAGCGTTGATACTGAGAAAAGATCAACCATGTATTATTCGAAGTCAGCCAAGCGAATATAACACGGTCGATCTCCCTTCAAGTACCAGCAGAGGTGCTGAGCTGAGGCAGTGGCATCCTGGGCGAGGGTTGCAGCGGGCACCGACGGCTAGTGGACCAGGTGAAGTACATTAGAAACAATTACTTTCCAGCTGGTCGACCATCCGTCCCATACCCCAGAGCAGAGACGATTCCGTGTTCTTCCCTGAGGTGCTGGACCTTCAATCTGCCTCCCTGGAGGGATTTGATACCGAAAAGGGGTTCACCGAGCAACATTCGTCCTCCAGATGCAAAGTTGCTCGGGTAACCTCTCTTCGAGTACCATGGAGAGGCTCGGATGCTCAGACCAAGGCCGATGCTTCAAGGTGGCTGCGTTTCCAGAAGACCCATCTCCGGAGCCCCTCAGAGCTGGCACCCTCCCCCCCTTCGCCAAGGAACCCCCCTCCACTCCCTGCCAGCACTTATTCCACCACCTCCCCGGTGCATCTGCCGTCGTCGTTCACTCAGAATGAGTCGCTAGAGCGTTCCCGGAAGATGACCTGGAGCTGACCCTGAGCAGAAGAGGTGGGCACGGTGCAGGAAGTAAACACAGAACCCTGCTCACTCTCAACTCTCACTTGCCAGCCCTGGACACAGGAACGCTCTACTGCATGCATCCTGCGCCATCATCCAAGGAAGGATGCCTTTCAGAAGCAAGAGGGTAATGACAGCAACATCCAGAGATGCTCTCTCCTTGGGCCCAACTGCTGCAGCCCTCCCCAACCTGGCATTCCCACCATTCACTGGTGGTTTAACATGTCACAGAAAAAAACATTTGACCATTCAACCCATAGACAAAGGGAATAAAATGTCGAAGATAAACATGGAGGGAGGAGAGGAAGAACAACCAACAAGGAAATCCTGAGTGGTCCCTCTTCACACAGTGCAATCCCATACAAGCATGCCATAGGAGAGGGCTGATCAGTAAGGGTTATTAGGACCCATTGACTTAGGCCACAAGCAGAGTCTGGATTCTGTATCCACCATCCATTTTGTAAAGTGTGCAGTGTGCAGTGGGACCCACAGCAGAATCCTCTCTCTGACATTGGCAAGAGTTCTCACAGGCCTCTAGCCTTGCTGTATGTAGTGCGGCGAGAGGCTGGTCACATGCAGTAGGCCATATGGGGAAAGGCAGCATGGGCAGCTTGCTCTAGGTGTTCTGGAACTGACCTGTAGAACAGAGGCTCTTCTCTGAGCTGGTATCACCTCCTGGAAATTCTCCTTCTAAGAACCGCACAGTTGTGATGACGGTGAGTAGCAGTAGATACGGTCAGCAAGTAGGCTTAGACCTGTCCAGTGTTTTCCTCCAGTCACCTGTCCTATAGCGGGCTCGAGCCACTGACCAGCTCCAAGACAATGATGCAGCCTCTCAAGTCCTTCGAGGTAAAGATCCTTCTGGGAAGAGAGCCACCATGAAACCTTGGGCACCTATAAAGCATGGCAGAAAAGAAGGAGTCCATCACACCCCAGGCAGTATATTAGATCCTGGATACATCAACTCTATGACAACCTCCCATATGGGGCCTGCTTCCAGGACAACGTAATTGCTCAGCACCAACCATGGGCATGTCTGAAAGCCTAGCAATTGGGAGCTGGCAAACATGGAAACCCAAGAAAGGGCAGCCCCTAGAATGTTCCAGGTACCCACTGCTCTGGAAAAGAAGACTCCATTGACCATGGAGCATCCACCCCACTCCAGAAGCCAGGGTCTTACCTGGAATGTCTCGTGAGGATAAAGATGATGGAAGGGTACTCACAGGGTGCATCGTCTGGCACTGGTACCCATTCACAACCTCCAGATGACTGTCACCAGCTCATTACCACTCTCTAGAAAACTCTCTGTAAAGGTTTGGGACAGAAAATAAAAGTTTAACCACACAAAGGACCTGTGCTATGACCAGGTCTTTCTACTGGCCCCACTGGCTCTAGTCCAAACACATAGATTTCCCCATCTGACCAAAAACTGCACCCACATTGATTTTCATAAAAACATGCTTTTCTTTTCCTCTTTCTTTCTTTCTTTCTTTCTTTCTTTCTTTCTTTCTTTCTTTCTTTCTTTCTCTCTCTCTCTCTCTCTCTCTCTCTCTCTTTATTGTTTATGAAGTAAATTCCATTAAACTAATCCAATTCCCCGGTTAGCTTCCTTGACTGTGCTGTTGAGCCATTTTCATTTCTTTTATTTCCCTTGTTATTTCTTCAAATCATTTTCATTAGGATCAATTCTTTCCCACTTAAAAATCTGAACGAAGATTTGATTCCTCAATGTGTGTTCATCTACCACAAATATTACTGCTCACAGCAGCCACCACTACAGCAAGCTGCCTCTTGCGGCTGCCATGTCTATAGAGTACTGTTTCCCCAGGTCAAATGTCGTAGCTGAAATGTTGTCAAGAAAATTGGATTCTTCTGCCAATTTGTAGTCAATTGAACACATTTTCCTCCGAGCTGTTCTGGTAGTTTGTAGTGTTATTTTGTGATTATTTTATCACTATTATTTAATGTAAACGGGATGAAATGCTGGTCGCCTCGATTCATTTTCTAACTCATCTAAAAGTGGAGAACAAGGTTTGGTGAGAAATGGGGAAGACAGAGAAGCAGACAGGAAGTGGTGTGGGGGTGGGGAAGAAAACAGGTGGAATGTAAGCACTCCTGAGCTAAAGAGTTGGGGAGAGGAAGACAGGGGAAGGGAAAGCTGCCATTGTCCTTGACACTGTTAAAGGACAGATCATTTGGCCAAGGTGTCTTCAGAGTAGACATGGAACAACCAACATGTCTCGAACAGGGTGGGGGGCAGTTAAGTGTTTGTGAAAAAGAGGATTTGGGCTGAGAAAAGCTGCTGAGTAGACACTGGCATTTCTTCATGGGTCCCAGGGACCGTTCCGGTCTCAGAGCTACACCCTCTCCCGGCCACACTCACTCATATCTATACCATCCACTCTAGCACATGGCATACACAGAGACCCAGAACATTGCATGTAGTCCCCAAAGCCACCCAAGCAGGCTTTGATACTCAAACAAAAGTTGCCTTTGTGTGATTCAACATCAATAAAGCGAATTCACCAAAGGCAACCTCTGCTCAAGAATCAAACGTCAGCACAGGCTGAGAGTAACGCAGGGCGCCTCTTCCCCAGGCAGCACTGCCTCCCTCAGCTCTGGCTCCCTGACTCCCGCCCTCCAGTGAGCCCCCAGTCCAACTGCAAAACAGCCTATCATGGACCAGCTTTCAAGATCTATCCTGCCTATAGGTGGAAGATGTTTCTATCATGATCATGTGCAAATATATCATGGGTCCAGGCTTTAGCTAGCAACTGGTCATTCATCCAGCAGCGCATGGACACCAAGTCTGAATCCCAAAGTGTGTCTCCCGGAGAAGTCCTGAGGTGGGTGTGACACAGCAACAACCATGACTTCTCTGAGTGGTAGGGTTCATCTGGCCCACCAATGAAGGCTGACCTAAAAGTGGATGCCTCCCTTTCCAAGGCAGCATCCTGGCAAGACCCCACAGACAAATCAGCAGCATCAGGGGAGCACAAAGCTTTGGGACCATCCTCCATTCTGTCCAGCTTCTGAGAGGCCTCAAAGAGGGTTCGACAAAGAAAACAGTTCCAACTGCCACTCATGCAGCATCATCCGCTCTGTGTACCCCCCAGCCCACTAGATAAGGCTTCTGCTCTTAAGGCCTCTGCACTCCAGAGACTGGGCAGAGACCTGTAGAACACCTACATTCACGTATCAACCACCATTATAAAAGCCAATGGTTTTCCCACTTTCTGGGGAAAACCGGGCACTGCCAAAATACTGAGCACACGTTAAGTGTGTATACATACCTTAGAAGCAGCCAGCAACACTCTCATACAGACAAACGGAGGCACAGACAGACGACAGGCTGACTCATTCAAGGTCACACCATTAGCAAGCATCAGGTAGTAATGAATGCTGGTGATTCCTCTCCTTCCCAAGGGCCACTGGAGTCAGAAGGAAGGACATCTGAATTCTCATACCACTAAATGCCACCTTGAGATGCCCTTCCCCATTCACAAGCCTGATAGCTGGGTCTGCTTCCTAGAGATCAACCCAGGACTCGAACACTGAAGAAACAGTGACGGATGGATAAGCGAGTGCCTTGGATCAGCTTGCCCCACCCCAGGGGTGACTCAGGTTCTTCCTTCCCTTCAGCATGCCTTGGTCTGAGAGGTTTTCTCACCTAAAGACACTGTTTGACACCATTTCTCTGCTCTCTATAACAATGGCCAGGAAACCACAGAGTCACCTAGATAGTTGGTGTCATTTCTGGGAGACCCTTCTTTGAAAAGCAGGTAACATAAATCCCAGAAAAAGTACTGAGTGCAGGGAACAGTCCATTTCCTTACCCCGCACAGTTGCTGGTAGAACTCCCTGGAGAAGCTCTCCCAGGAAGATTTTAGTGCCGAAAGGAGATTGGCCATGTAATACTCATCATAAATAAAATGAACACACCATGGACAACCTCCATTCGAACACTTGATTTCGAGAGCTTGTGCTGGTGCTTCCCAGGCAGCAACCTGAAGGGGGAATCCCTGAGAGCTGGGCAGATGGCTACATATTCTAGCCGTAGGACACATGCCCTGTGGCCTGGGGTCACATTTCTCCTGCCTGTGGTTAGAATTTCTGTCCTGAAGCCACTGTAGTATCATGGAGGGGCTTGCCACATGTCTGTGGGGTATGTCCTAGAGAGCAGTGGAAAGGCTCTTATCAGAACAACACCAGGGAACTGAACTGCCACTTCTGGTGAGCCCAGACAGCATGCCCAGGCTGCTGATATAAGTGTCTCCTTAGATGTGTGAGCACAATCTCGAACTCTGACCTTGACCTCTCCCTAAGGTACACGGGGGCCACTTTTTATACCTGGGCAGGTAAACTGTGATTTGTAAAGGGAGTAAAGTGAGCGACTACAGAGCACTCCGCCTCGTTCCAAAATAGGCACCTCCCTCCACAAGTCTGCCAGGGAAGCAGGGACACACTGGGTGAGGACAGCAGGCATGCGACTGCATCTGCCTAAGGTGAATGATCCCTTCACTTACCCCGGAGAGACGCTAACACCAAAGTCCCACCCCAGGAATTCCTCCAAGGCGGGATTTGGTACTGAAAAATAGGTCAACCGTGTATGATTCGTCACGAATAAAGCGAAGGCAACACGGATAACCTATCTTCAAGCACCCCACGTGAGTACCAGCATCTCTTCTCTGAAGCTGGCTTCCTCCAGGAAGTCCCCCGAACACAGTGAACACAGCAGGTTAGTGCGTTGACTGCGAGGGTTTAAGGATACATCATATACCCCATGTCCAACCGTTTCCCCCTAAAGCCCACAGTCATCTGCAGGGGCTGATGGTGAAGGTCTTAGGTGCATGTATTTCATCTCCATCACAGGACTAGAGAGTCCCTAGCTTCATGTTGAGGCAATCAGTAATGATCCTCACCTTACATAGGCCTTGGGTCTAAAACTTTCCCACAGAGCTTACAGATAGGCAAACCCTGCAATCCCAATCATAAAAACAAGGTCAGCACTGAATTCTGACCATGATATACCATGGGGTGGCACCGACCTTAGAGCCATGGCCTCATCCCTCATGGTGAGCAGACTTTCAGGGTGTCTTCCTAAACATACACTGTAACTTCTAGTGAACACTCAACTGCACGAGAAACAGCAAACGAATGAACAAACAAAACCTGCTCTGCTGATGCAAGTTTACATACCTGCCCAGTGACAATGGTCCATGTCCATCCCAGAAGCTGGCACTCGGTTACGTAACCTGCCAAGGTGGGAGGTAACACTGAGAAAGGGGTGCGATTCTTTGAACTAAACAAATTTGTGATGCAAATGACAAGAGAAAGGACTGCAGGAAAGATGTCGGCCGAGGAGGGGGCACAGGACTAGCAGCTTGGATCCTTTAAGCCAAGAAAAGAACTCAAGAGAGCACCTTTTAAATGATCCCATTAACTTATAAAGAAGGAATAAAAAATGGCAAAGTCGCCAATGTTCGAAATGAAAGACGGAGAACAGGCAAACAAGGAAGAAAGGCAGTTCAGATGTCAGGTGGCAAATAGGCTATCCTAAACCTTCAAATAGCAGGACAGCAAGGCAGAAGGGACCCATGAATGTCACCCAGGTTAATCCACTGTTCAGCTCAAAGGCCGAGCCCAGTGACAAGACCACAGCTCAAGTAGGCTTGTATATAACACACAGCTCAGGTGAAAGAAAGGAAGACCCCTGAGTGTTAATGGAGAGAGAACTTCATTCAAAACGAGCTTTCACCCTCCCCTCAAGGGATCTAGAGGACGCATACCGGAGGCTACACTAGCTGCAGGTTCCTAGGATATGGAGTCCTGAGTGAGTCTTCCCTGGGAATGTGTGAAACTTTGGGCTCCACACCCAGTTTTGCATGTGAGAAATTATACTAGTCACAAGGTATGATAATCCTTCAGCCAACGAATGGATCAGGGAATTTAGTAACAATAAGTGACCCCTCCCCCAAAGTACCAGTAGAACCCAATGCAAAGCATCACATTATAGCTGTGTGTGGGATTTATGTGTAGGTTATAGGTACATGTGTGTAGAGGCCAGTTGTCAATGTTTAGTGACTTCCTCAGCTGCTCTCCACTTTACTTTTTTGAGATGGGGTCTCTCATTGAACATGGAGTTCACGAAGTCAGCTACACTGGCTGGCCAGTGAGCACTGGGGAAGTCTCCCCATGTCTCTGCCTCCACAGTGCTGGGATAACGTGCACACTGCCATGTGGTAAACACTTTATTAACTGATCAATCTCCTCTGCCAAGAAAACTCTTTAGTTCCGGGCTGATTATAGATAGTGAAAAGTTAGCAAAACTATTAAGAGGAGAGTTAATGACATAAAGTACCTGTAAAGTTTCTAAAGAGAATAAAAGGAACCCAGAAGCACAAAGGCTGCATAGAATAGGAGAGTTTTGGGAAGCTGAGAAAAGCTACCAAGGCACTAGAGAGACATTTCTAGAGATAAGCTTCACAGAATACAGTATTCTCAGATCTCTTTCCCAAAGTATACGAAGAGCTGAGAGTATAATGGGCTGCTGTGTAGCTAGGTGGGAATGTTTATCTAGCATGCAGACAGCTAGAATTACAAATAAACCTCAAGATGATCCACTAGATAATATATCTAGATTTTTATAATATATATTTAATATATATGATATATAATGTTATTATATTATATATAATAAATATATTTTAAATGTATCTAGAGGTTGTTTGTTTCTTTAAGCCACATCAAAGGAGGTAGTAAAATAATACAGAAGATGATAGAGGAAAAAATTACCACTCAAAGGAAATTTTTTAAAATGGGCTGAGAATTCTATACCTAGCTAACCTGTGCATCGTGACTGAAAGCAAGAGACCAGTCTTAAGTCTCCAAGAACTTGAGGGTAGTATCTATGAGCCATTCTTGAAGAAATGGCAAACATCCTCATTACATTGAGAGATGAATTAAAAACTGAGTAAAAACAACAACAATAACAACAACAAAAAACCCACTTTAAAGAAAACAAAACAAGTGGTCAATTGCTAAGCTATTTATACTGAGGACCAGTCTTAAAGACTTGTAAAACTTATGCTCATTTTTTCCCCAATGGAAATGTTAAAATATATGATAATAGTAAAGAAAGCAGTGTGGAAGTGTTTCATGTCTGCAGCTGTCAGAAACAGCAGAGAACATAACCCCAACTACCTATACTTTCTACGTTGCCTTTAGTCTTAACTCTTGTAGTAAAGCAAAAGCAAAACATCTATCCAGTCTTCCATGTTCCTTTAGTTGTTCTTTAGGATAAGTACCAATAAAGTGATAATTGATGTTTTAAGTAAAATGATTAGATGCAGGGTAGATTCTTCCCTGTAAAATATTTTCCTGTCCACTTCCCTTTCCATTTGTACATACAGTCTTGGAAAGGAGTTTGAAATTCTTAAGGTTGTTTATATCGGAGTAGAAACTTAGTAATTTCTTTAATTTCATTTTTTCATATTGCTTGACTTTTTATCAGAAGCATATATCTTTTTAATAAGTATAGTAATAGGTAGAATAAATACTCTTTCCACAAAGAAAATTAAGAAATGGAAAATAGTACTTCCCACTGTCCTCAGATTTTTTTCTGACATCCCATATGACAGGCATGGAAAGTCACCCATTCATTACATCACCCCCTAAAGATGCTGATCCCTGGACCCATTCCTGATGAATTTCTAAACACGTCTGAGTAGTCCTTCCTATAAGACAAGGTTTGCTAGTGGAAGAGGGAGCAAAATGTGATACTTTTCTTTACAAATAAATAAAACAGTCAGAGGTACCATGAGCACTACCACGCCCATGCCCAGCCCTAGCCCTCCTCAGTGCTGGCCTTGCCCTCCATGAAGGAAGCGCATGGATTCAGGGAGCACTGGCAGGCCAGTCTGCTAGTTACAGAGGCAGCCACATGTGATGCTGGTACAAGACCAACACAAATGTGGCTTCCTCAAGATTGGCATCAGATCCAAGGAGACACCGGGTAAGATGTGATACCGAAAAGAGGTCAACCATGTATTGGGTACCATTAAATAATCGGAGCTCACCATGGACAATCTTCCTCCAAGAACCAGGAGGTGGTGCTTCCCACAGCACTCCTGCATCTTCGTCACAGCAAGGCAGCTTGGGAGCAGCCTCTGAGAGTAGACAGGGCCCTAAAGATAAGGAGACCAGGTGGCTCAACTCCCAATCAGACCCATGCTCTCTGGCCAACACCTGGTCATCATCCCCAACTTAGTGCCGGGTGACTTCCTGTTCTCAACTCGTCATGTTAAGTAAGTCAAAGGTAGCAGAGTCATGCCCACAGCAAATCATGAGTTTGTAAAGTAGGTTGTGCTGGAGCTGCTGGGTGAACCTGAGCTCACCTCCAAAGACTTCAGGATATGGAATGGCTATGATAACTCAACATAGGGTCACACAAAGTCCTGCTTCCCTTCCGTTCTATATCATGAAGGCTAACCAACATCTGATGTTCCTGATGACAGAATTAGGTACTAATAAAAACAGAAACTAGCCCATGTATTTCAATATTTAACAAAATCTCCCAAGCACCCTTCCGGGTTAATGTATGTGAAACATGCAAATAGAGGAAGGCACTTGTCACAAGTTCAGACATCCAGAAACCCACCTTGGCTTCCACAAGCCCTCTGAGGCAGAGTTTGACACTAAAGGAGGAGAGTCGTCTGTAACTTGATTAGCTGAATGGAATTCATCACGGCCAGCCTCTCTCCAAGGACCGCACTGGAATGCTGGTGAAGAACGCATCGACTCTTGAAAAGGCGCCTACTTCCACTGTCCTGGGAAGAAGGGGTGGGACAGCATTGGGTAGTGGGCCGAGCCGAGTGACATACGCCTGCATTAAGTGCATGCTCACCCGAGGCACACTTACCTGAAGGGGAAGTTAGGCCTCCGTGATGAGAAGGGGTGCTAGTCCACAGTTTCCTAGAAGAAAACACACTGTGGAAGCTTCTGTAGTGCTGTGGTGATGGCAGGACAACTATATGACTGCTTCTCAAGGTTGACATTGTCTTCCAGGCTTTCCTGTAGAGAGACAGGATCTTGAGGTTAGAGGACCTATCAGAGAGATCTATCAGGTAAGTAAGGCACATGCTTAGTAATGAACAATTCAGCCACACACCCAGGAGAGGAGGGACTTCAGGTCCCTCATGGGGAGTCAACATCATGTCCAAATCTGAAGTCAACACTTCAAGTAGGCTGTGATAGTGATGCAGCGGATACTAAGGATGCCTTACGGCACCTTATGTAAACACACAACCCTAAGACCACAGTTCATCCTGGTCCAGAGAGCTGGCACAGCCATCAAGTCCATTGACACTTCCCCAAACTTGGCAGGATCTCGGGAGAGTCTTCTTTGAGTGGAAGTGATGCTGAGGGTTGGTGACTAGGTGGCCCACAGGGTGAACAGAGTGCACTCCCCTCTGGTCAACCAGTCACACACCCTGAATGGTGCTGGCACCAACATCTCTTCTGGAAGATGGCCTCTTTTCAAAGTCTTGTAAGGCGATGCTGGTGGCAAAACCACAGCTGCCTCGCCAAGGTTGGCACGGCCCACTGAGAGGCCTATAGACGGATCAGATGCTCAGGTAACCAGACCAGGTGACTTACAGCTAGCTCAAGCACACTGTCTGTGGTCAACCATCCACACTTGGCTTCTCTACAAGCTTGACTGAAACGCCATCTTTCTGCAAGTTGCCATCATGTCCAGGAAATCCTTAGAGGTAGCATTTGGTACTGAAAAAAGTGTTGTCCGTGAATGATTCGTCACAAGTAAAGCGAATCCACCACGAACAACTTCTCTTCAAGTACCACAGAAAAGCAGAGACAAGACAGACAAAGGGCCCCTTCCATTTCTCCAAGGGAATGGTTTCCAACCACCAACCTGCGGGCAGATTGGATGCTGAGTGTTAGTGAGTTAAGGGACAAGCGTCTGGAAACATGCTGGAGTGAGGCAGGGGCGTCCACTCACCTTTTTTTCAATGATGCTGACATTGTCCCCTCTCTCTAAAGGTGACACTTTCTTGGTTCCGGAGTCCACACTGAGAAGGGTTCAAGATGGGAAGGGGAACCCACTTGCTGCAGGTCAGCAGTCCTCGGCAGGTATATAGACCCCAGGGTGTGTGAACGGGGCCTGGGACTTCTCAGTGGGGCACATAGTCAGCCACCAGACATATCAAGCTCCTGAGGGGACCACAGAAGTCCCACTTCCAGGCTACTGGCATCCTCAGGTGGATGAAAAGAAGGTTCACTGGGCTCTCGTGATCCCAGGAGACCACCTATGGCCACTGCCAGTGCTCTACCACTGTCTTATCTCTAAGGAATCACCTTCAAGAAGGACACCATCACAAATGGTTTACCTGCTTCCTAGAAGCAACCTTGGTTAGACCAGGAACCATTTCCAGATTCTAGCAGCAAGCCACTGAGAAGCTAGCCATTACTTAGAGCAGCTTCCCAAAGCTTCGGTAAGAACCTGTCTCCTTGCTTTTCTCTCTAGCTAAGTGAACAACTGTGTCTGAGCTGGTTAAGGTCCACAGCCCTTCCTCAACAAGATCTATACTCCTTTGTAGAACTCAAGAATGTCAAGAAAGTAGCTGTGGAGGGGCTGGAGAGATGGCTCAGGAGTTAGGGCTCTTTCCGAAGAACTGGGTTCAGTTCCCAGAACCCGCAAGGCTGGCTCACAACCATCTGTAAGTCTAGTTCCAGAGGACTGAACTCCCTCTTCTGAGCTCGGCAGGCTCCTGCACGCACAGGCTGCACTTCCATAAACACAACAACAAACATATTCTACAAGGAAAGAAAGCAAAGTCTAAGCTCAGCATAGCCCATTCCTGAAGTCTGAGGCAGGAGGATGGCATGCATTCAGTTCTGAAGGCTTGAGTTCTATAGTGAATCTCAAGCCAGAGAGAATGTCTCTTTAAAAAAAAAAAAAAAAAAAAACAAAAACAAAAACAAAAACCTAACTCAATAAATGTAAGAAAAGTAAAGGAAGTAGCCTGGGTGGGAAAGACTGTCTTCATGTGGCAGGACATCACTAAGGGCTCCGCTGCCTCTGCAGAGCCTGTGGGAGTTGCCCTACAAGTCATGTGGGAGGAAGGGACTATATCCAGATGGCGTCCATTTAAATGTGTGTTCTCTGATCAAACTCCTTTCCCCTATGAGGGAAAACGCTCCTCCCTTGGGAACTTCCTTTAGGCCTCTCTTTAGGAAATTTTCTTGACAAGTAGAAAGTCTAAAAAATAAACACAAATACTGTGTTGGCTTCCCAAGTATTAGTGGTACATCTTTGGGGAACAGAGGACTTAATCCCAGTTAAGACAAAAGCTGTGAAACAGGCCCTTCTTCCTTGTACCTGGAGAAGTGCCTATGTCTCCTGCATGGAGCTGAGGTCATACCTGCTCAGATATGGCAGAGGGCTCTCATTCCCCACTGGGGTAGCCTGGGTATTGAGAGTCCGGAACAAAGAAGCCTGTGACCTCTGGTTCATCATTTCTTCCTGGGCTTTGGGCTTCCTTCTGAGGACATCTTACATAGACAGGATATTTAGTGCAAAGAGAGGGAGCAGGGTGAAAGCGGAAGCAGCCTGACCTCAGAAGTGTCCTAAACATGGAATATATGTGCAATAGCCCATCATCCCTAGCACCTGGCTTTACCTTGGCCCACTCTACTCTCACGTACCTCAGGCTGAGCCTGATGAGGCTCTTGTATGAAGCCAGCATCCATCTTGAACTTATTCCATCCAAGAGTTGGTCATCATAAAGGGAAGAATCATCCAGAGGGCTGGAGCTGGGCTTCCCCTCCGTCACAGACGTCCATCATCACTGAAAATGACAGACCCAGAGGACAGCATCTTTCCTTATAGTGGGGGTATGGACAACTTCCCTTTTCCAGAATCAAAAGAAGGTAGGTTCTACTTACCATCTCAGTGATATCCAGCAAAGGAATGAATCCAGTCTCTCCCAGAGCCAAATAGCAGAGCAAGAGGCCCCATTAGGGTAGTGACTGAGCCTTGCTGGACTACCAATGGAGGAAGTGGATGCCAAGGACAGTGACCTCAGTGAGAAAAAAGGAAGAGGGCCAAGTCAGCTTGTCTTTCACAAGCCTGAATCCCTGAGGCATTCCTGAAAGGGATGGAACCCTGAAAACATGACTGTCCCCAGGGGAGTCTTTATGAAGGATGTGACTATTCTCCAAACATCTCATGGGCTCTCCCCACTGCCTAGGCATCCTGAAAGGATTTGGCCCACATGCCCTGGCTGGGGAAGGCTGCAGTCCTGGGGTCAGCTCACCCATCATGTATATCCTGGTATTCAGAAAAACACATCGAGTTCACTGCAAGCAGGACCAAGCTTCCCCGGGGCTCTTTCCCACCAGCAAAACATCCAAGCAGCATCCGAAGAAAGTGCAGGGCTCACTTGATACTCTCACAGGGCACACCGTCTTGCGTAGCTTGTGTGGGAAGCCCTTCAAGACAGCAGAGTTTGATATTCAAAAGGAGGTTACCTGTGTCTTATTCATAATGAATAAGCAAACATAACATGGATGACCTCAAATATCCTCAGATAGTTTTGACAGGAAATCCAGGGCCTCTTTCCCACTGTCATCTTTGCTTCCAGAAGATGTTTCCCATGAGGAGTTGAGTCCCTAGTCAAAGAGGTGAATGCCCACAGTCTGTAAGAAAGCACATGAGCTGATGTCAACCACTCAGTGCTACACATTAGTCTTAGGGACAACATCTGACAGCAAAACCCTGGCCCACGGGAGCTACGTTCAGGAAGCTTCCTAAGGGGGAGGGTAACTTAGAAAAGAAAAGAGAACCTACGCTGGTCCTCCCTGACAGGTAAGCCTGATGACAAGAAGCCAGTAGCTGGAGGCACATAACAGAAGGGCAATGGCATCATGGGAAATACCTCTTTTGATAACGTGGAGACACAACAGACAGGATTCCTCCTGACCCAGCAGCTGTGGTTCCGGGAACTGCTCCTCAGGATTGACTGGAAATGGAAGGTTACAGAGTCAGATGGCCTCAGTCATCAATAACGCTCAAGGCTCTGTGGACCTGCTGCTGACAAGTCCCGCAAGGGGCCTGACACGGGCAGCCCCTCCCTGAAGTAGCTCTTATATCTGAGAAGCCCTTGGAGGTATGATTTGATTTGAAAGAATAATCACACGGCATTTGTACAAAAGGTGGCCTTTCACAACTGACCACAGTTCGATGACCGAAAGGTAGTGTATTGGCTCCGGAATGTTCACTTATGATGGATAATGCAGAGTGCATGGGGGAGATGGAGCACACACACAAGGAACATAAGGAACATGCGGCATCATCTCCAGCCCCCAGTGGCTACATGTGTTGTCCACAGATCGGCAGCATTAGCATCACTTGAGAGCTTGCTAAAAATGCAGAATCTTGGTCCCTCAATCAGAATCTGCTTTTTAACAAGATCCCTAGGTGATGAATATCTTAGCAGCACTTAGCAGTTTGAGAGTCCCTACTCTAACCAATGATTTGTACAGCATGCATGCATATGAATGTACACACACACACACACACACACACACACACAGAGTCACAACACTCTCACACACAGCAGGTTATGGGATGAGCTGAAAAGTTGTGCTGTTGACCGCTAGTGTCTTGGCCCAAAAATGTCTGAGATAAGGTCAGACCAAAAGAAGCCATGTTGTGTCTATCGCAAATAAGCCATAGGAACAGGTAGAGAATGACTTAAAGCAGTAGGGGCAGGCAGGAAGCCTTCTCATTAACACCTGTAGCTACCACAGGAAGTTTGTGCTCAGAATGGATGCTAAGGAGAGTGGGTGCTGGACCTAGAAGACTCTGGCCAAGTTCTGTCAAGCTAGAGAGAGGCTTGATCCCAGCGTCTTCCCAAGGAGTTCCACTGCACTAGGACTTAACAGCAACAACAGACAGGTGAGCTATTCTCAGGGTCCTTCAGACCAAGCACAAAGAATAAAGCCACCAAAGCTATCACCACCTCGAAGCTGTCAGTGTCACAGCACAGCAGGGAGGGGGTTGAATTCTGAGGTCATTGCATTTGTTAAATTGAAGCCTTTTTAAAGCCACTCTCCTGCAGCAGGCACCAGTCAATCAGCTGAGGTCACCACAGTGCTCTAGAACCTTCTGGAGCAAATCCAGACACTAAAACAATGGTTCCCCCATATCAGTCATCATAAACACAGAAATCATGCTGTGGACAGCCATTCTTCAAGTGTCAGAGAACGATATAATGGAGAAGAAAGCCTCAGTATCTCCCACAAAGCCAGGGACTCCTCTAGAGTCATCTCCCGTGGTCCAGACCATGTCGTTAGTGGGTCAGTGTCACTCAGTGGGAGTCCCCCACATGCTTGTGGAGCTAGTCACACTTTCCGGCAAGAGGCCGGATAGTCTAACCCCAAAAATGCAGGATTTGCTAGGTTAAAAGCTGGACTGGTCTACCATGTCCACGCCATGTAGGTGGCACTACCTAGGAACCCCTGGACCTTTCGGGCAAGGTCCTGAGGTGGGAGCAGAATTCACCTTCTTCACCTCAGCTGCGTGCTCTCTTGCCCCGTGCACAGGTAAGACTAATCCAAGCACCTCTTTATACAAGTGTCTTGCCATCCAGGAAGTCCACCGGGGTAGTATTTGATACTCAGAAAGAAATTGTCCTTGTATGATTCATCCAAAAGAGCGAACACACGAAGGATAATTTCTCTTCAAGTATGAAACAGTAGCACGGCAGGAGCACCAGCATCCATAGGCCTCCTGGGAGTGAGGAGAACCACTCCTCACCCTGGGTGCCCCCACCACACTCATGCACCATGCATGCACTAGGCACCACGGAGGGGAGATGACATCGAACCCATGCCTCACCCAGCATGGCAACCTCACACAAGAGCCTTCTAAGGGTGATGGTGGCTGAGGTCGAGAACCAAGGCACCCAAGTCCATCCTCAGCAGAGCAAGCACTCTTGGTGGCCCTGATGACCCCACTACATGGGGTATCCTGTTCCAGAATCCACTGCAGGAACCGCTTCACGGCTGAGCACCACAGACTTCATTGGTCTCACTCTAAGTCCAGCACAAAGTCTAGGCTCCAACACCCACTCAAGGATCTGACAGAGAACTTCTGTCTCAACACTAACTCCCAAATCCAAGGAGAGAGATTTAGATGGCACCACCCCAGCTGCCACCAGTCAGCTCACAGCACATGAGAGGTTTGAGCCAGCACATACGAAGAGAGGAGCCCAGGCTCTATGCTACGCCTGAGCCCTCCCGGCCCCGGCAGCTGTATGCAGCGGACCCCCGATATTACTCCCGTGTGACACACGAGACAACGGGCATAGCACGACGGCATCCTTATCCAAGGATGTGTGACGGGCAGTGTCAGAGGCGGGATCCGGGCGCAGGAAGCCGGGCTGCAGAGTCTGCGCACTTGATACTGAAAAAGTGGATGACCCTGTACGATTCGACATAAGTGAAACGAAGAGGACAGGGATAACCACTCTCCAAGTACCAAAGGTTGGCCGGGGAGGAAGGCCACGGCCTCGGGTGGGACTTGCTATGTCTTCCAGGTGGGGTCCTGGGGATGAATTAGACGCCGAGGGTTAGCAGACCAGGTCACACACACCGAGTGAGAGCATGCACCACGGCACGGCACAGCAGAACACCAAACCAAACCAAACCAAACCAAACCAAACCAAACCAAACCAAACCAAACCAAACCAAACCAAACAAATGAAAAACCACAGCCCACACCAGCACAAACGTCACCAGCAGCCTGGGAAACAGGGACCCAGGCTACACATGGCACATGCTTCAGGACCCACCCACGCAGTATAGAGGACAGGGGATGTTCCCAAGATCTTTTCTGGAGTCAGCTTGTACCCGCTTGCACCCAGGAAGTCATCGGTGCAAAATGGAGACCCAGGAAGCAGTTTGTCGCACACAAGATGGTTACACACAGTCATGCACACACATACCACATCCCTCGCTGAGTGTGGACGGGATCCAAGATAAGGTTTGATACTCACAGAGAGCTTGCCCTTGTATATTCCACGTCAATAAACCGAATATACACAGGGCAACCTCGCTTTAAGTACCAAACAATAGCATGGGGCAGGTTCCGCACTAGATCACGGGGTCAGCCTCCTCGCCTGGGACTTAGCCTGGGGAGGGACGGGAGACTCAGAATCAGCCAACCAGGTGGCAGACAGCACCTGCCAGATGTGTGCCCACTGGTCAGCTCTCCATCCAAGGAGCTTGGGCTGGGACAGATTGGGGGGACCTTTCTTTCCCTGGTGTTACTGGCAGCTGTGTACTCTGCTAAAAAAGTATCCAATATCATGGATCTCTCGGGAAACACAAAACTCCGTTTCTTGCTTTCTGTAGGAAGACCCTGGCGGGACCACAATCTTTTCCTTAGCACTTCTTCCATGATGCCCGCCCGGTGGTACATGCATACACAGAGGGCAAGAGGCAATGGATTTATGGAAGAGATAAAGCAAACCCTTCCTGCCTCCCTAAGGGTCATAGACATCAGTGCCACTCCCAGAACAGGGTACTGGTATGGGACAAAACTAAGAGAGAGTCCTTACTACACAGAGGTCAAATTCCACACAACACTGAATGATGGAGCCATTTTGCCTGTCTGGGACCTCTTCCCCAGAGAAAAGCAGGCAGTGGCTGCCTCAGGCAAACAGTAAATCATGGCCAGGAGAAACACTCACCTTTTTTTTTTTGACAGGACAGTCTGCTTGCTTGGGTGGGGGCTATTATAAATGCCTCCTTCTGATATAGTCACAGCTACACAAGAAGGGCATCGGTGACTACAGACTTCAGCCTCTTCCAAGAGGTCCTCACTGCGAGACTGGTACATCAGCCCTGAAACCAGTATACATAAAGGTGGGTCCTTGTGACCCTCCATTCCTTTTGTCACAGTTGGGACAGTCTGGCACCACAGTTTCTCTCCTAAGCTCTATGCAATGGGCAACACTGCTCTGGAAATGGCTTTGTACAGACAGATGGCAGGTCTGTGGGCTGTTGTCCTTTAAAAAGCAAGCCATTGTTGGGCTGTTGTATTCAATGCCGGTACAACAGGCACAGTAGTACCCCACTCCCAAGAGGGAAAAACAAACAAACAAACAAACAAACAAACAAACAACAAAAAACAGGCACCAAGAGGACAAGGAGGAGCAGAGACTAACAGCTCAGCCATAGTTGTCACCCTAGAACCAAGAAACGGGACATACCTGAGACGGTCTGCAGTCATACTGTAGCTGGAGGCCTGTTCCAAAGACGAGCAGGGCTGGAGTATTTCCCAGACAGAGTTTGCTAGGAAAACAGGCATCTCTCCCTGTACATCACCATCAGTGCAGTGAACAGAGGGTGTCCTCTCTTCAGGGACTGAAGGTCAAGCCAGGAAAGGTGAGAACTGGGACAGGGAGCAGCAGAGCAAGAGGCTCCGCCCTGCAGCCCTTGGGCCTTGAGCACAGGGCTGAGGGACCAAGCCTCAGCTGGTTGGCTCTGGAATTTGCCCTGCCCTCTGCACACTGGGACCCAGCCCTGATTGGTTTACTTCCCAGCATCACTCCAAGACAGGACAATCTTCCAAAAGACAGGGGCCAGGAATCCTGTGTAACTTGACAGAAAGTGATGGAGAACGATTGGCATTCCTTTAGAGCCCACAAAGCCACCCGGAGGAGAACCGCCACCTGTGCCCACAGCTGCAGGAAGTCCTCCAGATGACCACAGAGGGAGCACATTAGAACCCACAGCAACATGCATTATTCAAGAAAGAACAAAAACCAGAAAATGAACTCTCCGAGAACCTCTGCCCTCCTCCCCAAACTGGACTAGTGCTGAGACCACTAGTCCTTTGGCTGGCCTTGGGGAGTTCCGAGGTCTACAGGAGTCATGAGTTAACACTGTAAACGTCAACCCAGTGCAAGGCTCACCAAAGGGAGGTGAGCTACCCCACTCCCACCCCCCGCTCCAACTTTCTCTAAATAACCGTATCAGTAATTCGTGTTATGATACTGTAGGCGATGAAGACACCTGGGAATGAAGACTTAATGGTCTTGGTAACCTCTGGGGGCCATTTTTTCTTTGGACACCCACCAATGCCCTTTCCCTTAAGTTGACTGGAGGCCCTGAAAGTGATTGTAAGGATGGATTGGCGATGGCTATGGAGGGCAGGCAGGGCAGATACCCTCCCTCAAAATGGGCACTGGCTTGTTGCTGACACTCTAACGGCATCAGAAGATGAGTTAGCATGCATGGCACCTAGAAGAGCTGTCGGGGGCGGGGTGCCCGATTTTCTAGATAAACTCGGCTCTGCCAGGAAAAGCCCATGTGATCTCCCAAGTCAACATCTCAGAAACACCCGTGAGATCTGGTGCGTTCATGTTCGGTGGCCCACCATGCATTCCACCATGCATTTACTTACCCTGGGGTGGCCGTGCCCTCCTGCTAGGCCCAGGCCGCCAGCCTTGCTTCCAGGCAGCATTTGCTCCTCGAAGAGAGCTTGCCCTTGCATATTCATTGCGCGTATAGCAAACACACAAAGGATAACCTCTCTTCAAGTAGCAAACGGTAAGGAGCGCTGGTGGGAGAGCTGGTCCTGGGGCGACGGCGGTCCAGAGTGAGCCTGGGGTGGGCACATTTGGAGCTTAGAGTTTCCAGGGGACTCACACGTCCCTTCCCCCCATATCCCCCAAAGGGTAATGCCCAAGGCGCCCCGTATCCAAAACGATGGCCCACCCAGGCATTCCCCAAGATGTATTTGCTACAGAGAAAGAAGTTGATTCCAGAGAATACATTATAAACATGGTGAACACACAGAGAAAGAACTTTGAGGTCAGGGAAGAGACAGTAGCAGCACAGGGGTCTCAGCACACATCACTGTGAGCAGAAATAGGCATACATCACACACATCACAAATCTGTCTATCCCGGCGGAACCCAGGAAGGAAACGCATGACATGCTTTCTTCTGTGCCGACGTCGTGCGGTTGACGGTTTCCCAAGCAGCATTTGATACTGAAAACGTGGATTTTCCTCTACGATTAGTCATTAATATTGTACTCATAGAAGGAGAATCTACCTTTTAAATATCAAAGAACAGTTCGATCCAGGAAGCTGCGAACTTGCACTTGCGCTGACAGAAATGGAAGTCCCACCCGACAGGTAGGCTGCCCCCAAGAGGCAGCAGGTCAGACCCACATCACATTATCACTCAGTGGGCTTCTGGCCACACCCCCAGCCGTTAGCATGTGATGATCCTCCCCATCCCTACATCCCTCCCCCCAACCGACCCTACAGAATCTTCCAGAAATCGTTCCAGAGCGACATTTGATACTGAAAAAGTGGATGTTCCTCTATGATTATCCAGGAAGCACGTAACCATAGAAGGGATATCCACCTTTTAAATACCAAAGAAGGACTGAGTTCCGGGAAGGACCAGCCGTGCTGCATGGCTCATCTGAAACAGATTGCAACAAAGAACATCTCCCATTCCCAGGCCCAGACATCACAATGGTACAGCATCAATGTTCTTTGCCAGGCTCGCTCCATTGGCAAAGAGACCCTTAAAGGCGATGGCCAGCAGACATATGACATGAGAAAACACACATGTTCTGCAGCTCACCATCTTTCCATTTACCCAGGGGGGAGGGGAGGCCCCGAGCCCAGTCTTAGCTCCCAAAGGCCTGTGAGGCTGAAAACCTCAAAGCTTGTCCTTCTTCTGATTAACAGCAAGCATGCAAACATAGAAGGAAAATCTACCTTTAAGTAACAAACTCCTAGAAAGCTCTACCTAGGGAAAAACCTAGGTGAAACAAAAAGGTGACACTACGGAAAAGACTGACGGGTTGTCAGAGAGTCCAGGGTGAGACCCCTAGCCTCCAGCTGAGCTGGCAGCTCATCAGATAATCTCCTCAAGATTGGTCGGTGGCCCTGAGGAACCTGCAGGTCTGGCATGTGCTCTGTGAACCACTGACTTCCCACTTACCCTGGAAGGGACAACTGTCCTGTCACTGCCCTGACGGTGGCTTCAGTTCAGGCCCATTTCCCAGCAGCATTTGACACTGAAAACGTGAAATTTCCTCTATGTTTAATCATAAATACCATAAACATAGAAGGAATATCCACCTTTTAAATACCAAAAGGATTTAGTCCTGAAGAGCAAGAGCTGGGACCCAATCCATCAGAAATGAAGAAGACAGCGGACAGGCGCCCTCGACACAGCCCACAGAGGACACACATTCCAGGAAGAATCTTGCCGTGGAAAGCACAGGTTGTTGGGTCCATCTCCCTCTCGTTCCCTGGGTGGGTGGGGGGAGAGGGGATATAGTGCTTTTTCCCCGGGATGCTCTGTGTTCAGAAACGTCCCAGAACAATTTGAGATATAAAAATATGGGTGCCACCTCTATGATTAACCTGAGGCATAGAATACCCACCTTTTGAATATCAGAAGCTGAAGAGCTCTGGAGAGCTCAGGTGTGGTACAAAAACAATGAAAATATATAGATATCTGTAGTCCCAATGCCCACCTCATGGTTACATATATTATCTGGTTGTTTAAATTGTTGTGGGGAGTCACTGTCCCCCCCCTCCCCCATCCCCTGCTACCGCTCCAGGAGAGTTTATGGCAAGGAGTTTGTCCCCTCATGGTTCCCAAAGCCCATGCAGCCCATCTTGGGCACCCACGGTAGAGATCCCATCCAAGCGTCTGCTGGAGCAGCCATGCACACGCCGTGGAGCACTGAAGACATCATGGAAGTTTTCTAGGAGACAGGACGAATCTAGAAGGCTCCAATACACAGGTCCAACACATCAGTATGACAGACTGTTAGGGACAAACACAAAGGCTACCTTGAGACCTGGCTGAGCAGGATGTTGGTGGCTCACTAGTGCTACACTACCATGTCCTTTCAAAATTAGCTTCACTTTTTGAACAATCTTTTCTAAGTAGGTCGGACACAGAGGCAGACCAATATAGATACTATCAATCTTTGAGTAAAACAACATGCCTCCCGGAAGCAAACAAGAAACAACGAGAACCCCATCTCCGAAAATCACCTCTAGGACCTTCTAACTTAGCCTCAGTGCTGAGGACAAATGGGCCAGGTGACGTTCCCCACACCTAGAACACATGTTCTGTGACAGATATGGCCCTCCCATATCTGTCCAAATAGTGGTACTTCCATCTGTCACGTTTTCATAAAGTTGAAACTGGCCCCAAAGTCTGACCGTCAAAAACACTTGCTGCTCACAAAAGTGAACACGTCATGGGTTCCCTGAGGGTGTGTCACTAAAGACAAGAACAGACAGTGCCTGGTGGCTACTGAAAGCCCTCCCCTTGGTATGTTGGAGGTCCGCAGACTGTTACAGGAAAAAACTGGATTCCTTACAAACTCCTCCAGGTTATTGCCCATGGACAGATGTCCTCCACTTACCGGTAGAAGAACGCTGCTGCCCTTCATGGGACTCTCCACGAAGCCAGGAGGCCCTAGGAAGATGCAAGATAAAGCTGGTTAGGGGGTGTGGGGGCTGGTTTCTAGCGCAAATGTGTACTTCTCTCCTGACCCCAGGAATAGCTGCTGCAAATGTAGCTGTGTGTGAGCTGAGTGTGCTCTCAAGGAACATTGTCCGACTGGGTTTAGGTACTCATGGACACGTGTTTTGTGGGTGTGCTTGCTGTGTCCACCTGGGGGAGGTGGGAGGCCAACGTTTGATGTCTTCTGTAGTTGATTTCCACTTGTCTGTGTGTTTGGGGGGGGGATGTATGTGTGTGCATGCATGTGAGGTACCGGGAACTGAGCTCTGGCCCTCTGCGAGAGCAACACATACTTTTGAGTTGGTTATGGTAGCATGTACCCATGATGTCAGCATTTGAATGGCAGAAGCATTCAGAAATTCAAAGTCAGCCTCACCTACACAGTAAAGTCAAGGCTAGCCTGGGCTACGATGAGAACTTACTGAAAAAAAAAAAACAAAAAAACAAAAAACTAGAGTTATTTAAAAAAGTTATATATTGAATGAATTGTACAATAAACAGCAGTATGAATATCACAGACTATTAAAAATTCTCACCTTCGTCTTATACTTGTCATCATATTTCATTGCATATTTGTGCCTGTCCATTTGTTCAGCTCTTCAGGAACCTAGGACGTACAGAGTATATACTTTAAAATCCTCAAAATCTGCAAAGCATATTCGACATGGTTTCGTTCACATTCGTCAATCAATTAAAAAGGAAGTAATGTGCTAGAAAGTACGTTTTTATGTACAGAGTTGCCTTGGGAAATTAGATTATAGGATGATTCATTCAATAAACTCTCAAGTCTCAAAATAAGAAAATAAATAAACAAAAACACTTGCCATCTGGCCAACCATCTGCTCACATACCATCAGCAAGGGGCTGACACCCCCCTCATGTTTCTGGACTTGACATGTAATACAGAAAGCCCTTTGAGGATGGATCACATGCTCAGAAGAGGTCAGTGCTGAGCATCTCCCACAAACACCCTGATGTGGACACGGTCCCTTGAAACCTCTCAGGCCAGCTGCTGCAGTCCTGCCCAGGTCTCTCCTGCGAAAGAGACAGCTGGTAAAGTTTTGTGCCCAGAGAACATTCTATCCAAGAAGGTAGGGCTCCCTCTGGGCCTACACGTACCTGGGCTAGAGTGATGAGGAACAGCATTCGGAAGCCTGCCAGCAGAGCTCAAGTCTAACTGTGAAGGGGAACTGAAAAGTCAGGTTACCTTGGATGCCAAGCAGAGGCACTTCTGGGCAAGTGTTCTTTGCATTCCTTGGGTGAATCCCAGACAGACTCCTCTCCAGAAGTAGGTGGGCCTAGGGGCCTTGGGCTGGGTGGCAGGTGTCACACATATAATGTATGGCGTGCTCACTGCTCCACCAGCCCCGAGGCCAGTACCCACTAGGTGGAAAGGGATTTTCAGGCTAAGAAAATGGGTCGACCACACCTGTCCCATGCCTTATAGCCTTTCTCCATGGACGTAAAGGGAGAGTTGTTATTTTTCCAAAGGTGGTTCCATCCTTTGCAATCAGGACAGAGCCCAAAGGCAGGTGAAACCACAGCCCAAAGGCATCACTGAGCCAGTACAAACCAATAAATAGCTAACTGTGTGGCTGATGCTGTTATCTGTCTGATGAAGTCAGCGCTGGGTTTTCATGAGTTATGATAGCAGTCACGTAAGTGTACCCAGTTATAACTTAAGCAAAGAAAGAGAGATCGTTTGAACCTAGCAAAGTATGGCCAAAGACTGACCCCACAGCTCTTACTGACACGGCCTCAGGAAACCCTCTCCAGGGGAGATGGATGGAGGAGGTGCTCACACACATACTCCCTGGATAGCTCCCCCTCCCCCGCTCACACAAGAGAGCCGCAAGTGTCCCCAGCCCAAACAGCCGCACTCAAAGGCAAATCTGATGTCAGGAGGAGGCTGCCCAAGAACATTAGCCATAAAGAAGGCGAGTCCACTGGGAAAAAGTGGTCTTCGAGAATGCCTCACACCCGCTCCAGAGGACAGCTCGAGGGGGGACTAACGTCGGGGATCAGAGACAGACAGCAGTGGCTGATGACGGCTTGCTGTTCCCTGGTCCCGATCATAGCCAGCACCCACAGTCCTCAAGGCCTTGCTGATGGCATCAAAGAGCATAGCCCGTGGAGACAGAACACGATGCTGGAAAAGAGCTGCACTAAGGGCCCAGTTCCTTCTAGGGTCATAGTGTGTGTGACACTTGCCAAGTGACATGTCTTGGTGAAGGCACCTGCAGCTGACACTTAGACACTCGTCTCCAGAAGAAGTAGGTGGTTGGATTATACAGGCTGTTTGATTATATTGCTCTTGCTTGACTTGTAAATCCTTTTCTGGGCTTCCCTTATCTGAACTCCATCCCACAAGAGAGCCTAGATAGAAGTGTGTCTCCTGGTTTCCCTTACAGACTATGCCTGTCCCAGGAGGTGAGGCTACAGACACCAAGTGTCCCAGGACCCAGAAACACACAGAGCCAAGAGGGGTGTGTGTGTGGTGGTGGGGTTGTGCTTCTTTGAAGTAAATGCTCCCGTGCACATGGAGAAAAGTAAATAAGTGACCCTGTGACCCCTTGACTCCTTCCCATTGTTCCATGGGGAGCTCTCCAAGGTGAGATTTGATATCGAAAAAGAAGTGCACCATGTTTGTTTCGTCACAAATAAAAGCGAAAATAACATGGGCAACTTCTTTCCAGGTACCACAGGTGAGCTCTTGCTTGCTCCAGCAGTGTGCCTGTGTGTGAAGGGATGCTAAGGGGCAAAGAGGGGTGGTGGGTGAGGAGGAGGGCAGAGCAAGGAGGGTCCTGAACTGAGGTAGATGGCGCAGTGCTCAGCATGGCCAGAGCGCTGCAGCCCGACCCCTTTCTACCTTAGGATCTACTCTTGGTGAGTAGAATTTGGCCATCCAGGTTGAGGGTTCTGGACTGCTGACTGCCACCCTTGCCAAGGAAATGGGATAGCACCCGACTCTAAGACACAATCTCCTTCCTCAGATCCAGGGTCCCCTTCAAGAGCTGAGGAGAAAAGAAAACAGAGGTGGGTGACAAAGTCCAGGGCAGTATAAGCCAGTTGTGTTTGCCTGTTGCGATTCAGATTCCCAGGTCTTCCCACTAAGGTGTCCCCTCCTTCTCCCCCTCCCCAGGTCCCCTGTAAGCATGCTGCCCCTTTACAGCAGTGACTTGTAACTTGGACAAACTCAGCAAACACCTCCCAGAGAACTGGCAAGCATAGGGACAGGCAGTACAGCAGATTCCAGGCTTCTGAGGATATGAGGGGGTGTGGGGAGGTAACGCCCAGCCATCATCCTGCTGGTCTCCTGAGGAGGACATATGGCCCCTTCCCTGAAAACAAAGCACATTATTGTGTGTCACTGTCACTGGAGAGTTAAACACTACGACTGTATGTATACAGTATAGCCAGTAACTCCACAAGAGAGCAACCCTGTACCAACAACCTACCTTAGACAGGACAACGGGCACAGTCAAGAAAGAAAACATGTCATCAAAAGAATGCCGATTACATTCATTAGTAGCTCAGGGAAAAAAAAAATCACCCATTCCTCTCACAGTAAGGAAAAGCCCAGCTCAAGCTGACTTACACAAAAAGAAGGTATCCAGACTTAGATAACTTAAAGGAATAGAGACGTGTTGAGCTTCAGGGAGGGTCTGATGCAGGTCCCAGGTTGAATTCTGTTACCCAGATGTCCCTTGCTTCCTTGCTGCCTCTCCAATCTGTCCCCCACGACATGGGCCTCCACCTCTGTGTCTACACAGCCCTGGATACTATCCTCGTGAATTCTAGCTGGCCTTCAGACTCACATTCGTTACCCCATCAAATGGCTAAAGGGAACAACTGAAGGGTCTACTCAGCCATCTCTCATAGAAACGAAGAACTATTCGTTCTCCCAGAAGCCCCAGTGAACATCTCCCTGCCGGCTAAGATTTCATCTTGGAAATCAGTAGCAGCCGAAAGGGGAGGGACCAGCTGGTTACTTTGAAGCTGTGCTGTGGAGGGGTGGGGCAGTCAGCCCACACCCATTCTTGCTAAGAAAGCTCAGGAGGCCACTCAAGAAGGGAGATAAAACTCTCCACCCAGGCTCGCTACACAGACTACTAATATGGCTTCCCTGAAGTTGAACCCCCGAAGTCTTCAACGTAGAATAGGATGCTGAAAAAGAAGTGCACCGCGAATGTTTCGTCACATATAAAGCGAAAAAAACACGGGCAACTTCTCATTAAGCACCGCATGTCAGCAGCACGGAACCCCGCAGTTGGTGTACTCTTGCCGCTACTTCCTGTGCGTGAGCAGGCGATCACGCTGCAGCCCCGCTGTACCTAGGGGGCTCTCACAGCTGTGCCCGCTCCACGCAGGCAGAATGGGGATCTCGTAGACAGGCTGTGGACTAGTCATCGCTTAGGGGTTCTTTGGAGTCTCCTCAAATATTGGAGAAAGTTGATACAACAGTTCTGGCTTTGCTTTCTGAAGTCCGGCTGTGGATCCGTGATCAGAGTGGAGGGATGTCCCATGACCTCCCAGTTGAGGTTACCACCCACCCACTAGAGAGGAGTACAGAAGTACCATGGTGAAGCCCCTGAGCCAAGGAGGTCTTCACGAGATGGGAAACAAAAAGATAGCTGTGCTTTTATCAGAACCAGGCAATGTCTCTTGGACAGAGAACAGATCACACTGACTCAGCTTGCCAGGGAGGAATGGAAATGGAGTGATGAGCTACGAAAGGACATGAGGAAAGCTGGATTTTTTAGGTGTTTCAGGTAGAAGGCTAGTTGCTTGTGCCTACACACACATGCTCACACCATGACCTCTCTGGTGCAGGGTGCCTCCCTGCCCTTCATCGGCTTGGCCAATGAACCATGAGATGAAACCTAATAGTCCCCAGTCTCAGTCTGAAGACTCCTACTTACTTTTGGTGTTTCTGCCATGGCTGTAAGAACCAAATGCCAGGAGCCGGGGGGAGGGGGCAAGGAAGCCACCCTCACCCCCAGGGTAGGTGTGCCTCAGGAAGTCCTCCTAGGTATGGAAACATAGCTAGCATTAGCGGAGCAGGACACACATGCAAATAAAATAAATTCTTTCAGAAAAAAAAACCCGCACATACCTTTTCCATCGATGGGGACTCCAGTGTCATTCCCCTAGGAAGGTGTCACATCTGGAATACATGTCCTTGATGGAGACTTGTGTTGGGAAGCAACCAATAGGTTTAATCCTCAGAAGACAAGAAACATTGAACAACAGATATTAGCAGAGACGACTAAGCCCATTCTGTAACTGACAGATGTGAGCTTGAGGTTGGGCTGCCACACGCCCACTGTGCCCCTGCTTGTACTACAGCTTTATACTCAGGAGATCCTCCAGGATGTTCTTGGCTGGCAAGATGGACTGTAAGATACCAGTCACTCCCGTGGTAAGCTTTCCACACAGCGTTTCTTTAAGTATCACCGAGCAGGGTTGGCACTGGGCACACAGGTGCCAGCTCAAGTGGACCAGACCAGGTACCCCTCATATCTTACATTAGCATAGATTAGGGTGGGGGCCCCTGTGGGTGCTGCTACCAACAGCCCTTCTCATAATCCATCTGTGGTCAGCCTTACAGCCCCCAATCTCGGGATGTGATGTTATTGATTAAACAGTAGGAGGAAGAGGAGTTAGAAAGAAGAAGAAATGGCTTTCCCAGAACCAGAGAGGCAAAGACAAGCAGATCCCTGGGGCTCACTGGCTAGCCAGTAAATCAGTGGGCCCTAGGTTCAAACAAGAGAACCTGTCTCAAAAAAAAAAAAAAAAGTTGGAAAATAATTATGGAAGACACCTGACATTGGCCTCTGGCCTGCACACTTGCACACACAACAATACATGCTATCATGTACACACAAGTAGAAAAAGGATCCCCTTAAAACATAACCCCACTTGAAATAGTTTAGATCCACACTGGCCTCAACCCCACCCATAGCTTCTTCCCAGATGCCATGTCCACCAAAGCGTCATCCCACAGATGGTCTGGGTGCTGATGGATAGTGAAACGGGTGACCCACAGCATAAATGACGTGTACGTCACCGGTCTGCCATCCTCTCAGCCACCACGAGGGCAGTGGGCACTATCTTCCCTTCAGCCGCCTTCCTGGCGTGTCCTATAGCTACCGTGAGGAGGACCTTGCCGAAGAGCTACCACACACACCAAGAGTCAGCACACAGTCCAAAGCCACAGAGGACAGCCTCCCACCACCACAGGGACCGTGGCCCTTTCTCAAATAACTTTACTTCCAGGCTGGAGTCCTAAGCCATACCCCCTTGGTCCACGTCACACAGTCCAGGGTACAGCAGTCAAGTCCCCTTCCCTGAAGGCTTCATCAGGGACAGGAAGTGCCTCCAGGGTGGGATCTGATACCAAAAAAGAGGTTTCCCGTGTATGTTTCATCATAAATAAAGAGAAGACAACACGGAGACCCTCTCCTTCAAGTATCAATTAGCACTCGTCAGAAAGCAAACAGAAACAAACAAAAATGAACCGGTTGAGTCTTCACGGATGCAAGGCTGCAGATGCCAGGAGTCTTGTTAGGAGGGTCTGCCTCAAGAGTCTGGTTCAGGGGTCCCTGGAGAGCAACCAAAAACCCTTCAAAATTTGACAGTCAACAGAATTGCCTGAGAGTATTTCTCACCAATGCAGACCTTTTGCATTCCATGTGTCTCCTGGTTTAGGGATTTGCTGAAGGAAACCAGGGCCCCCAGAAATTGTGCAGGCCTCAGGAGATAGCTTGGGAATAGCAGCTCTTATGTCGAACAAAAGCAGTACATTGGGGGTTTTCAGGAATGATCCTCAGATTCTGGGTCCAAGAGGCAGGTGGGTGGTCTGAAGTAAGCCAACCCCCAGGTCCCATTTAAAAGCAGGCTGTGAGTCTAGGCAGTTCCCAGGGAAGGCAAGATTCTAAAAACAGACACATTATAGACTGAGTGGGAAGGGAAGTGAGTTCCATCACCTCCTGCAGAGTGAAATAGAGGGAGGAGGCAGGAGTAGCTTAGTTCCACTACCTAGAGCAGTGGTCCTCCACCTTCCTAAAGCTGAGACCCTTTAATACAGTTCCTCATGCTGTGGTGACCGCCGACCATCAAATTGTTCCCATTGCTGCTTCAGAACTGTAATCTTGCTACTGTTGCAAATTGTAAGGTAAAGATCTGACATGCAGGGTATCTGAGGTGCCACCCTGTGAAAGAGTCATTAGATTCCGAAGGGGTCACACCCCACAGGTTGAGAACCACTGCCCTAGGTGGAACCCCCGCAGAAGGCTCTACGCTGACCACGGACCCAGATGGAACTAAGGGATACAAACACATTTGATTTAAGATCACTGGCCAAATGCTTGGGCCAATTTCAGGTTGACCTTTCTATCGCCAGGAAACTGCTGACCACCATTTTCTCATTGCTCAAAACAAGCAAACCAGGCAGGAGCTACCACCTTCATAGCTAGTTGAGAACCACTGCCTTCCTTTGGTGTCAGCCACTCTTCCAGTTAAGTTTGTCACACAAATGACCCAAGTATGTGTGTGTGTCTGTGTGTGTGCGCATGCACACACGCACACCAGATAGCATGCGGAACAAGAAAAGCCCTCGCCTCAGCTCGTTCAGCCTGGTCTAGGGCTGGCAACCACTGTCTGGTCCAGGAAGCCTTTCACCAGCTATTTGCTACTGACAAAGGGCTTCCAGGATATCTAGCTCCAAGAGGAAGTTCGCTCCCCATGTACTGAAAACCACATCACCCACAGAAGCAGAAGTCTTCAAAGCCAGAAGCCTGCCTAAGAGTCTACTGCACACCATGGCCAATGTGCTCCACACAGTGCACAGTCGAGACTCAACTCTCCCAGATCAGTGCTGAGGACAAGTGTCTCTCAAGTTGTTTTAATAGCGAGTATTTCTTAGCAGTCAAAATAAGGCTACCCTTGAATAGTGTTAGTCCCGGGGACTTCAAGGGATCTTCCTGATCTCAGAACCAGCTTTCATTCTCAAAGATGTCACTGTATCCAGAACATTCTTTCAGAACAATCTGGAGGCTGAAAGGTATGGATCTAGGCACTATCTGTCACAGTGGGTGTTTTGAACAATAGACAATCCTATGCTGTGGGTTGGCTGATTGGCAGCCCGTCACTGTGCCTCCAAAGCAGGCTGGATATGTGTGGGGATGGCTGTGTCTCACCTGTTAGAAGCAAAGTGAATACAACCTACCTGTGTGATCTGGGATTGAACTGTTTCAGTGGCCACCATCTTCCCCAAGGTTAGAGCACCACAGTGGTTGAGAAGTCCTCCTGAGAATGGACAAGATATTGAAGGTTAGTGGCACAGGCGACAGAAATATGATGTATGGAATAGGCTTTGTCACTCACTTGTTCATGACTATTTAGTCTGTCCTCAGCTGAAGCTGAGGTATAGCCTGTGAGACATCCATAGTGGGTTCTGATGGGAAGAGAGGTTGACCAGATGTTTTTCAAACAGAGAAAGCCCTCTTCAGCTTTCCCAGTTAACACTGACAAGGCTACCTCTCACACCTTCCCAAACTGGACCTTCCAACCTGGAAGGCCTATTTTGTAGGCCTGGGAGAGTTAGGAGAACAAAGGACACGATTCAAAACGATAATCCGCTGGCTTTGAGATGAACCAGTTGGTCCTGTCCCCTGGCTGGATGCTGACAGGACCATCCTTCCCTGAAATTGGGGTCTGGACCACGAAGCCTCCAAGATGGGATCTGATACTGAAAAAAAGGTTAGCTGGGTGTGTTTCGTTCTCATCAAAGAAACAGAGACCCAGAAAACCTCTCTTCCGGTACCACCAATGAACACTGACAAGACTACTTTGGATACTTCCCCAACTTGACCTTCAGACCTGGCAGGCCTGTTGAATGCAGGGTTGCACACTGGGTGTTAGTCAAAGTGCTCAAGCAAGCCATTAGTTGCTGTATATCTGAGAGCCATCCCTTCACATGCCCAGTGCAGCAGACCTCCATGGCATGATCTTGAAGTTGCATCACCAGAGAGCAACGATGTTGTAGAGACTGGCCTTGGGACTTGCCACCATCTTGGGTAAATCACAGAAAGGCACAAATGCCCAGAGATTTAGCATACAAGTGTGCTAGGCCAGGTGACCTGTGCCCTGCGCCACATATGAATTCTACACACCCTGGTCAGCTGACAACATGATCCTTGTCTTGAACTTGGATGGCCCCATATCAAGAAAGGCATCCAAGTAAAGAGACAGCATTGAAAGCTGTCCAGCACTGCCACATCAGGCACATGAGTCGCAGATGCTGAGGATGCTGTCTCCAAGTCTAGCAGAGCGCAGCTGGTTTTTTGTCTGTGTCCCCAAGAGTTGACATCTCTTCCAGGGAGCTCTCCAAGGAAAGGTTAGATACTGAGGGTTAGTGGACCAGGTCACAAACGGCACAAATACAGCGTGTGCTCTCTGGTCAACCACCTCACGTACCCACACAGATCGATGCCACTTTCCTCGTCTGCAAGTCACCCCTGCCCACGGAGCTGCCAAGCCAGAGAAGTTTGCTGAGAAAAAGGCTGCCACGCAAGAGTTATTGTCAGACACAAGAAAAGACAAACCCGCCGGGTTGCACTAGCACAGGTTTAGTGTCCCACCCCACGGCTGGTGTTAGCTCCAGGAAAGCTCGCAAGGCGGGATTAGATACTGCAAAGAGGTCGACCGTGTAATGTGCGCCATAAATGAAGCGAACGCGCCACGGACCACCTCTCTCCAAGTACCAAGCAGCAGCAGAAGGGACACCGGGACACTGGCTCTTCCTCAAAGCAGATGACACCTCCTGGAAATCTTCCAAGGCGGGATGTGATATTGAGAAGAAGTAGACCATGTGTCCTACGTCATAAATAAAGCGTACACACCACGGTCAACCGCATCTTCAAATACCATGAGGTAACGCCGGCTGATCCCAGCTCTCTTTCATTAATTTGGTGTTACCTCCAAGAAGCCCTCACAATGTTTGTCACAGACTACCAGCAACTGGCAAGTGTGGCCATGACTACACACTCACATTTAATGCTGCTATGACTTTCAGGATGCCCTGTAAGGCTGGGGTTGGGTGCCAAGTATTGGCTGTGGATCAAATGGCCAGGGTTGTAGATAATGAACCTGGTCCACAGCCAAGCACTGGGTAATCTGTGTTGGAAAGGTCTGACTGCCTAACCCAGCTCTCAAGTTGGTATGGCTTCCAGAAAGCCCCTGGAGAATGGCTGATGCTGAGATGTGGTGGACCATGCTGCACACTTCGTAAGCAATGTGCGGGTGCGCATACACACACACACACACACACACACACACACACGCGCGCGCGCGCACGCACACTTGACAGTCTACCGTCTCAAGTCCTGTGCTGAAGCCAGACCAGGAGATCTCCCATGAAGTTGGCTTGGCTTCTAGGAAGCCCTCTACGACTGACTTTGATATTGAGAAGATGTGGACACAGAAGCAGCGCATGTTCTATGGCCAACCATCTTTTCAGGTGTCATGGAGAGAGGGTGGCGTAGGAACTGGTGTCTTTCCTCTCATGGTTATCACTTCCAGGAAGCTCTCTGAGGCTAGAAGCAATGTTGAGAAGAGAAAACCATGCATTGCCTGCTGCAGATGCAGTGAACAAAGCAGAGAGTGGGCCTACAACAACACGAAGACCCTATAACTAATGCTAGGAAATACTGCCCACGGGAAGCCCCCAAGGTGCATTCACTGTTAGGGGAAGATGGACCAAATGACATGCGCTCTAAGTAAAGCAAGAAGCATGGTCAACTTCTACCCCGTGGCATTTGTCCTGCCACCTTGTCCCCTGAGGTTAATGTGACCTCTTTGGAGACCTTCAAGGCTGAAGTTGATATTGAAAAGAGTAGGCCATGTTACACACGCTGTTAATAATACTCATGCAGTTTGGCTGAGCCCTCTTCAGGTACCATGAGGTCATTGCGGATGCAAGAACCAGTGCCCTGTCTCTGAGGTTGGCAGTATCTTCAGCAAGTTCTCCAAGGATGGGCTGGAGGTAAAAAGATGTAATTCCAAGAAGCAGGTTTGATCTGTAAACCCGCATGGTTGGGTCACTAGGATATTCATGGAGGAGCCAGGCTTGGACATCTTCCTCCAGAAGGCTAGAGTTGACATGGGAAAAAGATACTGTACACGAAGCATCAGTGAAAAAAAAAAATGAGTGTGTCTTTATGTACCTGATTTGGCACTGTATCATGCCCCCCTATCTGCCCTTCCATGGGCATAATGTCTTGAAGGCATCTGAAGACAGCTTTGAAGATGATGAAAATGTGCAGCATTTTCCCTTAACCATGAGCTCTACTTCTTCAAGTCCTCTGGATGGAGGGTACATGCCCAAAGGGAATGTAGGACCCCTTCCTGGAAGTTATCAGCATCCTGAAGAAGCCCTTAAGAAGCTGCACTGAAGCCAAGAAGAACACTGTGCCACAAGAATTAATAGAAAAAGCACACAAAAAAAGCAGGAATGTCTGGCCAAGCAGCCCGATGGAGGGAGCGAGCCACAGCTGCCTCTTCTCTCTCTTCAGGCTTGCTGCGGGATGGTATGGACTAGATGGCTGGGCTGGATACCAAGAAGCGGTTTACCGTCCCACATGCATACTCAAAATGTATGTGGGGCGGTAAACCATTTCTTTAAGTACCGCATGATAGCAGGGACAGCTGTAAGAAGGCTCACGTCTGCCAGGTTGCCTCTGGACACCTCTTCAGGGCTGATGTTGAGAAGAAGCAGATCACGGCGTCTACTAAGTAAGAGTTGCCTAGACACCCATGTCACTGAGGTCATGAACATCACTGATCCCAGAAAGTATTACGGTTCTCCTCCCCAGAGATGGCAAGAGTTCCCAAGGCAGAGCTTGGCAGAGGAAGAGGGAGATTGTATCATTTCCCATCATGCAGCAAAAAACCAAAAAACAAAAAACCATGCCATAAGAAAAGCATCTCTTCCAGTCTCATGGATGATGAGTCTAGTGGCGTCTCCCCGAAGACAGTGTCCTCTCCAGGAGCCTCGGGGATGGATTTGATACTGAGGGTTAGTGGACCGTGTTACATACGTCACAGATAAAGCGTACGCTATACGGTCTACTATCTCTCGAAGTACCACACAGAGACGCCGAGGACAAAGGCTGAGGGCACGTCCAGGAAGCCCTCTGGGCCACTGAGCTGGTGAAATCTTGAGTTTGGCTAAGCACAAGGCATGCGTCATGCGGCAGGCACACACAAGCCAGGAATTTCATCTTCACATCAGGTTTGACACCAGCAATTCATCCCCAAAATGGGCAGATCTTCCAAAAAGCCAAGAGGCTACAGACAAATGCCATGGATGTCACTACTCCACAAATGGTGCTTACACGTGCCCACTGTGTGCTGAAGGGATGGAGAGTGGGGCACAATGGGAGCGAGGGCATGCACAGCAGGGGGCTGATGTGAGGGGGTGGCGCAAAATTAGGAAAGCCAAATGGCCTGTATGCAAAAAAAAAAAAAAAAAAGGAGATGAGTTAGCTAGTTAGAGCAGGCCAAGCAAATGTATCAGGACATTTGAGACCCTGTCCTATCTCCTCACAAGATCCAATCATAACCATAAGGAAAGGAGCCACCAGAAAAGGACAGTGGCACATCTGTTCCAATCAAAGGCAGTTCCAGAGGCCTTCCAAGGCTTAATGAATTAAAAATTAAAAAGTATCATTTGGGTAAATCACCTCCCTAAGTTCAAAACCACTATTTCACCCCCACACTTGGTACTGACACTAAAAACCCCACTGAGGATGGATTTAAACTTGAGAAGAGGTAGACATTAGAGCAAAATGTTCACCGGGAAACGGGGAGCATCTCTCCAATGCTCAGAGCAGGATGGATGCTCAGCAGGTGGGCTCCCCTTCAGGGAGAACTGGCTCCACGAAGCCTCCAGAGCTGGCTGGCTTGGAGATGTCTCACAGACATCTCGCGCATTGTCACATGGGAAACCACGTCTTCAGGTACTAGGACTGGAGTCCCCCAGAGGGCTCACTGAACACTCGGAAGATGCCGGTCTTGCTGTAGGTCAGATACCAGCCATAGCAACAGAAATTACACGGAGCGGTGCGAGATGACCCGATTCTCTTCCTCTCTGTTGGTAACACCTCCGGGGTGCCCTCCGAGGATGGATTGGATACTGAGAGTTAGTGGACCATGTTACATAGGTCAAAAACATAACGCCTACGTTCCATAGTCTACCATCTCTTCAGGAACCATGGAATGGTGGTGACCCCTAGAAACCCGGGCCTCGTCCCTGAAGCTGGCGTCACTTCCACAAAGCTTTTCTGAGGCCTGATTTGGCAGTGGGAAGCAGATGTGGAGAACAGCACACCCTCCTTGAAAGGCCGTGTGGTGCTGAAGGAGAGGCGGCACATCTCCCCTGAGGTAGCGCATCCTATGAAAGTCACACCCACTCGGAAAGGCGAACTGCTTTGCTAACCATGTTCTTAGCTAACCATGAGCTTAGCCTTTGCCCGAACAAAAGGCCAATGGTCAGCTCATCTGACCAAACGAGGCATCACAACGGCACAGATCATCATGCGGAAGACCTCTAGTTGGTAGCTGCCAGGCTCACCCACACTGCACTCATTCTTGCCACACACCACCCATGTGGACACAAACTCAAGACTCAGGACAAGTACTTCCCCAGCTCACAGTAAGAAACTTCCCCTCTGATGGTACCTCCACTCCCATCATGGGTATAAAACTATGGTACTAGATAGTCTCCAGGGAAGGCCAAGGCAGGTTCTTGGGCTCGCCTGGAGAAGAACATGAGCATTTATCAAGATCTTGGAGGCCAGTGTCCTCTGCGCCATATCCTTACATGCCTACTCTAAATTAAGTCTTCAGAATGGCACTCAGGGATCCAGTTTATTTTCTGCTCCCAAATGGATGACAGTTCTCTATGCAATGTGGTCCTTTGCTCAGTCCACTCCTCCAAACTGGGCAGAGCATCGTTGCTTATATCATTCTCAAATCCAACAACTGGTTGCTTTCCCAAGAGTTCTGCATTATCTCATCAGGTGCCTGCCTAGCAACCCCCATGTTGGCCCTACTCCCTTATGCCTCTCCTCCAGCTCAATGACTTCCCATGTGTTCTGTCTTGAATATGAAACATGTACAGGACATGCAGTCAGAGCAGAGGGTCATGGTCCTCTGCCTTCCTGCAGAGTCTAGCTTGGCAGGGAAAATCCCCCATATGAAAATGAACTTTACAGAACACTGATTTCAAGAGGCAAAGGCTGAAAAGTGTTACAAAGAAGTAGAATATTTGCAAGATCTGGAAGACTCCTCTCAAGTTTTGAGCAGCAGAGAAAGAAGGAGAGGAGATGAGAGCAGACAGTGCAAGGCGGAAGCAGAGGCCTGAGAGGAGCAAAGAGAAGAGAGTCATAGTCTGGGCAGAGCATGGTAATTGAGAACATTTCTGGGATGGGGATGAAGTAGATAGAAACAGAAGCCACCCTAATTGAATACAGGTCAAGGCTTTGGAACAAAGGTGAAAGACCTTAGACATTACCTTCAGACCAAAGGGAAAGTATTACCAGGTGATAAAAGTCTTAGTTTTGTACAAAGTGTCATTCAAAGAAGGCATTACTGATAGCAAGAGCAGGGGGAGAGGAAGAGCTCAAGAAGGAAAAATGAAACCCAGGTAACAAGGAGTCAGAGATAGAGCAGAGAGGACTGGCTTGAGATCCCATGAGAAAAGCCAGAGAGCTTAGCAGCACCTCAGTGTAGATGTGGCAGGCCGTAAGTGTTCAGGGTATACCCTGCCCCATACACATATGCAGATATTTGGCACAGGGATGGGGAAGGGGCACCATGTTGAGCTTCGGGCACTTGGTAGCCAGCAGTAGCAGGTTAGGACTGAACACGTGAATGTTCAGAAAAGAGTTAGTAGGCTGCTCCCATGCACAGGGGTCCATTTAGTGGGAGTAGTGGTAGGGAGCCAAGTACACATGAGTTCTGCAAAGTTGCCGAGTGGGAAGGGAGCGAGAATTGGTTGTTGTGGTATCTAGGTGTGAAGGCATTCACTAGAATGCTGCAGGAAGTGAGGGGGAGGCTGGCTCCAGAACAGAGAAGTAGAGGATAGTATGTAAGGTTCTAGAGGAGATGGAGGGGTGGGGTGTAAGTTTGGAGTCCCATGCCAGTAGGTGGGAAGCATGAGGTACCACAGGGACCAAGGAAAGGGGAACAATGGGATACAGCCAGGAAGTCCCTGCTCTCAGAAAGCATCAGAGGTCAAGCCCCCGGGATCTCTTTTCCCTACCTTAGGGGTTTCTCTGGGGACAGGAAAGGGATGTATGGTCCTCAAATCTGCATCCCTTGTGCCAAGCACAGGGGATACATGCCACAGTGTAAGACAAAAGGAAGAGTCAATTCCCTATGACAAAGCCAGACTCTTGAGAGTGTCCTTGTCCTCCCAGACAGAGTGACATTTACCTCCAGAGTGATGGGAGAGATGAGCATCCTGCCTTCTGCCCGCAGCCCTATACCCTATACCCAGCTTGGTCCTAAACACCTCCATCCAGGCTGGCTTTTCTCACCTCCCAGCTCAGTCTATTCTCTGCCGATCTCCCAGTGAGGCTTCTGTTGCCCCAGGTACTCTCCTTGTTTAAGGATGCACTCTTATACATGGTCACTGGTTTGAGCACTTCTCATGTGCTCAACATGTATATATTCCTTCAGACCCTCAACTCCTGAGCACCCATGTCAACCCTGTGCCAAACAGGCACAGGTTGGCTCAGTGACCTCCCCTCCCCTTTTAGCACCGTGTAGAGTAGATGAGGGAGAAATGGAGGAGATGGACACTCCCCACCAGAGATCAGGAAGCCTGCAAGTGTGTCACTGGGGGAGCTTCAGGATCTAAAGTCTAGGAACGGGAAGGAGGCCCCACCCATGCAGTAGGACCAAGCCTCAGAAAGGCAGAGGACCATTCACATCTCCCCGCAAGCATGTCACAGGGCTGAAGACATGTAGAGAAGCAGGGAGAGCCCCCATTGGACCCTGTCACTCGGGGATATGAAGGAGGATATGCTAATCATTCTATACTATACAGGGACCAGTCAGACTGACAACATTTTAAAACTAGGGACAAGTCTAGTTTTTAAGATGCTGAACTATAAACCCACATAGATGCTGGAAGCTGGCTACGTGCTTTCCAAATCAGCAGAGCAAAAGAAAATAAAAATGTGGTTTCAGCAGTATAACAAAAGGGAAAGAGGACAAAAGAAATAAAGCATAATTAAAAAAAAAAGTCAAACATGACAATCAAGGGAAAAAATGTAAATGGGTTATACACCCTCAAAGAGAAAAGATTTTCAATTTGGGTCAAAAGCCTCAAATCCAAACTATATGTTGTCAATTTAAGACAGATTATAAATAAACTTGAAAAACTGCAAAGCCAAGCGATGGCCCAGAAAAATAGGAAGGCCTCCATTTTCTTGCATTCCACTCTGAGGCAGCCCACAGAGCATGCATCTCAAACATCAGGCAATTTAGACAGCGGCTGACAGCCAGAAGCCACTCTCTTCCAACGGCGCCTGGGCTTGCCATACACAGCAATGGGTTCAATTTGCTTGTGCAGTTGATGAAATAGTTAATTGCAGAGGTTTTCCAAGAGTACTGAGGGGTTGACCCCCCCATCACACTGAGTGTCAAGCACTTAGCCCTCATGGACATGCCCACCTCCAATTAAACAGGTAGCTTTAACTTGGTCTCTCACTTTTTAGGGTGTGAAGTAACATTTGCTCCACATAAAGGGTTTAGCAGCCCTTGTAAACTGTCACTTAATCATCTTTTGCTTTTGATTTTGTTATAAATATATGGAAGAGTAAAAATAAAATGGCTGACACTTGGTGAGAGCACTAATTCAGTAATTTAGATGATGTCAATGAGTGTAGAGGTCACGGGGCGGACTCAAAGCAGCCAGTCTTTGACTTTAATTTGAGACAGTCAATTGTATGTTTAGAGAGCAGAAAGAAGAAGCATCATGGAACATCAGAGATGGCTTTTGTGGGGTTGTAAAGAGCAAGTCTCCAGTTCTGATAATGTGTAGCCTTCATTAGATGCTTCCAGAAGCAATTACAGGAAAAAGTTTACCTAACGTGAGGTGAAACAACAAAAGCAAAATGTGATTCTGCAGTTCTGTGTCAAGTTGAAACATGGCAAGGAGATTACCTGTTCAAGGTGGATGAGGCAGTCCATGATGGGGACACAGCATTTTCTAAGATTACTCAACGAGACATAAGACATCAAAACACAGAACAAAATTATAGAAACACAGTTTTTATAGCTTTTCAGTCCCAAAAAATCAAATAGGCAAAACCAAAACAAAACCCAAAAAGACCAAATGATAAACAGACTTCAAATCTAGAGTCAACATCATATTTAACAGATACCAAGAAATAAAGGATGTTCATTTCATCAATATTGGGTTTTCCTGCCCCAAGTGCTAAGCAATCTAGTAGAACAATATTGCAAACTCCTAGAATAAGATTAAAACTCTGTTCACTTATAAACTTTGAATCTTTTCTAAGAAAATAAAAATGGAACAAATGAAAACTAACAAAAGTAAATTTCTTTACATCAAAACCTGTATCCTATAAATAAGTAGACATCTTGCTTTAAAGGCCCATGAAACATTTACAAAGTTGATTATATTATATTTTAAAAGGCATCAACAAATTTCCCCAGAATAGAATTTATGTGCACATTCTCTAGCCACAATAAAATATAGTCACATTTGAACAGAAGGCATCAAGGACAACACACAAATAAACTCAAGTAAAGCAGAAATGAGTTTAAAAGAAGCTCCAATTTTCACATTTCATTGAGATAACCATCTAAGAACAAAAAAAATCATAATTACAAATTCAAAATTACTGAGAAGACTACATATTGAATCATAGGACATGAAGTCAAAGTTGCAATGAGAGGCAAATTCATACCATGAAATATTTCAATCATCAAAGAAGAACAACAATTTGGAATACATAGAGAGACTGAACAAATTTAAGGAAAGTAGAAAGGAGGAACCAGCAAGATAAAGGCAGGTATCAGTGAACATGCTCACATAAAATGTTAAATTGAGAAATTGTTCCAAGAACTGATTTCTTGAAGAAAAAAAGTACAGACATTTCTTTAGATCATGTGTTAAAGAGATAAAGTATGCATACATAAGATAAAGAGAAGGTGATGTAATCACAGAAACAAATAAAAATTCATTATAAAATAACATTACTTGTAACTCTATACCAATTAATAATTTAAATCTCAAGATCTGTCATCCTTTAGGAGTAGTAACACCTGAAGGGAATTATTGAGTGCTCACTGCATCAGACAGAGAATGACATACTTTATCTCTTTATCTTCTCAGTGTCCCTTTTTAGGCTCTCATTTTGACCTCTAGATAAACGAGAAAATTAAGCACAGGAAAGAGACAGTGTGTCCAAGAGCCCCATAAGAAGAATTTAAGCTCAATATATCTAAAGGTTTAACTACCACGATATATTAGAAAAAGAGACAGAAATTTTAAAGATACAGAAAATTAAAAAATTCCAGCAAACACAAAAGACACAGAAAGTATTTCAAAAGATTAACCAGGAGGTCAATGTTAGCAAATTTGAGTTTTCATGGAACTTTCCATTCAAATGCTATATATATGGTACAGAATATAGAAAAAGATGAAGTGACACCTGGTTCATTTTACAAAGCCACCATGACTTTGCTACTGAACACTGACAACAAACACATTTGAAAAATCCTGAATTAAACACTTGGAAAGCAAATCTTATTAAAAGAACAACATACCACAAACGAATAGAATTTGACCCCCAAAATGCTTCCAAGTTACAAAACATTATTATCATTCATTGTACTGACAGACGAAAACAACACAAATATCTCTCAGACATCAAAAAGACATTTCAGAAAATTCTAAATCCATTCCTGAATCTTAGGAACTAGGAGTACTGCAATCTTAAAAAAAAAAAAAAGTCTAATAGAAAAAATAATTTGTAATTGTACCTGACAGTGAAACAGAAGGCAGGTATCTTTTACTATCCATTTGTTGTGGAATTTGTGGGCAATACAATAAGGTAAGAAAAAGTAATCAGGAAGACAACAGGGAAGAGATAAAAACCATAAAACTTTACAGAGATATGAGTGACTCCACCTAGAGATTCCAAATTAGTCAATGAAAAGCTCGTAGAACAAACAAATGAACTAGAAACTAGAAATACATAAAAGTTCCCCACATACCACTGACAAGGAGTTCACAAATATAAACAAAAGGGACCAGATTCACAAGAGGTGACCCTTTGAGTGTCTTACCTACAAATTGTGAATATGCAAAATTTGACAAGTAATTTATGTAAAATTAAAATTGCAAAAATAGCTTGAAACATGTTTTTCTGATTTGTTGCTGTTGTTTGTTTGTTTAGAAACTGGGTCTCCCTATGTAGCCAGACTGGCCTTGAGCTCATGATCTTCCTGCCTTAGCCTCCCAAGTGCAGGGATTACAGGCATGCGCCACCATGACCAGCTTTCACCTGATAATTGTATACAATGCCATAAAAAAATCCTAAACTTCATAGTATCACTAAAATATGCCTAGAAGAAAAACAAATGAGACTAAAGAGGAAAAATTTTAAAGAGAAAATGAAGACTATCACCACTGAAAAATGATTCAACATAACTTAATACATGAAAGCCAAGTCCAGCTGGCCTAAAAAATTTAGTAAGCCAATGGAACTAGGAAAAGTCAACACAAGAATCAAAGCACTTGCTGGTCTTGCACAAGATCCAGGTATGGTTACCACATGGTAGCTCACAATCACCTCCAACTCTAGTACCAGGGAAACCAGTGCTCTCTTCTGTCACCATTGCCACTACACACAGTGCACAGACACATGCAACCACAACACTCATGCACATTTTAAAAAATGATATGCAATGGAGCAAATGTTGAAATTGGATATTTTATAGTAAAATGAGTTAAATATTCAAATATAAAATGTGAAATTACAGAAGTTCTAGAAAAAAAATTGACTATATGAGCTTTATTTGGGAAATAGTTTTCTATCCAAACATAAAATGCAAATGAAGAAACCATAAGGAAAAAAGAGTGATATATTTCTGAAACCTAACAATTTTTATTTTTAAGAGTTATTTTAATATTTATGTTTGTATGTATGTGTGTGTGTGAGTTGTCTGTGTATGTGCCTACATGCATGCAGGCACAACAAAGCCATAAAAGAGCATCAGATCTCTTGCAGCTGGAGGCAGAAGTGGTGGTAAGCCACCCAAAATGGGTGCTGGGAACAAAACCTTAGTCCTCTGTAAGAGCAGTCTAAGCTCCTAACTGTTAATGCATCTCTCCAGGCTACAATTTTTGAATAAAAGGTTCCATGAACAAGATTTAATGGAAAATTAGAGAGAGAGATAGACAGAGAGACAGAGAGAGACAGAGAAAGAGAGAGAGAATGAGAGAGAGAGGGATTCTGGTACCAGGACAGAAAATTAAGAGTGCAAAATGAGAAGAAAGACCTATCAATACTATAGAATCAGCCAAAGAGGCCCAATATATAATTGATGTGCTCAGGGGAGGGGAGAAAGAGAGTGATAAATTGGTTTATACTATTAAAAGAGACATTCTTGAATAAAAAGAGTAAAAATTGATGAGCATATATCCAAATCAACATAGAAGCAATAAAATTATCATACAATGAGAGAAAACCTGAAAATACTATACATTCCTGCAAGATTGAAGAACAAGGGCTTAACGCTTTTCACAATAGTCCTGGAAGCTAGAAGACAAGACTTTTGTGTCCCTACTTTAACTGATTCTCTTGACATTTACAACCTAATGAAGCTAAGTAACATTCTTGTTTTTCTGCTTCTTGATTTTCTTTCTTTGTGTGTGTGCCTTTTACATCTATTTTTCTTATTCTGAGAGTTTCTAAGCTGTTTTCTTTACCTGCTTTTTCACTCCCAATCAAATGTAATTCTGAAAATCCGAGGGAAAAAGTCTGTAACTTAAGAGTTTTATACCTAGCTGACTTATCCATGGTCAATGTGGACATTTCCTATTCAAATGTGAAAGATGTCCAAAAGTTTACTTTTAATGAACTTTTTCTCTTAAAATTTTAGAGAAACAGAAGTAACCCCCCCCCAAATAAATATTATGGTATCTATAAAAACCAAGGACCTATCTAGGGAAGGAAAACCAAAGAAACCCATCCCTAGAAAGAAAAGATGGTGCAATTAAGATGGTGGCAGCCTAAAGATGAACTAGCCCATGAGAAGATCGGAAAGCTGTCTTTAAAAAGAAATTTCAACATGATATACATATGTCTTACACAACTCATATCTTTGTATGTATGGAAAGGCTGTGAATTAGCCTGAGCTACATAAAACAAAACAACAAAAACAAAACAAAACTGAACAACCAAAGAGAAACACACACACATACACACACCACTCCAGAAGAAAAAAAAATACTAGGGAGTAGATAAATAATTAGGACCACATTGTTCAGCTTTATGATAATGTTCACACTCTTAGAAGGGTGTAAACTCATGAGTATTGATCAAACCTGCATTTCAAAATAATCTCTTGGGAGGATAGTACAGGGTTGTATGGGGGTGGTGGTGAAGACAAGGGCGTATGTAAAAGAGAGATAAATGCTTGTCTTCAACAATAGAGCAAGCAAAATTATTCCTAGGCTTAAAAAAAAATAAAAAGCACATACACAAAGAAAGAAAATCAAGAAGCAGAAAAACAAGAATGTTACTTAGCTTCATTAGGATGTAAATGTCAAGAGAATCAGTTAAAGCAGTTACAGGTAACGCATACTATTCGGGCGGAGCCGGGAGGGTAGGAGGGCTGATGGTTCCCTGACAGTCTTGTAGAAAGATCTTGCTCTTAAAATGATGTGTATGCATGAGTTTGACAAAAAAACATAAAAACTAAAGGAATAATGAAAAGTGCAAGGAGCCTGAGCTGGCAATTCAGATACAAATACCCCACAAAGAGGGCGGAAAAGTGCTCTGTGCTGCTGCGATAAAAGCTGTGGGGATGGAAACGCTGAAATGTCATGTTTTGACAAATTGGCAAAGGTTAAAAACTCCGATAATTCCCAGAGCAGCAGGCACTTTCTCAAACTAAGTCTGAAAATGGAATGGGCAAAAAGTTTGCAGAGGGTATTTTGCCAAGAGCTCAAGCCTCCTGACAGAGCCACCCACTATTCCAAAGAACAGCAAGACACCAGACCAAGCCATGAAGTGGGAGCACGTGGAGGGTCCCTAACATATGCCACCCAGCTTTGTGTCTTTCTGCACAGAGCAATAGTCAGTTATAGACACTGGCTAGACTCCTTTGTGACCATTAAGAAAACAAAGATAGTAAATTACTGAATGGCAGAGTTTAGGATACATAAGCAGATGAGAAAAAATAGCAAGGATGAGCTCAATTAAACACGCACACACACACACACACACACACACACACACACACATACACACACACACTTACATTTTATAGGAATAAACCAAAACCCAAGCACTGTTAGCCAAATATTGGCAGTGGTTATCTTTGAGTGCTGAAGCTATACTTTCCCCAGTACTATTTCTTTTATTAATGAGAAAGCATTGACTTTTAAATATCATGTGATAAATGTGATTTCTTTAGAAATCTTTTAGAGGAGAACCCCCACATGGCTCTTGCTTCTCTGCTTCCCCACAACAGTTTGTAGGTCAAAAACTGCAGCTGACTGAAGACCGGGCTAGCTGGCAACTTGCAGTTCTCCTGCCTCAGCCTCTCCAGAGCTGGGCTTACAAGTACATGTGTCACAACATCTGGCTTGTTTGTATCATTTCTTAAAATACCATAGCTGGGGGAACAGAAGCTAACCCAAGCTCCAGCTCAGACTGCCAGGAAGCACCCTGGTATCTAGTCATTTGTGGAAATGGGAGACTTGTCTAGCCATTCCTGCCTTCCACTCAGAGAAGCCACTGCCAAAAGTAGCTAGTGCTACCCTCCAGGAGAAGCCAGTGTACCTGGCTCCCCACAGGCTGCACAGACACTCCAGCTCAGTTGGAAAGCTCATCTTTCAGTGCTTACAACCTAAGCATCCACCCAGTCAAGTCTGGTCTTGTCCCAGACACACAGCATTGAGAGTAACCAGAAAAAGCAGAGCTTACCCAATAAGACTGCCACTGTGCCCCTGGCATTTTTCCTCATGGCATGCTGGATCAGGCAACCAAGCCTCTAAAGGTTCTGTATCGGGGGACCTTCCAAGACAAAGTGGGCAAGTCACAAAACAAAATCCAGCAGAATGTGTTCCCACACCTGTCTGTTCGATACACCCAGGAGGAACCATTCTGACAGAGGGAACCTGAGGAATGGAGAGTTGGGTCAGGCCCAGTCCTGTAATCCAGCTGGTCCTTAGCAGTGTGCAATACAGCTCCAAGGCTGACTCAGGGAGTAGAGATAGCAGGTATGAGTGGGAATGATGAGCCCTCCTGTGCCAGGAGTTTGCAGCACAAGTAGAAGGGGCAGTGGTGAGGGCAGGAGAATTTTCATGGAGTACTTCTTACAATAGGACATGCATGGGGCAGCTGGCAGAAAGGTGGGCAAGGAGAAAGATATCTTAACCTTGTGTGTGTAGCCCAGAAGGAAGTGAGGACCAGGGAATGGAGGGATGCTTAGAAGATACCCTAGGTGGGACTTGGTACAGGAAATGAAGGAGATGAATTGCTCAGGCCAGTGGACAGGACTGGCCAAACATACCCCACACTCAGGGTTAGCCAGCAGACTATCATTACCACTACCATTTAACATCTTTGAAAGTGGGCATATAGAATTGGACATGTGAGGTTTTTATGGCACTAGGCAACCTTATTCTATATTACCTTCATTTAAAGTTTTAAGGAAACAAATATGAAAACCCATGTTCCACCTTGCAATGAGAATACTAACCGTGATTTAGGCCTCCAGTGTCCACTGCTTCCTATGTGGACCTCATCCAATCCATTTGGTGACCAGCATGGGTGCTTTCTGTGAGCTCTTAAATCTGAGAATCTAGGACCAAGAAACTTGCTTGTATCCTGGGTGTAGGATAGTTCCAGCCACATCAATCTTGGCCTAAGAGCTGAGCACAGTGGCTCTCATTGCTAGGAAAGAAAAATGGGCTACTGTTAATGACAGGTAGGTACCTACTGAATCTGCCCCCACAGTCACAGAAGGAAGCTTGTGTGGGCTATTGAGAGCCAGTGACCAAGCTTTGGGGTGAGGTGAGACCAGAGGGCCAGAGTTGGGTAAAAGGTGATGTGGCTGGAAGAGAAGCCTGCTTCTGGACTGTGACCTATGAGCATCAGGGCTTTGGAGAAATGCTGTCAGGGTCAGCTGCTGGCAGGAAGGACTGTTCCAGATGTTTCTCTGAATGGCTCTCAGAAAGGTCAACTAAATCGGGGAGTTAGTTAAATTCTATCATTCCAATGAGCAAATAATAATCATGTGTTACAGTACAAATGGGATGGGAGCTTCTAGAAAGAAGGAGGCTCTGTATGGAGACAGGAATGGCCAGGCCGAAAACAAGATGACTGGCTCTGAAGGTAGGAGATATACCCCAGATGTCAAGACAGCTAGGTTCCCTCTGCTCATGTGAGCCTTTGGTTTTTGTGTATTTGTGGGCGGGGGGTAGGGGTAGGAAGAGCAAAGATGTACCCATAGAGCACTGGTCACTGGTTTGTCACAGGTGGGGGCATTCACCCCTCCCCCAGCTGCATGGAAAGGGTACAGTCTAAGCAGGGGCCCATTTCTTTCCTTTTTGCCTCGTTAATCACTATTCCACCCATGAGAACTGGTCCGTCTAGTGTAGACTCAGTTTCCTTCCAACATGTACCCAGCTGGTCCTTTTCTCTGACTCGATATAGCCAAGTTCTCAAGAAGAGGTTACAGGGAGGAAGAGCCACAGGAAGCCAGAAGAGCTGCAATGGGAAGACATGTAAGTGCAGTTCCCACCTGGCCCCTATGCGTGACCATGTGACGTCAGCGGCTGGACTGCGGTCTTTGGGAAGTGACCCCTCCATACATTTCTAATGTTTCCAGGATTCTGTTTATTCTTCACAAAATTTAAAAAAAAAAAAAAAAAAAGGGGAAGCCTCCTCCTGGGCTGTGACCTATGTGTGCCAATGCCTTTGTGAGTACAGAATGGTAGGATTCTTGCTGGGAGTGACATAGAGGAGTTAACCGTGAAAGAAGCAGGACAGGGCCGAGATTGTGAGGGCAGAGCAAGGAGTCCTCTGAGAAGGAGAACACTGTCCAAATGGTTCCTTAAGAAGTCTGAGGTCTATCCTATGGCTTTGGCTTCTTGGAGATTTTCATAGGCAGGTTCATCACTAAATGAAGCCAGGAGCTCAGAAATACTCAGTGGAGATGAAGGGAACAGCTGAGGTGGGAGCCCAGAGCTGGCAGGGAGCTGGCTAGGGTCTCTGGCCACTGCTGATGCCAGGACTATGGTGAGACTGGCAAGGGTGACTTCTACATAATCCTATAAGATGATGGTGGGAGAATGTGTGAGTCTAAGAGAAAATAAAATATCATCAACTGGATCCAAAATTAAGAGCAAGTATGCCTGTGGTCAAGTGGGACTTCCAGTGGAGGAATAAGGATACCAACCTTCCCACAAAACCTTTAACCCAAAATTTGTCCTTCCTGCAAAATGTGCAGGGACAAATATTGAGGAACTGGCCAACCAAAGACTGGGCAAACTCGAAACCCATCCTATGAGAGAGAACCAGTCCCTGACACTATTAATGTTACTCTGCTATCCTTGTAGACAGGAGCCTAGCATAACTTCTCTGAGAGGCTTCACCTAGCAGTTGATGAAAACAGATGCAGAGACCCATAACCGAACATTAGACAGAGCTTAGGGAGGTCTATGGAAGAGCTGAGGAAACAATTGAGGCAGCTGGAGGGGTGAAGGGCTCCACAAGAAGACCTACAGACGGTCTGGGCCCATGGGGGCTCACAGAGCCTGAAGTACAAACTAAAGAGCATGCATGGACTGGTCTTGGGCCCACTGCATAGATGTAGCAGTTGTGCAGCTTGGTCTTCAGTGGCGGGCCTTCTCTGACTCTGATCCCATTCCCCTAACTGGGTTGCTTTGTCTGGCCTCAGTAGGAGAGGATGTGCCTTAATGTGCCAGGGAAATTTGGCACCCGTGGGGAACCTCCCACTTCTCTGAGAAGGGCAGAGAAGTGGGGGTGGGGGGCTGTACAAGGAGGAGACAAAGAGATGAGGAGGTGAGCTACAATCAGGGGGATGAGACACACATGACCGCAGGCTCACCACTGCACAGCACACAGAGACTTTAGAGGAACAACGAAATGAAACCAACTTATGTCTTAGAGATGAGTTCTGATGCTTCTCCAAGGATACAGAAGGGCACCTCCTGGGTGAGGAAAGAAAACACTACTCCCACCTACAGAATAGTGAGGGTTTGGGGGTAGAGTTCACACTGGTCCCACCTTACGCTCCACCCAGCCTGGCCCTGAACTCCATACCAATCCACACCCACGCACTGCTCAGTGATTTTAGGATCAAGAGCTAGGGAGGGGACCAAACTCTTTTCAGTGCCATCAGAGAAGCAAAACTAAACCACAGGGTCATCCTTGCAAAAGGCCTATGGGCTCAGTGACAGGACAACTTGTAGTCAGCTTTTACTGCTTCCCTCCTCCTCTTCTTTGGAAGGGGGTCACAGCACCCATACTCTTCCAACTCCCAAGTCAGACTCAGCTAAGGCCTGTGACCACAGGGTTTCAAATTTTGAAAGAGACCTTTTGCAAAATATTTAGGTCCAAGCCCTAGTCTGATTGTCCAAATCCTGTCCAAACTTCATGGGGTGAGTGAGATTTCCTTAAGCTGGGAATAAAATCCATGCCAGGCAATTTCAAGGATTAGGGTTACATATCTTCTAAAGAGGCACAGGCAAAGGCTGAGAGTGGACCTGGAGGAGGACGGCAGGCTCCAGAGCGAATAGGGACTGCCTCTGTGTGGGGGACACAGGACCTGAGCCAGGCACACACTCTATAAACTTAAGAGTGTGGCACAACTGTGTATGTTTGCCCTCATTCGTCTTCACCTTTACCCAGCAATCTCCATGCTCAATTTCAGTACCAACTTCTGCTCTGGGCAACAGATGCTGGGGGCCATCAACCACAAGCACCTCAGCTAAGGGACGGCAGGATCTGCTTGGTGGACATGCGTGATCAAGGTGGTGCCTCTGCCTATGTGTCAAATTCAAGGGCAAGTAATAGCCAGAGCATGGGAGATGCTTCTCAGGGCAAAAGGAGGGGGAAGTCTTGCTGGCAGTGGCCATGTTAATGATGGTTGTTGTTAGTAGTGATGGCGTTCTTCTGTTGGTGGTGGTGGTAGTGATTATGGTAGCCACGATGATCAATGGTTACACTGGTGGTACCACTATTGTTACTATTGATAGCGGTGGTCACGGTGGTAGTGGTGGTTGGTTATATCAATGATGGTAGAGACAGTGCTAATGAAAGTAATGGCATTCACTGGTGGTAGAGGTGATGGGCATGGTCACGGTGGTGATATGCTGCTGTTGGTGATGATGATGATAGTGGTAATGATTTTGACAGTAGTGTTAGTGGTAACAGCCGTGCTATTGGCAGTGATTGTAGTGGTACTAGGTAGTGTCACTACCTAGTGACAGTTATGGTGATCGTGATGATGTTGATGATGATGATGTTGATGGTAGCAGTGATGATATGGTGGTGATGAGGGTGACAGTGGTAGTGATAATGATGTCAGTGATGATGATGGCCATGGTGGTGATAATGAGAGCGATGTAATGCCAAGTTGAGGCACACTATAAGATTAGTTTATTTAGCAGAAAGTTCTGCGCAGTGCAGGGGAACTCAACTCCTGTCTACTCTATGTATGTACCAACTTTAAGCAAAGCTTTAAGAGTTCAGTCAACAGTGCTCACTGTTTCCCAAGTCTCAACGTTCAGCGGTCACACACTGCCACAAACACAGTCTGAACTCTTTTCATGGAAGTCTAGAGCATGCTCAGATGGTCAACAATCAAATGAAAGTACTCAAAATTTGGGAGTCTGCTGTGAACAATTAGGAAGAGAGAGATTACCTGAGTTGTTCTTGGGTGAATGGTGGGGACTGAGGTCAAATCCAGAGGGGTGAACTATGTTCCACATCTTCACTCAGTCCAAAGGAAGGATGCAGAATCAGGAACGAGGCCTAGAGTCCATGCTCAGAGCCACCATGGCAAGAGAAGAACAGCCAGGGTCAGGAACATGGAGTTGCTAGACACATACTAGTTAAAAGAGAGGCAGAGGGAGGGAAGGGAGAGAGGAAGGAACCATGGATGGTGGACTTAGGCAAGTAGCCCATTTAGAAAAAAAGGTGCGGTGAACATACTTTTGAAATCTTCTGGTAGAAGGGCACATTGTACTTTAGTATTATTATTTTTTGTTCTGGACAGTCTAACCTCATGTGCTATTCTTCTTAGAACTTGGTTGACCTCTGCATTGTTCTAGGCATAACCAGAGCTTCAGACAAACACAACTGAAATAATCAAATAAACATAGTCACTTTGGTTGGGGAGGGGATTATCTCTTCTCTCTCAGGTATAATGCTACACACAGGAAAAGCATGAATGCCCTACGATAAGATCCTATGGAACACACAAATCCTCCAGGAAGGAATCCTTGTCATGTAGCTGAGGCTTGCTGGCTGTGGGACGATGTTTCTCCTCATTAAACCCAAAGTCCCATGATTAGAAGCAAGAGGGATTTGGTTTGCTTGAAAAGGCAAGGCAGGCGCCCACTCAGCAGAGGCATGAAAAGAAGCCTCAGTTATTTTTGATCTCCTGTTTTGGCAGAGGCAAAGGTAGCTTTCGGGAAGACCCAGGGCTTCCATTCCACCATGCCAAGCCAGAGTTACCCAAGGATGGGCCAGTGTCCCGGGCGGTAAGGACTGCCAGTATCCTGTCACATTATCTGGCACAGGAAGCCAGGCCCTGGCGAGAATCTGGTCTTGCAGGGAGGATGCCACAGACCATCTGACACATAACACACTCCTCCAGAGAGGAGCTACCAGGCCATACTGGTTCCACAAAAGCGCATGTATTTTTAGTCATTTGCTCATTCATTCAGTAGTAATTTGCTGGGCGCCTACCAGGCTCTAGGCTGGGCAGGGGCTAGGGATAGAGAGAAGAATTTGACCCAGTTCCTAGCCCTGAAGGCTCTTTAGTGCTGACATGTAAACAAACACCCATGATAGAGAAAGCAGAGAGCTCTGGCTCAACTATTTACAACTGGTGTGGAGCTGGGCGTGGCCACACTCCTTGGAACAGTTAGAGAAAGAGTAACTGTGAGTTCATTCATTGCCTCACACCCAGACAGCTGACTCATTCATGCATCAACTCATTCACCAGATCGTAACTTATTCTTCAGTTACACACTTGATGACTAATTTGGTCCCTAATCAGTCCATTTATTCATTAACTATGATATGTTCATTCATCCATCCATTGGCCCTTTCATTCATTTATTCATTTATCATTTCTTTCAGTTACATGTTTATTATGCAGTTGTTATCATGATTTTTTTTCCTTTCTTTGATCCACTCAACTACACATACTTGAGTAAATCATTCATTCATTCATTCATTCATTCATTCATTCATTCATTCATTCAGTTATAGAGTGACTCCTGTCATTAATGGACCCAAACACTGACTCGATACTCACTACTTCATTCATCCCTTCACTAGAAGCAAAGATCTACTCATCTATTCATTCATAAATCCATTCAAGAATTCATGGACTGATGGATTCACTCAAGACTGCACATTCACTTCTCCCAGGTTGACTCACTGATATGTTTGTCTTTCATTCACTCATTCGCAGGTGTTATCTTTCACCATTCACTCATTCCGTGCTGACCTGTCTATTTATGTATCCACTCAGACTCACCATTGGCTCATTTACTTCTTAAGGTAGTTATTAATTAGTGCATTGCTGATCTCCTCTTGGCACAATCCTCTTATGTTTTCATGACTTCATTCTTCATTTTTTTTTTCCTCAGGGGATCTTTAATTCCTCCCATTGTTTTATTCATTATTGCTTTTTGTCATCATTTATTCACCCACTTACTCAACAAACATCTCATGTGCACCTGGTAGTAAGTTGAAGTTGTGAACTGCCTCACAGCATAGTAATCCCACCTCTCATAAAACATCCAAAACTTAAAATTGAGCACAGGATCCTAACTCTGGACCACACACATATACTTGTCCTATTATATCGTTTGTGAGTTGGTACTATCTAATCCCATAGTTACTAGTTCTGGCTCCAGTGTGAACACCATGTTGACACAAGGTCTGATGAGGATGAAAGTCAATAGCTATTGGGCAGAAATTAATACTTTATATCAATTACGTCACCATTCTCAGATCCTAAGTATCAGAACATAAAAACCATGGAGTATTTGAGACTCTAAAGAAACCTGCAAACAAGTAAACCTGCTATAATTTGTGCCTGAGATAGGTAAAAATAACTCAGTTAAGTGCCAAGAACAAATATAAATACATCTTATTAGTACATGCAAAGTGGCCATGTATATCATGTTCTTTCTATTAAAACACAGATAGTAAGAGACTACATTTCTTCTGTAGATGTCAGTGGCTAAAAACTGTAATCATAATACTTATCTCAAAACATTTCAATTGCTGGCCTACTACTGGTCCACTTCCAATTGACTTTTAAAAAGATTGGTTTCCTCAATAACAGTAATGATAGACCCACAACTCATCAAAGCACAAAAAATATAAAATAAAAGAATCAGTATTTAACATGTTTTCTGGGGTTTCCTTATACACAGATTAATACAACAGATTAAGTCATTTTGGTTAAATGGGTTTGAGAGGAAAAAAAAAATAGAAAAAATGGAGTTGACCATAATTCTTATTTCATGGCCAATGTTCTCATGAGAATAATCTCCATCATTTATAATTTCTGGGTATGGATTTATCCTTAATAATTCAGTTATGCATTTTCAAAAATAAAATCAAGAGAAAGGACTCTACAGCCAAACAGAACAGGAGAAATAGATTTTCTACATTTTTCTATAGACTCCTCTGGTGAATGAGGCATACTACAGGCCCTTAGTTAGACAAATATTCCTGTTAGGATACAATCCCATGACTGGGGGCTGTGTGGACACTGTACTTGCTTCTACTTCCCTTTCTCAACAAGAACAGTCTTAGCCTGCATTCTTAGTCTGCACTAGAGTGCACCTGTGACCTCTGTTTCAGACTGCAGTCCAAATCTATTGTGTACAGATCTCATTTATGCAAGCAGGCTCTGTGTGGCTTCTCAAGACTACCTGGCCACGAGTATAGGAGTGGTCTTCTTTGATTATAGGACACAAATGTCAATTTCTAATAGACAGTGATCACTGTAACAAAAAGAACAAGGAAGTATAGAGACCTGGTATGTTACTCACCCAGATCCATATTTCGCCTGGCTAGAAAATCAAGGCTGGGACCTTCATCCTGAAGCGGTGGGGAAAGGAGCCCAGGCGCATCCATTCTACCCAGTACAAAGTAATTAAAGAAGCATGAGTTGGCCTAGGTCTCAATTTACATGTTGGACTTATTCATTAATTAACCTTCATCTATTTGCCTAACTGTTTCCCCATAATGAATTAAATAGCAAGGAACCCGTAGCCCTTTAAACCAAATGAATTCATATTTCTTCTGTTAAAATTGGTCCACATACTGAGTTCCTTTTCCTTCCTCATGAATATATTTTTTGATTGAGACATTTATTCAGTCTCTGTACAAAATCAATGTCCGAAAGCCCTCACAAACTCCAAGGGTAGATTCTTAAACCTCCCTGAAGTCATTCTCACCATGTACCCTCACTAATTCTTTCATGCGATGGACTTCAGTTGCTCAAAGTGATCACGGAGTCCTTCAGATTCATTCCACTCACATCATCAGCCCGTTCGCATGACGGCTCATGCCTTCCACATGAACAAGTGCACTGTATGACTGCACAGCTACAAGTCTAACTTCCGAAGAAGCAACCTCCACACGTCAGGAGGTGTTCAATTCAGCTTGTGAAAGTTAAGGTAAGAACTGTTTTGTTCTTGTACTTCATCTGTGCTAAACTGAGTTAGTTTGAGTTTGTCAAACATTGTCATCATCTGTCATCATCACAGACCATACATATGGTCTACTGTTTTCTGTAATGACACAGTAGAAACCATGAGCTAATGGCCCAAACAGAAAACTTTATCACTTACATTTCATGACAGTCTCTCTCTCCAGTGGACAAAGGAAGAGATCTTCATGACTAGGAACTGGGGTACGGCATCCTGTAGAAGAGAAAGATGACATTTGCAAACGGTAGTGCCTAGGTGCAGGGGTGGGGGAGGGAACTGAGGTAAATACATGTATGAAAATAAAAAAATAAAGGACATTAAATTTTCAGAGAATTAATAAAATATTGAAAAAATTTAAACCAAAAGAGAAAAAAAAGGATAAATCGTAAATATTATTTCTAGAAATGCCATTACTCCCCCATGTTTCTTTTTTCATTTTAGCATATTGATTTTTATCCTTCTCATTTATGCTTTAAGACAATAAACTTACTACCTTTTTACACACTTAAGACACTGGCTTAGATAACGTAGCCACGGGCACCTTGCTCATTGCCAAGGTGACAGAGACTCTTGTAATTTTGTGATGCCATTTAGTGAATACTTAGTGGTCACTCAGGGTAATGGTGGGACATTTGTCCTATGATAAAGAGAGTTCTGAACTTATGATGAACCCAGAGTAATATTCTCACAAGGACATCAGTAGCTATTGGCTCTTGGAAACAGAGCAGAGCCCACTGGTCCATTTTTCATCCCTTCCATATTCTATCAGTGTTCTTCCTTTGACATATAAGCTAGGAGGTGGAGTGTAGCTTCCTCTGTCATATTTAGTCATTTTCATTCTATTCATTGATTCTCATGGACTCATTTTTACTCAATCCAAACGTGAGATCCACAACTAGATCCTAAAGTCTTTCTACAGATCCCCTCTAACAGAGCAACTAGATTCCTACGGTGTGAGAAGGGCATGTTCCAGATGCTCTCACAGTCTGCAACTCCTACATGGCCAGCATTTTTAGGCTTTTTTTTTTTTTTTTTTTTTTTTTAGCATTTTTAACAGTTTAGGCTGCTCCTTGTATTCTTCATTCATGTCTTAATGATTTTATTGACCATGTAGCTGTATTGATCAGCTCCCTACAAATAATCACATAAGAATCACAAAAACCTGTGATCCTTAGGTAGCTCCAAAACCCTTCTGCATAAATACTACCCAGAACAATACCTCCACCAAAAATTAACTCCAGGGCTTTATATGTGCACATATCAGTGTAATAATGGTACATATTAAGCCCATTTTTACAATTAGGTCAAAGTTTCTTTTAAATGATTCTAATTCACAGTTTAAAAAATAATTTTGGGGGCTGGAGAGATGGCTAAGAGGTTAAGAGCACTTGCTGTTCTTCCAAAGGCCCTGAGTTCAATTCCCAGCAACCACAAGGTGGCTTATAACCATCTAAAAATAAAATCTGGTACCTCTGGCCTCCAGGCATATTTTCAAGCAGAATACTATATAAATAATAAAATAAGTAAATCGTAAAAAAATTTTGTGTGAATGGCATTTTAAAAAAAAAATGAGAAAATTTTAACTGTCACTATTCACAGGCTCTGTCACAGCACGTAGACACACTCATAGACCAAAGAGGAATGAGCCAACACAACTCTGTACTTGCAGGAATGCAGAGCAAAGAAGATCATTAGTAAGAGTGAGACCTCATCTGCCTTGGTCTTTGATTTCGATCTTTCACTTGTCCGTCATTAAGGCAACCTGGGATGCCCTTCATTTGATTTCTCCCATATAAACAAACAGTCATGCCACAGACACGCTCTGTGGTTGGTCTTCTACCCGCTGCATAGCAGTGCTTTCAGTGCCTAGAAATGTTTTCTTGCCTCGCCAAATATTCTTATCGTTGAATGAAGTTTATTTATATTCATTAGTAGCTACTTGGTTAGTGGCTTTTTCCTTGAACTGATTGTACTATTATCTTCAAAATGCATTTTAAGAGAAGCAAATCGAAACCCTGACTACAATGTTATTTACAAGGGGGAAGGATCTGTCTTTCTTCTGTGGTGGACCACAGCTCCAGGTACACGCCCATTCATTGTTCAGATGACAAAGAAACTTCTGATGAAGCTAACATGAACACTGGTCTCTTTTCATTGCCACACTGTTTAGTTATGAACTCATTAATTCACCACTGGCAACTTCTAAGTAGTATGGCTAACAGAAACCCAAGAGGATTTGGGTCTGTAATTAGATAATTACCCTTGCTGTTGTTATAATCAGTTATTGATCCAATTTCAAATTCTGCCTTATCATCACAGTGTTGAACTTTTCATATATGTGCCTATAAGTGGAATGTTTCATGTCCACCAGACATTAGAAACAGGCCTGCCATTAAATAATGACATACAATAGTATCATATTATAAATATCATATTTGAATATGGCTTTAAAAAGACTACACAAATAAAGAGAAGAATTTTATCTAACACTTGCCTTGGCTTTGTCAAAGAAGCTATGACGAAGAAAATGCCTTTTCCCCACTGCACTGAATGTTGTTTTCTATCTTTTATTAACAGTCATTAATTCAGAGTCTACTTATTTCACTTTTTATTAAAAGTGAAAATGAAGAACTTTGAACTCCCCCTTCACCCAGAAGTAGAAAACTTCTATAATTTCTACTGTTGGTGTGATCAGAGCCAAAAATGTGGTGTGTATGTAACACAAACTGATTTCCAAATCCACTGATGGCACTCTTGTTTCATCATATATTTTAATTTTTGACCTTGCCTAATTTATGTTTTTATTTGTTTACTACTCACATTGGCCAAATAATAAAGTATAATAAAATGCATAAATATAAACTCTAAAATGTAATGTACTCCAATTGCTGACACTTTTCAAGAGGATCATATGAAACAAAGAATGCAAAGGTCTTTGGGGATGGCCACGAGAATTCCGTATATTCATGACTCCCATGCTAACAAGGTCCACTAGTTTTATTTCTCTGTTCATCTGTCCATTGGGCAAGTCATCATCTCACTTCCAATGTGAGCTCTATGAATTTCACAAGATAAAGAAGAACCCTTCTATTCTTAATTTGCATACAGAGCTTCTGCAACATTGGTGTAACTATTTTATCAATTATTTATCTTCCATTTTTCATGTATGCCTTATCAATAGACAACCTTGTATTAACCCCTTATCAGCCACTGGCATAACACTGGTTACTGTTACGCCTATTACACGCTTTGTAATAATGCAGGGATTATCTTAAGCAAACCACACAAACCAAGACAAGAATTGTTGGCTTCAAGTGACATCCAAGATGCGCACCGTCCTTTACCATGGCAGAACCTGAGTCACGTAGTTCCGGAACTCTGAGACATACCTCACAAAGAATAGGACAAAATGAAGACATCTTTACTTTTCATCCTTGCTGTGCAGATTTTTGACTTTGGGAATAAACTTGGAGTCTTTTAATTTATAAGGAAAGAAATAATATCAAACTAGCTACCATAACAATTTGAATACCCTCTTAATTATACTTTTTGTAGGTCAATAGCCACAAGGTCAGGAGTGACTTTCTCTTTGGCTTTTCCTACTTTTACTGTATATTAGTAATTCTCCAACCTCATCATACATTTTTTTATAATGGGACAATGCCGAACCACATTCATTGTTTTTGTTTACATGTTTATTCCCCCATTGACTAGTCAGGAAATTATATAAATACAAACATCAAAAAGAGCTACAATTTATATCCCTGACATCTAGGTGGATGACCATTTCAAATATGGACTATGCGCTATACAACCTTTGTAATGGATCTCATATTCTACCAGCAGTCAGCACTGATCCAAGGTTGACAATTTATTTCACTGATTTATACCTGATTTATATTTCACTATTATACTGATTTATATCATTGATATAAATTGATATATCATTTATATCATTGATCCACTGATATGTTAGAAATAAGTGTTAAGTCCTATAAGACATAAAGTGCCAAGAACACAATTGACATTGTTAATCTCTATTGAGAATATTCTTATATTGAAAGCAAGTCATTCAGGTTTTCATAACTGTATTATCAATAGAAGACTTGATATCTATCATTGATCGATCAATGGAATACAGTTGTTCATCTCTAATCATGTACTTTTAAATAATGCATTGAATATTTTGTTTGGTTTTTTTTGTTTGTTTGTTTTGTAATTTGCTTTGTAGAAGAGGCTAACCTTGAACTCAGAGATCTGCCTGCCTCTGCCTCTAGAGGGCTGGGTTTAAAGGCATGTGCGGCCATACCCGTCAACATAAGGCATTGGATATTCTTAAGCAAATCATTCAAAATGAGATTTTGAATCTTTTTTTTTTTTTCTTAATCTTCATCAATACAATTCAAAACTGATTCAAAATCAGGGAACAGAGATGCTGATCATGAAGAATGCCCAGTCACAAAGTCCCCACTCTGGGGATTACTAAGGAGAGAAGGCAACAATTTAGAGACTTTCTCAGTAATGACCTTCACTTTTCACCTACCATGAACCATTAGGGCAGCCGTTTTTGGAACATATCTAATCTTATCACTTAAGAAGAGGAAAAAATTTAAACTTGCTCAGAATGTAGACATTGTCTGTAATTTACATTGTTAATGTCATCATTAGCAAAAATGCTTTTGGAAAGATGGCATAATGTAGTTCATAAATACTAATGTATTTCTTGGCTTTCTTCGTATTTTGAGAATTAGACAATGCTTTTCCCATTTTTTTTTTTTTTTTTTACTTATTGGTAAGACCGATTGCTTGATTTTCACATTGATATAATTATAGAAATAGCTGAGAAAAATAAATATATTATATAGCCCTGTAATTTCTCTACAGGAACACTATAGATGAAAGAATGGGTTATATTACTTCTTTAGTTTAATAATCGATAATAATAATTTTAGTATATATTATTCAAACAACCTTACAAAGTATTTCTTATTTCTGGCCTGTAGGGAATTGTTCTAACCTTAATTAACTATCCTCAGTGTTTCATAAATTGACAACTTCCATTACTTCTGTAGCTTTCACTGGTAGGAAGCTGCCATCTCTGATCCATGGTATGCTTTTCAGTCACACATTGAGTTCTGCTAAGCAAACCCCCCGAATTTGAAGAAAAAGTCCAAGCAATTACTTACAGTGGTCTGCCCAGAGCCAGCCATGATGTCAGCAGAGCTCTTGGTCTTGAAGACATCCTCAAGACAGAAAAGGCCCCAGGAATGCAAAGCAGAAGAGATAAAGGCAAAATTAAGATATTGCTCTAGACCTCGATCATGACCTTCACTTACTCAGCCATAGATAATCATTTATAAGAGGAGGATATCTATTTAATTAGCTCTTACATAAATAACGGTACAAGCTTAGCAATGATTCAGATATTCACATAGCTATGCTTTATACTGTAACTTTAATCATTTGCTAAAGAGCAGATATGTATAATCCCTATTTGACCTAAAAAGCATGTCCTGTTCATCTGTTCTTTTATAATTGGGCCACAGTTAATCTTATTTATCTTTATTTGTAGATGTATTGATTCTTGTACTTACCCAATTACAAGAACAGCAGGAAATGCAAACACATGAGGACCAAAGTCAACTCCACCTCTGTTGGTAACAACTGGATTTTATCAAGGACCTCAGAGTCACTCTTTGTAACTCATATGCCACAGGTGGTCATCATCAATCCAAAATTGGCCTTATATTTTCCATTTATTTCTACATTGTGAATATGTGTGTCCTTCAACAACCACCCTCCTTTTTATATATAAAAATAATCTAATATACTAATTCCATGCATGTTCAATGTTACAGTTGACCTAGCGCGAATACATTTTACACTTAGTAACACAGAGACTAACCTTCCACAAACTATCAGAACCATGACACAAACTCTGAGCAGATCCCACATTGTCTGAGGCAATTGATGGGCTCGAAGCCACTGAAGATGAATAGATCCCCTTAGGAGAGTTTATTTAAGGAACACAGAGAAAAGCAGAGGGCAAAACAATGACACCACTGCTTTCAACCTTAATGTCATTTTTCTTCTTCGTTGACTATTGGTGTTTCAGACACACAGTCATGTATGAATTAAATGCCACTGGTGGGCATCATCAAGCCAATATTTGGTCTCCTTTTCTCTAATTATTTCTACTTTGCCTATTAACTATTTAATTATAAACTGTAGGCTAGTAAAATCCGCCCCTGCAAAAACATTAAATCTAGCAGTCTAATTATGCCTAATCTACACATGGACTCTCTCTAATGTGTCCAGCACAGTAATAATACACACTAGTTAGCATACTTGCCTTACAAATGGACATGTTCATGTGGTCCCCTATCAAACATTGGTGTTCAGACGGTCATCACTAACTGTACTACACATTGTTTAAGTACTAAAACCAAGACAAGGAGATTCCTGTAACTCACCCTGGTCTTGCTTTGTTCTTCAGCAGGGTGCAAATGAAGCTCGTGACTCTTGGAAAATCCTCTAATTATATGGTCTGTCCTGAGTACAGAGAAGAGAAGTGGGGGAGGAGTAACATAGGGGAAAGGAGAGGAGAGGAGAGAGGGGGAGAGGGAAGGGGAGGGGAGGAGAAGAGTGGAGAAGAAGAAAAATGGAGGAGAGGAGAGGGGAGAAGAGGTGAGGGAAGGAGAGGAGAGGGTAAGAGAGATGAAGAAGAGGGGATGGGATGGGACAGGAGAAGAGAAAAAGGGGGAAAGGGAGGGGAGGAGAGGAGAGGAAGAGGGGAGGGGAAGATTGAGGTAGACAGGAAGAGGGGAGAGGAGGAAAGAACGGGAGAGGGAAGAAAAGGAGAGAGAAGGAGAGGAGGGGGAGGGGAGAAGAGAAGAGGAGATGGAAGGGGAGGGAAAAGAGGGAAAGGGAGAGGACGGGGGAGGGGAAGGGAGGGGAGAAAAAGGAAAGAGGAGGAGAGGGAAGGAGAGGGGAAGACAGGTGAGGAAGAGGGAGCAGGAGGAGAGGAAAAGGGGAGGAAAAAGGGAGGGGAGGAGAAGATAGGGGAGGGGAGGAGAGGGAAGGGGAAGAAAGAGGAGAAAAAGAGGGAAGGGGAAGAAGAGGGGAGGGAGGAGAGGGGAAGAGGGGAGGGAAGGAGAGGGAAGGGCAGGAAGAGAGGAAGGGTGGAGGGAAGGGGAGGGGAGGAAGAGGGGAGGGGAGGGGAGGAGGAAGCAGCATAGGGGAGCACACTGGAACTGCCCTCTGTCCCAGGCCCTATAAAGAGAAGCAAGCCAGTGCTGCTGGCATTGGACAAACATGTCGGTATATTTGAGAGCATCTGCTCTGAAGAGAGTGCACAAAGAAAATTTTGTTTAAAAAAAACCCCACATTTCTTGCTATATCTTCCATGATTATCTGTCATCTGAGCCATTCATGCAAACCATCACAATTTAAAAATATTTATACTAATGTCTTGTAAAATGAGTATCTTCAAACTTGCAGCTAACCAAGAAAATAGACATTATCTGGTATTGACACTATTTCCTCCACACACAAAAAACAGTTATATGCTACTTGATTTTCTTTTCATTCCACACTTTCAATGTACTATGGGGATTTTTTTTTTTTTTTTGCTTTGACTCATGTTTCTATCTGAATAATGTTTCAACTACTTGTCTTCATTGTTTTCTGTATTTATTGGGCATTCAAGAAATTAAAATAGCATTTAAGTAGATGAACACAGAAAGCAGATCTGCCGCAGAGTGGACCTGAGAGACAGGCACGTGTACATTACTCGGGATGCATACTACATGGGTCATCATCGCTCCAGCCTGGCTCAAATCACTTCCGTTACTTCCATGCTTGCTTTTATTGAATCATTAATAATGCATAAAAATGGAAACGCTACCATTTCCCCTAAACACTGAAACAGTCTAGAAGTCACTCCTTTATTAATAAGCAGTTCACCTCAACCTGTCTCCTTCGGTGAGAAGCCTAGGATTCTCAAATATGCCAACTCAATGTCTTATCTTATGTTAAGTCTGCATGTGGCCATTGATTAGGCTTGGCGTAATGCAACCATAGTGAAGACTTGTTCTGACGGAATATATTCATTTGTGTTTATGAACATGCATGCCAAGGACATGTGTATGAAGGGAAGAGCTTGAAATTTAGGAATTTGTTCTCTCTCTCAACCATGGGAGTACTGGGGAAGAGCAGTGGGTCAAAAGAGGTGGCAGCAAGTGCCTTCAAGCACCGGGACATCTCACTATCCCCATGTTAGATACTTTAAAATAATGAAGTAACTACCCTTCCACAGACCCCAGAAAAACAGGGACACTAACTGGTATTCACCTTCGGCCAAGCTCCATGCAGAAAGACAAATGTGCCGCTGGGGAGCAGGAAAAGACGTGGAAATCGCCTCGGGAGCATGCATTCTGTAGAGTACAGAGCAGAGCACAAGATAGAAATATGGCATGATCCCCCATGGACCTTTTCTTACTGTGTGTTGGACCTCAGAGTTCCAAACAGACATGGTCATCATCTCTTTCATACCTTGGAAACTCTCATCATTGGCTCAAGAAAGGCTTAGTCTCCCCTCCTTTTCATCAACACTGTTTACCACCTATGGCAGTAATTTTACCAGCAATGCATGGAAAATACAAACATTCAACAGGAGCACAGCTCTCTGATGCATTCACACGGGTGATCAGAGCAACATGTACACACGGGCTATTAACCATCCTCAGGCATCAGATATGCTCAGGACAGAAGCCCATTTCCTTTCCACCGACAATCTGACAGGAGACCTGTAGGGTCTGTTTCATGCTTAGTAACAATACAGCGCTGTTGACTAAAACATGACAAAGACACGTGGCTGTTACCCACACTCACCTTGATTCAGCCATGAAGTAAGGAGAATCCAGAAAGCAGCCCACAGAGGTCCACTGGGGAAAGCAACAGGACAAAACAGTTGGTAAAAGATTTTTGAAACCAGGTAAGAATTCTGGTTTCCAACTTTGATTTAGAGAGGAATCTAATCTTAACTAAATGAGGGCATATGTCCACAGACCCAGAACTTAAACCTTGGCTGTGAAGTGTACTGCTTGTATTGTCATAAATAGAAAAGGTAAAAGGAAGGAACTGCTCCATAAAACTGCTCTCAGGTACTCTCACCATGCATAGACACAGCTTAGAAATAATAATGAAGATATGCAAGTGTCCCTTGGACATAAATGTTTTTTTTTTTTTTGTAACTTGAACCAGGACCAGATGTGTTGGTTCATAAGAACTTTCGATTTTAATTTTTGAGGACTACTAACAGTTTGCCAAACGTGTGTTGTAAAATGATCCTGAGCTTAGGTTGACCTTTGACAACATTGTCATAGACATTCTAAGTAGGGGAAGGTAAGATGTGACTGTGACTTGAAATTCAGAAGAACCAAATGATAAATAATATTAATTAGAATATTAATGAAAAATGTAATACAGTTATAGACAATAAATTTGGTGTTTAGGATATTTGAATGTCTTCTTTTGAGAAATGTTGACATAGCAATATTGTCTATTTTATGTAAATGACCACTTTTTACACTACCGTTATTTTGTGATTTTTTATAGGTTCTGGGTGTAAACACTATGCCAGATATTATTTATCCAGAAAGAGGGCTAGTGGTATAGGATTATTTTCAATAGCAACCACAGCTATACCTTTCTTTGGGTTTAAGAAGTTAAATAAATGAGAGAGAGAAAAATGAGTACAGTACTACCCCATAATGAGTGAATGTATGAAAAAACTGTTATATTGAAAACTGAAAGAGGGAAGATGCGGACCAGAGTTTGGCAATTTCTAAGGAAGGTTGAATAAGAACATTTGATGAGGCTTTGTAAACCTTCAATGAGGAAGGCAGGAAAAAAAACTGGTGTTGTGCTAAAACTGGCGTGAATATGGTTTTAAAAGTAATAGGAATTATAAAACAAAATAAATGAAAAAATATAGGAATTAAGAAAGCATAAAGATATGTTCAACATGATTTTAACTAGGGAAAAAGTAATGTAAAATGGACATGATGAGCTTAAGATGATATACAAAAGCAAATGACACTATGTAAAAGTTGGATTCCATCTGTGGTTTTCAGTCTGAAGTTGAAACTACGACTATACTGTTAGTAATACACATGCGAATTATGAAGAAATATTACTCTGAGTTTCCCCCCCTGCCTTTCTATGTGTGAGAATAAAAGTATTAATTGCAATGGACTCTGGGTGTAAAATTGAATTAGAAAAAAAAAAATCTCCTTAAGAGGAAACTTTTGCAATGACATCAAAAGGTCAGACAATATGGAAAATACACAGCACAAAAAGAAAAAAAAAATAGAAAAAGATTGTGCTACTAGGCCCAATTTTCTAGGATTCATAAAAGAGGCCAGCAAATACCCATTCTATATGACTAGGTGTTCTGGGACCTTATGGTGAAGTAGGTGTAAAGTAGGTGCAGCAGAGCAAGGAAATTTACTATGCTGAAATACCACGTGTGGATTGAAGGCAAAATTCAATTTAAAAATTAATGCCAAATACCTGTCAGCAGCTAAAACTGTAGGATGACAAAAGACAGGAATACGATTTAAGGACATCCACGTGGTGTGTTGTCAATCCTAAAACATTGGCATCATCAGACAGGATGGCCTTCCTGAAGAGGACAAAGCAGAGAAGGGAAAAAGTCATGATGAGACTGTAGGAAAACAATCTATGCCTTCAAAACATTGAGAGCCTAGGCTCATAGGCTTCACCTAGGCACCACCTATTTCTTCCTTCTCCTCCCAGGCCAGACAGATTTCTTGCCATTTGCCAGGAAAAATGGCTAGCCCTCTGTTACTAAATGGTGTCCCTCACGGGGTCAGTATCTCAACTCCCCCATCTCTCAGCACAGCCGATGGCATATCCCAAGGTGGTGTCACCCACACAAGTACAGCTGATGGTCTGACCTATTTCAACCCAACTCTGCCTATCTGCCAGCCATGTTTCCTCAGCTACTGGAAATGGGTCGGGGTCAGCAAGAAACAAAGGTCACAGAGTGACCCTCCTGGTGCTGTGCCTGACCTCAGATTTCTGTTGACATGGCTGTCATCGAGAAACACTCAGACGCCACCAGATCTCATCATCGGTCCCGGGATGGGCACCTCTCTCTGGAGCCATCGGGATTGGCTTACTCAGTGGCCAGCGTGAGGTACTCCGGAGACCACACAGAAGGAGCCTGCTGCCCTGTGCTGGGGCCTGGCTGCCTGCTCTACCACTATCACTCGGCTAATTCTCTTCTGGAGTCTGCTGAAGCCCCAGCGTTTTGGAGGAGATGCTCCATACCTATCGGCAGGTGCCTGCAGAAGCAGTGAGCTGTACCAATCTGACCACCATGGGTTCCACTTGTGGCCATGGCACCCCAGGAGATTTCCATCACAGCAAAACTTGGCCATCACTTGGATCACTTCCCTAGAGGGGAGAAGGCACAGAAAGAAATAGAAATATTGAGACTGGCTGGCAGGGTTGACCACGGTTCCCAATTTTTAGGAGTGGCTCTTTTCAGGTGCTGCATATGGGCTTTCTCTCTCAGGGAGTGGGCATGGTAGAGTTTTTTCAGCCAAGGCTGACTCAAATTCCCAGGCAGACCACCAGAAGTGCTGCCCTCGGTTCTCGGTCACGTGACCAAAGAGGCCTCAACACCTTGCCTCGCACCCCAGGTCCACAAGGGACAGGCACATGCTACGGGCCTCCATCCACAGCTGAGCTGGTCAGGCTGTGCACATCGGGAATGACCTCAGATTTCTGGATACCTGGCGTTCATGGAGTATCACTCAAACGCCACCAGATCTCATCATTGGTCGTGGACGGTGGCCCCCTGTCTCCCTGGCCAGCTGCTCTGCCTCAGTTATTGTGGGGTGCTGAGGGGAGGGCTCTGATTCTGGAAAGTTAGACTGTTCTATGTTATGACCCCTAAGGGCCTCCCATTAGCACAGGCCATAAATAATCACTAACTATCGCTCTAACATGTACTAGCGTGTACACATGTTGGGGGCAGTGCACATACCTTTCTTCCGGCTCCATGGCGGATCCAGATGTGACCTCTCAGCCAGCAGGGATCGGGGCTGTCTCGGGGAAGGGAGGACACGGGAATCTCCAGCTGGAACACAGGCACCATCAGCTGGAAGGCGATGCTGAAGGTACAGAGCAGAGAGGGGAGAGCAGATGTTCAGGAATTTAGGCCAACAATCGGTGCCCTTTGCCTATAGGGAGCCTAGGCTAGTATGCTTCACCTAGGCCATGCCTGTTCCTTCCTTCTCCCAGGACTAACTGATTTCTGGCCATTGGCCGGGAAAGAAGGCTGGACACCGCCTACACTATGGCGTCCCACACCAGGTCAGGAACTCATCTCTCCCATCTCTCATCATAGCCCTTGGCGTATTACACTGTGCTGTTGCCCACACAGGCACAGCTGATTGCCCCACAACTTGAGCCTCACTCTGCCCATATGCCAGCCATGTTTCCTCGGCTAATGGAGATTGATTTGGGTAAGTCAGGAGTAAAGGTCACAAAATGACCCTGCTCAGCTGGGAGCCCGTTTCCATAGGCTTTCAGCTAAGAATGGGCCAACTGAGTTGGTTCTGTGCCTGACCTCAGATTTCTGTTGACATGGCTGTCATCGAGAAACACTCAGACGCCACCAGATCTCATCATCGGTCCCGGGATGGGCACCTCTCTCTGGAGCCATCGGGATTGGCTCACTCAGTGGCCAGTGTGAGGTACTCGGGAGACCACACAGTAGGAGCCTGCTGCCCTGTGCTGGGGCCTGGCCTCCTGCTCTACCGCTATCACTCGGCTAATTCTCTTCTAGAGTCTGTATAAGCCCCAGCGTTTTTGAGGAGACTCTCCATACCTATAGGCAGGTGCCCGCAGGAGCAGCGACGCAGTAGCCCTCTGGCCCCCATGGGTTCCATTTGTGGCCATGGCATCCCAGGAGATTTCCATCACAGCAAAACTTGGCCATCACTTGGATCACTTCCCTAGAGGGGAGAAGGCACAGAAAGGAATAGAAATATTGAGACTGGCTGCCAACGTTTGACCACGGTTCCTGCTTTTTAGGAGTGGCTCTTTTCAGGTGCTGCTTATGGGCTTTCTCTCTCAGGGAGTGGGCATGGTAGAGTTTTTTCAGCCAAGGCTGACTCAAATTCCCAGGAAGACCACCAGAAGTGCTGCCCTCGGTTCTCGGTCACGTGACCAAAGAGGCCTCAACACCTTGCCTCGCACCCCGTGTCCACAAGGGACAGGCACATGATATGGGCCTCCATCCACAGCTGAGCTGGTCAGGCTGTGCAATCGGGAATGACCTCAGATTTCTGGATACCTGGCGTTCATGGAGTATCACTCAAACGCCACCAGATCTCATCATCGGTCGTGGACGGTGGCCCCCTGTCTCCCTGGCCAGCTGCTCTGCCTCAGTTATTGTGGGGTGCTGAGGGGAGGGCTCTGATTCTGGAAAGTTAGACTGTTCTATGTTATGACCCCTAAGGCCTCCCATTAGCACAGGCCATAAATAATCACTAACCATCGCTCTAACATGTACTAGCGTGTACACGTGTTGGGGGCAGTGCACATACCTTTCTTCCGGCTCCATGGCGGATCCAGATGTGACCTGTCAGTCAGCAGGGATCGGGGCTGTCTCGGGGAAGGGAGGACACGGGAATCTCCAGCTGGAACACAGGCACCATCAGCTGGAAGGCGATGCTGAAGGTACAGAGCAGAGAGGGGAGAGCAGATGTTCAGGAATTTAGGCCAACAATCGGTGCCCTTTGCCTATAGGGAGCCTAGGCTAGTATGCTTCACCTAGGCCATGCCTGTTCCTTCCTTCTCCCAGGACTAACTGATTTCTTGCCACTTGCAAGAAGGCACAGAAGGGAATAGAAATATTGAGATTGGCTGGCAAGGTTTGACCACGGTTCCCAATTTTTAGGAGTGGCTCTTTTCAGGTGCTGCTTATGGGCTTTCTCTCTCAGGGAGTGGGCATGGTAGAGTTTTTTCAGCCAAGGCTGATCAAATTCCTAGGCAGACCACCGGAAGTGCTGTCCTCCTTTCTCGGTCACATGACCAAAGAGCCCTCAAGGCCTCGCCTTGCACCCCGTGTCCACAAGGGACAGGCACATGCTATGGGCCTCCATCCACAGCTGAGCTGGTCAGGCTGTGCAATCGGGAATGACCTCAGATTTCTGGATACCTGGCGTTCATGGAGTATCACTCAAACACCACCAGATCTCATCATCGGTCGTGGACGGTGGCCCCCTGTCTCCCTGGCCAGCTGCTCTGCCTCAGTTATTATTGGGGTGCTGATTGGAGGACTCTGATCCTAGATTATGAGACTGTTCTGTGCAGTGAGAAATATGGGGCTGCAATTAGAATGAGCCATAAATAGTGACTAACTATCACATTAATGTTCTCAAAGCCTAATGCGAAAACATATCAGGGACAATGCGTTAACATATACACACACTCGTGTCCTTCACATACCTATATTCTGGTTCCCAAGGAAGATCCAGATATGGACTCTCAGCCAGTGGGGCTCTTGTTGGTCACAGCGACAGAAATATAGGGTGACTTTTGAGCCGGGCACAAGTGCAACATTAATCAGCTTGGCCTTCCTGCAGGGTACAGAGTAGAGCCGGGATAGAAAATGTTGAGATTCTGTAGTCCAGTAACCTGTGCCCTCTGCATACAGGCTCATAGGTGTCACCTTGGCTGCAACTGTTACTTCCTTCCCCTCCCAGGTTAGTGATTTCTTGTCATTTGCCAGAAAATGTGGCCGGCCCTTGCCTACTCTACAGTGTCCTGCATGGGTTCAACATGTCATCTTCCCCCGCCCTCAACAGGCCACTTGGTTTGTCTCTGATATGTCCTATTCTGTAAAAATAACTAAAAAAGGACTTAAATGGAAGCAATAGGATTCTTTTTATCAGAGACAAGTCAAGCTGTAATCTTTAGGAACTGCCTGGAAGTAGAGAAGGGAGATTGGAAAATTTGTGGCATCTAAGCTGTAATGATGAAGGTTAGATATATGACAGATAAGCCGGCACATGGTGAGGAGGGAGGCTTTGAAAGAGGAAGCTCAGAATGCAGGTGCAAAGCCCAAAGCGTTAAGGAAAAGTATAGTATTATGCCTCAATAAATAATAAACTCTCTGTCTCTTTAGGAACACCTTTCAAGATGTAGTCTTGTATGCAATGGGGTTAAAACAGTCCAACTGTAATCTTAGGATCCCACCAGGACAATGATTCTTTAACTATTGTCCAGTAGTTTTTGATATCTGCTCTTACAGAAAGTTGTAGAACCTTTAGTAGGTGGAGAAGCCTTTTGAAGAAAGGCGTAACTCACGACAGCCCAGTTCCTGATGCAGTGTCTGCTTCCTGACTGGAGTCGGCATGTGGCTAGGTGCCCCATTTACTGTGCCCTAATACCCTCTTGGATATGAGGTAAAATAAGCCCCATTTTTGGTTAAATCATTTATATTACGCATTTTGTCACAACACCAAAAAATAAATTAATTAATACACTCTCTGATACAAATTCTGTCATAGCTGTTCGAAGGTGAGAGTGTGGCCTTCAGTGTGCTCATAATCTACAACAGTTAAGTTTCAAAGCATTCAGTCATGCAAAGAACAACCTTCAAGGCCATCAGAACCATGAAAAATTCAGGCACTGTTTATGCTTATTCAAAGATCAAGAGCTACAAAAGCCAGAGATAGGTCTGATGAACTGGTTGGTAGCTGTGGAATATGCAGAAAGCCTGCCCCCACCCCCCACACCCAGAGTGGCAATTCTGGGATACAGAGAAGACAGAAAGGCATAGAAAATGACTGCTCTGTCCACAGGTTCTTGATTATGAATTTACCTTTTGTTTTGGACCCCAGAGTCTCAGCCACGTCATTCATTATCTGAGACTCACACACCGGCAGTTATGATCACTGATCCAGGGAGTCCAGTCTCTCTTCATTTTTATCTACAATGTTTGGTTACTAATCCATTAATCCAGTAGTGATGCCTCTTGAAGCCAATGACATGTATAAACACAGCAAGAATTTGCTGTTTGGGATACAATACCCACAGCTTTTCATTAACTGAGCTTAGCTTTCCACTCTATCAGTTGGTTAAAATATTCCTCCTAGACCTGAGATGAGTACACTAGGCCTTCTATCAGTGCATTATTTTTTAAAACAGAGACTAAATGGTCCAAGAAAACAAAAGTAAGATCCTTTCCTATTACTCACACTGAATTTCAGTTTCTAGTGAGTGATGCACCACTGAACACCAACTTTGGAGAATTCTAGCCCAGGCTCCCATGAGACCATTGGGAAGAGTACAGAACAGAGTAGATAAACATAGAAAAGAAAAAAGAAAATAAAAGCTGGGACATTCTTGCCACAGACCTTTGGTTTTTAGCTTTGCTTTCTGGATTAACTTATTCACTCTCTAATTTAACAGTGCCTGTTTTTACCGAAACAAAAGATATGGAAACAATTTAAACTAGAAATCAATTTGAAAGAGCCCCATAGCCAAATGATAAATAAGGCTCCAACATCTGCTCTATAATAGCTAAGGATGACAGTGTGGGAGTTACAGCCATCACCCAGTGTGCATACTGTAGCAAAGTACCCCTGATGTGCTCCTCAAGGCCTGCATCTGTTTGTATTTGATTAATACTTCAGTTATTAGATGAATTATAGTTCCCTGCTTAATTCTAATGACAGAATCAACATATATCAACAAAGTTGTCAGTCTCCAGTCTCTGCATATTCCTAAATATGTCAACAGCAGTGGTTCTCAACTTCCCGAACTCTGTGACACTTTAATAGAGTTCCTCGTATTGTGGTGATCCCTAAACATAAAAGTATTTTTGTTGCAACTTCATAACTATAATTTTCCACTGCCATGAGTCAGAATATAAACATATGACATTTAGGACAGACGATATGTGATCACTCTGAAAAGGGTTCATGACCCACAGGCTGAAAACTACAGGTCGAGAGGACATCTTATACCAGAAAATGAACTATCCTACATTTTGTTGGTTATTAAGAGTTCAGATATGTTTCATGAAGTGTTTGGTGCTCATTCTCAACTCCTGCTATCATCATTGGTTCACATTATAACCGCTTATTTTTTTTTTATTTAAACTTACTTCATTCTATGTTACTAATTAATATAAGTCAATAACATGGCCCAACACAAATATTTTACAACATGATGGTTGACAGGTTAACGTCTGTCTGTAGAATCCTATTCCACTTGAGACTTTATCTTCTGTTAATTGGCCTCAGTGTGTCAGCAATCAATCAGGAAATACAACAACTGACATTAATCTCTCATTAGAATATAGTTATCTTTTATTGGGGTGAGCAGTGTACCATGGACATTTCCTTACCCATCCATCAGCTGAAAGCTACTTAGGTCTGTGCCAGCACTCATACACAGCGCTGCAATGAACATGGGAATGCATACATCTCTTTGACACCAACGCCTCATTTTTTTTTTTTTTTTGAATGCAGACCCACTAGAAGGGTGGCTGGTTTATCAGAAAAATCTACTTGTTTAGATTTTTTTGCCCCTTGAGGAACCTCCATGCTGTTTTCCATAATGTTGTATTAATTGATATTCCCATCTACAATGTACAAATCAAACTACCTACCCCTTCACTAGTTATTCCTACCATTAGATTTTCTTGATAAAAGTCTTTCTTACTAGAGTGTAGTGTTATTGTGCTGTGGGTTTTGCTTTGCATTCGCTGGTGATCTGAGCATTCTTTCATAGACTTCTTGGCTTTTGTATGCCTCTTTTTTGAAACATACACACTTCTCTTATTTATTGGATTCAATTTGGCTATTGAAATTTGGGCTCCTTATTTACTCTAGGTCAGTGGTTTTCAACCTGTGGGTTTAGACTCCTTTGGGGGGTCACATGACTCCTTCACATGGGTCACCTAACCCCATCAGAAAACACGGATTCATAACAGTGCCAAAACTATAGTTGTGAGGTAGCAATGGAAATAATTTTATGGTTGGAGCTCACCACAAAAAACAATCTTAAAGGACGCAGCATTAGGGAGGCTGAGGACCACTGCTGAAGACATAAGCACCTTGTTAGGTACTTTCAGCCATAAAGGAAAATGGCACGTCATAATTTTTAGTGATATAATGGAGCTGATCATGCTGAAGGAAATAAGCCAAGCACAGAGAGACAAACACAATATGGGCCTACTCATGTGGGACACAGAAGCATTCATTTACTGAGAGTGGAGAGTGGAGTGATGGATACCAGATGGTTTAGTGGGAAGAGACAAAAGGAGAAAAGTTCCTAAGTTACAGCTCAATGACCCTCAGAAGCCTTGGGATGTTCTGTGTTGTGGAGCAACTCTGTATGATAATTCCTTAATATCTTAATGGGGTAGAAGAGAGAATAGTGAATTTTCAGGATAATGAGAAATTATGAGGGAATCAATTAGCTTAACCTGACTGAAAAATTACAAAGTAAGCATGTAATAAGACAACTCAAGGCATCACTTTGTTCAAAATCATTTGTTTGGTATCAGGCAAAATGACAGGGGGAAAGACAGGACCTTCAAGTCATTTCACTTTTCTTCTGCTCCCCAATGTACTATTAAACCTCTTCTGCTCCCCAATCTACTGTTAAACCCTCAGTACAAGATTACCTCAGTCTCTGTTTCTTCTGAAAAATAATTAACGTAAAGCTATGAAAATCATTAATCAAATAAGCAAGGAAAGTAAGAATGTTGGGTGTTACTCACAGTGACAACACACAGCATGGAAGGGAGTGTCGATCAGGAGACTTTGGCCCAGCTCAGTGGCTCGGCCTGAGGGGTGCAAAGCAGAGATGGGCAGGAAGCTGGACACTGTATCTCTATTGCCTAATATTCTCTATGATGCTTCAACACTCCTCCAAACGTTCATTGCAATTATTTGTATTTTCTTCTTAATTAACTTCAAATTTATAATTGATACAGTGTAATGACTGACAATGACTCGTCTGCATCCTGTTTAGTACAGAGCTGTATTTCACTTGATCAATTTCTGCTGTACCAGGCTTGCGACAAACGACTGACAGACACAGGAGAACTAGGAATTTTGAGTCCAACCTGGTCCATTTAGGGAGAACTCATTAGGAAAAATAAATAAGAAAATATCTAATACCTATCTCCTAGTTGCTTATTTCAAAAATGTAAAAATTTTTATTTTCGTGATCTTAACCTGCCTTGATTCTTTTATAACAATACTTTAAGCTAATGAATACAAAATTATTAAATGATATCCATGGACACAGACACATGAACATAGTAAGGACCTGGCCATTTGTTTTGGATCTCAGAGTTCCACAAATACAGTGTTCAACATGTGAGAGTCAGGTGACACATGCCACAGTCATCAGGTGGCATCAGACCATGGCTAGGTGGGTCCCCATTGTCTAATACCTTCCAGCTTTGTGCACGGTTTCATTCACAGAGAAAAATCTGTAAACTAACGACAGCATAATCTGCATTAAGGGCCCTAATATTTGTCTACAGAGTAAACCTGTCAACGGCACCACCTTTTGGTTCCTGTCCTTATTTCTTCATGTATGAAATAAAACAGTTGTCCGTGGAGGGCCCAATACCCACTGACTAGTTTCTATATTGATGGTTAACTAATCTATTATGTCACTAATAATATTTTTAAAAACCTATGACTGGAAAACCTATCAAGAACATAGTTGTTGTAATCCAGAATGATGCCTGGGTCACTCTGTATTTTCAGTTAACTACCCTTAGCTCTTCATGGGTACCACTAATCAGTAAAACTATTCATTTTAGTCTAAAGTATAAAATGATGTCAGCTGCCTTACATGACGACAACCTAAAATTTTAAAAAATATAGTAGATTCTCCCTAACTAAACCCCCCAAACCAAGGTAGGAATTAGAAATATTACTTACATTATTCTCCATGCTCCCAACAGAGACAGATCGTAGAGAACTATGCACTCACACAGGTCCATGGAGAAGAGCAGAAAAAAGAACACATGATTAAAAAAAAACTTGTAAGAGAATAAAAATTGAGACATTCTCCCCATTAACCCTTAACTAAATCTTTGGTTTAGAGTAGTAGTACGACCTTTCATAAAGGTGTGACCCTTTAATTCCATTCCCAATGTTGTAGTGACTCCCAACTATGTTAAACTTTAGTTTTGCCGCTGTTATGAATTGTAATATAAATGTCTGATACACAGGCTATCTGATATGCAACCCGCATGGTGAAATGTTCATTTGAGGCCCCACCAAAGGGGTTGCGACACATACATTGAGAACAGCTGATTTGGAGTATTATATATATACTTATTAACTTAGCACTGTGAAATTTAATTTTTTTCTCTTAAGAAAAGAGAAATTTAAATTTTTTATACACTGAGAACACTGGCTTTACTATATAAAAGTCTGCACCTTCTTTAGCCCAAAAAGGCTAAAGTAACAGCGTCAGATGGCTATACCTGGACTTCACTGTTTTCCTAACATATTGTAATGTTCTTGGCCATAGTTTTTTGTTTTGTTGTGGTTTTTCAAGACAGGGTTTTTCTGTGTAGCCTTGGTTATCTATCACTCCATAGACCAGGCTAGTCTCAAACTCAAAGTGATCTGCCTGCCTCTGCCTCCTTGAGTGTGGGATAAAAGCTATGTGCCAGCCCGCCTGGCTGGTCGTGTATTTGTTTTAGTTAAACAATATTTCATTAATTGAGAGATTGATGTTCTCATTCATCTAATTTTGACAAAGGCCAGGACCAAGATCCTTGGATATTGTCAAATATTTTCTGAGGACACTCTCCAATGAGGTGATGAACTGCATTTCTTTTGCATTTGAATCCAGAGTCCAGGCATATTTTATTCACCCCGACAGCAAACACCCTCACTGATTCATGTTTGCCTTTTTAATTATAACGTTCCTATTTTTATTCTAAGTTATTAATTAAAGTAAATCAATAAGCATGATTCATAAGCTCAGAATACACAGCTTCACACATCTGATCTGACTGTCTTTTAGAGTGTCCCAGAGTCTACTTCTGTTTTTAAATCAAAATATCGTTTGTCTCCCAGTTTCCTATACTATTATAGCTTTTAAGTTTTTTTTTTTATATTCTATGAGAATTTCCTTCAAGTATCCAATGGATTTTGCTCATATCTAACAGCTTATTCCATCTGGAGTGATCCCTGTATTTCTCTCAACTTTATGGGCTCTTTGTTTTGTTTTTGTTTTTGATATAACATATGGAGTCTAACATTAGTGCTACCCAAATGTGTGTGAGTGTGAATCCAACCACTGGAGCATGGTCAAGCTACTAAATTGCTAAGTCCTTGTCAGATTCTATTTGTCTATAAACTAAGTTGTTGTTGTTGTTTTAATTGGGAGTGAAATGGATGGAATTAAGAGGCAAAATTCAGGCAAAGAATGGGCAAGTAGTATATGAACACATTCACACTGAAATCAGATATCAGGGAAGCCAGGAGCTGAATGGTGGCTCCAGGGATAAAGGAGGTGGTAGGGAGGCAAGGATGGTTAAGGTGGATCATGGAGTGCTGGGTTACTATTAAGACAGCTTGGTGTGGCACACCTAGTAAGGTGACTTTTGGTAACGACTGAAATGCCCTTCTTTCTCTGTTTGTTAACTCATAGGTATTCTTTCTTCTCAGCTTTTCTTAGTATCATTTCTCTAATTTTTTTTTAATAATTTATTTAGTTTTGCTTTACGTTCATTAGTATGAAGGTATGATGTTGTGAGCCACCATGTGGTTGCTGAGATTGAACCCGGGTCCTTTGGAAGAGCAGACAGTGCTCTTAACCACTGAGCCATCTCTCCAGTCCCTCTAATTTTTAATAAAGTGAATAATTTTGAACTTGAGACTGACAGAGAACATTGTCTACTTATTTCTGACATATAAACCATTATTAGCCATGTGGTCAAATACACGTCTTCCCCTACTTCAGTATATATCAGTATACATCCCATGAGCACTGTGGACTAGATCTTACGTCATCTATTATGTGTAACTGATTTTTCATATAAATCATAAAGTGACAATAGAATAAAAATGTGTAACCTCATATGTCTGTCTAGAGAAGCACTTTAAAATGAAAGTAATGGACTAGGTTTCCCCTTATGGACCACAGTTGCAGACCTCAAGCATCATGTATGATTCACATGTCACCGTGGGTCACCATGGACCTAGGGCTGGTTCGTTCTGTTTTCTAGTTGCTTCCATATTGTTTATTCATTGAGTCACTAACTTGCTAATGGTAACCTTAGATTTTTAATATCAGGAGGCAGAGGTAGGTAGATCTCGGTGAGGTCAAGGTAAGCCTGATCTACATATGAGTTCCACGCCTACCAGGGCTACGCAGTGAGACCCTCTCTGAAAACAACAATAGTTTAAAAACTACCCACTATCATTATCAATGCATTATATCAATGCATACCTTTCAAATTTCACTTTCTTAGTAATTTTATTTATTACTTTGTGGTATGTTTTGTTTGTTTTCTTTTATCGGTGTTGTTGTTTTTCTTAAGCATATGAATACCTGACCTCTTCATGGACACAAAGTAAGAACCCTGCCTATTCCATGTCATTAATCAACCCACATAACAACACCCCAAAAGGCACCCTCCCCCAATCCACTTCAAGTGTTAAGGGGCCTAAGTAACATTAAATGATCCTCACCTCACCATGTGCTTGCATAGACTTCATCCTCTTCATTTTATACACTGTCTTGTTTATTTATTCTTTCATTTGCAGATTTTTTTAATAACAAAATCAAACCTATGATGAAACAAATAGTGAGATGTCTATCCTCGAGTATTAGCAAAATCTGTATACTCATCGCCAGACAGACAAACATGCAAATCCCTGACCGCAAGGGACCTTAGAAGGTCACGGGTACTTTGGTCATAAACAGCTAGAAGGCATGCACTCTTCATTCTGGATCCTCCTGCCTTGCCCCTGCCTGTGTAACCTGTGCATTCTCCCTATTTCTGGCATGACCTACCGTCAGCTCTCTGGCACTGACCGGAATGTACATCTCCACATTCATGCTACACAGTACAAGTATTAAACACATTTACCCCTCAAGGAATATTTAGAAGACCTGTCAAAATTTTTCACACACGCACACACACACACTCACGACATCTAAGTAAAAAAAAAAAGGGGGGGGGGATCAGTGGGATAAGAAATGCTAATGGGGACACAAAGTAACATATACATATATGAACAAAGTAACTTGTATACATACATGAAAATGCCACAATGAAGCCCACAACTATGGACAATTAAAGTATGCTAATAAAAGCTGGGGGACAAAAAGTCCTGTTTCGTTGGGAGTTGCCCATGCTTCAGTGGATGGTCCCATCCCGAGGCGCATTTGGGAAGTCCTATTTTGACTTGGTGAATAGAATATTACCACAAATAATAATTTTAAAATATTTAAAGCAAGTAAAATCAGGAGACAGATGTGTTTGGGGAGTCTGGGAGCAGACAGGACAAAAAATACATTGTATTCATGTATAAAATTTAAAAAAACTTAAAAAGAATTTGTGACCTACATTTGACATTTTAAAAATGTGCTGTTATTTAAATGTAGCATAAAGGTTGGTTTTCTGTTGTTGAGACAGGCTTGGTTTTCTGAACATTCATTACATATACAATCAAATGCACATTTGTACATTCCACATGCAATGAAAACTCCAGTGAAGGCAGAGTGTTGGTTGTTCTCTTTGTCTCATCTAAGATACATCCATTGTACACAACATTAAAAACTTTTTTAAAAATTATTTTCGAGACAGGGTTTCTCTGTGCAGCCCCGGCTGTCCTGGACTCGCTTTGTAGACCAGGCTGGCCTCAAACTCAGAGAGATCCACCTGCCTCTGCCTCCCTGAGCACTGGGATTACAGGCGTGCGCCACCACACCCAGCAAAAATTATTTTAAAATGTTAGAAAATATATTAAGAATATTTAAAAATGTTATAAAATATATTCTATCCATTATATCCTGCCTTTCTCCTCTCAGAATAAAAGAAACAGCTTGAAACTCAAAACTGACCCAGGATAAGGACAATAGCCATGACATACTTCTGATTACACCAAGAATTTTCACTAACAGCTCAGCCAACATCCTTAAGCAACCAGCTCCAATGAAGGCAGGGACCTGTAGCCTCTTGCAATGGTTTCTGTCATCGTTGTAAGTAAGGGGACAAGCTCTATCACATACCCCCCAGGGACTATTGAAAAGATGGTACAAACACAACGTAGCCATCCGTCGACTCTGCACCATCGCTGCTTAATTTACTTTAGACACGTGACTCTGCGCATCATAACGTGCTTAGTATGTGTCTATTATAAACTTCAAACATCTGAGTCACTGATATGTTAATGCAGGAATGAGGAACAAAGGGGAAAAATTAAAATGGAACAATGGACAGCTATGAAAATGGAGGAGAAACCTTGATCTTGTTTCAATCAGGCTCTGTGGTGGCACAATGATTAATTCAGAATACGTGGGATTAAACAGCTTGATACACAAGCTAGCTCAATTTCCTGTCTTTAAATGTTTTTTTCTTTCTTTCTTTTAAATTTGGCCATTACGTAACTTTTTCTAATTTGCTAAAGGTCAAAAACATATAAAGTCACAGGTAGCTGTGACAAAGACACTGAGTACTCACACAAACACATCTGGGTATAAGCTGGCTGCTGACGTGGGTGACAGGCTTGTTCTATTTTTATCCACAGACAGCAGTGCTAGAGACACAAAATACCAAGCCTGGCTCCAGTAAACAAGCTCTTAATGAGGATGTACTTTAGTAGAATCATCTAGCCTCGTCCACAGCACTTGTGTTTATTGATTTACTTATGACACATTAGCACTCAGGAACAAGCTAGCAAAGGCCTCAAACAAGTTTACTGAGTGTTCCTATTATTATTTCCAATAAAGGTAAGAGAAAAAAAGGTTCTTTGTAGTGTACTATATATATAACAATGTAGAAATATGATTTAATAGCTAAGGTAAGATTGGAATCTATTTATGACTTTGGGCCATTTTTGTTTAGATTGTACATTCTTTTAGGACATATCCATAAATCAGGAAACTAAACCACTCCACTAAAAGTTAGAAAATTAGGTTTTTGTATATCATTAACAATCAGGTCCCTGGATCATTTGCATAAGACCCCAGTAAGTGGACCACACTTCCTATTTCTGCAAACCCCACAGTTCTAGACACATATGGCAAAACACCCTGTGTGAACTCTCAGACACCACTAATTATAATCATTGGGCCAGGACAATGGGCCAAAAGATGTATTTCTTTAAAAAATAAAATAAAACTCTACAGTTGTTTACTAATCGACTTTTTACTTCTTTAGTAGCATTAACTGCCTTTGAGCCCTAATGCTCATGGGAGGGAAAGGTTTATCGCTATCCTAAATTAAAATTCACCTACATATTTGCTCATGTCATTGAACGCATTTCTTTATATTAGTCACTTTCATTATGAAACCAATTAACCTAACTAATGACTTCATCAATACAATGTTTCACAACAATCTATAATTTCATTGGCCATCATTGGCCTTCTGTGATTACACTTGTTACTTACCAAACAACAGTCACTGGGTGTCTTTAAAGGGTGACCTACTCATACCATCGCGTCTCTTTGTCATTTTGCTCCCACTCTTACACAGAGTAGCCACTATGGCACTCGCTGCTTCTTGCAGCAGTACAAGGGTTACATACCGAGAAGTACAAAGCAGAGAAGGCAAAATCAACACTGAGATAACCTCTCCAGAAAAACAGCTAGCAGCCTAGATGCTCTTGTACACAGACCTGATTGCTGCAATTCATACCAAATCACTAGTCATTATTAATCCACGTTTAAGATGATTTCCTTTCCCCATTGACTTTTGCATTTTTATTGAACAAACTATTTGTTCACGGATTCTACTGAGATAAACACATGGTTCAGAAAACCCGAGGCCAGGACATATAGATCCTTCATATATTTTCTTCACTTGCTGAATCCAGCACTGGTCATTATCAGGCATCACAACATTTCAACTTCTATTGCTCTCTGGCAATAGAACTTTTCATATTTAATACATACGAAAAGCATCAAAATGTTTTAGAACAAAAGCCCCAAATCAAAACAAGACCTTAGTAACTCACATGGTTCTTCCATGATCTCAGTCCCAAAAGATGGTCCAGCAGTCGGTATGTCCATCGTGAAGACGGCCAAGTAGAAACGACAAAGAAAAGAACAGTTTTTCTAGGCATTTGCTAACACAGTCATGTAGGTATCCATTAACGCGCAATAGCCAAAGTTTTCTACCAAAATGATAAATGGGATTGCATATGACAGCAACCATGAACTGTGACTGGGAACCACCCATCTCCTCCCCAGCTGAAGAACTACTAAACCGCCACTAAACAGCCATTGCCCAATCATTCCCGTTAGAATCAGTGTTATTATAATTATTTACTATGCGTTGACACATCAAACAGTGCCGTACCTCTCATGCTCTTATTAATAAAATGGGTTTATTTGTTCAACAACTGCTACTTTGAAAGAAGATACAGTCACTGGTAGGGTGTCCATGGCCCTGTGGATGCCCTGAGTCCCATGCACATACGGGCAAAACTAATGAAACCCAATGAGTTATATTTAAAAGTTTTTATTTTTCTAAAGAAAAGACATGAAATTGGGAAGAACCTGTGATTGGAGGTAGATGTGACCTAGATGAATCATATAAATGTATGAAATTTCCAAAAGAAAAACATTTTAAATATTATCTTTTTTAAAAAAGTATTTTTTTATTGATGAACACAAAACTGTGAGTAAAGTCCTTGTATTTTCCTGAAAGCTGTCTATATGTTCATGCCTTAAAGTACAAACACGAATTACTCATTTTTAATGACTCCCATGTGACCAGTATAACAATGGTTCTGGGTTATGACTCTTCATGTGATTACTGTTTAATTTACTAATTTACTATTATCAGTGTAATCAGCACGATGGATAAAACCGCAATGGCAAGGGCCCTAAATGTGCTTATCATCTAGACAATTACTTGTTGTCTTACATACTTACTTGACTAATCATCATACTGTATTATTAACTAATTAATACAAAGTGACAGTAAGACTTCACTGATCTAGCCAGCTTTCACTGGCCCAGGCATGCCACTCCTAGGGAGGTGGGAAAACACTTGCTAGTTTCCTCTAAAGAAAACCAGCAAAAACAAACTTTTATTATTTATATCTGCCATTCTTAAGGAAATAAGATATGTGGATTGTATGTATTTCCCAATAAAATTCACTGCCTAATGTATACCTGTATAATTTATGTGCATATAGTTGTACAGTTTAAGAATGTGACTCTTGTTTTCCCAGTGCCTATGTCCAGAGCCACTTACAGACACACGAAATTTTATCCATTGTGTAACTGGACCTCAGCATCTCAACTCGTTAGCATTGTACTGCCGTCACTGGTCCTCATTCGAACCCCTTTATTCTCACTCATTTACATGTGTTTATGAAACAAGTAATGACTTCAATGGTCCTAGTTTTAAAAACAATGATTCATGCAACCTAAGAGCAATGACTAACTGTCATGCCTTTAGCATCACCTGCCATGCTCATATCGTGTTCACAAGTTATCATCCGTGAATTTATGAATGCAATATTTCATGCTAATTCCATCTTTCTCATTTTCCACAGTTGTCCTGGCCAAGACTTCTTTACAGTTTTGATAACATAATAAATACTCGTAGAAAAACTTACAAGGATATGAACATTATTTCTCACTCACATTGGTCTCTATGGCGTTCACCCACAAAGCAAGCAGCATGGCAGAGTCCTCCAAAAGCCATAACTCTCCTTCCCTAGAGAAAAGACAACAAAGGTGAGAAAGACCATGCCCAAAGGGTCCTCTCTCCTCCAATGTACTCGTTATTAAACATTTCACATCATAAACACCTATATCAAAGTGATCATCTGCGTGTATCTGCATGTGTGTGTATGACACATATAGCATTAAGCATTGTGTTTCAGTACGTTATGTATGATTGGATCTTTGGACCATGTTTTTTTCTTAAAACATATCAATAGACACTGTTTATATTAATATTTCATGCTTCCTTGCATGTATTTATGGTAGGGAAAAATTTGATTTCTTTACTTCATGTTTATTGGGCTAGAAATAACTTAGAATAGAATCAAACAAAGACCGTGGCCAATGAGGTGGCTTAGTGGGCAGAGGAAAGATGACCAAGCCAGATGACATTAGCCTAGTCTCTGGGACCCAGAAGGTGGAAGGAGAAAACTGGCCTGACAAACTGCCACACCCCCTCCAAGACAAATAAATAAGTGTAATAAAAGAAGATCATAGTATATCCCTAACAGTCCTCCACAGGATTAGTAACAGGACAGAAACTGAGTGAGTTCAGGCCTGTCATCAGCCTCTGCCTTCCGGAGGGACAGTACCGACAACGAAGGAGCCCTATGCCACTGTGCCACAATTACTGTTTTGGGGATAGGCTGGTCTTCATTCTCATCTAAAGCTTTTATTGAATGGTTCATTGATTTACTAATAACAAATGAATTAATCACAAAAACTCAAGGATATAATCTTTCAACATCCCTGCCATTTGCCTTTAGAATTACTATTTAATTGAAAAAAAATCCCGCCCCATCAATTATCCTCCTTGTTATCCATAGCAGTGAATCAAGATATTTCAGACAACCCCTATTCATCCTTTGGACCATACTTGGCTTTTAAAAATTACTTTAAATGCAGCAATGAATACACTTTAAACATTTCAAACCAAGTAGTCTTACATTGGACAGAATGCTCCGACCCACAGAGGTGGGGGCCAGAAACCTGCAGAACACAGAAGCCAGTTCACATGTTCAGCCTAGAACGTAAAAGCAAAAGAGAGTTAGAGGAGATAAAGACAGCACCCATGTTCATTTTTCAAGTTACTTAAGCGTACGGATTTGAAGTAATATATTTTAATAATTTTCTGACTTTGCGACATGTGTTACAGGCTTTGCACTTCCTATCTGTATTGTGATGTCTAATGTAGTAGTCACTGTTATCCAATTACATTATGAGCAGAAATGATGTATTTTATCTACGGGCCATTTTTGTTCACTTTTGTACAGTGTAGTTTGAGTGCACACTGGCATTAACTGGACTCATTGCCATGCTGTACACATTCAGAATGGACACAGACATACTCCCTTCTAAAAGTGTAGCCTCAACCTCACTAAATGGCAAAGTGGACACTGATAAAAGTGAGACATTTCTTCCATTGCTCCCGGTATCATTGTGTCCCTGTTCAATCACTTTTATGTATCTGATTTAGCTTAATGTAGATTTTATAGTCTATTAGGAATAACAAGACAACATTAACCCAATTCAAGAATAGCAGCATCACTTAGATTCTCTGCCATAACTATTAGCCACAAGAAACATTACTGAACATTTATCCCAACTAATTATCACTATTTATTAGAATTAATAGTATTAATAATTAGTGTACTCTTTCTCATTTTGTTATAATTAGATATTATATCCCCTTCACTTTAACTTATTTATAATTGTACATTGTTTCTTTATATTTAGGAATTACTTACAATAAAAACATACCTCTTTAACGTGTTCAACAAAGTATTTTCATTGTACATTCTCTTATTGATTTCCTGACTGCAAAATAATCAAAACCTGTGAAAAGTAAACTCAGACAAGATCCTTACAAACTCCCAAATCGACCTATAACATCTCTTTTGACGTGGGCAAAGGTTAGAATTATTTTATCTGGCTTCAGGGTTGCAGACACTCTTCCCCACCTCTGACTCACACCTGCAGCTGTATCGATCCAGAGTTCTGGCTCCTTCACTTCTTATTACCCAGCCATGTTACCAGTTAACTCAGCAGCTCCCTGCGGACAAGCCAAAGTCTACAGACTAATACATTCCAAATACACATGAAGCTCTTCTTCGATCAAGGCGCTTTCTGCTGCTGTGACCCACAAGGCTCCATATGTGTACTGACTAACAGCGCCTATCAATTCTACACTCGAGATGGCTATGTTTGCTCAATTATATTTCATAGATCGTATCAATGTTGATAGGGCCATTAAAATGAAGATGCATTTCCATCTATGACCACTTTCTCTTGTGGTAACTGAGACAGAAGCAAGGCCTTGAGGATACCCAGCAAGTACTGAGCTTCCCCATGTAGGTAGAGACACAAACACACTCTGAACTTTTCATAGACAAAAAGACACCACACTTAACTATTTCTCTTCTTTTCCTCTGGTAGTAAAATCATTGCTGTTACCTTTTTTATGTTCGGGTCAAATCAACCTGCATACCACATAGACCTCACTATTATCAACATCATTTATCTCATGATATGGTTTATACAATTGGGTAAGGATCCACTGACTCATATTATTTACTTATATTTCTTTTGCTCCTTTTTGTAGACTTTCAGTAATTATACTTCACACCTTTTTAGTCATAGAGGAAACCCATTTTTATTAAAATTCTGTACAAACTAATTGTATTACAATTTAGCCTTTGACATTCTACCCATTTCTCCACCCACCACACCTACTCTTTCATTCTTACATTAGAATAAAAACATCTCAAATAATGAAGAGAAATCAAAGCAAACAAAGCAAAATAAGAAATAGAGCCAAAGGAAAAATCACAAGGAACACATCCATAAGCTGAGTCACATACAGAGAAAAAGCCATCAGAAACCATAATATATGAGCAAAATATCAGTAGGGTAAAAAAAAATACTCAAAGCATTGTGAGTCTCGAAAATCTCCAAAAATGCCATTGAGTTCATTTTGTGCTGGCCATCGGGACCATGGAGCGTGCTTTATATGTCCTGGTTTATATGTCCGGTGGTACTCCATTGGAAAAAACTAGTCTTTGCTTTGAGAGAGTTTATCAAGTGAAGGTAGTTTCTGGGTTATAGATAGGGGGTTGTGTCCACTTCCCCTCACAGTGCCAGGACCCCATCTGGCTTAGAGCTGTGCACGGCCTGTGCATGTTGCCACAGTCTCTATGACTTGATTTCTGCACCAGTCCTGTTGTGGCTAGAAGGCCTTGTCTCTTTGGTGTCTTCCATTTCCATTGGCTCTTACAATCTTTCCACCTCCTCTTCCATAGAGTTCCCTGAGCCCTGAAGGGAGGGATTAGATGGAGACATCTCAGTTAGGACTGAGTGCTCCAAGGTTAGAGGGAATAACTTTAAAAATAGCAAATGCAAGCAAGTAAGACATTCCTACACTCATTGGTTTCAAACACAGAGGCAAGCACTGCCATCCTCAGCACATTAATGAGCGAGGGCACAAAGCAAAAAGATGGTTTGAAAATATGACACAGTGCTCTCACTGGCCTTGCCTCAATTTCTCCATCATTCAGATGTCCAGTAGCTTTCATAACCAAAAAATTACTGAATGTGTGCTATTATTATTATTCACTCATCTGTTCATACTCATGATTACCTCATGGACTCTGTTTTAATCATTAGCCAAAAAGTAACATACTTAAACATTGTCGTTATTTATTTCTTTAATTTTGTGGTACTGAGAATAAAACCCAAGGCCTTAACATCCAAGCAATTGCTCTACCACTCTATTACTGTCCCCATGTCATACTTAATTGGTTTAACTGATTTTAATCTAAGTTGATAGATTGTCTTCCTTCATGTCATATTTGTAATTGAATAATGTCTAACTGATGATATTTACATATGTTAATTGACCCTTTCACTAATTTTCACAATAGAATCAAACCTATCAACATCAAAATCAATGACACGACCCATGGATCTTTTCACCACCTAACTATAGGACTATTACCAACAGAGGTGGTAACTCAAGTTACTTTGCTTTGGATTTTTGAGTCTAAGATGTGTGGTATTTACTGTGTATAAATTGTAGGTAGTGGTAACGAGATATTTTAATTAACTGAAGTCAAACTTTGTACAATATTATGTGAGATCACATATTTATGATTGGTTACAACTGTCTTATCCTGATTATTGTAAGCACATCACAACTCTACTGTAATTATCACTCACAGGTGTAGCTGTGACCTTAACAACACAGGCAGCCTTAGAGCTGAGGATGAGTCAGGATCCATCCATGATCTGGAGTTGGCCTTCCTGAGAAGTACAGAACAGACAAGAAAGAACTAAGATGCTGTTCAGTGGTCATTTAATGTACTTTCCAATTATTCAGTCATGTTTGCTTTCATATCAAAAACAGAATAATACTAAATTTTATACTAACTCAAAATAAGAGTAGTGCCCATTACCTTTATAAGCATATCAGACAAAAAGAATATATTGGTACTACTAAAAAACACTTCCAAAATATAGTAGTAAGTACCTCCATTCTTATTCTGTAATTTTAACAATAGTATAAAGCTCTCTCATTTGTATTTTTAATCTTCTGACTCTAATTCAGTAATACTGTGAGCAATGATATAATGCTTACTCTATTCTCTATCTGTGTAAAGGACCACTTCGAAGAGTCAGTGTGGACTTCTGAGTACCAGAACTGCAAACACAGTGGTCATCACTGATACAAGATAGGTCCGTTTTCATTAACTTATACATTTGTTTATTAATTAATCTGCCATTTTACTGATAACACTTAGGTGACTATGAATCACAAGGAGTTAAGAACAAGATTCTTAAGTCATCTACAATGTCTTTAAATACTTTGATAAGATCTTTTTTCTTTGTTCTAAATTTTGTAAGCACTGATTAATGAGTATAATATCTGATGGCTATTCTTATTTCTCAGTCAACCATAGTTGGTCTTAGTGGATTTTGGGTGGTGCTTTTACCAATAGATGAAACTTAAAATCCCTTTCAAGTAAGGCCCGGGGCTTGACAGTACTCATGTTGGTCTCAGTATTCCTGACACACGGAGTAGGAGGAAACTGTTGATGTGGTAATCAGAAAGCATCTACGCTGACAACACACATAAAAAAAATTTCAACAATTTATATTATATCCATTTATTCTTTTATTCCCCCTCCATGTTCTTAGTCACTTGGGTGGGAACTAAAATGTCTTAGTTTGATTGACATCATAAAACAGTAATAAATGCTCTGAACAAGGCAAGGACTCCATATACATTAAAATTTAGTAAATGCATTGTCCTTAGTTAGTAATACCATTAAGCCACTCATTTCTAAGTATGTATCATGGTATCCATGCTTATTAGCATTTCTCAATTGGCATGATTCTCATGCTAAATGATACTGACATGCTTTATCTTTATTTATATATTTCCATAAAGGGTCTTTCATTGACCCGTTTTTTTTTTTTAATGAAAACACAAAAATGTAAAAGACAACACTTGAGCATATCTCACAGGTATAACTAGACTCAGAGCATGCACACTAGATGCCTTGAGGTGTCATGATCCACGGCTCATACCCAACAAGATGTCATCACTCATCCAACCTTGGCCTCTAGTTTCTCTGATGAGCTTGGATTGTTGTTTATTAACTGATCATTCATTCACTAATAAAAATTACATAATTTAAAAATAATTTACATCTATATGTAAGTTCCTTTGCCTCGTGTTTTTATGTCTCCTGACCTCAACCTTACATTTAAAATATTAATTAGTCAAACAAGCATTTCATGCCACATCATTTTTCTCACTGTGCCATGGCTCCTTGGGTTCTATGTAATCCTTTATCAAACAGGAAAAAATTAGAACCAAGACAATGACTTTGACTCACATTGTCCCTATCCTCCTGACACACTGGGCACCCATGAACCTGGTGACCAGTAATGAAGGAAATCTGCTTTTATAGTACAAAAGAAAACAGAGTGTGAAGAGGTTCCTATTGTGCCCATATACATTTGCATGGGATCTTTCATTTTATTAGACATTCAAGAAAGGCCAATTCTAAAAGAATTTACAGTATATTTGGGGGTTTTTAATCTTTGGGTATTTTTTTAAACCATACTGGATATATATAGTGGTTTCCAATATTGTGTTTTTATGGGTTTTCTATGTATGTATTTGTCTCTGGATATGGAAATATTTCAAGTACATTCTCCTTCTTTGTTGTTCTGTGTTTGCTTTGTTCTATTCTGAATTTTGTGGTTTTCTATCGTTGTTATTTGCTTAAACAAACAGGGAGGTGGAGGTAGGCAGAGTTGGATGGGTACGGCAGGAGGGAGGAGCCTGGGGGATCTGACAGGAGGAAGGCATGATGACACACATGCCATATTGACCATTTGGCCATGGTTGCTCCTCCGAGATGAAAAGCAATGATCCAATAAAAGGGACGAGTATTTAAAAGGAGCCCAGAAGAGAACAAGAACACTGGCTGTACTCACACAGCATCTGTTCTATAAGCAGAGATAAGATCAGGAGCCTCGTGACCAAGGGAGAGTATGGAAATCAGCTTGGTGGGATTCATTCTGACAGTATATAGCAAAAGAGATCATAAAAAGATTGGCATTATGCTTATTTATCATTGTATCCTTCTTCTAATGCCCAAAATGTGTTACACAACTATCTATCATTTTTGATAGAACACAGTGTCATGGCTATGATTCTACTAGGTACACTGAATATATTTTAAAATGTGGCATCCTCACTGATCATGTCTGATGGAATAATGTCTGTGGGATATAGTTTTAGCACTCTCGCCATAAATTATGACTGCAAAATGTCCTCTAATTTATTTTTTATCTTTTATCTAATTGTAGGGGTGGACGACTCTTAACATCTGTCACTGAGATGAGAGGAATATTATACGTGTTTTATGATGTGGACCTCAGACTTCCAGACCTGTAGTCACGATGCACGACTCATACGGCACCAGTGGTCATCAGAGATCCAGCATCAGGCTTCCTCCTCTCTATTAATTTATGCGGTTTTGTTGAGAAATTGACTGTTAGTATTATTTAGACATTTACAAATCATGGGACTCTATATCAGAGCTCCACAGGATTGATTGTTCTTACACATTCTTAAGCTGGCAAAACTTTGTATTTCATACATATGCCGTATTAACCGTTGGTCAAGAGCCGACCTTCCCAGATGATCAATAAAGGGAGCAGCCTTTCACAGTAACCCAACCAATGTAAGAATGCTGACAATACTCACACTGTGTCTCCATTACATTGTGAACTCAGGAACAATGGAGATTGTGGAATTCGTCTTGGAGTTTTTCATTCTGAGAGTACAAAGCAGAAGGGATTAGAACAAGTGTGGGTTCTGTGTTTGGTTATATTAGGAACCTCTTATGTGGAAAATATCCTAACAATTTATTTTTGTTTATCTCTTAGCTGCTGCCAGGATCATGCTATTGTGCTAGATATTTTATGTGGAGTTCAGACATCCATACTGTTAACTCAAGATCCATGAATCACATGTCAGCGGAGGTCATCACAGACTACCCCCTCTTCTCTATTAATTAGGCATGATTACTGAACAATTGATTGCTAAACAATGTTTCACAAACATTTACCCTCTTTTGCCTGCTCTTGGGTCCGTTTTCTTTCTACTGAGATGCCTCATATAGTCTAGATATGAGAGTGTGTGTGTGGTCTTATTGTAACCATGTTACTTTGATATATCTGGAGGCCTGCTCTTTTCTGAAGGAAAATGAAGGGGGACTAAATCTATGGGAGAGCAGAGGAATGGGGGAGGGGTGGCAACTGTGGTCAGGGTGTAATGTAGGAGAGAAGAATAAAAATAAAATAATAAAAACAAAAGAATTTGGCCATGGATGCTCTAGACAACAAGTGGGGTTTCATTAATAATCAGACTTTAAATTATTTCAAAGCAAGAATGAACAATGAATATACTCAGAGGATGCCTATCCTATGGACACAAATAGTGGATTAGAGAGAAAGAGAGATCAGCTTGAGGCTAAACATTCTGAGAGTACAAAGTGGAGATATTTTAAAGTCTGACATTTTGCTTACATATTCCCACATTCTGTATACTTGTCTAGATCATCTCATATTATCCCTCATGTAAATATATTGTACACTATAATGTGTTCTTCCTGACAAAACAAATGGTCATGGATCTGAACCTAAGAAGAGCATTCCCAATAATTTTATTTTCTGTGGCATCATCACGTATCATGCTTACATAAACTGCAGTAATATTTGGTCTATATGTAGTACATTTTTGGAATGAAGCCTTAATTGAGAAATGACTTACTGAAACAATATTTATATATTATATATATAATTGTAAGAATAGAAAATGACTCAAGTCAGCTCCTATGTCCTGTAGTCATGATTCACAACTCATACGGCAGCAGTGGTCATCACAGACCCAACATCAGCCTTCCTCCTCTCTATTAATTTCTTGATGTATATTGAGCAACTGATCAATTGTGATATTAAAATAATTATGAGGCACAAAAATTAAAAAAAAAAACACAAGATTTTTTTTTTTAGTATAATTCAGAGATCTATAGGTCATTAGCCCTGTGGAATATTTTATCCTTACAAACTATTAAATTAGTCCTTAAATGATATACTGCCATAAATATGCCAGATGCCATATTTATTTTCTGGATGAGGTAGCTCCTCCAGATGATGAAAATTTTAACAATACTGTAAATAGGTATGAATGACAAAAAAAAAAAAAAAAACAAAGGAAAGAAAAAAAGACAAAACGACTGTACTCACTCTGTGTTCCTATGAGTACAAACATTGGATCACAAAGCTCATGGTGAGAATGTGGGAAACAAGCTTGGGAATATCCACTCTGACAGTATAAAGCAGAAGAGAATATGCAAAGATTGGCATTCTGTTTATTTGTCCATACTTTTCCTTGCTTGAAATTACCCCTCTCTTATCACTCACCTAAGTGTATAACAAACTAGGCTATGTCCTTTTTGAGAAACCCAGCAGCCACGCCTCTGACCCTACCAATGTGAGTTGATGCGGCCTGGCATCCTCAGGCATCAAGTATGAATGAGCTACTGTTTGGTGGGTATTTTCACTGTTGTAGAAGTGGGCTACTCTTAATATCTGTCCCTGAAATGATGGGGATATTCTAGGTATTTTCTGATGAGGACCTCAGACTCCCAGACCTGTAGTCATGTTCCACGACTCATACTGCACCACTGGTCATCACAGATCCAACATCAGCCCTCCTCCTCTATGCATTTATGCATTTTGCTAAGCAGTCTCTACCAATACAGAACCAGCCCTCCAGACTCTCAATCAACACAGCAACACTGACTATACTCACACTGTATCTACATACTATGAACCCAAGTGCTGATCACAAAGCACAGGACCAATGGAGAATGTGCAAATCACATGGGGGTATCCATCCTGAAGAGTACAAAGAAGATGAGATTATAGCGATGACATTGTGTTTAGTCGTCTGTGCATTCAATCTGCTTCATCTTGCTTCTTTCCCTTAGCCCTCCTCTAAGTGTGGTTCATACTACCATGTGTTCTTGAGAATTCAAATGGCTGTTGTTCTGATGCAAAAGAGCATGGGTTTTAATTATTGTTCGCATGGCACCATCAACAGCGCTATCACAATAAACTTGACTTTGGTGTAGTGTATGTTTGTATTACTCTGGCCTGTGGAGATACTTCTCAATTACTAAAAGCTCTACCAATTTGTTTTTACTAACATTTTTATCTAATTGTAGAAAGAAACTACCACACATATCTTCTGTCAGGGTTCTGGGTAAAAGCTAGATACTTATTCAGAGGACACCAGACATACACCATCAGTGGTCACAATAAATAAAAAAAAATTAATCAGGCCTCTCTTCCCTATTAAACTCTAAATGCTTGTTGAGCGATGGATTACTGGTAATACGGACATAACTATGTTCCGCAAAAACCCAAGGAAAATATTCTTAGGAGAATTCAGTACTTTACGGGATCTTTTGTTCTATTTAGTAGTTCGTTAATCATATATTTTTAATTTGGCAAAAATTTTCTTTTATATAAATGCCGATTTACTATTTGGATAAGGTTGATTGATCTTCCAGTTTAATAACAAGGATGTTATCAATAGAATAAACAGTCTTTGGAAGTATCCCAAAGCAAGGCATACATATTGGCTACACTCAGGTTGTCATGATCCGTGACTGATACACAAGAAGTGGTCATTATTGATCGAACATCTGCCCTCCTCTTCTCTCTTATTTTGTGTTGATCACAAGTATTATTGAAATTATTCTGAGTTAAAAAATATAAGGACAAGATCTTTGAGTATATTTCAGACCTTCTCAGGAACTTTTAGCATGATGAGTATCTCTTTTGTTACATATTGTTAATTTCTCAAAATTTTTGTGTTTGATAAACCTTGTGTTTGATTAACCCTTTAGGGACAGTTGCTTCTTTAAGCTGGTAGTCATTTGTCAATGCAATGAATGACTTTGCAAACAAAACTAACACACGAAGAGTGACGATACTTACACTGTGTCTACACTACAAACACAAGCAGCTGATCAAGAAGATCACAACCAAAGCCAGTGTGAAAATCAGCCTGGGGGAGGGGGTCCATTCTGGGGTACAAAGCAGAAGAAATTACAAAAACATGGACACTGGCCTCACTCCTTCCATGAATTCTCTCTGCTTGTCTCTCCCCTTTTATCGAAGTGTACATTATACTATATCTTATTCTTCTGAACAAAACAAATAGCAGGGACTCTGACCCTACTAAGAACATTGGTTGTAATTTTAGATCATTTAGCAATCTCAAACGTACTGTCAGTAAAACTACTTTGTTTTAGTATATTTGATTGGTACTCGTCCTGTGGGGTCACATCAAATTTAAACATGCCTTTCCAACTTATTTCATTTTTTTTATCTGCTGCTAGGATTTCATATATAATCTAAATGTTTTATGATGTGGACCTCAGACTTCCAGACATGTAGTCATGATCCACGAATCATATGCCACCCATGGTCATCATTGATCCAACATCATCCACATCCTCTATTAACATATATATAGCTATAGAGCCATCAGTCAATAAAGTGCTATTAAGATAATTATGAAGCACAAAAATATACTTGAGTATACATCAAAAATCTACAGCGCCTTTTCTTCTGTTAAAAATTATTAATTTGGAAAATGCTGTTAAATATTGTTTTCCACAGAAGCTTTACCTACCATTTGAGCAAGGTGGGTCTTCCAGAGGACGAGTAGCATTTCAACAAGAGTTGTGTATAGTCATTCAAAGTAACCAAAACCATGGAATGAACACTGACTACACACAACTGTGTCTATCTTAGGACTCTCACAGCCAAGGAAGAATACACACAGCAGGTGAAGGCTATCCACTCTAAGAGCACAAAGCAGAAGAGAACATGGAATCACTGATGTTCACTTTGTGGCTACTTTCAATTAGCCCTCTCCTTATCACTCCTCTACGTAACAGTACACCGTTTGGTTTTTGAGAAAACAAACAGCCACGGCACTGAACCTACCAAGAACATTGACTATAGTTTTAGGGGGTGTGCCATGGCATCCTCAGCCATCAAGTCCAGAGGAAAAACTGCTTGGTATACATTTTTAGGACGCTTGCTGTAAAATTACATTGACTGAAAAAATGACTTCCAATTTAACTGTACTAACATTTTCTTTAATTGTAAAAGTAAACTCCTCAATTTGTCACTAAGATGATGGGTATATACAGAGTATTTAATTCTATAGATCCCAGACTCTCAGATCTGTATTCACAACCCATGACTCATCGGGCATCAGCGGCCATCGTTAATCCAACATCAGCCCTCCACTTTCCTATTGATGTAGTTTATGGCCCAAGGACCACTACCACTACTGAGATAATTATGACTCACAAAGATCCAAGGAGAAGATCCTTGAATACACTGAAGATTTCCAAGGATTTTTTTTTTTTTGCCATGATTAGTGTCCTTTTTATTGCACACCATTAATTATCTAGGGAAAAAAAAAAACACTTTTAACCACTGTGTATACCCGTGTGCCATATTAACCCTTTGGCAATGGCTGTTCTTCTCAAATGATAAGTGTGGTTCTTTAAATCAATACATGAACTGTCACTAAAAGAAATCATGACGCAGCACAGGCATGTTGACTATCCTCCCACTGTGTTTATGCATTCTGTCCACTCATTCATACTCTCTGCTTGCTTGTCTTACTGCTCTCTTTTTATATGAATTGCACTACAATGCTCTCATTGAGAAAACAAACGGCCATTATTCTGACTCTACCAGAAACATTGCCTATAATTTTAATTCACGTGGCATCATCAGCCATCACATCTGAATGAAGTATTATGTTTGGTATACGTTTTAATAGTCTCGTGAAATTAAGTCTTGATTAGAAAATGCCTTCAAAATTTATTTTATCTAACTGTAGGTTATTTCTAATATTTGTCACTGACGACAAGACTTTAAACTAGTATTTAATGATATGGTCCACAGGATTGCAGACCTGTGGTCATAATCCACACAAATCACATGACCTCAGTAGTCATCACTAATTCAGCATCACCTCCAACTTCCCTATGAATTTCCAAATGGTTACTGAGATAATTGTGAATCACAAAATAAGCTAAGGCCATTATTCCTCAGCTTACATCAGACATATATCAAGTAACTCTGACATTATACATTCTTGACATAGGAAAAATTTGCTAAATATTGTGGTCTCCCACATTTCACCTTAAGCACTCTCTGTGATTATTCTTCCAAGTGAGAACTAGGGTTTGGTCAATGCAGAGAACAGTGTTTAGAAACAAGGCAAAACAAGACACGAGAGCTGAATATACTTACATGGAATCAATTCTACAAACACAGCGAGCAGACTGTGAAGCTCAGATCAAGGGAGAATGCATAGGTCAGCTTGGGGTTATCCATTCTGAGAGTAGAAAGCAGAGAGATTATAAAACAACTCACATTCTGTTTATAGAACCCTGCATTCCCTGACACTTTCTTTTAATCACTCATTTAAGTGTATGTTACAATATAATATGTTCTCTGTGAGAAACAAATAGCTGTGGCTCTGACCTACCAAGCATCCTATTATTTTATTTGGCAGCCTCAATCATTCATTCTGAATTAACTACTGTGTTTGTTATGTAGTTTTAGGACTCTTACTGTGGAATTATCTCCTGCTCAGAAAACAACTGAACAATATTTAAAGTGTTCAATTGAAATAAAATAACATCACTTCCCACCTCTCTTTAACATCTATGTCCGAACACACAGGTATAAGCTATACATGTAATAACACTGAACTCAGACACCCAGACGTGTGATCATGACCCATGACTCATGTGCAAACAGTGCTCATTATTTTTCCAACCTCAGCCCTATCCTTCTCTATGGACTTTACTGAGATGATTATAACTGACAAGATCTAAGGACAAAAAGCCCCAGCATTTTTCGGGATAATTAGAATCTCTTTTGGTACACATTCTTAATCTGGGAGATTTTGTGAAACACTGTGTTTCGTCCACATGTCATGTTAACCCTTTGGGGATGGACGGTCTCCTCAGATGATAAGTGTTTTCTTTATTCTATCAGTACATGCACAGCCACAAAACCAAAATGAATCAACTAAAGAATATTGACTATACTCACAGAGTGTCTATATTATGAATCCAAGGAACTGATCATGAAGCTTATAATGAAGACAGGACATGTAAATCAACTTGGGGGGGATCCATTCTGAGAGTGTAAGGAAAAGAAACAATAAAAAGATTTATAGTCTGTTCACTCATCCATGGCCTCTATTTCTTTGTCTTGCTTCTTTCTTCTTGTCCAAGTCTGTATTATACTAACAGGTGTACTTCGTGAGAAAACAAATAGCCATGGCTCTGACACACCATGAACATTGCCTTTAATTATGACTCATACAGCATCCTCAAACATACATTGGTGTCTATTATTAATATTCTTCCTATGAAGTGACATCTTTATTGGAATATATGCTATAAATTTGTATTAATGTTTTAAACTAAATGTAAGAATAGATTAGCACTCATAACTGCCAGAGTTTGGGGTGTAAGTTACATATTATGATGTACACCTCAGACTCCTAGACCGGTAGTCGTGATCCATGAATCATATGCCACCACCAGTCATCACTGATCTAACATCATCTCTCCTCTTTTCTCTTAATTGCTATGTGTTCTTGAGTAATTACTCATACTATTGAGATAATTATGAATCACTAAAATTTAACAGCATGATCCTTAAAGTATAATTAAGACCTCCTGCACGATCTTTCCTCCTGTTGAGTATTTCTTATTATACAATCTTAATTTGGCAAATTTTGTTAAGCATTATGCCTCACACACTTGCCATGTTTACCCTATCAGCAAGACTGCGCTTCCATATTCTACGTGTGTTCCATCAATACAATGGGAAACCTAAACCAAAGTATGAACACAACAATACTCACACAATATCTATCCTACAAACACAAAGGCTAGATCGCGAGGTTCATTTCCAAGTGAGACTGTACGAAATCAGCTTGCGGGGCATCTTTTCTGAAAGTGCAGAGCAGGAGAGGTCATAAAACGAGTGATGCTCTGTTCTCTTATCCATACATTCTCCCTGCCTCCCTTGCCTACTTCTTCTTATCCCTAAGTGGTTGAGAAAACAGATGGTCATAGCTGTGACCACTTCTTCCGTCTGCCCCTAAGATCATGGGTATACACTAGACAGTTTGTGATGTGAACCTCAGACTCCTAGACCTGTAGTCACAATCATAGACTCATATGGCACCCGCAGTCATCAAGGATCCAACATCACCCTCCTCCTCTCTGCTAATTTCGGGACATTTATTGTTCAATTGATCACCAGTACCATTAAGATAATTTTGAATCACACAAAAAAAAACTAAGGATAAGATCCTTGGGTATACTTTAAACCTCTACAGGATCTTTTTTCAGTGATCTTTTTTCTCATTACACATTCTTAATTTGGCAAAATTGTGTTAAACATTGTGGCATGTTAAACACATGCCATAGCAATGTCTATAGCTGCTCTTCCTAGATGATAACTAGTCCTGTATTAATACAGGCACAGTCACAAAAAGCAACAGAGATCAACCCCAGAGCACAGACTATACTCACACAGTCTCTATCCTGCATACACAAACAGTGTCTCTCAAACCTCAGGACTAAGGAGGAATGTGTCCATCAGCTTGGGGGTATCCATTCTAAGAGTATAAAGCAGAAAAGAAATTATAAAAAGCTCCATGTATGCTGTCTGCTTCTCTTGCTCATTCTCTTTTATATCCCTCATCTAAGCGTTCATTAATCTATGATGTGCTTTTCTTTAGAGAACGAATGGCCATGGTTCTGTTCCTACTGTTGGGGGCTGGTCTGATGCTTGTTTATTGATGCTGATTACTTCCTGGTTAAACCTATCCTTGTTGTGTAAACCTGCCTGATTGACTAAACAGCCTATACCTGGGCAGGTAGAATTGCATACGCGTGGCTATGGTTCTGAGGCTTTAAAGGACAACAGGTGTGGTTAGGGTTCCTAGGTTTGGCAGGAGAAAGGAGGATGCCAAGATGGGTTAGAATAAACCATGTGGGCCAAGAGAAAGGACTCCAATAATGGTGTGAGAAGGACCAGATGATGAACACAAGGAAGTACCTTGGTATTATGGACAGAAGCTAGCCCAGATAAAAATGATTAAAGCAGATGGCATTGGGTAGAGGGTAGGAGATGGATGGTGAGGCTATTGAGATAACATAGGAGGAAATATCTTCCCAGCCCAAGGTAATAAGGCAATTATAAAATCTATCAGGTGTATGTGTCTTATTTGTGATAGCGGGTCAACTAATATCACAATAATTATAGGGCTAATATAACAATAATTATAGGGATAATAATAAACATTATATAGTCCAACACTCACTTTATTTACAACAACATCCTACCAAGAACATTGCCAATGATTTTAGCTCAGAGGGAATCCTCAGTCATCATATCTGAATGAACTACTGATATATATGCTTAGCATCATTGCTCTGGAATTATGTCTTAATTAGAAATTTACTTCCAAATGTATTTGTACTTATATCTAATTGTAAAAGACTATTCCTAACATCTGTCAATAAGACCATAGGATACAGTAGCTATATTATGATGTGAACCTCAGACTGCAAGACTTGTAGTCACAATGTATGACTCATACAGCACCCACGGCCATCATTGATCCAACATCAGCCATTCTCTTCCCTACCAGTTTAAGCACATTTATTGAGCCACTGATCACAAGTACTACTGAGAGAATTTTGAGTCAATAAAAAAAAAAAGAAAGAAACTAAGAACAAGATCCTTAAGTATCCTTCAATGTTCCTCAGTTTCTTTTGGAATGATAAAGACCTTTTCATCACAAATCCTTAATATGACACAACTTTATTAAGCCTTGTGTTTCAAACATACAAAATCTGCCACTACTGTTCTTCCTAAATTGCTCTAAAGCACTCTTATTAATACAGTAAACACACTTTAAGTGCAACATGAAGCAACATTAGAATACAAAATGTAATTACACTACTTCTATATTACAATTTGAAACAGCTCATTATGAGGGTCATGACCGAGAGAATGTGAAAATCATCTTGGGGGCAGAATCCATTCTAAGCGAACAAAACAGAAGAAATCAGAAAAAAAAAAAAAAAAAAACCCTGACCTTTTTTTTGTTCATTCATTCACGTAATCTTCTGCTTGCCTTACTGTCTCCTTTCACTCATCTAAGTATGTATGATACTATCATATGTTCTATTAAGGATAAAAACACTAGACACAGGTCTGGCTACACAAAGTTGCTTATAATTTTACCTCATGTGAAGTCCTAGGTCAATAAATTTTAAATATATTAATAGCCCATTGATTGTGGAATTGTTTCCCATTTGTTTTACTTTAACCTATGAGTATTATTTACAGGCCCTTGTGAGCTGACATGTTGGTAATTTAACCCAACTTGAGTCCTATGCAAGAGCATCAATCAAGTTCTTTCCATCTACTGAGACATAGCTCCGGGCCCGGAAATTATTTAAGTTGAAAAGTGCCTTACTAATATACTTTTTGTTAATATTTTTGCCTGATTTTAAGGCTCATTCCTAGTGTCTGTCATGAAGGTGAGGACCTCAGACAACTGGAGCGGTAGCAATGATCCACAGCTAAGATGACACCCAGAGCAATCACTAATCTAACAGTAACCCTCATCTACTCTATTAATCTCCACATGTGTTTACTGAATACTGAATCATTTTACTAGTAACGGGGAGAGCCCTGTGAGTGGGAAAGACCTGGCAGTAAGACCCCAGAACATTGCACGGCTGTTCATGCACCTTTCATCACATTATGTTTCACTCTTTCCTTAGCTATTGCTATTTTTTTATACATACTGACTAATCAGTATCCTATCTGACAGATATGCTGAACTTATCAGTCATTACATACGCAGATATCATTTTGGAAGGCACCAAGAAATGACACAAAAATTAGTCTATATGCTCTGGACACATGGACCGTGAGACCAGAGAAGAATGCAAACAACCTTGGAAACATGCATTCTGAGCGTAGAAAGCAGAAGAGATTAAAATGTAAGTACTGCATCCAATTATTTTTACATTTCTCTTTCAATGTCATTAATTGACAAGGAGTTCAATTCTACGGGAACCTTTTGGTTTTGTTTCCGTTTTTTCTTAAGAATGCTGAGCATGTAGGAGATCCTAACAAGCAGTTATATCAGTTACTTTTGCTGGAGTTATAAGCAAGGTGACAGTTCATTTCTTTATATGGCTTTAGGGTACTGTCCTGGTTAGATCTTTGGTCAATGTGACACAAGCTAGAGTCATTTTGAAAGAAGAAACTTAAAATAAGAAAATGTTTCCACAAGACTGGCCTATAGGCCAGTCTGTGGTACATTTCCTTGATGAATAATTGATGGAGGAGGGCCAGGTCCACTGCAGATCCCAGCACTCGGTACAGATGCTCGAGGGCTATGAGAAAGTAGACCAAGACAGTTCTGAAGGACAAGCTGAGTTGCTCCACAGTCTCAGCTTCAGGAACTACCTCCAGGTCTCTGCCCTGAATTCCTCCCTGACTTTCCTCGATGACCATAAGCTAAAGATTAAATAAGTTCTCTTCTCCTGAGCTGCCCGTGCTCATGGTACTGATCACATCAACAGACACTCGATGTAAGGTATTTTCTGCAGAATTGTAAAATTTCTGCCATGTATTTATTTTCCGAACTGTCAAAGAAGAATAACTGTCTTTGCTTTTGGGGTTATTTGTGCAATGATTCCTTCAGTAGTCTGAGGCATAAAAATATAGTGAAAATTAATTAACACACACATCCACAACTGTACCTAACATATCTGTACCTAGAACCCAAAGTATAAAGCACAGGCTTAAGATGTAGACCTCATGCAAATAGACCAGTAGTCACAGGTCATGATTCACATGCTACCAGAGCCCTACACATTTTCATTAATTTCTACATTTGTTTACTGAAATCCTTATTATTATTGTAATAAATAAATATATTGTAATAAATCCTTATTATTGCTTTGTAATAATTAGATAACCAGTTAGATTTATAAAAGCTTACAACACATATTCTTAAATAGGCTTTAAGCTATATAAAGGATCTTTGGTCATTCAGTGTGTCATCATATCCATCCTCATTTTATAGACATTAATAAAATTTGAAATGTTACATCTATCATTAAGCATGGTTGTCATTCTTGAGTTATATGGAATTCATTTAACACTAAGGAGAATTGATCATAGTAACCCAAGAACATGAACTATATTTACAGTCTCCTGTGCTCTCAAGGCCCAATGCCCAAGGCTAGCCATGGACCTCATGGCAAGGGAAGAAGGGTAACCTGGTTTGACAATATCACATAGAGATGAAGAAAAAAAGATTGGGCAAATAATTACATTTGAATCAATGATATTTGTATAGTTTGTTTATACTTCGTTAATCTAATTACATAAAAGCTGAAATTTCCTTCTGGGGAAAATAAATATGAGACTTGGGCCCATACTCTAAGAACGAGACTATCATTTTAAAACTGGACAAGGATCTGGTCGACTCATTTGTAACGGACTTCTGAAATTTGAAGTGTGCACGGTCAGTATGCTCTGACATTATTTTCATAATGTGAGGCTACCATGCCCTTTTCTTATTTCTTCTGTACTAGTCTACTTATAAAAACAAAACAAAAACTAATGAATATAAAGATCAAGATAACATGCTCTATCTCACAGCTGCACAACTACATGAGTTCTGCTGTGGACCTGAGGCTCTCAGACCTATTGTCAAGATCCACACATGATGATGATCATACATCATCAGTGATCAGCACTGATCCAACATTGCCCCTTGCCTTCTCCCACCCTCTTTGTATTTATATTTCATATTTGTCACACCTGAGTAAACATGAATATTTACATTGTAAATACAAATATTCACATGAATATTCATCACTAAATCCTAGCCCCAGATCCACAAAGTCTCAATAGGCCTGATAGGAACCTATGCCTGCCTCTACCAAGACAGCAGTGTCTTATCAAGGCCCCTGAAAACAAGACAAAAACTTTGACTTACATTAGTTGCTGAACTCCTTACACAGAGAGATAGCGCAGCCATGGACCTCTCATCCAGGAAATGATGTGTTAATCAGCATCCATCCAGGGAGTACAAAGCAGCAAAGATAATAAAGAATGTGTCCAATTATTGTGACATTTTTCCTTTCGTTGTTTAAGATTCAAATTGTTGTAATAGTTTTCTTACGAAATAAAGTAGTGTTTAAAATCAAGGCTTTGACCATCACAAAGACTTAAGCCATTAATTTTACTGTATAGATCACCTCGGATAAAGGTGATTTTAAGCTAATTCACTCTAAATAGATTTTTGCTGTATCTTAATATGTGGTCAAATATTTGTTTTCATAATTGCTCAATGCCCTAAATAACTTATCTGCATTTGGGTGTTTATTTATGTCATGATTCAATGGTCAACTATAAAATGATGAGAGTTTGTGACTCTAATCCCTAATATATATTGCACGTGCCCAACATTTAAGCGCACCATGTGAGGGGTTTTTGAGACATCTTACGCTATGGACCTCAGACCTCCAGTGATGTAGTCATCGTCAGTGACTTATAACCCCGAAACCCCTGTCATCATCGGCCCATTTTACACTTCCTCTTCTCCAGTAACAAAATGCATGTTGATGAATACATACATTCATTAACAGTTCAAATGGGAAATAATGATTTCATTTTGTCCTACACAGTGACTGGTATCCTTGGCTGGATACATTTTATACTCTATAGTAACATAGAGCATGGAAATGACCAAAGCAATAATTTGGAATATTACTCACACAGGTCTTGTGGCTTCATGTGAACATAGAAGGTAGGTATAGAGTATATGAGCATGGGCCTGTGTTTAAATTCAGACAGGAGCCATTGGATCTGTGGGATGAGTACACAGGATGATGATCACCTGATGAACTCATTTAAGGAAACGTTGTAGAGCCTTTTCTGGAGAAACATATAAACCTATGGTATACCTATGTGTTTTCTTTTAATAAGATTAAGTCTTTGGATCCGGTTCAGTGTGTGGTAGGTATTTTTTTTTAATTTTCAAATCAAGTTTCAAAAATTGACAATGTTGATAGTCACTTATTGTTCCCATATCTAGTGACCTCAGATGAAGAGGTAAAACATTCCCCATTCATGCGTTTTTTAAGAACTGAAAGCACAAATTATATACATGACAAGAGCTCTACGTTGTGCCATATACACTGACTGATACCTGGACAACCCCTTTTCTCATTTATTTATATATTTACTTACTGAAAGGCTAACTGCTCAACACATAACAACAAATCACAAAAACCAAGCCACAAGTATCTTAAATTAGATGTAGGATTTCAGAAATCCACTAACTTCAGGCTAGGGGTCTTACGTCCACAGCAGAAATCCTTAGAACCTGTGTCATTGGACACTGACTAATTCAGGCATTGTGAGTCCATTCTGGAAAATAAAACATAGGTTATGATAATGGAACCACTATGGTTCCTTTTTATATCCTTTATATCCTGGTTATCCTTTTTATAGACAAAGTCTTACTAGGTTCACATAGATATTAGGATGGGAATTATTAGGTTAGAATGGGCCTAGTTTTTCTCAGTTAATTTTTACTCCCTGAATAACACATAGAATTAAATCTATTTAAAAAGAGAAATTATTTTTGTCTCTTATACTAGTTCTCCATGGGACAACAGTGTGTGTTTTCCTCGGAAATAGGATAAATATGGATGAGTTTAACCTGAGGGATCATGCCACAGGTCTTTCTGGTCAAGGACAATGGCAACTGTTATTCTGTGTGTGTAATCATTGAGTGAATATCAGCATGACCTACTTGTGTATATATTTGCTCATCCATCTCTTTTGTCATATATCGTATTTCAGGAGAAATTGAGAAAGTAACAAGTTAACAACACAGAAGAAAAAAACAGCATCTACCTATAGACAAACAATCCAAGCAGAGCTACAAGTGATGGCTCACACAATCAGAGAGCTCAGAGGGCTGAGGCAGGAGAATGATAAACTGGAAGCCAGCCAAGACTGCATCATGAAATAAAGAAGGTGGTAGTAAGGAGTGGAGGGAATGCTACAGAGGGGAACCAAGGGAAGAAGGGAAGTCAAGAGTGAGGGGAGACTATGAGAAGGATAAAGGAGGACAAAGACAGAAAGGAAGGAATGACAAAAAACAAAGGAGTCAGTGAGGAATGTAAGCAAGGATTTGAAAGAGAATAAGAGAATGAGAGAGAACAGAATAGAGAAAGAATAAGGTGAGGGATTAAGGGAAGGAGAAGGAGAGAGAATGGAGAGGGAGACAAAAGGAAAGTGAACCTAAGAAAGGGATTAAGAGGGTACACCTTGAGATTGTTTTTAAGATTAGGGGAGACAAGAAGAGAAAAGAACAGTGGAGAGAAAAAAGAAGGGATGAATCAGATGGAGAGAGGAAAATGAGGATGCTTTAGAAGGAGAGAGAAAGGCATGTAAGAAGTGGGGGTGGGGAGGCGGGAAGGAATAGGAGACAGGCTGAGGAAGGGACACAAAAACAATGCACAAAGGTGACAGAACCTGAGTCTTCTTTTTCTTACTCCACATCAATCTCCCTAGTGTCCATGTCCTCCCTTTGTGTCTATGCATGCATTAATCTTCACTTGCTCAATTGCATTTCATCTTGTCCATAGACTGAAAATCTGGACATTACATCGCAGCCTGAAGCACCTCAGTTTCTCTTAAAAAAGTCTAACTGCATACTTATCAACAAGGGTCAAGAGCTTCACCTCTGTATGCTGAACCATAGCGCTTCAGAAACATTTGCAAAAGTAATTACTATTTTACTATTTGTTCTTTAAAAAGAACATTAACTTAATTTTCAAATGGGTTAGTATATAGTTTCACACATTGGTCAACTGGAGATAATAATTATCACACCCAGAACAACATCAAAGACTACGTCTAAATTCCCTTCACAGGCCCAAATGGATTAGCCCTTCACAAGCAGATTTTGAACTAACAGCATTCCTTAGTTTACACTTTAAAAACCGTACGATTTTCTTATTCAAAGCCCCCACCTTATTTCCGTTTTCTTTTCTGTGTTTCACTGATGACAAAATTTGTAATATGCTGAGGGTATAGTTCAGTACTAGAGCACCTGCCTGGTGCAGACAGAGATAAAAGACAGCAAAATAATGTGGGTCTACATAATCCTAATTGTATTTTGAGACCTACAGCCCACAGAGGAAGTGGGAGACTCGCTTTACATCCACAGAGACAATATCTTCTACTACCTCATATCAAGTCAAGCTTTCCTATGACCAATAGCACAGGTTCTAAGGTTTTCTGCTGTGGACATAAGACACCGAGCCTGAGGTTAGTGGATCTCTGAAACCCTACATCTAATTTAAGATGGCTGTTTCCTTGAAAATTAATACAAACACCATTAAAAAACTGTGAGGGGCTGAGTTTATTTGCCTTGTCTGGAGTCATGTTAGACTGGATTAACCATCTACCTGTAACATAAGAAAAGGTCCTCACTGGCCTGCACTTTGGCTTTGTAATTGAGAAAATAATGTGTTTTGTCTATATTTATGATAGTGCTTTATAGCTGTCAATGCACATATATTGTGCAATATTAATACTAGATTATATATACACATTAATTAATTAATGTGTATTTAATGTGTATTAAATTAATTAATGTGTATATTATATTATTAAGCATGCTTTAGAGCTGTCTAAGGAACTTTGTTGATTCAATGTGTCATCAATTTTAATCTTATAGATATTAATAGACTGTGTCCATGGCAGGTTGTATCTGTCATTAACAATGGGTGTCATATTTGAGTAATTTGTAATTCACTTAACAATAAAAAAAAAAAAAGCAGCCAGAGTAACACAAGACCATGAACTGTACTTACATGGCCTACTGTGCTCCCAAGAACCTAGGCTAGCCATTGACCTCATGAGGGAGACAGAAAGGTAACTCGGCTTCAGAATACACACAGAGGTGAAAAGAACAGATTATAAACAATAATAAACAATTATAAGTAATTATGTTATAAATTATGTTAGATTATACTCAATTATTTTCATTCCCACGTCCCTTGCATTGTTTCATTTTATTTTACCCCCTGATTATATGAAGCTATAATACATTCTTCTTAAGAAAATAAACAGGAGACTTAGTTCTTACCCTAATAAGAATTTGGGCCACCATTTTACTCAGCTAAGGGGTCCTAGCTCTGGAGATTGACTTGTGGATTTCTGAACTTTGATATTTGTATGTTCAAATGACTACTTGGCATTATTTTCGTAATTGAAGAACGCTTTGCTGCTTTCATTTCTTATATTTTAATCTAATTATATAAATGAATTTAAACTTGGGAACATAAAGATTATGGTAACACACTATATTCCACCTGATATCTACATCACAACCTCAGACTCCCAGACCTGTAGTCACAATCCATACAACATCATACAACATCAGTGGTCAACACAGATCCAACACTGCCCTTTTTCTCTCTCTCTCACTTTGCATGTCTTTATTACCTAACTATTTGTGTCACTTATAATATTTACATGACTATTCATCTCTAGACCTGAGCAAAAGAGCCTGATGTAATGAAGTTATTCAATGGACCTTGTGATGCCCTGACTCTGTCTTTTCTCTTAATTTTGGAAATCCTCAAAGTGCTCGGTGTTCATGGTCATGTTGAGTTGACCACACAGTTTTAGTAGGCTTGACAGGAGCCTATGCATGCCTCTACCAAGACAGGGGTGTCTTATCAAGGACACCCAAACCAAGACAAAAACTTTAACTCCACTTATATCAGTTTCCATGCTTCTTACACAAGGGGATAGGACGGCCATGGACCTGCCAGGGTGAGTAGGCCTCCATCCAGGGAGTACAAGCCAGGGAAGATAATAAAAAAATTGATATTTTTCCAATTACTTCTACATTTCTTCTTTCACTGCTTGTTATGTAAGTTTAAGTTCTTATGATAGTTCCTTAAGAAATGAAGTAATGTTTAAAATGCTAAGACCTTGATCCTCACTAGGGCTTAATCCATTAATCACACTGCATATATGGACCTGACAAAAGGTTATATACATCTTTATGTCAATGACTTCTTAACAGATTTGCAGATTTTCTGAATGTATTGCTGCAGTGGTGATCAACTGCTTGTTTTCTTAATTGGTTGATGGCTCTCACAATTTATTGCATTTGCGTTTGTGTGTACTTATATCGTGATTCATTGATCGACTAAGAAAGAGTATGAAAGTGCCTGATTCTAATGCCTAGGATGTGCTGCAAATGCCTAACACTGACCCTTTCTTAGGGGGACACATGAGATATCCTACAATGTGTACCTCAGACACTCCAAACAGTGGTCATCATCATTGGTCCATACCAGCCTTCCAGTTCTCTGGTGATATACGCATTGTTGATGATTAACATATTAATCCCTTAATAATAAAAGTATGGGAACAGCTTAAAACTGATTTTAATTTGCTCTTCAGAGTAACTCAGTCCCATGCTGCCATACATTCACTACTCTACAATGACACAGAGCTTCCCAAGGAGCAAAACAAGACAGAATTGTTTCGAATAGCACTCACGTGGCTCTTGGGTCTTCAGGTGAGCAGGAGGACAGGTGAGAAGTGTAGGGGCAGTGCCCCATGTGTGAAGCAGACTGGAGACTGGTTCTGAGGATGCGTGCTGTAGATCAGGAAAATGTGATGGCTTAAGTTTTGTAAGTTGTGTAAAACTCTGTAGATGTCTGTAAATTTGTGCCAACAGGTATGTATTGCCACTTAATAAAGTTTAAGTCTTTGGGTCTGGCTGATTTTAGCATGTGAAGATTTGTTGCAACTGTTTTCTAATAAAGTTTAAGAAATTAAGAATGTCACCTTTCTTCCCTTATATATAGGGAGCCGTCTAGTTGGATTTGGGATTCTTTATCCCCAAAACTTCAAGGAGACAGCACAAAAACTTTATTAAAGTACAGTGAGTGAAAATAAAGAAATGCGAACATCACATTGCAAAAACATGCGGGGATCAGTTTATCCTCCTTCTCTGGAGTCATGAAGTATTGTAACAATTCACATGTTTCTTAATACAAGATTCTCACTGGCTTCACTAATAGAGATAATAATGTACTTTTTCTAGATATAATAATGCTACTCCAATGGTGATTCCACAGATACAGGACAATATATTAATGCCAGATTATATTATAGGTTCAGTAATGGAAAAATTAATTCATTTTTTTCTAATTTTAAAAATTAAACTGAGGATTGGGATTGAGATACAGTGAAAATTTGAACAGATACAACACCTGCTCATCTGGGACATACTGTCAGCATAGACTCATAGGGAAGCCCTCTTCAACTGGGGTTTTCTTTAGTAAATAAGTAACTTAAATGTCTGTTTTGTTCTTTCCTTGTTGTAAAAAAAAAATGCAACACATCTCAAAACAACAAATGCTTCTCCAAATACTATTTGCCTCACATCAGCCTTGATTAATTCATGGTTAGGATGCAATGCTTCATAAATGCATTAGTAACGATTCTTATTGCATTAAATACCTTTCTGGAAGAGGAATGACCCATTTGTTTGTGTTCATTTATAGAGTTCTTGGTTGATTTATACAGTGCTTTAGTACACAGAAGACCAACAGTACAGCCCATGTTATTTTTGATTGCTGGATTAAGCTCATATCCCAAAGAGATAATAAATGAGATTTTTCACAATGGACCTCAGAGCTACAGGGCTTAATCAAAGTCCTCCGTGCAGACACCCCAGGGTACTCCTCACTGATCCATAAAGCAATCTTTGACCTCTTTCTTTTTCTTTCAGAGACAGTTTTGTTTACTGACCCATTCCTCGCCTCACTGGGAGCAATAAAATAAATATTCATGAATTTTAAAGAAACAGCCAAGAACAATAAGTTCGTTTGGAGCTGAGGTCTCCTTATAGGTTCTTTTCTCACTGCTTAGCTCTTTCCCTGACCTCTTTTTCCAGGGGCCTCCAGTGAACCATGGATGGATCAATTCGAATGCCTGCCTCATGGCCATCGCATCTGTCTCTCCTTCCTCTTCCTGTGTGCTGCCTGGGCTGTGCAGAGCTGCCCAATAACACCTGGCAGGATAATGCAAACATGATAATAACTGCATCTCCAACACAGCGCCCCATAACCTGAGGTAGATACGGAGTACTTGAAATGTGGCCACTGCAACGGAGAAATTGAATTTTACATTTCACTTCACTTTAATTACTTTATATATAAGCAGCCATGTGTGTATGGCAGCAGCCATATTGAACGTGCAGCCTCAGATTCTGTGAACAGATAACTGCAGTGCACAAAGAAAAGAGTAATATATGCCAGTGGGGTTCACAGCAAGTTTCCTAACACATTTGTATTATTAGTCTGGAGATGGCTAGGCTTTAATTCAATGAGCACCACAGAGAAACCAGCCCTGATTGACAGGCATCTTTGATATAGTATGTAGCCATAAAGTATCTTACCCACAACAGCAATAGGAAACGCCTCTTCTCAGAGAGAAATCCAGTCAGCGATGGTCTCCATTCTGTGCTGTACGATACCAAGTTTTAAAATAATGAGCCATTGAGATTTAGATCATTTTACAAGACACTAGTTTGATACTAAAATATTCATGAAGTCAATTCCCATTTTTCTCATTGACCCAAGAATAGGTCACCTTTTTATTTATCTAGCTATTCATTTTAAATGGTAAACTGAACCAGGGTCAATCCATCACTTAGAAACAAGAATGATCGAGACTGTGCATACCTGTCTATGGCTCCCACCACAGAGGCAGAGCATACCCCCTTTCCAATTGAATATTTTTGAAGAAGGGGGAAAAAAAGCATGACTATTCTGGACACTCGGCTAAAATGCACATAGCACACATTCATCAAAAAAAAAAAACAGACAAATCATAAAAATAGAAAATAAAATGAAACCTGACTTTTTTTTTTTTTTTAATTTAAAGACAAAATAGTCTGGAGGCTTTCTTTTGTTTTTAGTGAGAGGCGGGGCAGAGACAAAGGGTCAGTATGTAGCTTAGCTTAGCCTGAACTTGTGGTCCTTTTGCCATCTACATGGACATCCCTCCCGGGGTTCAGTGTTTTAAAAATGGACACTGATGGTCTGTGCGATGCTTCATGAGGGCCCACGCTCCCAGCTGTTTTAATATTGACCCAACTGTGTCTCTCATGCCTTAACAATTTCTCACACACACACACAAAAAAAAAGAAATCAGTCTATATATGCGGAAAGTAACCATCCCTGGGCTAAATACCCAAGAATCTTGACCGTCTAATCTAGTCCTGCTCCCTTGTTGGACCCACAAGGCCACTTTTCAAAGACAGACCTCAGAGTTTCGCTGTTTACATATTTACATGTTTACATATTCGCTGTGATCTTGCGCTGGCCCAGTCTATACCAGCAAGACTTGCTCAAAAAGGAACACTTATTCAGTGTGGTAGCCAGCATGGCATGTAGTTTGGAAATTGGCTGAAAAAGTTAAAATTTAACTCATCATAAGAGAAATCTGAACATTGAGGTCTGTGCAACTCTTAGAGACGGAGGTGTTCAAAGAGTTAGAAGGATTCATTCATTCATTCATTCATTCATTCATTCATTCACCATGTGTTTATTTACTTTTTAATTTTACCTCTCAGGAACAGTCTCATTATATTGTTGGGCCTAGGCTGGAACTCACAGTAATCTTCCTGCTTCCGCCTCGCAAGTATTGGGATTACTTACAAGCAAACAACACCATTCTTGTCCCCTGTCCATACTGGATTCAGACAGGAAGCTACTCTTTTCCTCACTTATAATAACAGCAACCATCTTCATGAACCCTCGGGAAAATGGGCCAAAGCATTAAGTTCCGTTTGTGCTCGTCCACTCATTATAATAGTGATCTACAAATTAGCTTTAAAAGAGAGCAACTAAGTTTCTCAGGCATGCTATGGTGCCACATTCTTCTTTTCAGAAGAAAACTAGTGCGTGCAAGAGCATCTGTTGAAATCACCCAGTTTCAGCATTTGGGCTTTGACGACGCCCATGTTTCAGAGTTGTTAGTCTTTGAGGTTCTGTTAATTGTGCTGTTTATCGAAAGGCCTTCATGTTAGTATGTTATTAGAATGCCTCGCGGTGTTGTTATTAATGGATGTACCTAGTTATATTAGTGTCACTAGTCTGATATCATGCTGAATACGGAACTTTGTTATAGAGGGTTCGTGGTACATTTTGAAACAGTCATGCTGTAAGCATCTCAGCACTCACCCCAACAGCGATGCTGAGGGGACAGCTAAGAGGACACCAGTCTCTGCTGCGTTAGCCCGTTCCATAACTGCATGAGGCAGAGCCTTTTGCCTTGCACTGATGCACTGATTGACACAATAGTAACAAGACACACAGCAACAGAGAAAAACCCCCGAAGCACATTTCCCACACACACTCATGGCCTCACAGTCACAGACCAGGCTTAAGCAAGACATTGAATTCAGACAGCCCACACATGCTCATCAGAGATGCAGACCCGTTATGCTAGGTTTTTAGTCAGTCACATTATTCTTGACTCATTCATTGATTCACTAAAAATATAATCAATATCCACGAATTAGGGGAAGAAAGATACTTGAAGATACAAATACATCTCGACAGTGCATACCCCACAGAGCTGCAGCCTGCCCTTTCTGCTGAGAGCCTCAACATGGTGAATCTGAATGAATGCACCTCTGGGCACCCCATCAGTCGCTGTCACTCACACAGCTATGTCTGGGCTTCCTTCACTTAATAGCTCTATTTTTGAAGGCGGCACAATGAACTACCATCTCACGAGAAGATTCAGTGTTTCATTATATTCTTCCCTTAGTGAGGAGACTGTAAATACAATACAGAAGTGCCTAGGTACATTATGAGCCAAGTCACGTTAAAACATTCTGAAAATGGCTGAAATACGCTCATCTTCTCTATTCTGGGGTTGTGCGGAGGTGAATCCACCCTGATTAGAACACCACCATCACTGGTGAGTGCCTGGCCACCTCTGAACCCGTTCCCTAGGAACCATTCTATGGACATGATAGCAACCCTTTCCCGACAAGGACACAGAACTGACTGGCACTTACTTCAGTGTCTTCCCCTTATCTAGCAGTGAACAGGCAAGATCTTCCCCAAAATGCAATGATGGAGCCGTACCAGCCATCCTCATTCTGGGGGGTAAAAGGCAAACATTCAAGTGAATTAGTGTCGCTTGGCTTTTGAGAGGAACAGCAGGTGGGGGGTAATCAATTAACTGCCCCGGTCGGACCACTTGGGAAGTCGGCATTCCTTTAGAGTTACCACCTTACGGGATTTAGGAGCGAGAACAACACTTTATATTTATGAACCTGCATTAAGTTTTTATTTTAAATAATGTAATGAACACCACTGAACCCAGCAGTAAAAATGAGAAAAATAACTCTAATTATTGGGAACATCTGACGTGTTTGTTAGCAACATGCACAATGGCAAGGTTGTCATTTCCATTGAACTTTGTGCAAAATTGGAGGTGAGAGATTTAACATATGGTACAACCTCTGTGATGGCCCAAGCTTAGCTTTCCTGGGAAACCGTGTGCTTGTATGTGCAGGTGCACGTGTGTGTGTGTGTGTGTGTGTGTGTGTGTGTGTGGCCGGAGCACAATGCTGGGTGCCAGTGCTCAGAAGGTACCATCTTGTTTTTGAGGTTGGGTCTCTCATGCATCTGGCCTAGCCTCTGCCTCCCCAGCACTGGGATTACAGGTACACACCATCGCATTCCATTTTTTTTTTTTTTTATTAAATTTAATGTGCCCTGGGGACGGAAACCGGGTCCTGGAGATTTTAAGGCAAGTGCCTGACCGACTCAGTGATCTCCTCAGCCCTTGCTTGACTCACTCACTACTTGGAGGGTTTAGTTTCTCATAGGGTAATTTTTTTAGCAGAAAATTTTAAAGTTTACAGCTATGAAGACAGCAACAGAACACTAATAAGGTAAATGCCTAAATGCTCCACTGGAAAGGCCAAGAAAAGTCTCTGCCTTCCCGATGGATTTCAGGAGTCGATGGTGTAAAGTTTTCCACTGGTGCACAAAATGCTGAATTAAAAAAACAAAAAAACAAAAACAAAAACTGGTGGAGATACAAATTTAGGATTGTGTTTCTTCATAATCACACTGCAATACTGGTGAATCCATGCATACTGATATGTCCTGAGTGAAATTTATGCTTTTCTTATACCACTGCTCAAAAGTAGCAAACTTACTTGTGTTTGTTTCAATAAAATTGCCTAGATTTTATTAGGGGATGGCATATGGGACAGTCTCATTGTTGCTCTCTCTGTGCGTGTCTCCTTTACTCACTAATTACAGAAATGTATCTTCTCTTCCTTGGCATGGGGCAAATTGCCCCAACGTGGTTCCTTAGAAGTCATCACGTGACTTCTAAGCCTGGTAGGCACCTGGACTAGTAGTCTCAAAATTACGAACAGGCCAGACCGCATTAAATGCTTTAAAAAGTCCATGTATAGCGTTGATTTATCTTCAAATTTGTTTCACTGTGGGTGCAGGCGTGCGTCCGCGCCTGTCTGTGACTGAGCTTGTGTGGAAGTCAGAGGACAGGTGTAGGAGTCTGCTCTTCTCTGAGGTTTCTGGGGTGGACTTCAGATCACTAGCATTGGTCACAAGTGCCTGTACACGTGGAGCTGTCCCACCTGCCCTGTTGTGGGTTTTTTGTTTGTTTCGTTGCTTTATTTTGTTTTTGTCTGTTTGTTGTTGGGTTTTGTTGTGTTTTTAGGGGAATATAACCTTGGCTGGCCTTAAGCTCCGGATATTACTGTCTCAACCCCTTAAATCCTAGAATTGTAGGCATGTGCCATCTTGCCTGGTCAGACGTATCTTTCTCATTTTTTATTCATTAATATATTCTTTATTCATGGGGTAATTTTATTATAGGAATGTGGATTGTGCCACAAACCCACAAAGATCAGGCTTTGGGGCCTCGTCTCTATGGGATGCAGACACCTCTTTGCAATAGTCCTCAGATGTCATAAGGGTTTGATCACTGTCCTCTGTCAGAAACTCCATGCTCCTTGTCATTGGCCCATGCTGGGTGTTTGCTTCATTTATTTACTGGTTGATATAAAACTAACAATACACAGTCCCCAAAACAAGGTTTTGGGTTGGGGCTCTTTTCTGTTTGAGACATTCAGGTCATACTGCTTCTATCAGGGTGACAGGAAGTCAGCATCTGTTTGGGGTCAAATCCACCTCAGTTTTTGTGTGGTTCTATTTCATTTGTTCATTCATGTCAAAAATGGACCACAAAATGTAATGAAGCTCCCATCTCCAATATTCCACCTCATTGGCTCATGGATATTCATATGGGACGTCCCCCAAGGAATAAAATGTTGGGACTGTCAGCTCAGAGTAGCACTGGGTTCTGGGGGGTAAGTTAAATACCCACTCTCTTCTTTTAAAATCATTTCTGTTGTGTCAATTTGGATTAAACATGATTTTATAAATCACACTGCTTTCCCATGACTGGACCATACTTAGAGAAAGTTATCTGTCTTAAGTATGTGAATATTTCTCATTTGGAAGTCAATCAGCTAGCATCCATATATAAAAGACTCCAAACAGAGACCATCAACTAAGGGTCTTACCTTTATTCTCGACTATGCTCCTTACTCAGGATAATGGCTCCAAATTAAATAATTAAATCAGGGGTCCTATGTTCACCACAGGAGGGAAAAAGAAGATTTAGAATAGATTTAGAATATAATGGGGTCCAGCAGAGCTACATAATAATAATAATAATAAACTTTACTATCTAACCTGGGGTTTTAAATATAATAAACATGTAAGACCGCTACATTACCCAAGAGTTTCTACAATGGTTACAACCATCTGTGAGTCAATTGCTAGCTGATGCGGTTTCCCTTTTGTTAATGAACAGTGAACACCCAAGCCACTGTTTTAACAACAGCTACTAAAACTCTAAATATGAAAGAAGGTTACAAACTCCAGCCTACTTTCCTTCCTAATAACAAGTGTTCTTGCTTTTTAATTATCCTTGGCTTATTATACTACCTGTTACAAAAACAGGTATGTCTTTCTTACTTTATGTATTTGCTTCCTACTGATTTATTAATTCTCTTGAAGCAACACCTTTCTTGTCATTGAACCGCAAAATCCCCAAGAGAAAATGACTAAAATTTTCCAGCTTCTGCTCAAAGATAATTTCTACACCAAACATTGCCCGTTTCTCACTGGACAAAGGCCCTCAGAGTTATAGCCAACATTATCAAACGTGCCGACTCCGATAGCTCCACCAACAGGCATCACAGACAGAGGCAAGACTGTCTACTGTCCAATAAGGCTCTCTTGAGTTTATGTGGCTAATCATGGATTGATAAGTAATGATTACTCCATCACTATCCTTTTTTCTTTGTGGAGCAAATGGATTGTATTGTTTATCTCTGACAGCCTCTGGCTGGAATACGTGTATTAATCAGCAGAGTGACTTCTTGTCAAGCCTTTCCTCATGATGGGTGTCTGTCTGTCCCTTAAACCTAGAGGAAACCTACAAAATACGCTTGTTAACAAAGGCACACACCTGACAAAACTGACATCTGCTATGCTCCACTGTACTGCACGCAGAGTTCACAGTGAGCTGTGAAGGGCTCTGGGAAACAACCATGCAGTCCACGGCAGTTAAATGTGTGCCATGTCCAGCATCTATTTGAGAATGGTCCTTAGCTGGGCTTTAAATAAGGCATATGTTTTTCTGTTTGTTTGTTTGTTTGTTTGATTTTGTTTTGTTGTTGTTGTTTATGAGATACTCCACAATTGGCACTTCTCGTGTCTTATTTAAAAATTTCCTTCATAGAGATCATTTACCTGGCTTCTATAAAGTGTGCTCAATCCCAGAACATCAGCAGGGATGTTTGCTCACCTGGGGCTTCCTGCTCCTTACTTTAGAGGCACAAAATGATAATCATGATTAAAGCATGTAAACAAACAAACAAACTCTCTCAGGTGATGCACACCTGTGATTCCAGCACTCGGGGAGGCAGAGGCAGGGAATCTCTTTGAGTTTGAGGTCAGCGCTACAAAGCAAGTCCAGGAGAGCCAAGGTTACACAGAGAAATCCTGCCCCCCCCCAAAAAAAAAAAAAAAAAACAGAAAGAAAAAGAAAAAATTCTTTGATAGTTGTGGTGAGGAGAATGGTGTGGAATTTCACATGATAATACTTATTCCTAATTAGTCCCATGCTGACTTTAAGAAAATAAACTGAGGCCTAAAACCATCCCTTTAGTTTTAGACTCATGGAAATCTACAATGTAACAGCCCTGGGCTACAATGCTAAATATCATTTTGATCTGACTATAGGCACTGTCCTAAATAATAGTAGACTTGCTTCTTTTTCCATTTTTATTAAGAAAACCAATAAAAACAAAGACTTTGAATCACCAGTCTCATCATTGGTCTGCTCATCTGGAAATTATGTGGACATTTAACAATTCTCTATCCCGATGAATGGGTATCACTTCCCTAAAGCAACTATCCAAGACCAGTTACCGACATAGGAGAAAACATTCACATAAAAATGGCCGTGTGTTCCTAAACAAAATGCTAAGAGCTGCTGGGTAGATGTCATGATGATCCTCGTCTTGCATTCCTTTGTAATAACTCTCTTCTTTTTTAAATTCACTTTTTAACATTCGTAGGCTAATTTCATAATAAGAGTAAAACATAAGCTTAGAATGTACTTAGCTTATTGGGCCCACGTCTCCCTCCCCCAGTTTTGGTATGGAAATAAAAAAGGCTGTTTCTTCCACAAAAGCCAAGGACACCTGTCCACACTATTCCCGAAGGAAGGGAAAATTGTAAAGGACCTCAGCGCCATCCAGATTAAATCACAATATCCTGGTTCAGATAACTCATGAGTGGCACTCATCATGGGCCCAAACATCTCCCTTCACTGGTTAATTCATTAGTTCACATGACACAACACAAAGTTCCACAGACAAGATCTCCCTTTTCTTAAGGAATGAGTCTCCCTTAGGCATGGACCTCAGGGAACAGGCATATTCACCAGCACCTAGGCCTCACTTCAGTCTGCTTCAAGTGCGGGTCCCCTGTGCCTCCTGAGTGACTGTGCCCATGGGTAAGAAGGCCCAATGAAAAGTAATGAAGCCACCATCTCCTACCACTTGTGATGTCATCGCTATCAGCTAGGGCCACACTGATAAGCAAACACGTAAGTCACATGTGGATAAAATATTTTTTGGTTCCTAGTACCTTCCCATCATTGGTCCATTCTTGGAGACTTTAATTTTTTAAACTTATATGCCTTTGAGCTACTACTAAATACATACAAAGAAAGCATCCCAAACAAGTCCATGAACCTGATGTCTCACTTACATTGTTCTCTCTGTCCTTACATGCAGAACTAACAGCCAAGATTTTGTTTCTTGGAAGAGCTGAGTAAGAAGGCTGCCTGTCACCATTCTGTGGAAGAAAAGTAGACTTAGCCAGATTCAGAAGTTTAAGCAGAGCCTAGCTAGGTTCCCTTTTAAGAGCCAGTGTTTTCTGTTTATTCTGAAACAATGTAAAAGACACTTGTATATCTATTACCTCATAAGGCCCATCGCTGTTATGATTATAGCTACACAAAGTACACACTCATGAATGTTATAACTCCTTCATTGGGCCTTCTTCAGATATTAGATAGTCATCCTTATTTCATGGTGTATTCTAGCTATACAATCTTTGAGGTATACTTAAACTGATATGTACATCTTAAGAAAGTCAAATGACAGTCATAAGTGGCTTGGATGGGCAGGAAAAGGAATGGTAAATTTCTTGATAAAAGAAAAGTTTTGGACAAGAAAAATGTTGGCACCTACAGGGAAACTAGACAAAGAAAAGCAAATCAAGTGGAAAAAAAAAAACAAAAGTTAGAGCAAAAAAAAAATCAATAAAATTGAAAATATAAAGTCATCTCCAGCCAGTGACACTGTTGAGCTAAATGTAGGTCCTCACCTCCCCCTCCTCTCCTTGCTCTCTGCCTCACCTTCTCCAGGGAATCACATGACCCAATCCTCCAGCCAGTCCCCCAACTCACCCCAGGAGCCACTCCCACAGCCTTTCCTTGGGAACCCACAGGCTATGCTGGCCAGGAAAGCAGACAGCAGATACTCACCTCTCTTCCCCTTTCCTGCAAATCCATTCCATCCTATAATTGATCCATACACACCTTTCCTTTATTTTTTTCACTCACTAACGTATTTTTTTCCTTTAGGCATTATTGATTTAATAACAAAAAATATAATTCTAACTAAAGAATCTCAATAGACAGAAAACAAAATGTGCTCTTTCTATATGCGTTTCTCATAAAAATAGTAGGAGTTCGTCTACTGTATCTACTTAACAGGGGTGCTCAGCACTTTGAACCTGAATAAAATCCTTGCTGATATGCTCCAAGATCACTGGCCTAAGTTTGAACTTTTCCTTCCTTCATTTGAACCACCATTTGCTCACTCACCAACAACAATAAAATCAACAACGGACAATAAGTCACAATGATAACAAACATGACACGGTTCACACAAAACGGTAGGTGCCTCTTTCCACAGTGAGCGTCAGCGTCTAGGGGAACGTTCGTCTTCCTGAGCTTCAGCAGCCCTGTGACCACTAGATCAATGCTGGTTCCTTACATTTTTGATATTTTAACTACAGTCCAGGAAGTAAGCCTGCATCTACCATCCACTATCTCCTTAATAGTGAAGAACAGTGTCCTCAGTTTCACAGGACTCAGAGCCCTGTGCAAATGGCTATCAATCAGATTTAATAAATTTATGTTGGAATTTATTGCTTCAAATATATTCGCAATAGTAGACAAAATGTGCACTCGGATAAGGAGCAACATACAGCTATCTTTTATCCTTGATCATTTAAATATTTATTTCCTTAAGTATTTGCTTAGTTTTATTAATTTACTTACAGTGAGAACAACTTAAAACCCAAGGGTAACCTAAGAACAAAATCTGAAATGTTCCTAATTTCTAATAATATTTAGTAAACAAGTGCTAATGAAGACTATTCTTTTTACATATTTGCTTGGGGCGTCTGTGTGTGCGCGCGTGCATACAAGTACCACTTCACACATGAAGAGATAAGAAGACAACTTCGGGAATAAGTTCTCTCCTTCCAACATGTGGGTACGGGGGATTGAACTCGGGTACTTGGGCCGGGTAGCAGGTACCTTAACCCATTAATCCATCTCACGGGCCTCTTACGAAGTCTCTAATGGACCTCAGAGTTAAAGGGTTAATCAAAATCATTGATTCAGATACCCCAGAAATCTCATCATCGGCCAGGGCTTGGTTGCCTGTGGGTTGGTTAGTTCTTACTTTGTTTATCAGCTCACTTACAGTACTACCAATAAAGTCAATAAACATGAACTACAAATCTGAAAGTGGTGGTGCTAAGAAACATCTGATGGCTTACTCTCTGCAGAACTGAGACACTTTAAGGGAGGTTCTGAGATCTCAGCTGCCTCCCTTTGTGTCAAAGTCATCTGTGAACTTTCCGTGTTCTTCTTTCATTAAGTTTATCTGAATTGTAAGGATAGTCCACAGGACAGTCAGTCTTCAAGATAGTGTCTGGTGGGCTCCACACCTGTGGCACCTCCACCCTGTGTTCTCTCTTCACACCTTGAATCATGGCTATCCGTGTGAGCAGTAGAACACCGTGAAAGTTTGTGCCTTAGGAGGTAGCTTATATTGTACACTAAGAATCTAACTGATTCTGCCATGCCTTGATTGCTCTGGGGAAGATAACTGCCATGTTCTAAGGACACTCAAGGCGGAACACTCATGTGGAGAAGATGCGTGGTCCCCATCAACAGCCAGCCATGGACATGAACCTTGCAGGCAGATATCATACACACACTCCAGCAAACACTTTACACCACCAAATTGACAGGAGACACCACATAGAAGAAACCCCTGGGTTCTGGCCTCATGGAAATAACATGTTTAATGCTTTGAGCCATGAAGTCACTGGGTGAGCTACTTTACAGCTAGAGATGACAACCGTTCTCAGGAAATAGTCCTAGTTCTGAGAGTTGGCATCAGAAGTATTTTGTTTTAGAACAAAACAAAACGTTTTAAAATTAGGGCCCCAAAAGAGACAAACTTAATTTGTCCACTAGTCACCTTATACATGTGACCGGAAGGAATTTTCACACCTGCATTTTGCCTGTAATTCCTCATGAGGACAAGTGTGGAGTCCTCCAGATGCACCAAAAGCAAATTCTCAGCAAGTCTCAGATTTAAGAACATTTTCAGACTTTCTAGGTTAGAGGAAGAGTCAGCTAAGCACCATCTTCCTATCACAGCAAGGATGTCAACGCCGCCTTCTTCCCTCATCCCACATGCTCCATCCGCACGAGTTCAGGCCCAGACATGCACCACTGATGGAATGTATAAACTGCTAACACAAAACAAACCTCAATACTAAGAAATCCTGAGGATGAACCGAAGCTCTCCATGATTAACAGATTTAGGCTGAGCAGAATCCTATTAACCACAAACCAGCAGATTCCCTCTGCTGGTCCTATAAGCATTCTTTTATTTTATTCATATACAGGCATCTATTCCCTTGACATAATTTAGGAATAAACAGGCTACCTATGGAATAAAGATGATGAGCCAGCCAGCTAATGTGTGAATTAGGGGGCCCTCGGATCACTGTTTCAAGGTAGACCCTCAGCAAGGCACAGTGAGGTCTTTGGAAAAAGATAAATGAGGGTAGGGTGTCTGTGGGTAGCAGCACACAGACAGTCCTAATGGCTGCATTTATTTCTCCTGTGTTCGGTAGTGAATTTTAGTTTCTGTTGTATTAAAAATTAAAGAGTACATAAGTCAGTATGTAAGAAGTAGAGTTATTTTGGAGTCAGTAATGGGAATGTAATAGCATCCAAGTTTGGATTAGCCACTCAATCCCTCATGAGTCAGCCTATTAAAGGAGTTAAGCCTGTGGTTTCCATTCTTTGCAGAGTGTGTGTTGTACTTCACACAAGAAAAACACCTTCCATTCTTCACAGGGTGTGCTGTACTTCACAGAGTAAGAATACCATGGCTGATGAAACTGTTCAGTAAAGATGGAGATGTTGGTTTCCACTTGTGTGGTTAAGAGGCTTGGAGACTTTTGTACTTCTAAAGTTTATTTCCTTGACAGAGGTTGCTTTGACACTAACTTCTGTCAAAGGCATAGATGAACAATATATAAATAAAATAAGAGTATGTACTGCAGGACCAGTCTTAGAAATGAACCGAAATATGCAGTTTAATTCAATTCACTACAACTTAGGTTGGTTAAAGATGGAGGGGTTTTATTAATCATTAATGAATCTAAATTAATCAGATCTCTGGGCTGGGAAAATGACTCAATCAGTGGGTAAAAGCACTTGCTGAGAAAGCCACATGGCCCACATTCAATTACCACATAACACCATGAGGAGAGAAACAACTTCCAAACACTTCCTCAGACACGTGCACAGTGGCATACGCACACCCACTCACAATAACACATTTCTGTTTCACAGAACTTGCTTTTAACTGCCCCCAGATCTGTATCCCTTCAAGTAATCACCCGAGATTTGAGCTCATTCTTTCATTCACCTTTAAGGGTACATCATAATAAAAAGCAGTTGAGACACTGGACCAAAACATTAGCTACATACATAGACCCAGTTATCACCTATATAATTGACAAGGTCCATTTTTAAGAGAATATTGTCTTTGGTGGTGAATTCTGTCTTTGCTGAATTAGATTGATAATACTTATTACTGTGTGCACTGAAGTCATCCATGTTTGGCCTTCTTTCAATTAGACAATTATTCAAACAATCATTTTCATATAAATAATTTGTCTCTTGTCTAAATAAAACCAGTGGCCATCTGCCTAACACAATTCAAACAGCAGCACCATGGTTCACAGCCTAGGACATGCCCTTCAGGGAAATGGTCAAAAAGACTTGATCTACATATATAGTGAAGCTCAGGGTGTCAGAAAATAACAACATGAATAATAATACTTATTTCTTTTTTCCCCTTTTCAAAATTGACCATCCTTATTCATGGATGCAAACCCATCCCATTCTAATATCATTCACAGGTGGGAAGAGCTATGACCAAGAGTGATGACCAAGGACTTTAACTATGTCCAACTTGCACATCTCACAGCAGAAATAAGGGGGGGGGGTGTCTTTTTCCAACATTATTCTAAGTTACAGTTTAGTCAAAACTCTTTGATTCACACATCTTAGAAAACTCACAGCTCTATAGGTTATTGATATATTTTCTCCTTATCCTCGCTGATTTATTCACTGATGTGCTAATATAAACGATAAATTAATAAATCAAAAAGGCCAAGAGCAACATCGCTGAATAAAACAGCTGTCTGTCAAGGGTCCATTCCCCACAAAATTAACAGGTCTGATCACTTTCCCTAAGTATGTATACTTTCTTCACATTTAAGTCATTCAGAGTTCTTGTCTCCCACCATCTCTATGTTCACTGTTGGTCCATGTTTGCCCTCTTTTGGACTTAAAGATGGTGTCATGAATAAGCAAGCACCCAGAACCTTACTACACAACTAGAATCAACAAATAATTTTGGTCATTGTCTTGTACCTTTAACATTAAAAAATTAATAAACAAAGTCAAAGGGTACATAAATGAATCACAGAAAAATATGTATGTAATAGAATATTAAGCAACCTTGAAAATGAATGAAAAACCACTTATCTACTTTAATTGGATTATAGTGATGGTAAATCACATGAATTATCAGCCCTCAGTCTGACAACATTTCCATCAATGCTTACCACTGCATCTGTTGGTGTTACTTATAAATTATACCCATTTACTACTTTGAAAAAAATGCAAGCAACATTCATAAGCCAACCTCCCAACCCACGAACATAAAATTCAAGCTATTACTCACATAAATTTCTTCTTTCCTTACCCACAGAGGTAAAAGCCAAGACCTTTGGCATTCCAGGATGATTCAGTTGGAGTGGCTGCACCCCCTTGGTGAAATCATGCACGAACTTTCAAAAGACAAAAGAAAGGCGGACAGTTAGATGTAGCCGTAAGTACTTATCTCAGAAACAGTGTGGTTCAAAAGATGGTTTCATACGTGTCCACCAAGTAGTGTAAGAATTGTTCTACCCCATTACACACACTCTTCACCCCCCCACACACAAACAAACATACACCACTGTGGGTCCCTTGTTAGTATCTTCTTTTTTTTTTTTTCCTTTAGATTCCACATATGAGAGAAAAGGTATTTTCTCCTTTGTACACCCAATAGGTAGCTACCTCCTACACCCCTGAAAATGTCTGTGGCAACACCTTAATGCAGCTAAGCATGAGTATCTGTGTGTCTAGGCGTCTTCCATGACATAGAGGTGTGGCAGATTTTACTGGTGTAGCACAGGGGAATTCAGGATTAAAACTTGACTAAGAGCTGTTGCTTCACATCGTGATTTCTTAACTTTCTCGAAGGTAACACACTCGACATTTTCCTCACACATTCCTCCAGTCCTTACTCAGGAGCCACTGAGGCCCGAGAGCCCGATGTTATACTGGCCTGCATTTCTCCCAGGTATTTGCCACGCCCCATGACCTGGCAATAATGTGTGTATCTAATAGACTTCAGTTTATGGTTTAATCAGAAGCATTGACACATGTGCCCCAGAAGTCCTCATTACCGATCCAAGCTCAATAGATTTTCCTCATTTATTTATCTGTACGTGGCTGACTCTTTCTGCATAATTTATTGATTTTTTTTTTTCAGTCAGGGTTTCTGATTAAAAATCTTAGTGCCCATGAATCATGGAAATCCGAAAACAAAATCTTTCACTAACACAGCAAGCGATTTCCAGGCTCCTGTCCACAGCGCAGGTAAATAAGACGTTGTATTAATTGGACCTAAGGCCTGAACATACAGATTAATCAACCAGGTGGCTTCCTACACTCTGATGTTCATGATTCATTCAACTGACTCCTAAAGTCAGTGGGGTGAATGAGTGCACCTCAAACTCCACAGTAGAGACACACAGACCACACTCAGGATCATGGGAGAGTCTTCCTGCACACTATTTAAAACCTCAGATCAGCTCTCTACTGATGGGAAAACATAGCATAAAAAACAAAATAGAACTTTAGAGAACTGTGTCGATGAATACAACAGCCATAGCCTTATCTTTAAAGGGCCTGGGTTGCAGGTTGCACTAAATCTACAGAAACTCAGTCCGCACCAACAGCTGACACCTGGCTGGTTTGTTCATTTTCATTTTGTTTTGTTTTGATAATTGAAAGATAAAATTGTGCACATTAAGTGTGCGCATGATGTTTCAAAGGGCTTAAACACCACAGAATGACTAATTTCTAGCTAGCTAATTTCTGCGCTACCTGATTGTCACATCTGTGCCAAAAACACTTCACATTGCCCCAGTGATGGAACTCTTTGTTGTTGCTTTTGTTTTGTTTTGCTTTGCTTTGCTTTGTTTCCTTTTCTGTGGCTATTTGGTTTGGGGCCTGTTTTCTTTTCTAAGATAAGATCTAATTATGTGGCTCAGAATGGCATCAAACACATAGCAATCACCCTGCCTCAGTCTCCTGGCTGCTAGAATGATAAGCAAGAGCTGTTATGCCTGGCTAACCTTTTATTTTATGTCCGTTGGCAATTGTCGTTCTTCCATCTGAGGTGAACTCATGGATGGCACAAATCATTCAACACACCATGAACCACTGTGCTTACACGAGACTCTTCATCCTAGCCTACAGAGCAGGAACTGCCAGGTGCAGGGTATTGAATCTGAGAAGTAAAAGGCTTTAGTAAGTTGCAATAATCTTTTTCTAAAGGGTGACCAATACTTCGGAAGCAATTAACAGGCTTGCTATATAAATTTTGGAGAATCTGAATTTTTAAAAATACAGGTTTTAGGAAACTCAGAAGCAAAACAGCCTTAAGCTATCATCGTGATACCTTAGTCTCCATATATCAAATCTAGCCAAACCACAGCTTTCACACAGGCCTGTGATTAACCAAAGAATGGCTCTTATTTGGCCTCTTCAATTAGTAATTTATGTAATATAAAAAAGCTCCCTTATATGCAGGTCCTAGCCAACAATGTGCGTGTATTATTATACATAATATACCTGTATTATATATAATATGTTTGTGTATGGAGGCATAATGAAATATAAAGAAAGGAAAACAAGACTGAATAATAACAAAGCTCGCATGGCGGTGAGCTCATGTAAGTCCTTTGAATACTGTCTCAATAGCTAACAAAGGTTCAATTCAAAATGAGTCCTGAAAGGGGCAGTATCCACATACAGTTCATGAGGGGCTTTTACCTTCCTAGGAGATCTTGAATATGAAATTACATTTCATTGTCTGGATACTTCTGTAGGCTGTAGCTCTTTGTAACTACAAGAAAAATTATTGTGTTGTATTCTTTAAAGATATATTTTAGATGAATGTTTAAAATAATAATTATGAAATTGTTGAGAATTCTGATTCATTGCTCCTAAATCTCAAAGAGTAACAATTGAGGAGTTTGAAAACAAAGAAAATTGCTTTTTACTCTATGTCACAATTCTAAAATGTATTATTGTGGCTGAGTAAGTGATGTACTAAATAAGTAAATAAACTTGATCAATCTACACAAGCTCCATTAGAAATTTTAGGTGTAGACCACATCCCAATTAAAATACTCAAAGTCCAGCGGCTCGGTGTGGCGGGGGCAGTCTACTGGACAGGGTGTGCCTATAAAATAACATCACAAAGTAATATGTAATTCCCCCCCCCCTTTTTTTCCCCTCTTCTCTCTCCCTCTCCAGGATCTCACTGTAGAGCCAAGGTTCTTGCTGGTATTACTCATAAGTACCACTACACTAACAGTTTTGTTTTTATTCCTCTTTTTTTTTTTTTTGAGAATGTCTCACTTTGTAGCCCATGATACCATGATAGCCTCAAAGATGTGGGCCAACTTCCTGACTCAGCTTTGAAAGCGCTAGGATGCTAGGCATGGCCCTATGTCTGGCCCCCAGTCACCCTTCTTGTTACCATAAAGAATCCATACTCATTGCCCATCGTTTCCCCCCCCCTTCCCTTAATTTGTCTGGAAATCAAAGTTGATACAACAAGCTATTATGAATTTCATCAGGAGATTACTTAAACAGTAGTAGAAAAGAAATGTGAGCACTTGAAATGCTAACAACAGCCTTACTGTGTGTTACAGAGATTGAGGTCTGTTGAGGTGGATTGAGGTCTCTCGTTTATGGATTACCTTCTGTTGATCTGAATTAATCAGAAACCATCATATTACCAGCTTTCTGCCACAGGTAGACTGGAGTGTTTTATTTTGTAAGGTCGAGGATGGAACCTCAGCTATGCCAGGCAAGTATTCTCTCACTGAGCTACATTCCCAGCCCTTTAGTATTCACTAATCATTTGTTCAGGCTAGTTGATAATATAAAGAATAAGAAATTTTTCATTCTTTATAGCCATATTTTAAGCGTTCAACAGTTCAATGAAGACTTTCTCCCCTCTGCACCAAGATTCTTGGGCAAGACCAAGATTTACTCTTTCTCCCTATAGCAACAGCCTCCCCACTCCCTAACGAGCTTACCTGGATCACTCATGAGACTTGAGTCACAACGCCACCATCTTCAGCTCACAGAGTCTCTTTCATTTGATTAGTTCACTTCTATTGTAAAAGAATTATTATGTCTTTGTGTGTGTGTGCGTGTGTGTGTGCACGCACATACACGCGCACAAGTGCACAGGTGCCTTTGGAAGCCAGAAAAGAGATCTTGTCCCCTGGAACTGGAGTTACAGCTAACTGTGAGCTGCCTCAGAGGGGAGCTGGGATCTGAACAGGAAGCTCTCCTGACCACTGAGCAATCTCCATCCCTGAGATCTGCGTGTTTCTGATGAAATGTGAGCCCTCAAACTGCATCCACACCTTCTTACCTAGGCCTTTCATCTCCTCCTCACTTCTCACTCAAAGAACAGCAGCTTAGGACTTTACTTATGGTCAAATGTCTAAACAAATCATGTAACATACACAACAAAACCCAAAACAGCTGGTTAAGAGAATGGAATAAACAGGCTGCTGTTATGGTGGTTAGGCATACATTACTGAATTAAAATCCTTTCATAATTGGACCATTCTCCTCACCAGTCCAGTCTAGCCCTGCTATGAGAGGATTCTAGGAAGATCATGTGCCTTTTATGGGATACTTCCTCATCGTAGCACAAAGAGGAATGCTCCATCACTTCATCCATGACACCCATGACTAGGTGTCCTCCTTGAGATACCAACAATGCCTTGTGAGTCTTGGCTGAGCGGGGTCTGGTTTGTTCCTACCAAGGTAGCTGATCTCTTGGTCCTGACTAAGAAATAAGTTACAGTCAACTGTATCGGTCAGAGGAGGACACTCTAAAACAAAATGTGAATTAACAGTTGTAGATTATTACTAACAAGTCCCAAAGACAGAGGGCAGACAGTTTATAGGACCAATAGAAAAAAAATTAATGATAACTTTATTGAAAAATTAATAATAACTTTATTGAAGTCTGTGGTAAAAGTGAGAGAATTTCCTACTGGAAGTCTAGGTGGTGGGTTAGGGAAGCCAGTGGACATGTGGGGCAAGTCAGCAGGCAGCCCATGTCTGTTGGGAGATGGCTACCAGCAGGACAGGGAAGGTTCTCATACCTTGAAGACCTGGGTAACTTTAACCCTGCTCAAAATGAAAACTGGGGTATCAGAAAACTTTTTTTTTTTCATTTCCAGGTCATTTTATCACCTTTCCTTTATTGCTGATTTTTTTCATTAAGTTGCTTTCTTATTTATGAATCCTCTTGAACTCTCTAGCTAAAGATTTTACAATATGAAGATGGGGGCTACAGAGGTGGCTCAGAGTTAGGAGCACATGTTGCTCTTTGCAGAGGACCTAGATTCAGTTCCCATCAACCACATGGTGTCTCACAAACATCAGTAACTCCATTTTGGGGACCAGACACCCTCAACTGACTTCCATTGGCACCAGGGATGCATGTAAATCAATTTTTAAATTTGTTTTAAAGCATGAAAACATCAGCTCTCACATTTTATGTACCTTTCATCTTCAAAAAAGAGTGAAAAATCTTCACGAGTATTACATCACTAAATAGATTATAATGCACCCACTCTATATAATTGAAAGCATTTGTTGGAAATGTACAACCTGGGCCCATTTCCAGAGGCGCATACTTCGGTGGAACTGATTAATAAGCTTAATAGATGTACAATATTAGCCTTGATGGCCTATTCGATTTTGTTTTTACATTTATAAAAAATCATGAAATAACAGTTGTAAATCATAGCTAATAACTAGAAACTACCAATTACATCCTTCCATCTACAAAGCTCTATCATATCTGAAATGACATGTTTCATAAGCAGGTTTGTATCTAGGCATGGCACACAAATTAGCGGTTTACAGAGCTGAGGTACTTCTGCTTGGATGTCGCCCAATGGATAGAATCGTGTGACTAGAACTTCAGGTCATGGTGTCTTAAATTCCTTAGCCCATTTGTTTTGTTATATAAATGCATCCATTTTTTAATATATACATAAACATGCATGAACACACTACTGCCAAATGAAAAAAGAATACATAACTCATGACATATGACATACATATGGCACATGTGTCTGAACATAAGCATTACATACTTCCTGTGTGATGTGTGTGCTCACTTTGTGTAGGCGCGCCTGGGTGTTCATGCATGTTGAGGCCAGGCACTGACCATGTTGTTTGGTGACACAGGTTCTCTCACTGACCTGGAACTCCCCAGGAAGGGTGGATGGCCAGAGAATCGCAGAGCTCACCTTACCTCTGCCTCCCCAGGGCTGAGACAGTAAGCATGCTACCATGACCATTTTCTTGTATGTGGGTACCAGGAAACTGACTACAGGCCCTTGTAAGGCAAGCAAGCACATTACCAATTGAGCTGTCATCCAAGCCTGAGATGCTCCATTTTTCTTTGCTATTTTCTACATAGGAAACAGCCTACTATATCATTTCTAATTCGGTAATTATTATGCCTAATTGGATTAATTACCCTTGGTCCATGACAGTCTCATCACTGACTAGTGCTTTGACCATATTTGATTTTATTTACAAACTCAATCATGTTTAATAATGCAATAAACACCCACCAGCCAACCACCCAAGTTCAAAATAACAAAACTAGCCATCACTCACATTGTTGGCCCATGGCTCATTGCCCACGGCGGTCACTGCCAAGGTCTCTACGAGCAGGCTAGGCTCCATTCACATTAGGGCCTCCAATCTGTGGAACACAAGGCAGATATTAAAAAGGATGAAGTAGGAAGATGTTCTTCATGGCCATTAGTGGGCAGGGCAGCTTAATCTCAGATCATGATACTGGCCCAAGCACAAATTCATTCATTCATTCATTCACTTGTACATTTCATATTATTCTAATGAATATGCAAATTCACTATACAAAAAAAATGAAAGCAACTATTTATATAAATATTGAATCCCTACACTTTCTGTCTACAAGGGAAATAACAGACCTTCTTCCAAACAGACCCAGGTACAGAGTTGGAGACACAGCCATTTTTAGATTCCAGATACAAGCTTATCATTATTGTCTATTCATCCTTCCCATTGTTTTCATACACTTTTAAATACAATAAATACAGATGAACTGCGTGCTAACCCAGAGCAGATATCTCGGTGCATCCAAATGATTCTTAACATATAGAGGTAAAAATGTTAGTTTTTAGAAGGCTACAATTATACATCAATAGATAAAAATTAACCTTTTGGCCAGAAAACACTGCTGGCGGCCCACTCTTGGGCTCCTTTCATCTTGCCACTATTTATTTACTCATTTAATTCCTTTTAAACAACAGACCAAGTACAGTCAACGTCACCCACCAGCGCAGGACCACTGACTGTTCTGCACACCCGAGGGCCCTCTTACTCACAGCTCAGCAGGCAACAGTTGGCTGGGATTGGTCTCTTAATAACGTCACCCAAACTCAGAGTAGAAAAAGGGCACTTAGCAGAGCTCAGTGGGTGTGAAGAACAGGAGTGAGTCAGAGAGTACAATTTTCTTTGTAAGAATGTTAAGTTCTCAGTGGATAAGGTACAGATCGCCAAATGTAATTAACAGAAACATCTATTGATAATTAACACAGAATGTCCATCTTAGATAGTCTCCTCCCATATACAAGCAGTACAGTGTGGGGTACTGGACAGAAAACATCAAAGCTTATATCCATACAATTTTTATCAATTAAACAATCTTAAAATAGGATAGAAAATACCCCATCACCAGTCTACATATGATGAACCTTAATTTTATGCATAATTAATTTAATTTATGCAAAGCACATTTTATACATAACCTTACACCATTCCTTCTTACTTCCTGAGGGGGACCTACCAGGCCTGCCACTTGTCCAAAGTGGACGTAAAAGAGGCACAGAAGGGAAGGAAATGGCTGCTGGGCCCTTTTGCTTATAAAAGTCAGATTAGCAGACCTGAGTCAGTCTTGGTACTTTATTTGAAGGACTCTCAAAGCTACTGGATCCAAGGCATGAGGACAGTATTTCTTATTCTCTTTTTCATTTTTAATAATAAAATTCACAGCCCCAAACCACTCTGAGCTGTTTTTTCTATGTTACCCACTTGTGTTAAGTTAACGCCTGTCCTTGGTTCGCAGCCAACACTCATCCTCAGGCCTTATCCATTCTGAATTTATTTACTATTTGAACCACTTAGGACTGACCACACATGACCACCACCCTGTCACCCCCATTGTCCCACTAGGCCACCTGGAATTTTAACAATGTTTCTCCCTTCCTCGTTTATACACATAAGATCTAAACACATGTGTATTCTTAAAACACGTTTTCCAAGAAACGGTGGTCAGGATGGGTCTACCCAGATTTGGTGACAGGACTTGAACCCAGCCCTTTATACACCTGTGCTGCTTCTACCTATGTCACAGTCACGAGGCAAGAGAAGCCTACAAAAATACCCACACTGGGACATGCACCCCTGAAGTCAGCCTGAACCTCTAACTAGCTGTGTGACGTCAAGAAAATCGAGGAGCCTCTCTGTGCTCCGCTCCCCGTGCGAAAGACATCGACAGCTCTGGCCCCTGAGCAAAGTTAGTCATCCTCTTCACAGCCAGTTAGAAGCCCTCCCATGACATTTCTGAGCCCCTTGTCCAAATCTTTGCTCCTGCAGCTGCAGCAGTGCCCGAGCGATGGTGAAAGACAGACAGACAAACCAGGTTCCACCCCAGCAGGCACTCATGAGCTGTGGAACTGCAGAGACGTGACCCGGTCTCTCTGTCTTAGGCCCCGAACTCGGAGGATTTGTAGATTGAGGACAGCAACACCTTCCTGGGTCCAACAGGGTGAAGAGCTACGGACCGACCGATGGACCAGGTGGACTGACGGATGGACTGACAAGACCGATCCTCAGAGCAACGCCCCCCCTGTGCATACCTGGCAGCGACCCACACCCCACACACACCTATCTGCTCAAACAGTCCCCTAAAGGTTAGACAATAAGACTCGTTCCATGCTCAGGCCTAGCCGTGGGTTTCAGCGAGAATGGACATTGGGGCAGATATCACTGGGAGCTGTTCCTTTGTGGTCAAAACATCCCAGTTCAAAGAAGATATCCACCCCAGAGGGGTGCACTTCTGAAAACCAAGAGACCATGCAGCAAATAAATTGATCTCTGGGAGTCTATGCAGCCAGAACGGTTGTTTTCTTTTGTGTTTTGTTTTTCTTTAGATGAGTTCTCTTGAAACCCAGGCTGGCCTGAGGATGGTATCGAACTCCTGATCTGCTGCTCGCACCTCTTGACTGCTGGGATGAGAGGAGTATGTCATCACTCCTTACTATCACACAGTGCTCGGGGTTTCAAACTCAGGCTTCCAGAAAGCCAGGAGAGTCCACCAACTGAGCTACGCCCCCGCCCTGCACTGCCATGAATTTCATGAAGCTCAGACTGTTCCTTTCTGAACCAAAGGGGGCTCCCACTAACCAAGCCAAGCCAGTTTCACACCCCACTCCCAGCATGGGGCCTCAGGTGGCCTGAGGGTCCCCTGGGAGCCCCGGGGGGTGTCAGCACGGCTTGTCCTGCACCCAGCCCAGAACACGCGAGGCATGTGTTAGCATCCATTATGTCATTTCATTCCCACCACAGTCCTGCCGATTAGACAGAATAGCCGTAATTAGCCAAGAGTTACTGAATGCAGACACTGTACCGAGCACCCTGCAGCCTGCTGTGCACACGGGCATTCCTCGGGTGTGGGTCCCGAAGGGGAACAGACATCCTTCCTCCCGTTCAGTTCCAGGCAATAGGTCTGGATGCTGAGAACAGGACAAAATCCTCGGAGAACCATCAGCCCTGTGGGTAAAGACAGAAAAAGAGAGCACTCAGACTAAATAAACAAAAGGTGTGGAGCTGACATAGAGCCGAGGAGGGAAAGAAAGCAGCTGTCAGGGGAGAAAGCCTCGCTGAGGTGGTGAGATTTGAATGGAGATACCAGAGGTCCTAATTTAGCCATCGACAAACTGACCCTCAGAGAGGTTAAGGGACTTGCCAGTTGCCACACAGCAGGGAACAGGCAGAACTAGGCAGTGAATACCCCACATGGGTGATGATTCTTACCAAAGATATTAAACCCTGTATCAGTAGCTATAATGACTAAAAGGAAACTAAAATCTTATTTTTAAAACAGCCTTTTGGGGGCAGAAGCGTTTCATGTACTCCAGGCAGGGTTTGAACTTGCAACATAGTCAAGGGAAAACATCTGTTCTTCTCGCTTCCACCTCTGGAGTGTTGAGACTGCAGGCCTGTGCTACCACACCCAGTTCTCCACGCTTCTGGGCATCAAACTCAGGGCTTCTCGGGAGCTAGGTAAGCATTGTAACCCCTGAACCATGTCCCAGGACCCTTTGATGTGTTTTATGTTCAGTTGCTTTTTACCTCGTTGCTTTTTATTACTTTAAACTGTATACATGTGTGTCTGCAGTTGCCTGCAGAAGCGAGAAGAGGGGGTCAAACCTGTTCGGGGCTGGAGGGACTGTAAGTAGCCTGATGTGAGTTCTGGGAACTAAACTTGGGTCCCGTCTTAACTGTGCCACCTTCTCAGCCCCTCAGGTCATTCTTTCTGCCTGTTAATATGGCCAGGGGTTGTGGTGCACACCTTTAATCCCAGCACCCGGGAAGTAGAGGTAGGTGGATCTCTGAATTTGAGGCCAGCCTAGTTTACCTAACAAGTTCCAGGACAGTCAGGGCTACACAGTAAAGACCCTGTATCAAAAGAATTTTAAGAAGGAGGGGGTGCTTTTGTACTTCCATGGTACAAACAGGTAAACTGAGGCATCAGGATTAATGTACATACAGAATTCTTGTTGACAAAACCTGAAAGGTCCTGGCCCTTATGCAGTTTTTCAAATCCTACCTGCTAAACTGAAGGCAGTCCTGCAGAGAGCCCATTCTCGGAGTCTCTGTGCTCCCTGCCTCGCACCCCCCCCACCCCCGGGCTGGGGAGCCATTTTTACACCTGCTCCATTAGTATTCAGTCACAATAGAAAATGCAGGAAAACTCACTTGCTGAATTCTCCCACGGGATGCCAGAATACGTGTGGCCGCTGCTTGTGTGATAGTTACAGATAGAACGCACTTGAGAAGACATTGCTTTGAAAATAAACTAAAATTCGATTGGATAAGAAGTTTAGCCCCAAAGGGTAAGCCTCACATGAAGGAGTGCTAAGGAACACAGATTTCTTTTTTCAGGCGTGGCCATAGAGGAAAGGCAGTCTGTCAGAAGTCTGGGTTTGAAAGAAAAAAAAAGAGGCTGGGTCTGCATCTGCCCCCTGTCTGAGTTTTGGGACAGTCTTGCAATTTCTAAACCTCAGTTTCTTCTCCTTTTGATTGACAGTGGAAAATGCCATCATGGAGGGTGTCTGTGATGATCTAGCATAATAAAAGAACACCAAGTTCAAGAGGAGGGCTGAGCGTGAGGCCAGGGCTCTGGGCTTAGTCATCCAGGAGAGCCGCTGGAGAGGCAGCAGCCTGCTGTTCCCGAGCACACGTGAGAGCAGCAGGGACTCAGAGCCGCCAGTGAGCAGCCCCAGAGCCAACGCTGGGACTGGGTCCTCGTGACCGGGCCGGCCACCTGTTATCTCAGAACCACCTGAGTCAACCGAGACACTTGGAGGCTGAACAGAAGGCAGAAGCTTCACCAGCAGACTGCTGAGAGGAAACTTCTCCTGGAAGAGCCAGGAAGCCTTTGATCTTGGTGAGAAACTGCCTGTTCTATCTCCTTCATCTATCGCTCTCCCATCTACAGGGAAGCTTGCTGACCTGTGCTTACCCATGCCATCTCACTAGCATTTATCATCCCTATAGCCGCCTCACTAGCTACTCATGCATCTTTACGCAGGGACCTCTCCCTCTGTCAGAGCGACCCTCCATCCTTCCACCTCTGTTTTGCAAAGGAATTAGACAAACCTGGGATGGAGCCACGGCTTCTGCTTAGTAGCCGATCTTGGGCAAATTCCTGAGCCCTCATCATCCTCTCATCTGTAACAAATAATGAGCAATCAGATGTAGCTGGGATGGAGAATTAAAGGGGGTGGGCAGTCTAGGGTTTGCACTCAGCAATTTGTTAGGAAATGTTCACTGTCTATATTTCTGCTACTGGGCTGGGCTGGCTGCAGGGGAGAAAAACTGCGTTTTGCATGGACATGTGAAGGAGCTGTTTTAGAATTACCTGGGATGTTTCTCAGCTGCGGCCTTGAGCACCTTGGGGAGTGGTCTGTCCTGGACACACAGCAGAGAGTGCCATCTAGTGGTCCGGCACCCAGAGGGGTCGCGAAACCTTTGCCCCCTGGACTGCAGACGGCCCTTATTAAGATGTAATTCATGCTGTCTCTAAATCACTCAAGGGCCGTGGCCTGCCAGGCGCCTTTTGTTTTGTGGACGAGGGCCAGCCCCCCATCTATACAGTCCAACTCTTTTAGAGGTTTCCGGGAAAAGCAGATAATTCAAATAACAGCTGTTGGCTGCCGGGGCTGTTTTTTCTGTTTGCTATGGGGCTGGGGGAGGTGTATATACCTGTCTCTAACTTGCCTGGTAGTCCTGGGAGGCATCCAGAATGAATCCCATTTTCAGGAAGAAAACTGAGGCTCACTAAAGTTGTATTTGGTTAAAGCTCTGCGTTTCAAGCTGTGCTTACCTTTGAGGACCCCACAGGCCCCTTGAAAGTGCAGGAAGTACTTTGGACAGAGATCTGAATAAGCCAATGATAAAAGAAATTTATGAGTCCATCAGGAAGATTTGAACACTGCATAGAGGTTAGATGGCAAAAAGGAAAAGCTGTTAATTTTTAATTGTGATATAGTGTCACATGTATTTTTATTTAAAAATAAAACTGTGGTTATGGATATCTTTATGTTTTTTTATGAAGGAAGACAGCTCTTTTTAGAGATAAATATCCTCAGACACACAGAAGAGGAAATGTAATCTCTAGAATGAGCTTTAAAACAGGCCAAAAATGGGGGCCAGGGCCGTGGGGGTTGAGGGAGCATCCAGGGCTTACATGAAGCAAAGCAACAGATGGATTTGGTGGGCATTACATGCAGGTGATGAAATGCAGACGTTAAAACTGGGGTGTGAAAGCACACTGCTTATTCTGTTTGTGTTGTCTGAAAAATCCCCAGCACAAACTCGGAGTTTCTTTTAATCAACAAGTAAAAAATAAAATCTGGGAGGGGGAGTAGAGAAAAATCACAAAGCCCACAGGGGGCTATGGGTTTAAATTAAGTCTAGCAGAATGTCCTGCGGTTGGTTCACAAATATCTGAATGGCACGGAGAATGAAGAAGCAGTTACTGCAGACTGGGTGGACTGAAGGCGAGTGCCAGTGTTGGGGGGACCCTGAAGAACCAGACACCCCCCAGATGCACACCATCAAGCTCCCTGCCGGCCTTCCTGTACTCCAGACCCTTCCCCGACCTCTGAAGACCCCAGAGCATCTCTCCTTAGGGCAGAACCTGCCGCCTGTGCGCCTTCCTGCTGGGACACTGTGCCAATTCAGTTCAGGGAACAGCCCTGTGTGTCACCTGTCACACACGCTGAGTAACCAGCTCAGCCACACGAGCTAGTCTTCCGTTTTGTTTTGTTTTTAATTAAGCCGATTTGAAAAGGTTAAGAACTGATGCTTCTCCACTAGCCCAAAGAGAAAAAACAAAAACACAAACGGTTTAGCAAGCTGCCTCGGCTGCTCTCAGCCACACTCACTTTGCTTTCAGTCATAGGACAGCAAACTGACTAACCTCGGGACCCCAAGACTGCCTGTTCCACTAACCCCTTATGCTTCTTTACCGTTCCCAGAGTCCCCACTTTTCCGTCCCTACTGCAACCGCCACAGGCTCTGGACGCATCTTCACTCATCCCCTGGGTTTCCTGGGCACCTGGCCACTGCGCGCTGGCTGCTGGCTGCTGGCTGCGAGTGAGCTCTCTCATCTTTCATTCCTTACTCTGGGAAGCAGAACACGGGGAGAGCGCCGACCCTCAGCCGCTTGCCCGCCGCAGCAGCTCCTGCTGCATTGCAGCACAGAGTCTGTGAGGGAGAGGTGCATCCTGAAGCCAGCCCGGGACCCTGTCGACCCCCGCCCACCTGCGTCCTTTGCAACAGCTGCAATTAAAAGTCCCGCTGCCACTGCTGCTGCTGCCGCCGCAGAAAACCAAAGCGCGGGTCCCTCTTCATGTCTCCCCCTCCTCATTTAAGAATGCAAAAACTCTAGCCCAGGCAGCCCCCTTGTGGCACTTGGGGGCGCCACAGACTCTTAGCTGGTATCTGAAGATTTCAGGCCATTTCCACTGCACGGTGAATTGGCACAAATATTAAGTGGCCCAACTCCTATCTGGTGCAGAACTATGCTTTCTGCTTCTCTGTTGGGGGCACCTCTCCACTGCCCTCTCCTCATTCACATCTCCCTCTGAAGGAAGGGGAGCCACCTGAGTTCTCCTGTTGAATACAGTTCTGACAAGCAGACAGGTGTCTGGCAACCACGGCTATAACCACAAAAATCGTGGGAGTGGGATGGTCTCTTAGAATGATGTTTGGTTCCCCTCTTTATCACACAGGAATGGAACTGTCTCTTAGAATCATGTTTGGATTCCATTTCTCTCTCACAGATGGCAAATTGAGATGAAAGAAGGCACAGGGTACCAGTTTGTGTCTCAGGAACAGCCTTGGGGTCCCCCTTACCATAAGTGGTCAGTGTAGGGCACTTCTCTAGAGTGAGGGGGCTGACTTAAGAGGTCTCTGTTCCCAGCTCCAGGCCCCAAACACTCAGAGCTAACACTTTTCATCAGGAAGCTCGGCAGAACCCCCGAACATTCTGTTCTCTCTAGCTCGCTGTCCACATAAACAAAGCCCAGCCCCCACTATAGCTATAATTTGATTGCAGATAAATGGGGGCCCTCTCTGCATCAGGTTAATAATGCCATTTTCATAAGCCTCTGCCTATAGGTGCTTACACCTAATTTTGAACCTACCCTTCAAAGGGATTGGACCATGAAAGAGCTGAGATCTCAAGTACGGCTGGGAGGTGCTTATAACTAGAAAATCCGTCCTCTGCCCACCCACACCACCCCTCTAGCATTCAGCACAGCCTCGATAGGCAGTCTTCAGCAGCAGGGTGTGGTGGGGAGCCTTGGAGAGCCTTGGGTTTCATCCTGGCCCAACCTCACACCAGCTGAGAGACAGTAAGTAGGGGACTTGGCCTTTCTGTGCTTGGCTTCTTCAATCCAGTGTAGATGAGGACAATCCCCCTCTTTGTGAAATTTCCCATGTGAGTGCTGGACAGACAGCCTAGCTTAAGACTTATTCCAGGGGTTCTATAAATCCCAACTGCCATCACCCACCCTTGAGTGCATTGATGTGTGGTAAAGCATTTCCTGTTTGTTTTCTCTATCAGAATGATTGCAGTTCGAAGACAGGAAGCCGACTGACCGACCGACCGATCGACCGACCGACTGACTGACAGACCGAGCGATCGGCCGACCGGCCAACTGACATCATCACTGAATCCCTGGCCTCACTCTTGGGACCTGGGAGGTAGTGTGCTGCAGTGTCTGGGAGTGTGAATGAGTGGAGAGTCAGCCATTTCCCATAGTCTAGGGGATGCCCTAAGTCTGAAGCCTTCCTTTCAAAACCTCCCTGAGTTTTCACTTCCGTCTCTCTGTGTCTTTCTGCCTTCCCCAAACGCTGTTATAAACCATCCAAATGCTGGTAAATGCAGCTGTAGGCTCTGCATGGCATTTCTGCCGCGTGCCGCATCTCCTTAGAGTTCCCCAGGCAAAGGGCTGCCTCCGGCTGGCTTGATTTGTGTGATTAAGCCTGCAGAGGGAACTCTGCCAGGAGGCATCGCAGCGTGTATGCAGTGCGGGGCTTGAAAGGCCAGACTGTTTTCTCTCTTGTGACACTTGTTACACCCTGCCCTTCTCCTGGATCCCAGTGCCGACTCCACAAGCATTTATGAAGTGTCTGGTGGGGCTAATCTCATCTCCCTCCTCGGGTCCTTACTTCAAGCCAGTGAGAGAAAAACTCTCATCTCCATTTCACAGGGAAAGCCCGAGACCCTAAACACTAAAGGGAATTGTGTGGCAGCGACAGAGTGAGAGTCAAGCCTAGCTGTGCAGCCTCAGCTCTGCTGCAGCTGCTCCTGCAGCTCCCAATTCTGCAGGTCAACCAGAGCTGGCCTGACAGCCACTGCTCCGTCAAAAAAAAAAAAAAAAAAAAAAAGCGGGGGGGTTTGCATTGAGAGGTTTCTCCTTAGCAACTGGTGAAGGGGCCATGAGAGAGAGGGGGGGGGGAACCAAGAGGACTCAGAGCTGCTTAACAACTAGAGACAGAGCAGCTGGCCCCCACCCCGAGAGGAGCACCAGGCCCTCCCCTGGGCTGCTGCAAAGACAGCAGAGCAAAGGGCTCAGTCCTAAGTGCAGAGGACCAAAGGAGAAGGACCCCAAGACAAGTGTAGAAACCCCCAAAATCTGTCCTCATAGTAGGTGGGGGTTCTGCTAGTCACTCCAGCACAGGGAGGGCCTAAAGAGAGGGAGCGTGCCTCCTGTAAAGACCTGAGGGCTGAGGCACAAGCAGGCTGCTGTGGAGCCGCGGAGGCTGATGCAGAAGACAGGGGAGGGCTGAGTGGAGCGTCTTAGTACGTGAGCCCCCAAGCAGGCTGCCGAGGGGAGGGAGCTCTGTGTTACTGGAGGCACCGGAGCAGAGAGGCAGGCCGGTACGTGATGGGGAGGCTGCAGCAGGTTTCTCTAGCTGGCTGGCAGCCCAAAGGGACAGGCTTTTGAGGAGGTACTACAGTGCCGAGTCCTGAGCAAACAGGTGGGGCTGGCTGGAGGGGAGTGGGCTGGGGTCAGGACAAGGATCGGTGACCTTTGCCCTGGCCTTGCCAGGGGTTAAATGGCAAAGGCACACTGATAGTTGGCGGAGTACTGTTACCTCACTGAGGCACTGAGGGAGAGGCGCTGAGACTGGGGGTGAGTGCTCTGGGACAGTGGGGGACGGTCTGGGCTATCCTGCAGCCAACTCCCTGTTAAGGGAAGGGCACTTGGCGTAGCCCAGGGGCTTCTCTGCGTGACCTCAGGTCCAGGAGTGCTGGTCTGAGTCACCTTTAAGTCAACAGTCTAGTAAAGTGGGTGGAGGGCATAGAGAGAGGGGTCTACCTCATTGAGGCACCGGCTGGTCCCTGGAACAGCAGGTCACTTCTCTGGAGGCTGGGCTCTAGCCACAAAGTCAGACAACTGCTGTGCCATGACCTGAGTGGGCTGGGGGCTCGGGAGAGCACCCTGCATGGCGGGAGGAAGGAGCCTGGATGGATGCAGCCGACGACACTACTCTACAACGGCTTTCCTGGCCTATTTGTGGGCTGCACCAGGAGCTATGGGTGGTTGGGGCTTGTAGCAGAGGGACCTCTCAGCCAGGCACACCTGTGCTCTGAGGTTTCTATGGGAGTCTCCTGTCATTTTTACCTGGTGTATGCACTTACTATATGTGTATTATGTATGAGCGTGTATATTCATGGGACAGCTGTGTGGCTGGCCGGGGTTTCTTGTCTGTGAACTAATCAGGATGACCTGGCTATGGAGAAAAACAAAACAAAACGATATTTCAAAAAGAGCAGGAAAAAAAAAATCCAAATGACAGAATTATCTGAGCAAAGTTCTTCTAGTTTCTGCTGCCTGAGTGTCCAGCTCCTGACAAACTGATCTGGCGGCCGCAAGGTCGTTCAACTGCTGTGACCCGCCAAGCGGGGGCAGCATCGTGTTGCAGGTGAGCGAGGCAGAGGCCGAAGACTGCCCGGCGGCTTCTGGGTTAAAGGCTGCTATCTGGGGAGGCAGTCTGCACCCTCAGAGCCTTGGTGTTGGGTTGTTTCGGCGGTGGTGCTGTTGTTTTGTTGTTTTGTTACTAAAGGATTTGTTGGGGGCTTAGGAAGTGGACATTTGACATTTGGTGACGTGACATTCACAGGTGTCACTGCCCTTGCAGTATTACATGGGGGAGGGCCCTGTGAGATATGGATGAGGAAGGCTCCTGCTCCCGTGGTTTGTGTGTGTGCGTGTGTGTGTGTGTGTGTGTGTGTGTGTGTGTGTGTGTGCACACACACAAGCAAGCAAGCTGCAAGCGCACCCACACACAAACACACAGGCTTGTAAATAAACACTTCTGATTAGAGGTGACTGAAGACCCCAACAGGGTTCAAAAGTGATTCATTGTGAATTTGAAAAGTCACCCAAAGCCCAGCCCAGGAGCTGGGGTCACAGGGGAGCAAGCCCTTTAGCCCCTGCTGGGTAGGGAGGGCACACCCCACCCGCTATCTCGGATAGCTCCTGTTGCTCAAGGGACAGGGATGAAATAAAGGCTTAAAGGAGTTGAGAAATGGGTTTCTGTGGACGACAGGGTCGCACACGGAGAAGCCGTCTGACCACTGAAGAAACCAAACACTGAAGAGAGAGGCGCCGTTGTGCAGGCAACCAAGAAGGGTCCCTTCTGGATAAGGGACAACAGGCAAGTCATACTTGCTTTTGGAGGGTCACCTGAAAACCAGCACCTCTATTTCTCAGGAGTCGTTTTTGCCAAAGGCAGGGAAATAGAAGCATACAAATGCTGCCTGGGAGCAATCTGGCTTCTTCTATTTATTTGTATGAAAATAAGATACACTCTCAACCAGATGACAGGAGACCCCAATTAAAAGCAGTAGGGCATCTGGGCTGGCCCCAGGTGTTCCAGTAAAGCACGGGGGTCCCCTGGGAGGGTGTGTAAGGGCTCAAGAGCTTGGGCAGGGGAGCCAGGATGCTTTATGCATTCTGAGGGTTTTGTCCCCCCTTCTGTCAGTTCTCTGAAAAGGCACGGCTGCATAGAATAGCGAGGGCAAGGAAGGCACATTGACGGAGCAGGCTGGGCTGGGGAAACTTGGGGTTTTACTGGGTACCTCGCATGTGGAACTGGGCCAGATGATTTATTTGAGTTATTTTCTCATTGACATTTCAATGGGCCTGTGTGAGAGAGATTACGGAATTTCTTTTATTTTTTTTCGTTTCTTTTCTCTCTCTGTTTTCTTTCTTTCTTTCTTTCTTTCTTTCTTTCTTTCTTTCTTTCTTTCTTTCTTTCTTTTTTTTTTTTTTTAGTGAAAGGAAGGAACCAAAGCACAGAGACGCTTGTGAGCTAGGCAAGGACACACAGCTTCAGTCTGCTTTGTAGCTGGATTGGAGCTAAGGATGGCTACTTGCGATTCCATAGCCTACTCCCACACTAAGAAATAGAGGGCACTAACCCCACCTCAACCTCCGCACAAAGGGCCAGTGATTAATACCTAGGGGCAAGGCTGACTCAAAGACAAACATGTCACCGTCAGCCCTGCATGTTCCACCCCTCCACCACCTGCGTTTCCCCCTTCCGACATCCCAGGACTAGAGGGCAAGGAGCAAGCTGAAAGATGCATTATCAGGCTGCAGTGCCGATTAAAATTCATCATGGGGTTCCTGCCCCACAAGTGTAGGGTGTGTGTGTAAATGCACTCGAGCGTATGTGCATATGCGTGTGCCAATGCATGTGAGGTATTTCGGCGATGCACAGACTCACCAGCAACACACAGCAGGCAACACAGCCCTCTCACAGCAGGGTCTCAGAAGTCAGTCTCAGTAAACAGAGAAGGGGCTTCTGGAAGGGACAAAAGAACGCGGTGATTAACGTCCAATCCCTCTTGTTAATTACAAAAAGGAAAAAGAAAAAAGCCTGAGAATAGGAAATGCTACGCGTACGGCATCACAGTTCCAGCGAGCAAGGTCTGGGGGATTTTGGACATCGGTGGCGCATATGTCTAACTACGGCTGTGCTATGGGGGGGTCAGGCTTATTCCTACATAAAGCACAGTGTGCCCAGGGAAGACAAGGGTGTGAGAACATGAGGTGGGACAAGTGTCGAGCCAGATGCTCGAGGGGCTTCTATTGCAGGGTTTTCTCTTCTCCTTATTCCTTTCCCCTTGGACCACCTCCCAGAAGCTCGGGGAAGTCAGCTAGAGGACGGGAAGGCGAGATGGCAACAAAATGGTATTTTAGAAAGATAGCTCAGTGAAAATAAATCCGTGCGAACCATTTACTCAGCTCTCCCACCATTGAGAAGCTGAGGCAAATACAGTCGGGGATGTTCGCCAGCTCAGCCACCAGTATGTTCTCTGTGGTGCTCTCAGCAATGGCATAAAAACGAAAACAGCTTTTTTCGTTAGGTCTTTTTAATCGGCCATTGGTTGAGCTGGATCACATTAATTAAAACGTGGGCGTGTGGCGCGCCCTTCTCGTTGATCCATGGAGATTCCACCTTTATTTACGTATTCACGGTTTTATTTTTTAAATAACATAATGAACAACCGGGAGCCCATGACCTGCCCTGTTGATTAGGATGTTGACCATGTTTCTATCTGTACACATCCTCCAGAGAAGGACGGTACAGCTGGGATGTTCAATAATAGAACAGGATGTGTGCCAGGGCGTTGCATATGTACACCGGAATATTAAACAGCTCTTAAAAAGAGGGAAACAGCCAAAGCAATTGTCTTTTAATGGACCTCTGCATTTTACAAAGAAACCAAATTAATCATGATCCTTTGTTTATAGACATTTTCCCATCATTGGTCCAAGGCATAGTGCCTTTTGTTCTGCTAATGTATGCATTCATATATTCATTTATAATAATGTCGTAAATACTCGGGAGCTCACCCTCCAAATACAGAGCACTAAGCAATTACTTACACCTGGCAGGATAAAACCCCAGATTTCAGGGTGGGAGTTAGATGGTTAAATCAACTCCGCTGTGTATGCCATCTGAGAATCTGAGGTGCTGGGTGTCATCAGGAAGGCCATGGATCTTTGTTATTGCCAAGCACATTCTACAGGAGAGAAAAACAAGCTGATACAAAATGCAAAAGAAAAAAATACTAGCTCAGAAACAGCCTGTGAACAAGAGAAACAGTCATATACTGTAGAGTTGTGTGTATAGACAAATGTAAAAGTACAGAAAAATGCAGGAGCACAAAAGGACCACAGCAGCTGACTAATTTGAGGGGGAAAAGGGCTATGTTGAGGGAGGGGCTAAGTGTTACATATGCTTTGATTTTTACCAACCACGTATTAATTAACATTATATTTCCTGTACAATTACAGTAAATATTTTGTGTGGTGGTTTTCCTGTAGGTTTTTAAAATTTATTTGTTTGGGGTTTTATATTGGCTAAACAAACAACAACAGCAACAACAAAAATGCAAGGAGCTTTTGAACTGACAAATTATGAGTCAGTTACGGGTGCCCTAAAGCAAGTTTTGGACACACTGGGACTCAAGGTTTATCTTTTTCTCTTGCTTTTTATTAATTTTTATTTTCTGTGCTCCAGCACTGAACCCCCAGCCCCGTGCAGCCTGTCAGTGACATGCAGCCGGCAGGTGTGAGCCTCAGGCTATGATTTCACCAGCACTCCCACCCTCAGTGTCTGCAATGTACCCACGGGGGAGCATTTTCCTTTCTGGTCCTTAAGAGGGCTAGAAAGCTAATGCGCTGGCCCATGTTCTAGGGGATTAACTGTATGGAATGAGAACTCCCAGGGAATGTGACTTGAGATAGATGCTGGCAAAGGGGACAGAGGCCTCTAGAGAAATGCAGACACAGCAGCCCCCTGTGTCTCAACAGTGGACGGAGCCTGCTTGCTGGCAAAGAGCCGGGGAAGGGGCTCCTGCTGACAGTCTGACTCCCACGCAGAATACACCATCACCACGCACCTTCAGAATCTGACCTGGACGGTCCTGGTATCAGCACTGCTAAATGACTCAGGTAGTGCACGGCACCCTGAACTCCTCAGAAGACCCCTTCTCCCTAAGGCGCCCCGTGTCTTGCTCGCATACCGAGCTTCAGACCTAGCTAGTGAGGCCCCCTGCAGCTGTCACAGGCTGTCAGAATCTCAGAACATGTATAGGGCTGAGTGTGTGACAAAGATAATATGATGACACCCACATCTTCAGAGAAACACTTGAGGCTCAGAGACCCCCAGAACAACAACCAAAGAAACATTAACCCTTTCTAAGCTCAGCAGTCTGAAGTCTCATCCACCGCTATCTTCCCTTGTAGAGCCACTTTTTCATTTACTGTGTAAGTGTATCCTCTGAGGACATGCACAACAATTTCCTACCATGATTTCAGTCTGGAACAAACAATCTGAGATGAGTTAACTAGTCCTCTGCACTCACGGCCGTCGCTTAATCACCTCTGCCACACCTGAGGCTCGGCTATTTCATCCATACGATTTGTGGACCGTGCTCCGCACCTCTGAATACCTTGTACATCTGCAGCAGCATGCAAGGAGTTCACAAATGCAAAATATTTTTATGACAGATAAAAACAAAATGCAGAATCCAGCTGGAAACGCCCTACACTTGTCCTGCCGCCCGGCTTATTTCCACGTGGAAATAGATAGCCTGAAGGGAACACCAATAAAAGCTAAAGTTGCCTCAGGAAAACACCCCCACCCATGTACCCCCAACCCCCCGGGAAGGGGTTCGGCCAACCCTGCCTTCCTGTTTGGCCCTTTCCTCTGTTTTCCTCGGGGCTTAAAAATACTGAGACGCGTGCTCAGATAGGTCCAGAGGAGAAAGACCTTCCTAGAAAGAGTCACCTTTGCATGAGGCAAGGACTCCTCGCCCGGCAGGTATTGTCTGTTTTTTCTATTTCAGATACTGAGACTTGAGCCTTGCTGTCCCGATCTCACAGAAGGGGGAGTCAGGGTTCCAAGGTTGCCCACCCCATCCCACCCTACCACCAACCCTATGCAAGCCTCTAAGAGAGCCAGAGACACCAGCCTGGGAGGGCTGGGTAGCCTCCAGTCCTCTAGAGAGCCCCTTCCTCAAAAAAGAACAGAGTACAAGAGAGAATGACATACATGCCTGGTGGGAAACTGGGCTTGGGCTGTTGGTTCTCCGAGGTCACATAGGACAGTTCACCCTGGGAGGGATGAGGGGTCCCTCAGGAATCACTGGCTCCCTGCCCCCTAAGGGGCAGGGAGCTCCGGCTGCAAAATGAAGGGTTCCAGTTAGTTCCATTCTGGAAAATCTACAAATTTATAAATTCTTTAAGTTAACAAGGTAGAAGAAAAGAGGTGATTTCACAGACCTTTTAATCAGATCCTGGGCCAGGCATCTGCTCCCCTCCTGGGAGAAAGCAGCCATCTTCCCTCTTGGCTACCTAGAAGGAGGAAGAGAGAAATCACACACTAAGTATGAGAGTAAAGAGTCCCCTGCCTCCCTGGGCCCTAGACCCAAGCCTCATTGCTGCCGGTAGACCTACTATGTGCTTGAAGTGTATGAGATTAGGGTAACAATTGTTGACCAATACCAGCATCAAAGAGGTTTCTATGAACCGTACTCATCATGAGGAAGACGGAACCATGCTGAAATAGCCCAACAGTTTCCACTGGCAGGGAAGGTTATCGGGACAGGAGACTAGAGTACCAAACTCATATCAAATCTGTTTATATTTATATTTGCTGGAGAAGTAAGAGGGGCTTTTGCTTGGATCTCAGTAGGATTGTCAAGACCCATACAAGGTGATGGTATGTCCCAAGTCTCATTTCCTCTTCCCTAAGGTGGGAATTTTAAAAAGTGATGCCTACATAGACTATCCTAAGGAAGGAAAGAATTCAAGTGTGTGAATTCTCACCAGCCATGCTTGGCACACGGGGAATACACAGAAGCAGGAAAAAAAATGTCTCAAAACAGAAATCTTCTGGGGACCAGGAGAGAGGACTACGAGGTTACCACTAAATGGTACCTATATAGCTAAGAAAATCCATTTATCCAACAGATTCCAGGAAGAAGTTTGAGTCCAGCAGGACCACAGGAGATCTACTTGGACACCAGCAGCCAAGGTAAGCAGGGTTAGGGGTTCCATGCTGGCCAGTGAAAAGGGGGGACATCTGGTCAGTGGATAGGGTGTGGCCATGCTCAGGACTAAAGGTTAAAGGTTAGTTTGGACATATTCTGGGGTACTCAATACCTCTGTTCAAATACTTGAGCAGCTATAATTAGTGGCGCCTCAGCCAGCTGTCTTATCCCATCCTATCCCTCTGCTGACACCAAATAAGCCAGATTGAATCTGGAATGACAGCACAAGCCTTTTGGGGAGATGGAGGCAGACACTTGGGCCCCCACTTCTTTATCTGGCTGCCTGTCAAATCATGAGACTGACCACATCAACAGCATGGAATGAGGCAGCCTTTGGCCAGGAGGCCCTCCAGGTCCCCAAATGGCAACTGCCTGATCCCTCCTTGGGCACCTGTTTCTGCTTGTGCCATCTACCAGGGGAGGGGGAGAAACCTGGCTCAGAGCCCTGGCCCTGCCTCTGCCTTCCTTAGGTACTGGGAGTTAGCACCAAGGCCTCCAAATGTCACTTTAACTGTGCAAAATAGCAAAGAGCCCCTCCACCCATGGAATTGGAGGAGGAGATATAGCATAGCACTGGGCAGATTTTACTATGGTTGAAAATTTCTAGTTAGCCCTGTCTGAGGCATGGGGCTGGAGTACCTAAGGTCTTCGGGGTGGCCACACCCTCTCCTTTACAGAATAATCATCAAGAACTCTCTGCAGTGGGTAAGGGTACTCGTCCCCGCTGTGCGTCTGTGGTCTGTGTTCTTGCCACTGAGAATCAAGGGTTCGGGACAGCAGGTCCGCCCTTTGACTCTAGCGTGCTTTCTTTCGGTGCAGGGCTTGCTCCCCTCATGGGGCTAATGGGAAAATTAAAGTTGATGCCGAATGCGCAATGCTGTCTAAATTAGAGTGGGTGCTCCAAAAGCAATGATCAGATAAGGCCAAATAACAAAAGCAGGCCCAGACTCCTGCATGGTTTTTCAGTTTACAAAGGAAACACCCCATTCCCATTCTAAAAGGAAAAAGGGGGAGTTGCAGAATTGGCCACCCTCTTTCCATGGCCCTACCTCTCACAACCCTTGGGATAAGGTCTTTCTGCCTTGAAGTCACCACCTCTAAGATCCAACATACGGCCACTCCTATTCGTGCAGCAGTCAAGGTGCATCCAAGGTGTTGCCATCATGGCACCAGACATGGTGAAGGGCTTGCCAGAGACAGGAAAACAGCTGTATCATCAAGGCAGATGCCAGGAGAAGCCAATCATGGCTTAGATTGGAAGACTTCTATGTAAATAAAACTAGGACCCTAATTCCTAGGCAAGGCTATTAGAGCCAAGGGAGGTCAGGAACCCCTGAGCTCCACCAGCTCTCTCAGGCCCTACCTTTGCCTGCACAACCTGGGGAGCCCTCAAGCAACACTCAGAAACCCCAGAAGAAATCAAGAAAACCAAAGGTGAAACTGAGGGCCAGAAAAAGAAGGTCTGGACCTAACAAGGCTAGCAGCTGCGCAGGCTCCATCCCTCTCTGCCCACATGCCTTGAAAGGAAAGTTTAGACTCAGGAGCAGCTGATTGGCTCTGCAATTGGGGGCAGCCCAAAGAGGAAGAGTGAGCTCCCTTGGGTCACAGCCCCTCCCATAGTGGCACACTCTCCCCTTCCATGGTTATTCTGGGAGAGTGATCCAGCTGCCCCCCAAGCTGCCAGTTAAACATGGATGGGCCAGGACAGGATGCTACTGGGTCAAGGGCGCTGCTCTGCCTTTGCATGATTGGGCTAGCAACAAGCTGAAGGCCCTCTGCTAGAGGCTTCCCATCCTGGTAGGAAGCTCAAGACTGAAAGGGTCTTCCATCCACTCTGATTCACTGTCTACCCTTAGTACTGAGAATCCCCCTTCAAAAAGTTTGGTTGCCGCAACATAGGGCTAAAGATCTAATGATTGAGGATTTCTATCTCGATCACCAGGTTGGCAGCGGGGCGGGGGGGGGGGTGCTATGTCTCCCGGGGCAGAGAGAGATGAAGGGTCTCCAGTCTCAGATGCCCAAGTCAGGGTGGAGTAAGTAGGCCTAGATAAGTGCTTGCCCCCACCCCCAACCCCACCCCCTCTCTCTGCAGACTCTAATGGTGCTGGGACCATGGCATCTGACCTGAGCTCCTTGTAGGGCATTTGAGAGGCCCTGCTGAGGGTTTTGCTGCTGCCACCCAGCAAGATGAATATGAAGAGGAGCTAACACACTATTATCCACCAGGGAAAATGTTGAGTATCGTAAGGCTCTGCCCGCCAAGGACATATCTTGACCGTGACATTTGTCTAACAAAATAAGTGAATAACATAATTTGTGTGCCTCGTTGTCCTTGCATGTCTACTCCTATTCTGGTGCTTCATTCCCATCCATGCCACCAGAAGGCCAGGGCACTGGAGGAATGACAGAAAGATATTTATTCTGAGCCACTTAGTCCTTAAGACCTGGCGGCAGTGTCCCTCACTCTTAAAGTGCCTCTGAATGTCTCATGAAAGAAGTCCAAGTAACAGGGGTCTCCATCTGAGGTGCACCCTGCGACCAAGACCACTGGTATGACATGGCAAGTCTTACAGAGCCATGGCTGCCCTTATCTCCTCTGCTTGGCTTTGCCCTCCTCCTGGGATCTTAGAGTGGCTCCCTCCCCCCTCCCCTGTCCTCACCTTTCCCCTAATTCCTCCAAACCACCTCCCCTCCACCCCCGCCCCATGCTCAACACTCAACTCTGCTTCTAAATATCTTCTCATCTCCTCTTCCAAGCTCTATTTTTAAAATCAGATTTCCTTTACTGTACAGGGAAAGGTATTCGCTGAGGGATTTGCCCCCCCCCCGCACCCCCCCTTACTGAACCCTTCATAGATGCCCCGTGGCAGGCCTGACCCCATGGGCCACTTGCTCAGAGGCAAGCAAGGAGCTGACCTGATCTCGAGTCTTGGGGCACTAAGAGTGGTGAGACTGGGGTGTCTGTCTTGGAGTATTGTGGGGTAGAGGGTCCCAAAAGAGACTTGAAGGGTACCATCCAACCCTAAGTGCTAGATCCAGACTGATTCCTGATTTCCAAATCAGGGAAATTATGTAAGGTTTGAGAACATACATTGAGATGCATTTGAAGGATGGAGAAGGTTCCTTCCACATGGCCCAGAGGCAAGAAGGGTGGGCTGGTGGAGAATAGGAGCCAGATTAAGCCTAGTGATCGTCAGAAGACATTAGAAAGCAAAGATGGCATATGGACAAGCATATGTCCACCCTGAACCGGGCCACCTGGTGTAGAGGTTCCCTCCTCTTGCCACAGGACATTCTCACTCACCCCTGCAGAGCCTTGATATCCAGCACACAGTGATGCCTCCTGGCTGCTGACGGGTTATGCGCAGGTACCATCTCCAGTTCTTTGGGGGTCCAAGAAGGATACCTAAGCCAGAAAAGAATGAGAAGAGGATGCTGGGTAAACTAATAGACTGAAGACTTATTTTAGCAACAAAGTCAAGATGGGTTTAGGATGGGAGCACACGAGATTCAGTTGTTCCAGAGAAAGGCCTAAGGAGAAAAGAGGAAGGAAGCTACAGATAGTTAAAATTTTGTATTTCATGCAAAACAATTTAAGCTCTAGATCCCCAGGCACATGGAGTGATCTATAGGTTTTCAACACAAGATATACTTGCTCCAGCACTGAAGTGCTTGGATTTTATGTCATGGGCATGAAATCTGAAAGGCTGGAAGCTGAGAATGCCTTGATTAAATGAGGCTGTCACACAGAGATAGGGGGACTTTTTAGTGTTACTGGAAATGGATGAAAAGATCATAAGCGAGAGTTTTGTGAATTGATTTGGATTTCTGGGGTAGAAATCTGGACTTTATTTGGTGGGGTGACAGGATCAAAACTTTCTATCACACTAAGGGCTTTGGGCTTCCGCCAAAAGGCTTTAAAAAAAAACTTAGGGGTGAGATTGTTTGCTTGTGGGAGATAAGCCTGTAGAAAGCATGATAAAACATATTTTATGGCTAACAGCTTTGGACTTTATTATTACAAGCAAGAAGAAACACTGAGAAATCATAAATAGGAAAGTTAACAGGCACACATTTAAAGATCATGCCCAAACACTCTGACTTTATATGTTGAGAGAATGCCAAAGTTTGACTCTCAGGGCATGCCAAGGAGATATGATTAATGTTGACACTGAGGAAAGGTTTTAATTAGAGGAGTTACATGCCCGAGATGGGGACTGTGCAGAGAAATTTGGAATTTATTTAGAGGCTCTGACGTGATGAGGTTTTTGCACATGCTTAAAAATTTGATTTATCCAATTCTAACGGAGTGACATGGTGAGTTTTTTTGTGTTTGATAGATACAACATAGCATGGTTATGAAATCAAATTCTCGCCGTATGCCAAGAATCTGGACTTTTTATGTCGTGCACAATTAGGAGACATCGCAGGGCTTTTAAGGTGGAGTTACAAGCTCAAATTTAATGAACTGTGCTAAGACGTGTGAATTTTATTTTAAGGGATGACATATCAGATTATAATATCACTGGAATAAGTTTGGATTTAAGCCAACAAATGGCTTAAAAGTGTGGTGGGGGAAGATTTGTTGGTTGTTGATTTTTTTTTTTTTAATAGCCCAGCCCAGAGGTAAGTGACATGATAAGATACTGCACTGTCTGTTAAGAATTTGGAGCTTTATGCTACAAAGAAACTTTGCAACGTCTTAAATCTGGGAGTGACGCCTTACAGCTTATGAATTCAGCAGAGAAGAGAGCGGATATTGTAACACAGTTAGGATAGGACCCCTGTGCACATTGAAGGCACTATCGCATCCTGAGTGAGGGTGAGATATAATTTTTAAGCCTTTTGTGGGGTGGGCGCACGCGCATGGAGTTTGGCCAGAGAAGAGTTTTAAGGAGTGAAATGGTCAAGAGTTTTGTCTCCAGAGGAATTTGATGACTTAAAACATGCTTTAGGCTAAGGTGTGTGGATTTGATGAGCTGTTTAATGCATGGGTGAGTGTCCACTGGCCTCTTGGTACAAGGGCACCCAGTGGGGTTTCTGTGCTGAAAAGTGCAGTCACTTACAGACAGGGTTGGAAAGTTATATGACATTTACGTACCATGTCAAGTTTGACACGGTGTTGAAGAATGCAAGGAACAGGCTGTTGTGCCACGCTGAGAATTTGGATTGCCGCCATGATGAGATTTTAGGAGAATGATATCATGAACTTTGCATTTTGGATAGGCTCAGTCGGCTGAGAAATGTGTGGCTTTGTGATGGCACTTTAAGACTTGGTTTTATAGGTAAGGCAGAGACTCTGTGAGCCTGTGAGCAGAAGCAGGAGCCACTGAGTGACCACATGTTGCAAGAAGTACAAACTCTTGTTATTGAGTGAGAATGTTGGAATGAAGATAGTAAAAGATTTCTGGATTGGCCTGTGAAACTGTGGATTTTGTATTGATTAGCTGTCAATTAAATCACGTGGTTAACCAATTTATGGCAAGCAATTAGAACTTTATGCTATAGAAAAGAAACATGGTTTGTTTTTTTTTTTTTTTTGTGTGTGTGTGTGTGTGTGTTGATAGGAAATTCATTAAAATAAATGTTGTTTATCTTGCTAAAAGTTTATTCTGATATCCAGGCATGTAAGAGTTTTTAGGGCATGAGATTTTTGGTTGCAGGATGGAAAGGAGAAAGATTTGATCACTTACATGACCAAATTTGGCAGTAATATTTTAAGTATAGACATTTATTGAAACGGTGTATCATCTACTATTAAAATCAAACTGCTACAAATTTAAAATAGAAACCATGAGCTATTTTAAGTGGGAGACCTTTGATATTTTTTTATGTCCAACAGATGAACATGAATTATCAAATGAATTATCAAATTTTACATTTCAATAATAGTGGACTTTTGCAAAAAGGAAATGAGTTGATTTATGCAATGTGCCGTCCATGCTTCTGAGTTGATTGTTTGTACACCAGTCTTAGAAACTGTGATCTCTGCCTCCAGGAATGACAAGTCAAACTTGTGCATTATGTTAAGGCCTTTCAATTTTAGCCAGAAAAAGGGTTTTGGCAAGTTTACATGTCAGACGTGTTTATACAATAGGTTTGGATTTAATATTGCAGACAGTAAATAAACAGAGAGAGGCTTTAATCAGAGGGATTGCATGATCAAATTTAAGTGTCATGCTAACAAGGGTAGGTCTAATTCTGAGAAACTGCAGGTCCAAATTTTGTACCCTGCTAGAAGGTTTGGATTTTAGCCAATGGGAGTTTTACATAAAGGACAGCATGGAGATTTTTTCCCCCTTTCTTGGATGGGTCAGCCCAGGGGCCCTAAAAAAGAAAACCGAGAAGTAGCAGAAGGTGTTGAATTCATAAAGATAATAGCTATATTGCTGAGCTATTGAATCACGAGCCTAATTTGTTTTGCAAACAAATACATCCCTTTAAATTCAATTTCCGTGCACTAACCCTCTCATGATCAGATTTTCAAAAATTACCAATCAGATTTCAAAGGTCCCATAGCCGTGTCTCGCCCAACCTCATACCTCTGTTAGATACACCCCTGTACCAGAGGAAATCAACACTGACAGAGAAAAGGGGGCACTTTCAAGAATGAAAAGCTTGGCCCTGCCTGAGAAGAGGGGAAACTTGGGAAGATAGGATCCGAAAGGTATGCAGAAATGTTTTCATGAGCAGAATTGAGGCCAGATGTTTGTAGCTCCAGGAGTCCTGCAGACCACGGCAATCCTGGGAGAGGAGATTTTTGAAAGGCTGGGAAGGGCTTTTGGAAATCTACAGCTGGAGAAAATGTGGCTTTGGGACAGAGATCAAATTGAAAAAGAGAAATGTCCCCTTCTCCCTACAAAGGGTGACCTAGGATGAAGCAAGCAAGCAGAGTGCTAGTCTTCAGCACACAGTAGGAATTTTATGAGCATTGATGGGGAGAAAATTAAAACCGAAAGCCACACCTCACTCCCACTTATTTCGGGTTGGAACCTGGAGGAGGAAATAAGAGCTATTTTTGGCTGTTGACCCAACGGGCAGGATAGTGGCCAAGTGCCCAATTTCTCCTCTTTCCCTAGAGTTTGTGAAACAGCAGGCATCTCCCTGCAGATTCCCGCCTCCAATCAAGCACACTGGGCTGCCTCCAGACCACCAAGCCTGCCAGCAGTGGCTTTGAGTGGCATTGAGATATGACCCTTGTGACTTTCGAGTGACTAGACACAGGAAGGGAAACTGACCAGGCATTGGTGCCAGGGCAAAATGGGCCAGAAGTGTGCCCTGCCAGGTGCTTGCTTGCCACGGAGGACGCTCTGGGCCAGTTGCTCCACAAAATTTATGGGCTGTGAATTTCTCATTCCAGAGGAGGAAGTAGGCAGGCGGGGCAGTCAGGCTCCGCCTGGGAGGCAGGTCAGGGGTTGAAAGAGCCTTTCCCCTCAAGGTGCCCCAAGTGACCAGAGTAGGAGGCTTGCATTAAATGCAGGAAGAATTTATCTGCTTTTTCTCTGATTCTAATTACTTGGGCATCTGGTTTGTCCTTGAGAATCTGACCCTGACATCTTGAAACCCTAAATTGCTGCTTCTCTTCCTGCTTTCATCCCTTCTGTCCCTAGGTCCAGGTCTCCCTGGTCTCGGCCTCTGAGCACACACATCACAACCTTACCCGTCTTCAGAGCGCCCGCCGTTCCCATCGACGACATGCTAGAACCCTCTGAAGACTCATTTGAGACGATGATGGAGCTTAAGAATCCATCATCAAAACAAATGGAGTCCTCCGAGGGCTCATCCAACACCGTTGAGGAGGCACCAGGCAGCAGCGCAGCGGAGGCCGAGGTGGTGGGCTCCGACAGTGGCCCAGCCCAGCAAAGCAACGAGCCACCCAGTGGCCCCCCCCAGGAAATGCAAGAGCTTCCAACTGATCCACTACAAGACATGGAAGAGCCACTCAGTGGCCCACATGAAGAAGGAGAGGCTTCACCCAATGACCAAAATACGGAGGAGTCATGTGATGGTTCACAACAGGAAGAGACGGATTCATTCAGTGAGGAATCTGAAAGCATGGAGGATCCACCAATCAACGTATCTGAGACCCCGTCAGAGGAAGATGACACTGACCTAAGTGATGATGATGATGAGGATGAGGATGATGATGAGGATGAGGATGAAGAGGGGGATCAACCGGAAAAATCTCCAGAAGAAATCATGGCCATGATGGGGTCCATCATAAACACGTACCTCCGAATGCAAGACGTCCAAGAACAACAGAGAGTGGCTGAGCGCATCGTGATGCGAGCCATTGATGAAGGCCGCCTGCCCCCCATCAGGCCCTTCTCTGGAGATCGCAGAGATTACCACGAGTTCATTGTGCTCTGCCAAGTGACCCTACAGAGCTACCCATCAATGTTCTACAACGATCCCCTGCGGGTCAAGTTTGTCATGCGCCACCTGTGTGACCTGGCCTTAGACTGGGCAAACGACCTGGTGGAGCAGAACAGCCCGGTGATACACGACTTCTCAGCCTTCCTTGAGGCCATGTCAGAAAAGTTTGAGTACCGGAATACACTGCGCATGGCTGAAAATGCCATGTTCAACATCAGGCAGGGCAAACGCTCCGTGGCTGATTACATCAATGAGTTCCAGAGTCTGATACCCACCTTAGGCTGGCCAGATGAAGTCCTGCAGGCCCACCTATGCCAGGGGCTCAATGAAGACATCAGGCATTATCTCTTCCGGATCCCTCAGCCAGATTCCCTGGAGAACCTGTTCGTGCTGGTCCTGCAAATTGAAGATAAGCTGGCAGAGAGAAGGGCTGTGCTCAGGCTGCCCCCGGAGTCCCGCCCCCGGAACATGACCTGGATCGACTCACCTGCCCCGGAGAAGTGGATGGTGAGCAGCTGGCTGCCCCATGCGTGTGACCCAGACATTGATCGTGACCACCTCTTCCTGCTGCTCCTGGTGAGGGTGAATCCCTACCACAGTGTCGCGGTGCAGGCCCTGGTGGACTCAGGAGCAGAAGGGAACTACATGGATGAGAGGTTTGCCCAAGAGCACTACGTGGAGCTCTATGAGAAAACGTACCCACAGACGATCCAAACCGTGGATGGCTCCCTGATCGGCAATGAACCTGTCTGGCTGTACACCGAACCTCTGCTGTGTGTCCACCAGAAACACTACGAGTCCATCGAATTTGACATCGTACCTTCACCCAACTTCTCCGTGGTCTTAGGCATGAAGTGGCTCCGAACCCACGACCCTGAAATTGACTGGCACAGAGGCCGCTGCACCTTCCACTCTCCCTACTGCCTGAGGAATTGCTTCCAAGCACCCCCACCATGCATCGCTCTGGAGAAATACAGCTTCAGCCTGCTACCCGGATTGCCACCAACATACTCAGACCTGGCCGACGTGTTTAACCCGAAGGAAGAAGCAGATGATGAGACTTCCGACCAGCCAAGCTCAGACGGATCCGATGATCTTTCTGAATCAGAGCCCTCTGAGCTTCAGCAGGCTGGAGACAGTGATCACAGAGACGTCTTTTTCGAGTGTCGTCCCAGAAAGGCTGCGAAACCTCTGCGTTCCAGGATACAAGACAAAGCCAGGCAGCAAGAGGAATACTGGGTACTGTATGACATGCTGACTGACAGACAGGACTACATACAGATGATACCAGAACTGTTTGACCAGTTACATGGAGCTGCATGGTTCACAAAACTGGAGCTACTTGGGGGTGAGGTTAAGGAAGAGGATGTGGACTACAGCTTCACGCGCACAGAAGACACATGGAGAGCGGCATTCGGGTTGACCATGCACCAGATGAGATGCTACCGGCCCTTCACACAAAACTCCTACTCCGACGAAGCGGACAACGAAATTCACTTTATCCTAAAAGACATCCTAGGTCTCTACGTGATTTGCCACAGGAATGAGGTCCTGGTCTACTCCATGAGCCAAGAGGAGCACTCCCTGCATGTCCGCCAAGTCCTGGTCCGCTTCCGCTACCACAACGTCTACTGCTCGTTAGACAAAAGCCAGTTCCACCGCCAGACCGCAGAAATCTTGGGCTTCGTCCTGTCCCCCAAAGGGGTGAAACTGAACAAGACGCTCATGAACCTCATCACGGGGTGCCCTGTCCCCCTCAACAGAAGGTGCCTACAAAGCGTGATCGAACTTGTCTACCCCTATCGCCACTTCGTGGAGCACTTCGCCATCATCGCGGAGCCCCTGGTGAGGCAGCTGCTGAGCACAGAGCCCTTCTCCTGGGGGGAAGAGGAGCAGGAGGCCTTTGAGTCCCTGAAGAGGGCGTTCCGCAGGTCGCCCCTCCTCTACCACCCGAAGCCTCAGAACCCATTCTACTTGGAGACAGGCACCAACGGGCCATTCATGTATGCCTCCCTGCTCCAGACTGATGAGGCAACTGGCAAAAAAGCTACCTGTGCTTTCTACTCACGACACCTCTCCCCAATCGAGGTAGAGTACCCTCAAGTGGAGATGAGGATCCTCCCAATCCGGGCTTCCTTCATGGTGTGGTGCCGCTACCTGGAGAACACCGAGGAGCCCATCATGATCCTTCTCAACACAGAGGATCTAGCCTCTCTGAATAATGACAGGCTCACCGTACTTCTCCCCGGGCATTGGGTCTTCTTCTTCTCTCACTTCAACTTTGATGTTATGGAGCTGCCTGATCAACGTGATGCCCGAGCCCTGTACCTTGGGAGAGGTCGAATTCATAGAGGCTTAAAAGGAAGCTATATGCGGCCACTGCTGCTCCTGGCCATGAGGGGAGGCCACAGGGAGCCACTCTCTGATTCCGAGGACGAGGACGAGGAGGACAGCGAAGACAGTGAAGAAGAATCAGAACAGGAGTCACTGGATGAGCCGAATGGGCTGCAGGAGCTCCTGTCTGCCATCCCAATAAACCAGATCCTCAACAGCCTCCTAGCCCGCTTTAGCGTGGCCCAAATCCGATCCGTTGTCCTACATTTCTTCCGGGGCCTGCTCTATTGGAAGAACGTCCTGGGGGTGGCAGTCCTCCTAGTGATGATGAGGGTGAGGCAGCAGCAACTCTCCCCACTGCCTGCCCCCTCTTTGGAGGTGGCCAGGCCTCAGCCCCAGCCCACGCTCCGACTCATCCTGGACTCAACCCTTGTCGCAAGCAGTGGCATGGCCACAGCCATCGCCCAACTGCTCAGCCAGATGCCCCCTGTAGCGGGTGCCAATACCATCCCTGCTCGAGAGCTGGCTGAGCTGTTCCTGAGCCCGAGGTGCTGGCGTCGGAATGCCCTGCACACGCAGCCCCCACGGGGCATACGGTTCACCCCTGGGTTCTGGTTGACCCTGTGTGAGTTCTTTGGCGTGAGAGCCAACCCCGAGGGGGACAGTTTTCCTGACCCGCACCAGCCCCGATACCTAGAGCTGCACGTCGTTGGCGATGAAGATGTCGTCTTGCGAGAAGCCCTGCAAGACGACCTGCAACGTTACCGTCAGTGTGGCCTGCATGACGGCCTGCAAGACACCTCGCAGGACGCGCAGGACAACGACGTGCAAGAAGAGGACCTGCTTGACCGAGAAGAAGCGGTCACCGTCCGCCCACGAAACCTGATGGACCCCGAGGTCCTAGACTTCCTCAACAACCGCCTACTCTACATCCTTGGTGCCGATGGCCGGCTCACTCTGCTTAGCAGAGATGAGGTGGCCCGGGCCCTCGCACGATTCTTCACCATGGCCTACAGAATGGCCAACCGTTCCACAGCCAGGGAACGGGCAAGGCTGGAAGAACTGTCTGATTCAGATGATGAACTTGACTAAACACACATCAAAGTCTCTGTTGTGCTCTCCTGTGCCTCAGCCAGCTTCACTCAAATCCAGTGCCCCCTCTTGTCACTCCTGACCCAAGGGGAACCCATTTGTGAAGGGCCATCACTTCAACTCATCAACCAGCGAAATCATCTGTGCTAAAGGACTAGCTAACTGTCAGCGTCCCAGAGCCAGCCAAAACTGTGTAACCCTGTCCTAACTGTCCAGGCCCCAGGCCCACAGCCGGGAGTGAGATCAATGAGGAGAAAGCAGTGATGAGCAATGATGACCCCGTGTCACCCCAGGCCGGATGCAGGCACAGCAGGCGCAGGCAAGCAAGCAGATGCCAGGGACCCCCCACCACCCGAGTGGCATGCGGACGCCTGTGCATCCTGGGACACTGACCTTGGGTGCTCCACTGACTTCTACCTCCACACCGGTGCTCCAACTTCCCTGGGCCCCGCCCCCACCCCTCCCAACCTCCCAAGGTGCCATGCTTCCCACAACCCCAGCCCACCCTGCAAGCAAGCCCCACCCCCACTACCCATCTGGTCCAGCTCCGTTGACACTTCATCTGACCCTGAACTCTGATCTTACCTGGGCAGAGCTGTGCTCCACGGAGCATCCGACGTACCAGTGTGACTTACCTGATGGACTTGCCTGCCCTAAGGGTCCCCTGAGAATCAGGGGACATCACAAAGGGTGGTAGCACCAAATGGGGCTCCCTTTCCCTCCCCAAACTGAAATGTGGACAGTGCAGGGGACAGAGACCTCACATAAAGGAGGGAGCCCCCAAGAGACATGGGCAAAGTCCTAGAAGTCCAGCCGACTGGGCCAAGGAGCCAAGAGTGCTCTGACCAGACCACAGCTTTCTGCCACGGGAAGGAAATCCTTCCCATACTTTCCCAGCCCACACCTGCTTTTGCTGTACAAATAAAGAAAATAAAAGATCATCTGACTTTGTGGTTTGTTCTAAAAGGGAAGAGGTGAATAGAAGGAGACAGGTTTGGGGAACAATGAGCGTGGGGGCAGGAAGGATGGAGGGTGTAGAGAGGGTTGGGGTGGGAAAGTTCAAGGGTGGAAAGGAAGGGAATGGGAGGGCTGGACTCTCGGCTGAAACAGCCCATGGAGACACACAGCAACAGGCCTCCCTTCTTTTCCCAAAGAGAGGGAAGCCACTTCACTCTGGCCACCTCAGGCTCTTTCCAAGGGGAACTACACATGGGAAATGGACACAGGGTTCATAGGGCAGAGAGGGTGCCCAGAAATCCTTGTCCTCACCTGGTCTCAGCCTTCTAGTCACATGAGAAGCAAAAAATGGCCAAAATGTGCTCAATGCCCCCAGCTACGGAGGGTGGGCAGGGACTGCTTTGAAACCATTCCTACAGTTGCCGCCCCCCCCCCCCTCAGAAGGCCTGAATCCTTGCCTTAAAAATGTTTATCCTGAGAGCACGTTGCTCTGGGGAGGTGGGAGGGACTTCTGAGGGAGTAGGGAAATAGGGGAAATAGCCCTTACTCAGTTTATAGCCCTACCCAGGAACAACCCCCCCCCCACAGGAAGTCTGCGAAAAGGCTAGGGGTACAAAACCAAGGACCCCTCCCAGTGTGACCTCTATGACATTATGGAGATACAATGCACAGGTGCCTCCCAAAGAGATACTAGCTCTGCCTTTACATCCTGCCTGAAACCTGTCCCTGAGTTATCCTGATAATGTGTCAAGGCCCTGAATACCCAGCATGATGTGACAAACTCCCTCACGGCTTTGAGCTCCCCACCTGTAGCAGCAGAGTTGGGCTTGGGTCCCAGAGAAACACTCCTGAGGTCCCAAGATCGTATCCCTCCATGCTCTCTCCAGCCCACACCGGGATAACTGTACCCTGATGGGCCTAAAGAGGCAACTGGCTGCTGCCTAGTCTCCTTAACAAGTACTCTACCCCTGACGGTACCACCATGAGATCATGGGCAGGATCCCAGGCTTAAGGTCAGGGGCTCAGCCTCATCTCAGCACTTCCTCTTGCTCTAAGGAAGTCCCCACATGTAGCAGCAGAGTTGGGCTTGGGTCCCAGAGAGACACTCCTGAGGTCCCAAGATCGTATCCCTCCATGCTCTCTCCAGCCCACACCAGGATAACTGTACCCTTATGTGGCTAAAGAGGCAACTGGCTGCTGCCTAGTCTCCTTAACAAGTACTCTACCCCTGACGGTACCACCATGAGATCATGGGCAGGATCCCAGGCTTAAGGTCAGGGGCTCAGCCTCATCTCAGCATTTCCTCTGGCTCATAAGAAAGTTCCCAATGGCCTCCAATAAGCTCCTGAATACAGGACAACCTCTCCTACCATGCAGAACATAGGGGGCCTTCTATAAGATTTCAAAAGGATCACAAAGTTGAGAGCAACCAACACAGAGTTTCTACCCTCCATCCCATCCAGGGACTTGTCGGTGTCATCTAATGAGAAGATCGTAAAACTGCAGAGAGCTGAAGTCACTGAGGGCCTGGGGAGCCTTGCTCCTGGCTTTTATGTTCTCTAGAGTCTCAGACACCACATACTGCTGACATCACAACATCGTTCTATCTACCGATCTATAGTAGCCCCAGAATGACACACTTTGGATCAAGGTCAGAGGCTTGGCTCCAAGAATTCCATTTTCCCCTTGGTAGGCTACTCACAGAAGTCCCTTGCCCAAAGTGGCAGGGTGACTACTTTTCTACTAACTTGCCTTCCTAGCTCCTAAAGGGCGTCCTAAGGAGAGGTCAGTTTTGAGTCAGGGTCCTTGGTTCAAGCACTCCCTAGCCCCCATGACACTCTGATTGGCATTCCTAAGAAGGGTCCATGACCTTGAGGTGGGACTGGGGTAATGAATGGGGAGAAGAAACACACCAGTCCTGTACCCACAAAGCTGGGCCTGAAAAACAAAATTCTGCTTTGGGAGCAATGGATGAACAGATGGCCCTTCCCTGCTCCTGCCAGGGGAGACAAGGCCTTCCATAGCAAGTGTGAGAAATGGTGAAAAAGAGAACTCATCAGTGGGCCAGCAGCCTGACAAGAGGCTGCCAATGATGTTGATCAGAGGTGGGTGCACTGGCCCACACAGCCCATACATACACAAACTATGAAGAACCAATAAAGGCCCGCTGGCCTGCCAATCTACCCAGCAGGGGCTTCGTCCCCATTTACAGGAGAAGGCAGCCCAGACTGTAAAGAGAACCAGTGACGTGCTGAAACAGTAGGTTATCAGGTTATCATGGAGCCACTTATAAAGAGAGACTGAAAAGCACAACACAAACCTTTTTACTCCTGGGGAAGAGAAAAGCAAAGAAAGAAATTGGTGTGAAAGTTCCTGCTAGGTGCTGATGACATCACTTCCACCACAGGAAAGGTGAAAACCAGAGACCAGGCCCTGGCTGCAGACTCCACCCACTGAGGAGGTGCCCCCACCTCCCAGCTTCAGACCCCATCCAGAGAGTTCTGACAGCAATCAGGAACAAAGAAGAGCACAAGGCCCTCCCTTGGCCATCCTGCTTGTCCCCTCCCTTGCCCTCGTCCTGCCCTTATAAGATGTCCCTGCGGGCTCCAGGACAGCATAGCAACTCCAGAGCCAGAGACGGCATACATTCCAGCTACTCACCAGCAGGGCAGGGTTTGCTATTCCCTCCTACAAGTGGCAATGGCTCACACTAGGGGTCCCAACACAGGACCCTGAGCCAAGAGTTTTACCAGCTCTTAACCAGGCTGGGGCAGAGGCAGAAGATCCCTGCATGAGTGGGTAACTGGGGTTGGCCCCATAGTAAGAAAGGGAAAGGTGACAGAGGAACCATCACCACCCCCCAAATGCCCCTACCCACCTTGAGCCCTGCCGCTGGGCCCAGGGGACCACTTGTTATGATCTATGGCCATCAGACATGATCTGAGATGTGAACAGCGAGCTTCATACGGACTTCCATCGACCTCTGTGAGCTCAGGGAGCAGCATGACCTTCCTGACACCACGAGAGACACGAGGTGCACAGGTAGGACGAGGGCGGTGGAGGCGGTGAGGAAGGGAACAGGGAGAGGAGAGAGACGGTGGAAAGGGGTGGGAAAGGGAAAGATGGGGCCCGGGTCCTCCTTGTCCCACTCTCAAATCTTTTCACAGATTCCCATTCAGGGCATTCCTGTGTGCCTGGGCTGGCTGCCATAGCTGGTTAATGAAGTTAGTAATGGTAGCGTCATGGAGATGGAGATGGGTCCCATATGCATGCAATGACCTGAGTTACTGGGGTACATAAGAAGGATCTCTATGCCATCTGCTCTTCGTGCTATTGAAGTGTCTAGGGGCATCCAGTCTGGGCAGGGTGTCACAGAGGGGGAACGAGGTGCTTTCCGACAGTCCTTAGGGGATCCAGAGTTTGAAGTAATGAAGTGAGACGTCTCCAAAAGGGCTCAAGGAGATAGTAAGAGGCCGCCTGTAAGGGACCTCAGCCTCCTGGTCATAAAAAAATAATCCTGGATAGAGGCAGAGGCCCCTCAAGGAGACCCTGTTCTGGGAGCGCTGGTTAGGCTCAGCCCTGCTCTGTCTCAGCCCTGCCCCCTCCACCCCACCCACCCACTTCCTGGAAACAAAGACACCATCTCTCTGGGATCCACCCCTTTGTCCTGTGAGCTGGGTCCCCTCAGAGAGCTTCCAGGAGAGAACAGCTCCTGGAATCCCAGTGGGAGAAGCCCCAGGGTAGGCCTAGGATCGACCTCTGACCTGTCTACCCTTGGCCACAGAGTCAGAGGGTGACCCTTGGCCCAGCCCCAGGGAATGTCCCACAAGGGATATAGCCTCCGCCTCCAAGAAGGACCTCAGAGATGGCCCAGCCCCAGGCATTCCCCTCCAGGAACTTGGAGAGCTGTGGGGAGAGGAGAGAATTCATGCCAGGAAACAGCAAGCTGAAGACGCGTCCCTGTGCAGCCCAAGGCGCAGAGGAGGGTCTGGACGCCACACGCGGTTGAAGGGGGTGAAGAAAGGCATCATATAGGAGCTGAATGGCTGTGCAATCAACTCCTGCATGACGCCGTTCCCACCCCCCAACTTCTGACTACGATGAGACCCTCCTCCTCCTCCTCCTCCTGAAAAGAAGCAAGGCAAGCCAGACAACAGGTAGGACAGTGGTTAGAGAAAGGACAGCAAGGGACAGCCAGCCCTAGGCAACGTGGAACTATCTACCCTCACTGTCGGACCTGACTTCTTAGGAATTCTGGAGGCAATACAGGTGATGCAGAGTGGGGAGAGGGAGGTGGTGGGGAGGGAAGAAGGAGGGAAGGATGTCTGTTGCCACAGGTGTGCCAAGTATGCTGCTGAGGTCCATTCTGCCCAGCCACAGCCCTTCCCAGGGGCGTGTCCGGTGGGCTCCTCCGGAGACCTAGAAGGGACTCATGGGATCCAGCAGGAGCTTGTACAGCCCCCAATGGAACCCCAAAGACAAGGTGAGAGTGAAGAGCTGTTCAGGACACTAAGGGGACAAGCTGCAGGCACAGCTAAGGGCGCCCTGGATTCTTTGAGGGTGAGAGAAATGTTCTCAGATCAGCTTTCATGACACACTTCTACGAATAAATAAAAACACAAACTGCTTTCTCTTGCCTGTAAATAAAAACACAAGCTGCTTTTTCTTGCCTGTTTGTTTTTAAAACAGGGTCTTGCTGTATAACCCAGAGTGACCTTGAATCCTCCAGATTCCTGCCTCTGCCTTCCAGGTGTTGGAATGACTGACAGGCCTGTGACAACATGTCCAGCTTGAATGACACATCTGCACCAACGTTAAATATATTAATAAAGTACAAAAAAGAAACACCTTTCCTGTCCGAGTGTTCTTTGTCAACCTCCACGCCCACCTTCCCCACCGTGAGCCTTGCCTCACACCTCCCCACACACTCTGCCCGTCTCAGCATAGGAGCAACCAACAGATATTTCTGAATAATGGAATAATGCTACCAAATACTTTGGGAAAGCATGTGAAAGGAAAGTAAGGAGGTCAAAAGACAGGTCCAGGGAGTGTTCAGGGTGACACAAACGAAGAGGGACACAGTGTGACTCAGGGGGAGAGAAGAGCTGCCTGGGACATGTACATGGTTACAGGTTCATGCAGCCTGACATTGTGGTAAGAGAGGCAGCAGATGGCAGGAGGAGGGGGGGATAGAGTCAACGGAACATGGGACACAAGAGGGGCTCCACGGTGCGTAGGGGACACAGTTCCCTGACATACGGGAAGAAGATGTGCAAGCAACACGAGAAGGGGGCAGTCTATATGGCTCATGAGAGGCAGGAGGGTCTCAGAGGGACATACACAGGAGGGGGCTCCGTGACACACAGCAGAGATCAGGATTTCACGTGCCCAGGAAAAGCGGGGAGAGGACCGAGTCTGCACAGGATACATATACAGGAGGGTATCCATGACATACTGGGGAGGTTGAGGGATTAAATGTGGCTTGGGGAGGGGTGTATGGCAGGCAGGAGTGGTCCGGTGACACAAGTTGGGGAGGGGATCCATGATACGTGAGAGAAAAAAGATAGGAATCTGATGTATAGGGGAGGGGGTGACAGGATACATAAGAGAGAGGAGGGGCTTAGTATGACTTCTGTGCAGGAGGGGCTCCAGAACCCCTGAGAGAGAGGAAGGGTTCCAAGAGGCACATATAAAGGAGGGATTCTTTGATACAGGAAAAGGGGAAGTTGAATACGACACTTGTAAAGGAAAGTGTCCATGACACAGGGGAGAAAAGTGCTAAGTGAGACACATATACATTATGTTACTTCGTGACATGGAGGAGATGAATGTCACGTGGGTTACACAGCCCCATGAGGCATGGCAGGGGTTGAAGGTCTCAGTGTGATACGTGCAGAGGTGGGCTCCATGAAATAGGGGTGTGTTCCATGAAGAGGCGGGGCTTCGAAACACGAGGAGAGGAGTTCCACGTGACACATCAGGAGCTCGAGAAGAGTGTGGTGATTAAAGGCCTGTGGTCTATGAGGCCCATCACTTGCAGGGACTCGATATGAGTGTAAGGGGGGCTCTGACTCTTGTGTGTAACAGAGGGGCCTGATGTGAACGGGGGTTAAGCAAGGCGAGGCACAGGTGCAAGGGGTCCCCCGTGACACAGAGGACAAACTTCTTTTGACAACTTTGGAAGAACCTGGTGTGACACCCAGTTCTGTATAACACATGACTGAAGGGGTACTGACCGTGGCATGGGCTGGGAAGAGACTCACGGTGGCATGCATGAGGACCCAGTGAGGCAGACAGCTGTACTGCATGGTGAAAGACATTCTGCCTGTACCAACATGTCAGTACGACCTAGGAGGGGGTCAGAAGCATGCTGCACAGGTGTGGAGGTATGTGTCATGTCACAAGGGTGGACACTACACTACACAGCAGGAAAGCACCGGGAGGGTATGAAAGGAACTCGGGGCAGGGTGAAAAAAGCACAGAAGTGGGACTCCGTATGAGGCACAAGGGAGGCCAGGTTAAGCACGACACGGGATCGGGAGAGGAACTCTGCCGGATACACGGATGAGGCTAGGCTAAGAAGGACACACATCAGGAGAGGTGTGTATGGGACATATTGATGGGGCTAGGGGGAAAGTCTAAACGCACATCAGGGGCTAGGCTAAGCCTGACACATGTTGTGGAGTGGTACACTACAGGACACCCAGGAGAGGCTAGGCGGGAAACATGACACATGTTAAACATGATACATGTCATTCTATAGGACATATAGGTGGAGCTCGGCTGCCACGGGGAGAGGCACTCTATAGAACATGTGGGCAGGACTAGGCTAAACATGACACATGCTGAGGACAGCTGCTCTCACAGGACACAGGGGTGGGGCTCAGCTAACACATTATGTGGAGAGGCTTTCTACAGGACACATAGATGGGCCTATGGTCGACCTGACACAGGATGGAAAACAGTGCCCTGTGTGAGACATGGGGGGGGTTAGCCTAAGCATGATGTATATGAGCAGAAGTATTCTACAGGACACATGGGCAGGACTAGACTGAGCATTACATATATGGAGAGAGGTGTGCTACAGGATATGTGGGCGGGGCTAGGCTAACCACGGCCTATCATGGGAAGAGAAGAAAAACTCAAGAGTGATGCCAGCATATGAGATGTAAGAAGAATGGAACACATGAACACAAAGGATCTTGGAGGTAGAGAACTGGGGGAGGGGTCTAATCTAGATGAACTGGATAGGGCTAGTGGGACAAAAAGCTGTTTCTGGTGAAAATATGGAGGAGAAACTTACTGCGAACCGGGGTAGGAGGTGGAGCTGAATGTGAGACTCAACTGTGACTCATGCCCCTAGTGGTGATTCACACGGGTGGTAGGAGAGACTGTGTGTGTGACACGGGTATAGAAAGTTTTGTTCTGACATATCCTGGGGTCTAGGGAAAGAGATACAACTGTCTGTGGGAGGGTAAGGAGCGCCGAGCGTTACTGGTGAGAAAGGGACTTAGAACGACACAAAGGAGGAATGAGGAACCGTGGGACACAAGGACAGACATTAAGAACACACACAGAGATCAGTTTGATAGCTAGGTGGCGGGCAGGCTCCTGTGGGAAACACAAGCAGGTAGGAGAGCAACATGGGAGTGGAGCCCAGTGTCCAGGTGTCTGTGACACACAGGCAGAAGACGTTTCCCTGGGACACCGGGCTGGGCACAGAGCTACATGACACGTGTCCGGACAGAAGGGCTCTTCTTGACACATTTGTGGAAAGCGGGTTCCCTGATACATGGAGGAGTGGGGAGGGACCCAGCAGGAGGTAGGGTCTGAGTGTGACAGGTGACTGAAGGGGAGAGGAAAAAGGTCCAGCGTGTCACAGGAAAAGGGGGTGTCGTGTGATACAGGGGTGGAGAGACAGAAGCAAAGACTCTGTGTGTCAGGAGAAGGGGGGTCTTGGGTGGAAAACACAGGAAAGATTTTCTGCTTGAGGTACATGGGGTAGAGCCCAGCGTGACAAATGGGTGCATGAGGGAAGCCCAGGGTGAAGCTCTCTCCATGACACGAGAGGGCATCTTTTCATGTGACACACGGATGGAAAGGGGGCGTGGCATGACACGAGAACGGAGAAGGGGTGATGTGACTGACATATGACAACGCAGTGGGTGTAATACCTGGACCTAAGTGCAGGGTTGGTGTGAAACCCCAAAGGGGGGACAACGCTAGTCACGAGCGTCCGGTCAGGGTGACCTGTGAGCAGGAAAGTTAGCATGTGTCTGTTCTCTAGGAAGACACGAGGGGTGGGCTTCAACCACATTAAAGAGAGTGGGGGAGACGTGCAATGGGACAGGGGAGGGAGGGGAGAAAGGTTGACGAGAGCTCTGTGTGATTGTGGAATCCATGACTCAGTGGCTGTATAACTGAGGAGGGGGACTCCAAGTGACACAAGTGGAGGCAGGATCTGGTGTCACACAGAAGTGGGGGCTGTGGAAAAATGCATCCCAGGAGTGGGAGTCTGACCTGACACAAGGGGCCTGTGTGACAGATGACTGGAGGAACTTGATGTGTCACACGCTCCTTGCTGACAGGAAGGTGGAGAGAGCCTACATGGGGCCTGGCGTTTGTTTTCACTGGAAGCAGAGAGAAGGGCTCCCTGGAAGGTGGCAGAGGGTGCCAAGGGTAAAGGAAGAGGTGTGTGAGTGGACACCTGAGTGGAAAGGCTGTGACCCCAGCAAGGCGGCGGTAGGGCTGGGGGAAAGAGTCTGTATGACAGGAGATAGGACAGAACTCAGATGGGGGAGGGCCTCACTAACCTGGGCAGGACACTACGGAGGAGAGTGGGCTTGGTGTGACATCAGCACACCAAAGCCTGGGAAGGCACAGCTTTACTGAGCTGCCTGCATGGTCTCAGTGGGGCAAGCTTTGTGTGAGTTCTGGATGCTACATCCAGAGGACCCCCGAGTGACATTCAAGTGGTGAGCAACCTGGGGTGAGAAAAGGGTGGGAGAGGGACTCCGAGTCACCCGTCAGGAGTGGGGGGAGGTGCATCCATGTCACACACGTGGGGTAAAGCCTTTGTGACACAGGACTGCAAAGTGGGTAAATAGACGGCTCTGTGTAATTCTCCAATAGGAGAACGGCTCAGTGTGATGAAAAAATGAGGGTAGGGAGTCCAAGTGATAATTCAATGGAGAAGGGACTTAACAGGACATAAAAGGGGGCCCTTTAGATGACATGATTAGAAGAGGTACGTAGGATAAATTAGAAGGACTGTTTGATTTGTGTGTGTAGGGGCTGTGTGGTAACTGGAGGGGACTCCATGAGCCACACCAGTGGACGAGGGGCTCAGGACAACACACAGCTGAGAGAGGGGTTTGGTGTGGTGCCTGGCACCATATTGAAAGTGGAGGAAAGACAGTAGCCCAGGAGCGGTCTACCTGAGTGAGGATATACAAAGGGGGCTTGGCATGAGACAGAGGGATTCGGGGTGATGACTGGGCAGGGCAGGGTTGATTTGGGTAGGAGGAAGCCTGTGATATGTGAACAGATACTGGACCTATTGTAACCTGGAGGTGGCAGAGTGTGACAGACATAGGGGGAATGAGCATCACACATGGGTAGGAGGGACTGAATGTGATCTGTGAGTGTGAAAACTTCACAGGGTGACTTCTCTTCGGGAGACTCATTCTGGGAGACTCAGGCAGGTATGAGGAAAGGCGGGGGCTTAGGGTGACATACGCTGGTGGGGTTCATATGACTTAAGAGCTGAGGAATGAATAACTGCGGTGCTCTGGCTGAAAGAGGCATGGAGGCCATCTCATCCCCTAGGCTCCGCACCATCAACCTGCCTGACCCAGTTCCAGGTATGAATCTAAGAAAAGGTTCAAGGAAATGGCCTGCAAAGCATACACAGCTGAACCCAACAGTACATTCTTGAGAGCCCCAGAACAGCCCCTGAAGACCAGCACAGTGCCCCAACGTTCAAAGGACATGCCAAACCTTAAAGGAGCCCCTAAAACAAGTAAGCCCACCCTCCTAAGAAAATTGACAGGTTTCTCAGACCCAGGAACTTCCAAAGCAGATGTTTAATAACACATGGCAAAGGAACAAAGATTAATAACAGCAGACAGAGCCATCCCCATTCCCCCTGGAACCCCAAAGTGCATAGATAATAGCCCAGCGAAAAACCCCCGACCAAGCAGACACACGCAAGAGTGCTGACTCAGAGACCAGGGTGCAGACTGAAAGGAAACAAGGCTTCTGGGGGACAGGAACCTGGGAGGGTCTTGGCTCTAATGGCCTGAGCACCTGGCACCACTTCTGGGACAGGACACCCATGAGAAAAAAAGAGGGGACATAGACCTCTCTTTGTAGGTTCTTTTGGCAATACCTAGGCAGAATCTGCATTCACGACCCCTCCCTGCTCCTCCGTCCCCAAGCAGCCTTGACACAGGCTCTCTTGCCATCCAGCAGCTTGCATGTGTTTCCCAGAGGTGTGGACTCCCAAGGGCAACGTCCATCTACACGATGCCTGGCACAGGGCCTGGCACACAGTAGACCTTCACCGAATGTGCAAACGAATGAATGAAAGCCTACCATGTACAAGGCCCTGGCGGCCAGAATGAGCCCAGAAGCGAGGATGATGGAGGTGAGGTAGGTGATGGAGATGCTGCGTCCAGGATGATGACAGGTGCCAGTTAGAAGTGGTGAAAGTCATGATGGTGACAGACATGCATGGGATGGACCCCCCAAAACAGAACAGGCAAGAGGAAAAAGACAGGACACAAGGCTGAGCCTGGAAACCTCTCTCAGGGAGGGTCAGTGTGGGCCACCTGCCCAGCTTGATACCCCACCATTCAAAACCACAGACCATTATCCCTGTGTGATGTTCGGAGAATTTCTGAGCTTGGGTGTCCTACCAGGTAGGGACAGCAGATGCCCCTGAGCAGGGCCTGGTAAGCAGATTCTGTTCCCAGATGCCCATAGGGAATTCTGAGGGCTATCGCTCCTCCTCCCCAAGCCTATCTTAAAAGTAATTATTGTGTATATGAGAGTGTGGGTACACAGTATGGAGGTCAGAGGACAACTTTCTCGAGAACCTTCTCTCTCCTCCAGCAGAGATGGGGATAGAACTCAGGTCATCAGACTTGTAGAGCCAAGACTTTTATCTATTGAGCCTCTCACCCATCTACTAAATCTTACTGACTTTTCTTTCAAATTTTTCCACTTTTAAACTGGCCACCAAACAATTGCAAGTAGAAAAGTTAGCAAGCAATAAAGTGCCCTCCAATATACTGTCCAACAGATTTGTGACTGGCTTGCCAGGACTTTCCAGCTACACCCAAGTTTGTCTGTCCATGCTAAACCTCACTGGCGGGTCACCCAGTGCTTCCTCAGAAAAACTCCGATGTCATCAGTTCAAATTATGGTACTCTTAGTCATCATGAAAACAATGGTTTCTGAATCTCATTACCTGCACACTGAGGAGTGCAGGAGACATACCTGGAGCCCAGTGGGTCATGCCACATCTCGGTGGACCTTCAGGATAAGAGTGCTTGTGACCGAGATGCTGCTGAAGACATGATGCAGCAGGCGCCCTCTGGAAAGCTCATCCAGTCCTGATGTCCCCAGGCCAGCACCACAGGGTGACAGATACCCTGGGCAGCGGCTGGGGAGGTTAGCATAAGGAGGTAGACCCATGCCTGTCCAGCAGCTGTCCCAGAAACTGGAGGGGGGGTCAGGGGCTGGGGAGTTGATTAGAACCCCAAGCAAGGGGGCAGGAACTGGAGGAGAGACAAGTTGGACCTCTCCACACAAGAAGGAGAAGCCAATGGAAGTGGCTGTTGGCAGGTCAGAAGGGGAAGTACCCCGAACTCATGCATGCTATGAAGCACTGCCTCAGACATATGGCCAGGAGGAAGTGGGTGGGGGAGTGGAAACATTGAGGGGATAGGAGCTGACCACCACTCTTACCCCTGTAGCCCTGTAATGGCAGTAGCCACACAGATAGGCTGATGGGCAAAGCGAGGAGATGGCGGGGGGGGGGGGAGTGGGGGCTGGGGCAAAAGTGCATGCACCTAGGGCATGAGGGGTTTGGGGGAAATCCACTCAGTCTCTTCTCATTTCCAGCCACTCACCACCATCCAGTGTACAAACACACACACTCACAAGTGCACACTCCGGAAGGCACATGAGCTAACATGCACATATGCATATACACACATCTTCACAACTCACACAGACTAGGGCCCCTGCATGCTGAGGGCCCTGATGGGAGTTCAGTGCCCACCCAATCCCACCACATGGACCAGTGTATGTGAGCTTATTTATGCTCTGCCAGTCAGACTCCACCCATTACTGTGGATGCCCAAGAACTGGGTAAACAGGTGGTGGGCAGAGCCCTTAGCCAAGGCTCTCAGGGAGCAAAAGCTCCAGAAGTGATGCTTTCATAGGTTGCATGAGCACGGGGTTGTGTGAGCCCAAAGGCCCAGAATTTTGGAGGGATCATAATTGATTCTAAGTAGAGGGAGGCTAGGGAGAAATACTGAAGTCCAAATCAGCAGGGAGTTTGTCCCTAGCTCTTGGGAAAAGGATCCTAATCACATTAGAACCACCTGGGAATGTATGCTTTGGCCCTGACATGTTTTTAGAGCCTAGGGTCTCTATCCATGATGCACAGACACACACACACGCAAAGACACACACATACCCACACCTCCACGCATACTTTCTACCATCAGCCAACACCATGCAAACGATAAAGTGCTTTTTAAAGTGCAGGTACATAGACAGTAATCTTTGATAACACCACCTCCCTCCCCCACCCATCAACCCCTGCGTGCCTAGGCTCCCTGACCAGACTTGTTGACTGCTTCCTATCTAGCAGATCTATCTTACTCCCTAGTCACCCTCCAGAACGTCACCTTGTACTCAGTAGGAATTAATACCTGCCAGATTGAACTTAGTTAGTATCAAATTCCAACACATTTGCCCAAGATCATTCACTGTCTATTGGGTAGGGGGTCCTGGAACTTGAGAGAGTCAGCTGTGAAACCTTGAGGTGTCTAGGATGCTACCACCAGCACATGACCCTAACCAGTGCCATCTTACAATACTCAGGGACCTCCCTCCTTTGTTGAATTCAGTCTGTCTTATATTGGCTGTCCCCTCCGTCCAATGCGCCACTAGTGGTACCAGGCTCTATAAGAGGCTTTCTAGAAGTCTGTATCAGAATTCCACATCACCAAATAGAACACTGTGTGGGAGAGATGGGTGGGTCCAACGTACCTTGCAAGAATGGGAGGAGGGACCATCAAAAGCATCTACAATGAAAAGCAGGCATGTGAAAACTTAAGAATACTGCAGAAAGCTCCTCAACGCCTGCCTGCCCGCCCTGCCACACTCCAGCTCAGCCTCCATTATGTCAGCTGCCAGTGAGGACAAGAGGAAAATTACAGTCATCTGGAGAAAACTGTGACCCAAGCATCTCCAAGCCACAAGCTCTCCACGCTGAGCTCAGAATATTAGAGAACTCAGCTCCTCCTAAGAGAGTCAGAGACTATGATTTTCCTCTCCTGGAGTCATCAATCCATCTCCCTGCCTCTTCTCTCTTTTGTCCAACAGCTATCACTCATCAAGTTCAGTCATCTGGACCACACCACTTGACACTGAATGCTATGAGTTATAGAACCAGGTGGATGGAGAGGAGACAGACAGGACCTGCAGCAGCCTGGAAAAGAAGAAATGGAGTAATGGGGAAACCGAGGCCAGAGGGATGAACTGGGCCTATGCAAAGACGCAGTAGCACCTAGACAGAAGAAAGGGTACTATTCTCTGTTGTTCTTTCCTATCTTTCTCACCCTCTCTCCCTTGTTTGGGGGACCAGAGCTAGTGATGGAACCCAGGACCTCACACATGCTAGGCAAATACTCTACCACTGAAGCTATACACCAGACCCCACATCTACCTCAAGTGCGAAGCTGTGCCTGATGACACTGAAGTCTGTGTGACACGACCACCTTCTGCCCACGTCTTGCGCATACAGCTGCATAGTAGCGGCGTCTTTGGAGATGTGCACTCTATTCAGCTCACGAATCTGGTGCAGCAGTCTTTCGTTTGGCCTCGAAGTCCGTTGTAGAGATGTCTAGGAACTCAGCAATCACCAGTTCTTGGAAATCTTCTAAAATAACTCAGCCAGATGAGAGCAGGAACGAGATAGGACAGTCCTCGAAGACGCTGTTGCTCTTTCATTCCATCCCAGGTCTAGAATTCCAGTCACTCAAAGAAATTCTTGTGTACACAGTCCAAATTCATCTGAATGTACAGGAAATATCACCAAAATGATGGGGGCATCATCAGCGTGTTTCTCAGGAACTCTTGCTAGCTGCTTCCTTTCCTCTGCACTCCAGGTAAATAAAGAGTCATGTTGGGAGAGACACTGATAAAATCATGTAGGAATAGCATAGGTGGTGAGAACAAGTCCTCAGAAGCCCCAGGGTATAGGTTGTACAGCTGGCCTGTCCAGAATGACATTCAAGGCTCCCTCCTCCAAGTGGCTACATTCTTTGTCACAGACTGGAGTCCTCCATGATGCTCTTGCAGTTTCTGAATAAGTAACTATTTTTTTTTCTCTTATTTGTCATCTCTGAAACTCAGTAAACAGTATGGGGTCAACCATGTTCCTAGACGACAAAAGATGCTAAAAAGTAGTACACGCAAGACTTCACCTCCAAACATTGCCTCATCTGGAATGTCAGTGTCCATGCCTCCAGATATTTGGGGGTCTCCTTTGTGGCTGCCTCAGTATTTACAGTCATCACAATCATCTTGACCTGGCCCAAGACTCGAACTCAGTGAACTTCTATTGCTGGAAGCAGAGCAGCCCTTTCTAACCGGCTCTGAGGTCACAGCTTGACACCAGGCTGTTGAGTGGGCATTTAGCACCTTGCATTGGGAGAGGAGCTTAGCCGCAGAAACTAGCTTGGGTTACATTCCAGGGTCCAGCCAACTTGGCATTCCTGTGTGGTCAAAGCTGGTGGCCAGTTTTGAGTCCAATACAACTAAAAAGCAAAAAATGGTGCTTTGCTATGGCATTATATAGTGTTCAAGCATCACTGAACGTTCGTTATCTCCACTCCGTGACATCACCTTTCATGTTCTTAAAACACTTGGTTCTGCTCCCAGGAGTTCCTTTTCTAAGTTTTTTCTTTTGTAAAATTGAAACCTTCTTGCATGGTAGTGTCACTGAATGCCATGGGACACAAGGAAAGTACTGTCTGCCCTTTCCAGTCTTGCGTCAAACTTTGGACACACTCAGCACTGTTCCAGGAAAGCCCAAAGTCTCCAAGTATTTTTTCCCTCCACTTCCAGATATCTGAGTTTTTCTCCAAAACTGGAGCTTGACTTTCTGCTCTAGAACACCAATGTAGTCTCTTCTTCTAGACAGATCATCCACTCTAAAATATCACATATGTCTTGCTTTCTGGATATTTGAACTTCACCAGAGCGTACAGATGCAATCTCCAATCTAGAAGAACAAAGGAGTCTCTCTTGCTGAGTATAATTGAACGTCATCAGAGTTGCATCATTAGAACAATATGGAAGTCTCTCTTGATAGCCACCTGAGCTCCATTAAACATTGAAATGAAATTCTAGAGCTAGAAAAATCAAGAAAGTCTCTTTCTAGACTTCTGAGCTTCACTGACAATTCTTGGCTAGATTCTTGGCATTAGCATATGAAAAATGTCCATATTCCTCTATCTTTAAAACAATATGAAAATCTCCTTCTAAACGCCCAAGCTCCATTACATATTGAAATGGAATTCTAGATCTAGAAAATTCAAGAAAGTCTCTCTTTCTAGACATCTGAGCTTCACTGACAATTCTTGGCTGGATTCTTGGCATTAACACATGAAAAAAGGTCCGTATTCCTGAACCTCTGAGCATCACTGGAGACTAGACTGCAGACCTTGTTGTGAACACTAAGGAGTGCTCCTTCTGGGTGTCCAAGTTTCAGAGACTGAAGCTGGAATTATATTTCTAGAATGTTAAGGAGGACCCTCTTTCGAGATGTCTCTGCTTCATCAAAAAATGAAAGTACAGTCTTTGTTGTAGAACATCATGAAGACCACTCGTTCTGGAAAATTGGACATCATCAAAGACTAGAGGTGGAGACAGGCTTCTGGAATGTAGTGGAGACCCTCTTTCTGAACATCTGGACATCATCAAAGGGTGGAGATAGAGCCAGGCTTCTGGAACATAGTGGAGTTCGTTCCCCTTTCTGGACAGCTAAGCTTCACTGGAGACTGGAGGCATAAGAGGCTAGAGGTGAAGTTTTGGTTCTAGAAATCATGGAAGACCCTCTTTCCAGACATCTGGATATCATCAAAGACTGGAGGTGGAGCCAGGCTTCCGGAACATAGTGGAGGTCCCCTTTCTGGACATCTGGACATCATCAAAGGCTGGGGGTGCAGTCATGCTTCTAGCCTGTCAAAGAAGGTCCTCCCTTTCTGGACACCTGGACATTAAAGGCTGGAGGCAGAGTCCTGGTTCTAGAACATGGAGAATGTCATTTCTGGACATCTAAGCTTCTCTGGAGACTGGAGGCATAAAAGGCTGGAGGTGAAGTCTTGGTTCTAGAAATAATGTAAGACCCTCTTTCTGGACACAAAAGTATCATCAAAGCATGGAGGTGGAACCCTGGTTCTAGAACATCATGAGAACCCCCTTGATCTAGGACATCTGAGTTTCACCAAGGGCTTAGAGATGAAGTCCTGGTATTAGCACACCATGGAGGGACCTCTTTATGGATATCTGGGCGGTGAAGTTTTTGCTCTACAGCACCCATTTTCTGAGCATCACTCAAGACTCAAGCCCAAGTCAGGTCTAGAGTGTCAAGAGAGTCAGTCCTGGACATTGAGGAGAGAGATGGAACCTTGATTCTGGAAAGTCAAAGAGGTCCTTGATTCTGCACATATGAGCTGCACTGGAGATGAGCCATAGTCCTAGCTCTAGAATATCAAAGTCTCTTTCTGAGCCCTTCAAAAATTACAGGTGACGTTATGACTCTTCATTGTCAATTATATTCATTTCTCTGGGGCTTTTGGGCGTTGTGAGAGACTCAAGATGAGTCTCCAGCTCAAGAATATTGAATGGGCCTTACAGTCCAGATGTTTCTGCTTCACTGGGAACTGGAGCTAAGCTTCGGCTCTAGAATATGAGCTGAGTTTCGTTAGAGGCTACAGCTGGAGCTTGGCACTAGAATGTCAAAGAAGGCCCTCTTTCTGGACTTTTGGCTCTACTGTACACAAGAGGTAAAGTAAGAGTCCCATCTCTAGAACATCAACAAAGTTCTGCCTTCTGAGTCCCTGAGGTCCATTAGAGGCTAAACCTGGGCTCTGGGCTCTGAGATACCAAAAGAAGAACTTATTCTGAATGTCCAAAGTCTGCCAGGGACTGGAATTGGCATCCTGGCCCAGGGACATCAGCATTCTCTTTCTTCAGGATGTCTGAGCTTCATCAGAGGCTGGAGCTTGGGACTCTGAGCTGGACTATAAACACAGAACGCCACTTATAGATGCTGACAAAACTTGAGGCTTGTCAAAAGATGAGGTGTTTTCTCTGGAACATAAAGAAAGTCTTTTTTTCTGGACAGCTGGGCTCCATCAGAGGCTGAAGCAGAGGTCTTTTCTGTGAAGCATCCTTAGGGCACTCACTCTGGAAGCCTGAGCTTTACAATAAGGCTCTGTTCACCACAGAAATGGCTTCTCAGGACTCTTGGATGCTCTTGGCTGGGCACAACTTCCGGAGACATGTCTTCTCACTGTCACCTGCAATTTGGCTCATCAGCCACACAGGGCACAGTCCTGTCCACAGCTGGAATTGGTTTTCCAGGCTCCCATGTCCAGTTCTTTCAAGGTGGTGCTTTCAGCAGAGGGAGGATGCTCAGTCCTGTGTACTTGCAGTTGCCTTTACCTGAAGAGCTGTTAACTTGCTTCTCTGTGAGAATGAGGAAGTGGAGGAGGGAAGACAAAAGGGGGATGAAGAGAAAAAGGAAAGGGAAGAAGAATCAAAAGGAGAAAAGGAAAGAGATGTATAGGGAAGAAACAGAGGAAGAAGAAAGAAGTCAGAAGAAAAAGAGGAAGAGAAAGGATTGAAAGAGGAAAAAGGAAAGAAGAAGGGGGAGGGGCTGGCAATACTGGCAGCAGCAAAGGCAGCAGTGGTCGTGGCAGATGCTGGTCGATGAGTAGCAACTGTGTTGGCCGTAGTCACGTGGAAGCTGTGGTGGTTATGGTCACCTTCTTCTTAGTTGGGATGATGTTCATGTCATCTGCTCTAGGAGAGCCAGGAGCCACCAGCATTCAGCTCCATTTCCCCTCCCGCTTGCTCCCGACTCCCTCCTCTTGGCCCCAGACTGCTCAGGCAGCCTGACTGTCCACCCCCCAGGTCCCTCAGAAGTCATGAGGGTAGGAAACACCTCCCCACACTCCACCAGCATACCTGATGCCTGGCAGGGGAATATCTGAGCCATATTGGCCCAAGTCCCAGTTGGACCAACCCATCTGGGTCATGATGATTTCTCAGCTAGGGCCCTGGCATGGCCCCCGGGGAAAGTGGAGGGCAAGGGGGGTGCACAGAACTCAGCCCCGGAGCAACATTCTCTCTGGAGCTCCAAGGACCGGAGCTGTGAGCCCCTCAGGCTCCAAAGCCAGACCTCCCACACTTCCTGCTTGGTATCTTTGCCGGAAGAAAACTGACGTCCTGAGCACACGAGAGGAGGGCAGGCTGGGCTCATTCTTCTGAACCCACCAAGCACAGGCCCCGGGTATTGCACCAGGCAGGACAAACATAATGTAAGGGCTATGAGGCAGTTCCTCCGACCCATTACACGGCAAAAGGAAGCCCCAGCAAGGCACCCACCCTTCCTCATATTAGTAGCACACCCGTCACTGCTTAAGTTAAGACAAACATTTATTGAAAGCACCATGAGCCGCCAGGCCCCATGCTTCTAAGCACATAGCAGCTGCCTCACAACAGCCCTGTGAGGTGGGAATCCGAGCCCATTTCATAACTGTGGAGTCAACAGTGAAGACTCAACAGCTTTCCCCCAAGTCTCAGGGTCCATGGACAGGGATCAAGGCCATGTGCCTGACCCCCAGATCAGCACAGTTCAGTCAGTCAGTAGATGGGTCTCTCTACTCAAGGGGAGGCCCGGGTCCAGAGTCTTGGGTCCAGCATGTCCCACAGGAAATGTGCAAAGCGTCCCCGTGGCTGTGGAAGCTGAGAGAGACACAGCTGCAGATGAAGGCCATCTGCTGCCCATCCCTGTGGCTGACAAAAGTTTTCATGCACCAGGCAGGCTAGGGCCTGGAGGGGACAACCCAGTCCTGTGCTCAGCAAGTCTGAGCTATGTAGAAGGCCCCACTTTGGGGCATCCATGGAAGGAGGGCAATAGCTGGCCACCAGCTCCTGCCCTCACTAACCCATTCTAGAATATTTTTTTCCTTCTTTCTCACACCACCCAAGGTTTCTAGCCAATCCATTCTCTATGAAACTTTGCTGCTTTTCCAAAGACTTCAGCCATGGGCCCCTTGGAAGCTTCTTCTAAATGCTCGCCCTAGTCTGTCTCCTACTTGCCCCTCAATGTCCCCCAACAAAACTACTGAGTCTTAGACTTTAAGAGCAATCTCTCCAGAGCTGGGTGAGTGCTACCCTCCAGCCTTCCACCCGGCCAGAGTTTCACATGAACTTGAAGTTTCAGAAACCAGGGCACACCTGAACCAGTTCTACTGCCCCTCTACATCAGCCAATGCGGAGTGGCGCACATGAGCACCTATATACCAAGCATCGAAACACTCATTTTCACATGAATAATCCTCCTGACCCCCCACCCCCCAATAATTCCAACAGGTGGGTTGGTTTGATTAGTTCTAGGTCATAACAAACAGCCAAGACCACACTGTCAGCAAGGGGATAGAGTGGACCAGAACCCAGACCTTGATTCTTTTGAGCCACCACAAGATGGTCTCCTGGCCATTCTCTAAGCAGTCACCAATGACACCCCTTTTTGTAGGAGGGAAAACTGAGGCTCTGGATGGTCCAGGTAACCTGCTTAAGGTTCAACTGTTTAAAAAAAAGGAAAATAGGTCCAAAGTCCAAATGGGCAAGACCCTTGGAACTCCACTCATACCCATGTGCACAAGTAGTACTCTAGAGAAAATAAGAAACCAAGATCTGCATTTCAATTGCTTCTATCTGTAGTCTGCCAGGTACTCATGGCTGTGTCCCAAACTTGACAAGTAACTTTCAAGTCAATGCTGATTGTTACTAATGGTGGGGACAAATGCTTTGGGGGTGAAATTACCTTTCACCCAGAGAGTATATGGGCACAGAGTTTGAGAATTGCCAAACAAAGCCTTTTCAGAATCACCCAGGCCAAAACAAACGAGGACATTTTAGTCCACCAAAAGCTTTATCCTAGACATAAATATCCACAAAGCTGTGTTTCTACCCGGAGGGACCCCCTGTGGCTGACTAAACCCCAGTAAGAGGCCTTGGGGCTTCTACAGACTTTGTGGGGGAGATACCAGTAAAAGCCTCAAAGTCATCCACTCATCTGCATCCGCTTCCTCCATCACAGAGCAAGTATTCGGCACCCACTCCTACAAGAGGGAGGGTGACATTAGGTTGGAGCAGGCCTAGAGTTTGGAGTTTAAGTACAGCTTGGCCAAAATCTAAGCGTTTCCTAATTACCAGGCCCCTGATTTTTTTGTTACCTCCAAGCTACCTAACAGAGTCACCATAAACCTGGCTTATAAGGGGACCAAGGCCCATCTGAGCCCAGGCCCCTGGACCCATACTCAAAATTACCTGAGCAAAGGTCCCTACCAAGAAACCCCAGAGTACAGAAGCAAAGCTTCCAACAAGTTGTCAAAGACAGGTGATGAACAGTAATGGCCACACTGCTGGGCCCAGAACACAGCCTGGGGGACACAGAATCAGGATCTCAATGGGGCTAAGGCAATATGGCCAAAGGGAACAATGAAAAAATACAGGCTCCTGTACCCAGAGGACACAGTGACAATACCAAGGGCAAAAAGGCAGCTAGGGCTGAGACACCAGTGCTTTAAAAGCCAGAGGCAAAAGAAAAGCTGAGAGTTTCTGTGGAGTAGGAATGAACAGAGAGTGGGAAAATAGAAGTAGCCTCCCCCCCCGCCCCATAGTCACAGGACAAGGACTGGAGATGGAATTCAATGATGTGGAGAGACCCTAGAAGGAAATAAGCCAAGATCCCACCTAGGCAGACAATGACCAGGCCACTGTGGAACCAGAAGACCTGGACAGGTGCAGCCTCCTCACTGCTCCCTTCATGCCTCACTCTGCTGGGAAACTGCTAGGTGGACAGTGAGATACTAAGTGAAGGCATGCCAGGATCAGGCAAGGGTGAACCTGAAGAACTTGCTGAGGCTTTGTTTGGTGGAGTAGAAAGAGTTTTTAACATAAAACTGGAAATATTGTACTTGGCCTTCAGTCTGCCCATCTGCAGAATGGGAGCACGCTGGGTGTGAGAGAGACCTAACCTAGGTAAAAGCAGAGTTGGGTATAGGGGAAACTAATTTTCTCATCTCCTTATGGTGAAAGAAGGGGGAGTGAGGAGAATAAGCATCCAAGCCCACCAGCTAAAAGTGGAGGAAAGCATTAAAAAAAATAACAAATAAAAAAACTCAAAGGTGCCATTATTTGGAAGCCCTCTATTGACCCTTGGTTCTTGCCACTGGCCCAGGGACATATAATGGACACACTCAGAAACACAAGCTTGCAAAAGCATCACCTAGCACACACCACCCTTCAGAGAACACCCCCAAAGCACAGTGGCCCAGCCAGCTTTGGCCTGCACACACCAGAAGTATCAGCCACCATGATGGAAAGGGAAGAGGGGAACCACAGGAGTGTAGAAGGCAACATGCATTAACCACACAAGCATTTAGCCTGGACCACACAGTCAGCCACTCACAGCCTGCTTTGCACACTGCATCAACTGTTAGAAATACAACCTCAGGTTAAGGTCGATACTGACTCTTTATTCAGTGACTACTAATAAGGGCTTTGGGTTGTGATTTCAAGCCAACCCCATCAGGCCACCATTCCTGGGGACAGCCAGCATTTAATCACACTGTTACAGTGGCTCAGCCCTTGGCCCTCACAACAACCCTGTGAGGTAGGCTTTCCAGTGACACACACCTGAGAAAAAAGAAGACTATGGGTGAAAAGGGCAAAGTGACAGATGAAGAAACAGGCTCTCACCAGAAAGCAAACAATGTTCCTTTACTTAGCATGGAAAACAACAAGACGCTATGCAAAATCCCACTACAATACAACAATAGTTGGTTAACAGGTTAGGAAAGAGAGAAATACAATGAGGTGATTTGATAAGGATTCAAATACATGTGTCCCTGGGGCTGATTACAATTGTTAGCTTCCCGTCTATCTACTCAAACACAACATAAGAAGGTAAGTGAGCTCCTACCCCTAGCCAGGCACTGTGGTAGGCACCAGACCTCAGGCAGTATGGCCTGATGCTGCTGGGCGGGGAGCGGGGGACCCTGGGAAAGGGACAATGTTGTCTGGCAAACCATGCCAAATATTCCCCTGGGAAGAGGTTTTTGGATAGGAAGGTAATTAGGTGCCATATTCAGGCCTGACTCAGGGGCATGGTCCTCAGTTACAAAGCTGAAGGCACCCCCAACCTCTCGAAGAGGTGGGTGGGTGTGGATGTGTCCGAGGTAGGAGGGAGGGCAGAGGTACTACCTAAAAAGCCTCCCAAGCCATGCTGTGGAAGTCCCTGGTTTATATGAAAAATAATACAGAATTTAGCATATACCCTTTGATCAGAAACAAAACAAAACTACTATACCAGAGCAAGACCACCCCCACCCTGGGGCTAGGTTTCCCCATGCTCTGGCACACCCCCAGGGACACATACACTGCCTTCTAGAATCACAGAAATGTCCAGTTATACCAATCCTCACAATAGCCCTGAAAGGTGGACACCATGGTCCCTACCATAAAAGACAGACTCAAGCTCTCAGATAAAATCCATCACACAATTTGTCCAGCTCCAGGTCCTGGCTTTGACGATCCCTACACCTTTGGTGAGACACAGAATTCAGAAGAGACCTGCGTCTCTATCCCTCCAGAGAAGAAAGCTGGAGGAAGGTGTCCCCTACCTTGGGACCCCCTCAAATACACAGGTTTACAAAATGCCCTGTGTCTTACCCACCCTGGTCTGCGAATAGATTGATCAGAAAGGACCCTGGGACATGATCCTTGTCACCTGTACAAGCAACCATCTCCTGCACTTTTCTCTAAAAATGAGCCAAGCATTATCCAAGCTCAATAGTAGCCAGAATGACGCTCTGAGTGTCCCTATAGAGGATCAGGGCATCTCACAGCCTTGAAAGCCTGCTCGCAGCCAGAGCCAGCTATGTAGTGCTCAGTCCACTCCCCTTTGGGCCTCTCAAAGATATGGGCTATGATTTCTGAGCGCCCAGAGAACAGAGTTTGCTGATTACTAATCAACCTGGTTGTGTGAGGAACAAAGTTGGAGAGAGCAATCAAGCTAGCAATAGAACTCAGGCCTGAAGTTTGAATTGAAATCAAGGAGCTCGCCTTATTGGACACACAAACACAGCTTCTTTACAAATGTCCCCATCTTTTCTTTCAAAGGGCAGCAGTGGAGTGAGTCCTGGTGAGCCGACTCTAGTATAGCACTAGCTAATTTTTAAAGATGCTTGCTGACTCTAAGAGAACAAATGAAGGGATAGAGGAATGGGCACATGAGTTACAACCACTGCCATCTGGTGGAGGAAGCTGCAAGGCTGAAGGCAAAGCTTGCAACAGGGACCATGCACCAGGGAGGGTGAAGCCTGGGGAGGCAGTTCTGCTTATGGTGGGAGGGGTCAACCTCATGGATCACGGTAGAAGTGTGTGATGTGTGAGAAGCATCATGGAGGAAAAGCTGTGGTTATGGGATCCAGCTGGGATGTGCTGTGACCTAGGAGTTGGAGGCTGCAAAATGGGGGAGCGGGGCATTGCTTGATGACCACAGCCCATGGTGCCACACAGCTTGCCCAAGGTGAAAGGGTTTGCTTTCAGGAGAAGCCCAAAGCACCAGGTCAAGTGATGGAGATTTAATGCATGGATGCATGGATGGAAGGATGGATGGAAGAAAGGATGGATGGATGGATGGATGGATGGATGGATGGATGGATGGATGGATGGGTGGATGGATGGATGGATGGATGGATGGATGGATGGATGGATAAACAGACGGATGGGTGGATGATATAAAGTCATGTTGAAAATCACCACTGGCTTCCCAAGCTTTAATGCCAAGATAAGCATGGGTGAGAGTACTGAACACAGGCAGACACGCTAAGTGCTATATTAGAGGGGTGGGAGGGTGTTCTGCAAGGCAGGGATGAGCTCTCCTGGAGTATACTCCCTTCCCAAATGGCAGCAACTTCCCTGTAATGAGGCTGTGAAGGGAAGAGCAGAGACCACAGGGTGGTCTTGCTCCCAGGACTGAACCTGAGGCAGTTCACACCAGTCCTGAAATGAATTTCCCATTCATTATGGAAAGACCACAGTGGCCACTGAGACATAAATGCAGGCCAGAGCTAAGGGATTTATGCAGGTGCATCACAGAACACTAAGAACCCAGTGCCTGTGAGAACTGGGTCTGTGGTCTACGCTCCTAAAATAGGTGGATAGTCAGAAGGTGTCATCCATCACTAGGCAGGACAAGATGGAGGACCGTCAAAGCACAAGAGGTACACGGGACAGGTCAGAGTTCACAAGCTGTGAAGGCATGCTGCACCCAGTTGCAAGCCTAAAACTGTCCCCTGCCTGCTAGTGGAAGAGATCACCCTCCCTATTTCCCAGGGTAGGGAAATTCTCAAGTCAGACTGACCTGGAAGGTCAGCTGGTCCTCCCACACCATTCTATAAATTTCTGAGAAAGGCCCTCTCCCAACAGGGTCGCCACCAGAAGATAGAGACCCTCACCTAAGCTAAGGACACCCATGACCAATACCTGTATAAAGCCATGACCCACTGGACTTGGACAAACAGTTCACAGAGATAAGATACAATTTGTTAAACATGGGTGAAAAGTGTTCAGCCTTCATTAGTAATTAGAACAAGTTTTAAATCCATGCGGAAGCATTTGTTAACAGAGGGGGAAAAACTAGCAGATATCTCAAACACTAATACATCACTTTAAATACTAACACATCAATGGACATGGTAAGATACTGTAGGCCTCCTGAAATCAATCAACGGCCATTCAAACACCCCCAACCTTTCATCCAGGAAGCTCAGACCCAGAGAAACCACTCACTCACTCACTCACTCACTCACTCACTCATTAATCCATTCATCTATCCTCTCATCTGCCAATCGCTCAATCACTGTCATTCATATCTATCCAGGCTTCCACACACACCCATCAGACATTCATACACAGCCTATGAGAGATACAGAGCTCAGCCCCACCAACTCCTTGCCCTGAGTGGGCTCACAGTGTAGCAGAGGGAAGCAACATGAAGAGGAAGAGGCCATGGCAAGAATTAGATGTGTGGGAGTGCTACAGCCGGCCGGGAAAGCTGGTTGTATAAAGCCACGAGTTGAGATGTCACTTGTAACGTAAAAAAGGAGATAATCATGCACCAGGGAGAGTCACATGGGTAAATCATGATGGTATAGCCATTCAGAGGAAACCCAAGCAGGGGAGAGAGAGTGTGAAGCAAAGAAAAAAAACATGGACAAGATGTTCTTACAACAGACAGTACACAACAACAACCAAAAGTAAACAATGCCAATGAGGCTTTAAGGGGTGGGAGGATGTTCATTAAAAGAAAAAAACTGTGCTCATAAGACAAGAATTTGGAAGGCAGAAAAGAAAAATGGAGTGCGTGGAGGGGCGGAGTTGGGGTGTGTTTCCCCCTGCTCTGAGTTACACATCTTTACATTGACAATTTCACCTCAAAAAACATCAGGGGCTTTGGTCCACCTGCCCCAAGGATGGGTTGGAAGCTGTAGGGGGAGCCAAGGAGAGCTGTAGGTCCCACTATCATAAGAAAAAGGACTTTGTGTAGTGCACACGAGTGTCAATCAGAAGAATAAATTTGTCTTGTTTTGTCGTGTTGAAAGAAAGAAATATGTCTAAAACAGCCCTGAGCAGGCAGAGGTGCTGGGATCCCAGCTTTGGAGCACATGCAGAACACCCTCCCCACGTATATCCTGGGGAACCCAACTGTGACCCTCAGAACCCCAGAACTAGAGATGCTTGCAATTCCAGATCTGATTAAGAGTCAAAGACTCAAAACAGCTGGACCCATCCTTCTTTATTCCCTAGGTGACTCAGAAGTCACCAACCCAAGCCCTTATGCCCTCCAAGGCAGCAGTGGGTCCTGCTGACCCAAAGGAACCCATGGCACCCCTCCAATCTCCTGGCATGAACGTTGAGACAAGGCCCACCTAGAGTCCCACAGCCACACTGCCTCATGTCACTGTCCTCCCTCCCATAGCCTATAGTTAACCATGCCCTTCTCCTCACCCACCCCATGTTGGCCATCTTGCAGCCTTGCCTAAACACCTACATGCGAGCCCCATGCAATAGCCCTTCTGGTCTCTTTCTTCTGAGCATCTCCACCCACCCCTCTTATCTCACAGGGTCACTCGGGCTTGTCTGGACAATCTTCAGGAGCCAGGTCAGCAGGTGTCCCAGGGATGATAACGCCGAGGCAGAGCCTGGAGACCCAGATTCGGAAAGAGGAGGCCAGCAGACCCCTGCGGCCCCAGCTCCACGTCAGGCCCACGTGGCGTTGCTCACGTGGCCCAGACACGTGGTGCTGGGGGCACAGAAGGTGGCTTCTGACACGTGAAGTTCGTGTCTTCCACGATCGGAGGCTGTTGCCATCTATCCAGAGCCTACACTAAGCTGGAAGCTGGAAGCGTAGGGAGTGCCCATCTTCCTTCTTCAGCCAGCTCACTCCAGCACATCCTGCCTGTGATCCTAAAGACTTGAGGGAAGTTCTTCATCCTGGGGCCCTCTTCCTTGCTGGTGACTCAGATCTCCAGCAAATCATGTGTAACAGCAGGCCCACCCACCCCAACCTGCCCATGCTTTCTTTCTATTGGGCCTGGACATGGCTCTCACCAGAGCCCCCTTACATAACCCATCTGTCCACCTGCCCTCAGGTCTGCACATGCCCCCTGGGTCCAGCCAAGCTATTCTCATCCTGCTTGGGCACTTGGTAAGAATTTTTTTTTTCTTTCTTTCTTTTTATTTTTTAATGTCCCCAATAGGAATTGAGAAGTCAAGTGGGACTGTTACTGTTTTTTAATGGAGAGACACAAGCACACAACACACAACTGTATAAATCTTGTCCAGAACAGAGGAAGAAAACTGGACAGAAGAAGAGAGGGGGGCACCAGAATAAACTCTCCATGTCTCCCCCAGCAGTCCATGGGGGTGAGTGAAAAGACAGTTTCAACACACAGTATAACATGATTTTTAGTAGTTACAGAATACATCATCTTTAAACATTCTCAAAGACAGGCCTTGAAACGGGCTCCAGGGGTGGCATGTCTAGGGGCTGGGACCCAGGATCATGTCTGAGGTACACTTGCCTAGAGCCCTGAGTTGATGTGACCTTGATCTCAGAGAGCTGTTAAGAACAAGAATCCTAGTGCTTTAACCAGGGCTCCTGGGCCTCTGGCCTCCAGGTCACCCTTGCTTTCCTGCCCCAGACTCTGGATGTAACTCACAACCGAGATGACATGCAACAGGCAAGGCCTCCTGCCCTCTGACCTCCTCCTGCCCCTTGGTTGGCAAAGGCCCCTCACAGCAGGCTCAAAGGATGTCCTTTCCAAGGGTGGGGTCAAGATACCCACCGAGCTTAGCACCCCTTATTCATGCAATGGTCTACAGGGCCTGGGCATGGGCCTGAGCCCTTGCCATCTATCCATGTCTATGAATAGGGCACTGGGCAGGGAGAATGTGACAGACAGTGAAATGGCCCATGCAACCAGGAAATGGCAATGGTGGTCCAAAGATAGGGTCTTCCTCAGCTAGCTGCTCCCAGCCAGTTAGGCTGTGTGGGAGCAGCTTGTAGAGGGCCAATAGCCATTCACGACAAATCTCAGTCAATATATGACACATGCAAGCTCCGCCCTCTCTTCTGCCTTTTCCCCCTTCCTTCTTTTCCTTCTACATTTCTATCATCTTCTCTTCATTTACAAAAAGCATTCATTAAGATCTGACTCCTTTTAAAGAACCACAGGCTCAGATATTGGAAGCCCTCCCTTTGCAAATCCCTCTGCGTTTTCCCCAGGTTCATTCCTTTCCTATTTCCCTCCAGATTTCAGCTCTCTTACAGTTCCTAACAGTCTTATTTTTATAAACCGGGGTATGCAGAATGAAAAAAAGGCACGCTGAGCCCACCCCAAGTCTTCACCCTGTCTCTCTATCTCTATTTCCTTCTTTGTCTTTCCTGTGTCTTAGATTGGATTTTTTTAACTATTAATTTCCTGTGAACATAATTGTATTAGTCAAAACCCCATGTGCAAAACAAATATCTCCTCCCTCAAGTATCTGTGCTTGCAATCTTCCTCCCTAAGTCTAGTCACCTTTTACTGTTAAGTATTTACTGTTATTTATGGCTGCTCTGCTGCATGTATTTTATTCCAGCAACGGAAGGTGCAGCCTTGTTTGGGGGCCATAGTGGTCTTCGATTTTTCATGCATTCTTTGAAAGGTATAATGTATTTATCTATTTAAGGACTATGCATGGGAACTCATTACTATTTCTGTCCAGACAGCTTCTCTTAATTACCCATTTATCATGTTGCTTGTTTTATTATCTTTCTCTCCTTTTTGCATCTTTTTTTTTCTCTCTCCCCATTCTCTCTCCATGTAAGAACCTGGGCCTGGGTTACCTCATCGATCTTTAGGATTAATGAGACCCTCGTTACTAATCCTCTCGGATCTTTCTCTTATGAGGCACCCACATATGGCTTCCTTTCTTTACTACTTTCTCATTTCACCCTCTCTCTTTCATTTTCTCTTCTTGTGACTTCTCCCCTTCTCCCTTGTATCTTCTCACTAAGGGACCTCAGGTGCCCAGAATAAGATGAACAAAACTCCCGTGGGCAACTCCTTCCTGGCTGCTCTAGCCATTTCCATTTCTAATTCAGTCATTCGCGTATCCATTCATTCTTTCTGTCACTCTTTTATTTCAATATTTATTCTTTTATTTATGGACCTCAGGTGCAGATTTCGATTAAGCCTGATCTGAGGGTCCCGAGCCTTCTCCACATGGGTCTGCCTGCAGCTCTTTTGTTCTTTAATTCCTTGTGCTGGTGCCTCGGTTCAGGAGAAATTTAGCTATCTCAGGAGCCCAGTTTTGAATTAATTATAATTCTTGCTCATTCTCTCTCTCTCTTGCTCTCTCTCTCCCTCTCTGTCTTCCTTGCAAGACCCTTTCAGGCACATGTGTCCATCTATATTAATTTATGTCCTCAAGTTTTTCATTGTGTCTGTCTGTCCTGTCTCTTTTCTGTATTCCTCGTGTCTTCCTTTAGTTCTTTGCACATTCTTATTGCTTACACAGCCTGAATGCAGCAGTGATTAACTAAATTACTAAATTTCTAGCTCATCCTTTCATGGTTGCCCCTAAACTTGTTTCTTTTCAATTATTTTTTCTTTTATGGATGACTCTCCACTCATTTATTTAATACACTCAACAGATAATAGTGTGTATTCATCATATTTGTATACTTATCTAAGAACTGCTTTTTTTTCTCCTGTGTTCATCTAATATTTTTTTCTACCTCTTTCCCTTTGTCCATATCCTAATTTATCTAGCTCTTTGTTCCGTCATCAACAACAAAAATATTTACAACCTCTGGGCCATAATTTTGCTTTCTGTTTGTTTTTCAGGGCTGAGACTAAGCCCAGAGTTCCAGCCTAGCCTGGGGCCTCAATTGTGAATTAATATGGATGACTTGTGTTAAACAAGTCCACTCTCCTAGGCTTAATTGTCCCACTTATTGTCTTCTGCACTTCCTTTCATTCTTCCCCATCTTATTGTTACTTTCTATCACTCTCTCGCCCTTTTATTCTCTGGGGGATCAGATGACCCTGGGGCTCTGCAGCAACCTCCCCCTTAGACTGAATGCAAATCTTTTTTTTTTTCCTCTCTCATTCATTCATTCATGCACTCAGGCATCCATTCAGTCTTTTTTCCCCCATTTCAATACTGGTTTCTACACTTCCAGAGGGCAGGTGCACCTAATTGGACACATCATAATCTGCTATTAATGGGCCTCTCCTCCATTGCCCCATTGAGGCCCTCTCTGACATATTGATGCCTGAAAGGTCTCTTGGTCGGGTGGGTCATTGTCCATCTCAGAAGCACAGATGGGAATTAACTAGTCGCTGACACAGCCTTTCGTCCTGTCCCTAGCACTGCTGTCTTCTATCTGTATTCATCTACCTATTTGTGAGCGCATTATTACCTTTCTTTTTTTCCCTTTCTTCTCTGGTTCTTTCCCAGCTGCACAGGCTAGTCAATCAGGTCACCTGCAAACACCCCTCTAAGGCCCAGGAAAGCTCCCTATCTTTCTCTCATTTATGCATTCACATCTACCATCCTTTCTTCCTGCTTTCTTTCTTTTTAGTAGTTAAGCCTCTGCTACTAGAATTAAGTGGTCTGATTTTGAATCTTAGCCTAACCATCCCATGAAGCTGGCTACTCATCTGTCTGCTTAAAGGATTTATTTTTCCCTTTCTGTCTTTCTTTACTGCTCTTTGTCTTGCTTCATCTTCCTGTGTGTCCCAGCTTTCTCACTTGCTGTCTCTCATCCCCTTGGAGCTGGGTGCCCAGATTAACTAACCACCAGCACGGTGATGTAACCCAGCTGGGTTCTCTTTCACAACCCCCCCCCCCCACTTTTTAAGTATTTTGTTTCATTTAATTTTGATTGTTTGTTTTCTTTCTTTTATGCTTCCTTCTCTCTCTGATCACATCATCATCTATCTGTTTATATTAAGGGGCCTTGAAATCTCAGTGTTGGCTTAGACAGTTCCACCTCCCCTTTCTTCTTTTACTCAGGATTTCTTCTTTAATTAAACATTTCTTAGATCCATGATGACCCAATACCAGTTTATATGTGGCCCTAACTATACCTATCAACTCAGCATTTTTTTGATTGACACATTAATTGCCTGGGCACCAAGGAGACTGTGTGCTCCCACCATGACTTGCTCACTTCAGTTCTACACCTATTTTGTTTCTTTATTCCTTCATGCTTCTTTCATTCATCCATCTAAACATTTATTATGTAATGTAACACACACCAGTGAAACAGCCTCCCAACAAGAAAACCAGAGCATTCGTGCCCTCTTGGCCCTTCCTACTTCCTCCCACCAAGTTAACCACCAAAGTATGCAAACCCGCAGCCCAGAAACACACACAAATGGCAGATGTGGGGCAAACACAGCATATGTTCTTTCACAGATTCTCCCAGGGCTTACCCCTAGACATACACGGGGCAGATCTGAGACTAGCCCCCCTCCTTCCCCAGACCCCTTGGCAGGGTAGACACTTCCCCTTCTGCCCCTCTGGGCCCCAGTGAATGGCCATCCCCATGAGAAACCTGTTTCAAGACCCCACAATATACAGAGACACAAACATAGTACGGTCTTCCTGGTGGGAAACGACGGAACAGAGTTCATTTGTAAATAGGTGGCTTTGTCTACAGCAATATAAAAATATTTTGGCCTTTCAAGACAGATACAAAAGCGAGTCCCCATTACCGTCCCCAAGTGTCTCAGCCCTGAACAATAAAGAACTTGAAGAGGTTCAGATGGAAACTTTGAAGACAGAAAACCTGTCCACTCTGTTTTCCAGACATTTCCAGGGGGTGAGCTCAGGTCATGGAGGCTTGAAGCCTATTTGAGAAGCTGGTCCCTCAGTCTGCATTTTCTCCTCGGCCCTTTGAAGGCCCCAACTCACAAGGGCGCTTCCATCCTAGTTAGTACAAGAGCCAGAGGGAGAGTCTGCAATGAAAGGCCCATTCATTTGGAAGAGTGAAAAAGAAGAAATTCTTTTGGGGTCCCACACTTGAAGCTGCCTATAGAATTCTTTTGAGACAGAGACAACACAAGGCAGATGGAGGCTCCCATCTTACAACACAAGCACCAGGTCAGCCCTCGACTTGGCTCACTGGGCAACCCCTCCCCCGCCCCATCTGCACAGGCTGCAGCCCGCCTGGCCTGTCACCAAGTGGAATACCCGCCGCATCGGCCCTAAGTATGCTCACTACACTCTAGCCACTTACGATTTACAGTTGGAGGGTCCTGGGCGCATGTGTCCATGTCCATGTGTCCAGGGTCCCACGCAGGGTTCCAGGTGACGACTTTGGCTAGAATCAGAAAGCTTGCAGTCACAGGGTAGAACCCCACCTGGGGCAGCAAGTAGGAGGAGGGGCCTGACAGAAGGTGACACCTGTGCAAGACGCAACGCTGGCTTCAAGCAGGGACTCTCGCATCTCCCACAATTATGAAATCCACGGAAGCCAGTGTCACTCTGTTCACCCCACTCATTCCATGTTCACCCTCTACCAGCTGCCTACGTGGGGATGGAGCAGGTACCGAGAGCCCTGGTACTGGACTGCATGGTGGAAAGCAAAGCTTTAGGACCGCTGCACCTATAAGACGCACACTGATCCCTAAGTGATGCGGCCCTCCCTGGTAGGCAGAGCTCTGAAAACACCTTGAAGGCAGGGCACAGGTTGTGCCCTGGGACAAATCAGGGGGCCAAGCTGGACACAGACCTGGCGACCATACAAGGGAGAACGCTGCCAGGGTCCCAGCAGGGGTGCTAATACCACACGGTTCTCAGCAGATAGTGTCTTGAATGACCATTGCATCCATATCACAGGATGACAGTGACCTCTACGGTACCCGAGCAGCCACCTCTACACGAACCATGTCACAGGAGTGTAATGAACCCTGCGGAACATCAACACACTAAGTTGTTACAAGCCCTGAATGTAGCTCGAACTTGAGGCACACAATGAAAACTCGGGTTTACTAGACAATTACCAGTGTCCACAGAAAGTACAACATAAAGCCAGCCTCACGGCATGAGCTTCATTTAGTATTCTCCAGGTAGTATTGCCCTGTGGCAGGTAAGAAATGCGCTATGTGAACACAAGAGTTAATGAAGGGGGAGGGTGGTTGTGTGTGTGTGTGTGTGTGTGTGTGTGTGTATTTTTTTTAAATATTAATTTTATTTTTGAAACAGGTTCTCATGTAGCCCAGACTGGCCTTAAACTTGCCAGGTCATAGAAAATGACCCTGAACTTCTAGCCTTCCTGCCTCTACCTCTCAAGTCTGAAGTTACAGGCAGGCACCAGCACATGCGGTTTTTTGTGGTGCTAATGATTGAACCCTAAGGCTCCTTCTATGCTAAGCAAACATTCTGCCAGTTGAGCCTTACCCCAACCCGAATATCCACTGCCTTAATTTTTCTACAAACTCATGCTTAAGGGGGCAAAATGACTTGATAAAAACATGTTTTAAATGAGTCAATCTTTAAAATGTGTTACTAGCTTCTGGAAAAGGTAAAATGATGTTGCAAAAGGGGTCTTCCATGGCTAGAAGTGGGTGTCAGGATGGGAGAAGGAGAATGCCAGGGACTGTTCCAAATCCCTCTGGGGACTGTCTTTAAGTGAGATACAAGTGGAAGCAAGCGACCCAGAGGGATGAATGGGGAGGCTGAGGGCAACTGGGAGATAGAAAGAAAATGAGGGGACATGAGTGTGGCAGGGAATGTGGGACATACAGAGCCATGAGACCTGGTACATACCTAGTGCTGGCTGTCAGATACCTGCCCTCTGCTGGGCCTCCAAGGACTCTCTGCCCTACCCTTACTTCAGCCTCCACACACGGATTCTCCCACCAGTACCCTCCATTCCCATATGGGTCTCTGGCTGAGGCACTCCAAACCCTGCCAAGCCACACTTAGGGCACACTTCTTATTTCCAAGCCTCCTGCAAACCTCTTCTCTGGCCTGAGCTCCACATACATGACTCGAATAACTGCTTGATTCTGTGACTTAAAATCAAGTGTTCACAGGGCAACCAGAAGATTTCAGTGTGCTGGAGGTTATCTGGTTATCCAAAAGTTCAGGGTCACCTACTGCATACTGAACATCCTTTAGCCATGGCTGGGGTGGCCACTCAGCATAACCGTGGTCCCTAGGTGACAATGAGACTCCAGACCAAGAACACACAGCAAGACCAAAGACACTGCTGTTTCCTTGCAGGAACCTGAGCTGGGGCCTTTGCCCTGCTACTTCTGTTGTTGTCTATTTTGTTTTTAATGGCAGTACAGTAATCAGAAGCAGCCCAGGGCATCTGGGTTTTTTCTTGCCTCTCCTCCAGGCCCCTGTGGACCCTCAGCACGCCTGACTGTCCTTAATGAACTCCGACATGCAGACCCCAGGCTGCTATACTAGCCCATAACCCTGGCAAAGTCATGCCTTGGTTTAAAAACTGCGTGTACCAGCTCCAGGTCTGCCCTGATGTATTAATAACACAGTGCGGGGCTGGAATCTTAACAAATGTCAGAAAAGCTGCAAAGATGAGTCACTGTCTAGAGCCAAAGGGAAAAACAAGACCTTATAGAGTCCGCAGGAACCACTGTCGCATACGTTTGATGGAAGACGCTGCAAGTGCATGCACTGAGCTCACGGCACACCTATAAAGTGATGGGGGCTGTGCAGCCTCTGTGGCTCAGCAGGATTAGAACATTCTAGCTCTGCATCTTAAGCGGGTTTTTTCTTTTGTTTGTTTGGTTTTTTTTGGGGGGGGGTGGAGGGGAAGTTTCTCTCTTTTGGAGGCACACAGGACCTAATTGATCTAGCTTGTCTTTGGTACAAATATCTTACTGATGTTTCAAACAGAGGAAAAAAGACGTCAAAGGACTATTTTTACTAAAATGTTGATTTCAAGAAATAGTCTGCAGTTACACAAGTCATCAGCCTTGCCTGCTTCCTACCTGTTGAGAAAATACTACCCTCTTACAAGTTCCTCTGACAAATGTAAGCTCTTTGCAGAGCTCATTTCCTGTACCTTTGTTGAGACCCAGGCCCTGGACATTATGGGCCCATTTATGAAAATGGGAGAGGTAATTGGGACATCTTTTGAAACCATGTCCCGTTCTCTGAGCTGGGGCCCCATCAGCCCTCTAATTTTCGTTGGTCGGGTTTCAGAGGATGTTTATATATGCCTCTTCCTGGAATTTCACCTCTTTGCTTCAGGAGTGGGCAATTAGAGAGAATTAGGACTTATTTGGAACATGTTTACCCTTAATGGATAGAGAGGCTGAGGCAGCCTTGGGAACACAGTCTGCCAGTCTAATTGAAGCTGGCAATTTTTTGATTCCTCATTTCAGCTCGCAGGTATTGTAGCAACCAAGGTCACAAAACAAAAGCTGCAGCCCACCACGATAATGACGGGCGCAGACTGCCAGAAAAGGTCTGTAAGCTCCTGGTTACCAAGTTGAGGCCCAGGGACAGAGATGAGTACGCAAGGGGGTGGCGGCGGGTGACCGCGCAGTCACTTTTTTTTTAACAAGTTGCTGCCTTGGTGCCTTCTGCAAGAAGTTCTTCCCTGAGTGGGCCAGGATGGCAGACAAGGGTGATGCCAAGTGCCTCTTGACCAAAGGGTGCACAATGACCCACTTGGGACAGCACCACTGGGGCACGCCCTCCTGGCAGGGAAGCCAGGGGTCTAAGTCTCAGTACATAAGAGATGCTCTCTGGCCCAAAAACCGGCTTCCCTGTGGCATGTCTGCTTGACTAATTCCCTGTAACAACTAATCCCTTCAACCACAGCACATGAGGCAGCCCAAGGGACTTCCTCCGGCCTCCACTGAGCAATGGCCTCCACTAAGACCTGTGATCTCCAAGAGCTGTCAGTGAGGAACCCAGCGAAGGCCTGAGACCCTCTGACCACGTGGGTCACTCAGGGCTTCAGCCAGCTGGAGTGAGACTCTGACCCTCCCAGCCTCCTCACCTCTAAAGCAGGGGGCAATAGATGTGAGGTCACTTGTGCACTCAGACTCCAAAGGCCTCAGATGACCAAGGACCTGCACTCTTGATCTTAAGGGTGGAAAAACAATGACCCCTAGGGCTGAAGGCAGAGGCCAAGGTTGCTTCCACAGGAAAGGCTAACAAGACATTGGACTCAGACACTGGAAGGCAGCTACCTACCCCAGACCCACGTCCTCATTCCTTGACCATCTGACAATTTCTAAGGAGTAAGAAGGCAGTCTACCAGAAAGCTAATGGAGACCCAAAGTGGCCAGTCACAGACTTCTGCTTTCTCTCCTCTGGTCAACCACAGGGGCTGTACCTGCCTAGTACCCACATCCCAGGCTTCATATAGTTAGGAGGAAGTCACTGTGACTTCTTCCTCTAACCATACACACCCACCACGCACCAACTCAATTTCAGACCCCTGCCCCAGTATCCTAAGCTTGGAGGGATGGCTGTCTACCCATGTACGAGATGACCCAGAGAAAATGCTGGAAGGCAAAAAAGCCACACAGCTGTGGTCCCTGGTGGCCGTTGAAGACATGTGCTCACTCTTTGGCCCTTCCACTCTCCTCTTTCCCCAACTTTCCATTCTTGACTATCCCTTGGCCCCATTCTGTCTCTAAAGCATCTTTTGGGCTTTAGGCCCAGTGTGAACAAATTCTTGCCTATAGTTATTCTACCCCTCTATCCTAAGAGACTACACAAATCTAATCCTAAGAAGAACAAGCTTAAGGGTCCTCAGAGTCAGACAGTGAGTGACTAGCTAAATGGGTCATTAGACTACAGGGATCTGCTCCTAGATCAGACACACACACAGACACACACACACAGAGAGACAGAGAGACAGAAACAGAGAGAGACAGAGACAGAGAGACACAGAGGGAGCATGCGAAGGGCCCCACACAGCCCCCAGGGAACGAACACACACACACACACACACACACACACACACACACACACACACTCCATGTCGGGTAGGTAATTGAGGCTTTCTTCTTTTCATCTGAAGAAAGGGCACCTTCCATTGACAGCAGGCATTCACGGGACCTGGGAAACTCATGGACGAGGTCGCTCTCCCAATTATCCCCAGGTGGCTGTGCTCCACAAGGCTCCGCCACATTCCTTTCTGCCTGAGCCTTTGTTTCCAGCTGCAGAGGCCTGAGAGCTCCCAGGCTAAGAGTCTCCTCCTTAAGCCCCAGCCAAAGACCCTATTCACGGGAGAGAAGAGAAGGCCAGCTCAAGGTGGTGGGGAGCCAGGCTCTGGGGCCCCACTCCCAGCCAGGGGAGGGAAGACCTCACCATCTGCAATTTTCTCTTAAGCCCAAAGAAACTAGAGAGCAATTAAGAAAGTCAAGACTGTACCCTCCACCCTTGTTCTTGCCTTAATTAATTCCTCTCCCACACACATCCTGCTTGAGTTGGGGGGGGGGCTACTGGCCTCTGTCACCTGACACCTGCCCTACACACACACACACACACACACAAATGCAGACAATGCCTCTGAGAAGCCTAGCTAAAGTGACCAGACTCCCCAAGAAAGGGGCAGGCCCCAGACACTGGTCTCAGGGCCAGACAATTCCAGACAACACCAGACATTCTTTAAAGATGGAAGTCCAGAATCCTTCTGCTAACGCTGTTCTACACTGTAGCCCCATTGCTGTGTTTTAAGGTGCCCAGGAGAAAACACCGTCAGAGGCTTCTCAGAGGGCTCCAAGGTTTCCATAACTCCCACCTGACTGATTTTTCGGTGCCACATAGGCACCACACCCTGCAATAGTCCTTTCTGCCCAAGCCTAGAAGAGTCTGGGGGGTCCATGGGTAGCCTGGGCTCCCACAGATCTGTCACCACCTGCCAGAGAAGCCCGTGCCTGAAGTAGTCCTGCCAACCAGGGATGGGGGCCCACACCCCACTTCCTCCTTCCTTTCTCTGAGAGGGATGGAGCTCAAAGCAGCAGAAGGGAGGGGTTGGTTAGATTTGGGGACCATTCAGTTAAATTCCAGTCTCTGAGAAGAAACCATTCCCGCTGCAGCTGCCCCAGTTTCTCCAACATGGCTTCTTCACTGTCCACTGCCCTTTATCCCTTGAAGACCTCAATTTATCTCCCTCATTCCCCTTTGTGTGATACCTCCTTCCTCTTCATCAGCCAGTTCATTAAAAGATTGGTGGATTCTTTTTTTATTCTGAGAAGTCAGATTGCTCATAAGAAAAAAAAGAAAGAAAGAAAGAAACAGCCCCCCCCCACATTTAAGTTACTTCATGTACATGAATGAATAAGAAACCTATGCATCCTGCTGCCCTTAAGTCTTGCCAGGTTTTGACATCATTTAGAGAAATGTACTTGAGAGTGCATTTGGGCTTGGAATCACACAAGTCGGGGGCCCTGAAAACTGCAGCCGCCAACTTGCAGGTGGGATTGCAGCAGTAAAGGCAGCCCCTCCACAGAGCTCAGCTCGGGCATCCCGTCCCGACCCATGCCAGGGGCAGATGGAGAGGCACTCCCACAAGAAACCACTGTCTTTTCCCACAGTCTGCCAACATGGAGCACCAAGTTAGAGAAAACTCTGGGGAGATCACTGCCTATCGCCATGACAAATGGCCGTAGAGCACCTCCCAGCGTTCCACCAGGTGACAAGGTCCCTGGCCTGCTCTCTTGGCAATTAGGGTCTCCTTTCCAACCCTCATGGCTCAGGGATTGTCCAAAGGATCAAAAAGAATTTTCCTGAAAACAAACATTTCCTTTGACTCTCATAGTACATCTCAGCAGTTGCCAAGATTCTAATCCGAGAGGCTGGTGGAGTCTATTAATTGAGAACCTAGTATATCTTGCTGTTTTTTTTTTTAACGTAATATCACACAAAATCTCCAAAAGATGTATCTGCCTGAGATTTAGCTTCCAGTCTCTGAAACATCAGTAAATCAAAACGCACCTTCACGTAAAACCTAGTCTTGAGGAAATAACTTATTCCAGACCCTTGGGAGGGTAAGTGGGGCTGTCTGCAGAAAGTGGGAATATTCTGGGATAAGGGGACACACTGGCCTCATGGTTGGGTCTCTTAGGCCTCACCTTTAACTAGCTTGTAACCCCCAGTCCACTTCCTAAGTTCTGCGCTGCCCCTGAAGAACCTCCCCAGAGCCTCCAGTCCTTGGCTCACACAGACTGTTACCCTGTGGCTTTGTATAAGATCAGGATTTGATGCCCCTGGGAGCTGGTATCCCGCCCTGAGTAAAGCTCCCCTCCCAGCCCTCCTCGCTAGTCACGTCGCTGTGTTTGCAGGCTGCTCAGTAAATGCCAGCTACGGAGTAAATGTCATGAGACAGTGCCTTCCTGGTACCCTAGGCACACACTCCCTCCTCTCTGCAGCCTGCTGGGCTCTCCAGAGAGGGAAAGTGGGCAGGCAAAGGCCGGGCCTAGGTGCTTGACCCCCTCCTGAACTGCCAGCTTTTTTTTAATAATAGGATCCCATCCCATTTCCATGTCAGGGGGAGAAAGTTGGAGGGAGATGTACAGGGGCTATCAGTAAATCTTGTTTAATGAGAGAATATCATGGAAGCTGCAATGAAAATCAGAGATACATGGGAAACGCAAGGCCCCCAAGCAGGCTGATATGGTGGGAGGAGTCTTGAGGCAGGGGCATGGACCTCTGTTCAAGGCTTCAAGAAGGATAGCAACTAGGCCAAGGTCAGACCTGGACCCAGTCAGTGCCCCCCAATGTCCCACGCTGCCCCAGAGAGAGGCAAAAACCACCTTGATGACTGCCCTACTCACCTGACCGTTCAGCCTTTTGTATAAAGACTGGTCCTACCTTCATTATTGTCCCCCACACACACACACACAAAAGCCTTCAATGTCTTTTTAACACATTTTAAGTACACGTTTTTAAAGGACAAACAAACAAACAAATGATGAAGCCTTTTGTGTCTTTTCCACCATTACTGAGTTTGTTTAAACAAACATATTCCCGTCTTACTGCAGTGTCAGGTACGAGGAAAAGAATGACAATGCTCTTAAAGCCACCACCTCATTAGACGACATTGTCGAGGGCCATGTGTACAAGGCCCCAATTCTCCCGGCCATGGCTTGGGGGCAGAGATGTCTCCCCCATGAGTGGATGGCCACCTGTGTCCACATCCCTAAATGGGACAAAGGCTGGAGATGGTGGTGGAACAAGGCCAAGGGCCTGTGGTTTCATGTCAAAATTCAGTCAGGCTGACTGTGTGCCTACTATGTGTCTTGCCCTGGATATTCCCAGGAATGTAACATGCTGATGGACTGTCCCCACTTACCGTCTCTGGTCCCTGCTAGGCCGTGGCCAGGATGGACTCCCACACAGGCTCTCTCGTTGTGGCGACGGTCTTGGCTCCACGCATAGTCCAGGCATCCAGGCAGCAAGGTTAATGTTGGAAGCTTGGTAAGCGGCCCCCCTCCCCGTGTACTCCCTGAGTGAAGATGTGAGGTCACTGAATTCTAACGAAGTTGTGTTTGTCGGCGCAAGAGACTCACCCTGATCCAGGAGGGTGGCAAAAGGCATGTGGTCGTGAGGGCATGGGTCCTCGCGCTGGGCGTCATGGAGGCGTCATGGAGTCCTCGTGGGGTCCTCGTGGGGTCCTCGCGGGGTCCTCGCGCTGGGCGTCCTGGGGTCCTCAATCTTCTGTTCTTCAGCATGGCCGGTGGGCAACGCCAGCTTCGGGGAAAGGCAAAGAATTAGAATTCCTACAAAGCGAACACCTTGACAAAAAGAAAAGCCACCTGTACTCACACGCATGAAGACACGCAGCGGCCTCACCTGCTCCTCGGTGGAGATGGGCGGCTCGTGGAACCTGAGCACAACAGGAAATGGCACAGGAAGACGCGACAGGCCTGGATAGTAGCCCCCAAAACAACACCAAATGGTCAGCAAGGGGCCTAGGAGGGCGGAGCCATGGACTCTCAGGGACACAGTGGTGGTATGTGTGGGCAGCACCCACCAGGGAACACCAACGACCACGAGGACGACGGTAAGGAGTCTCCGGGGCCAGCAAACCAAGTCAGAAACCTGGTTTGAGCCCCTGGGCACTCAGCCCCTGGAAACCAGGCCCATAGGAGATGAAGAACCAGCAAGGGATTGTCCAACAAGCACCGGGAGGCTGCTGGCCACTAAGGTGACACTGGGTTGGGGGGACACAATGAGATGGGGACCTGGTGGCAAGGCTAAGGGGCAGCAGATAGACCGGGTTAGCAGTAGGTGTGGGCTTAGCAAGGGAAGGCAGCCTGGAAAGCAGAGGTAGGAGTGGCTGAGACCCGAAGGAGAGGGTAGAGTAGGGTTAACCCGGGGACCGAGGCACAGGTGGGTGTTAGGGAGACACCATGGGAAAGGCTAGGCAAGCAGAATGCCAAGAGGGTGATGAACCCAGGCACTGTAGAAGCAGGGGGGAACCAGCAGGTGGAGAGGAGCAGGTGGGCAGCCAGGCAGAGGCGGGGCCTGCACATGCTCTCTGGAGGCTCCTGGCATTGGGACACAGTCCCCAGCCAATATTTGGGGACAAAAAAGGCTGGACTGAGTCCCAGGGGGAGGAACAAACTGTGGAAAGGGTCCAATAGCCTCAGACCCCCATCACCCACGGAGGGAGACCTGTGTGGCCAGGACCAATGGCACATCACAGCTGTTCCTTTGCGTTTGCCTAAGCCCTAAGCTGCAGGGCCAGTAGCCCATACTCAGCCATGAATGGGGAGGGAGGCAGAGAGGGGGGCCAGGCCCTGGGGGTGGGCAGGTCTGCGTGAAGGCAGGGCAGGCAAACCAGGCCCACCCCATGCCCTCTGAACGCCCACTACGGAGCCAGAGACCACTGCTCTGGCTCCCAGACAACCCCCCAGCTCGCCCTCCCTGGGAAGCAGAGGCCATCAAGGGACAAGCTAGGTGGCAGGTGCCAAGCCCAGGGCCAGGACCATGGGCACGCTCAGTTAGGATCAACTGTTGGATGACAGGGTTAACGCGTGGATGAATGCACGGGAGCAACAACAGGACCCCTTTAAAGGGGGCTGACACTAGGGCAGGTAGCTCCTTCTCTGGAATCCCCTGAGCCCCACCCCACCCCCACCTCTGACCCTTACCTGCCCAGGTGTGACAGTTGAACCCATCCATTCGTCCACCTGTCCCACCATACATCCCACATACTCTTACTGAGCCCCACTATTTACCGGGTTGGTGCTGGGACACCCAGAGGAGGAAGGGGTGGCCTAGGGGCGCCCCAGAAGGGCCAGATTCAAATGGGAGAGGGAGGGAGACAAACAGAGGGAGGCTGAGACAGAGAATGGAGGGGGGAATGGGCAGTAAAGGCAGAAAAACAGTAGTTCTCAGGAGAATTGGGGGCTAGGGCTTTTCCTGCCTCCTCCCTCTCCTCTCTTCCTTAGCTTCATCTCCATAGCTTTCCAACATATCCTGATTGAGTCCATATATGTTGAGTACCCAGAATGCCCTAGGTCTGTGGGCCAACTACCCTGAAGCTTGCCTGGATACCTGGGCTGGGGGGGAGGGGGAGGGGATTGTGCTATATCCACTGATACACTCTGGGCCCCAGGAGATGGGGTAAAGCGGTGAAAAACACTATGCTCAAGGAAGCAGTTCACTCAAGCTCAACCCTCCTACGTACAGGCTGCCTGCCTACAGGCTGCCTGCCGTCCAGAAACTCAGAGCTGGAAGTGGGGGGGTCTCTTGCTTGAGTTGTTCAAGGCTGTTAAGTTTGGAGGCCTGATGACCTAGAGCTGTAGGATGCTGAGCAAAGGCCCTCCCCATAGTCCCTAGCTTTTGAAATACTCCCAGACTCCTAGAGTATTTGAAGTGGCTTCAGGGACCTATTATTTTCCAGACTGATGGATATTTGAGACAGGGGGACCCTGGAGACAGTGAAGTCTCTACAGCTGGCACTACACTCTACAGCTGTGAGGAGTGTGGCTTCTACTCCCAGAGGCCTTTGGCCCGGTGCCCTAGCTTCAACTCCAGTACAAGGTGGTCACCTGATTTGGGCCCATGGTGGTACAGAACCTTTAGGCAGCTGGTGAACCCACCGCGAGAGAGGGGAGGAGGGAAGGAGAGTCCCCTTTCCCAGGACTGTAACAAGTCTGCTGATTGCTGGGGTGGCCGTAGGCGACTTGGCAGGAGGCTGGGTAAGGAGGAGTGTGTGTACAGTCAGTGTGGACCTTCTGTAGCTCCGTGTCACAAAGCTACCTTCAGGTGGCGACCCCATTCAGTGGGCCTCGCAGTGGGACAGGGGCTTAGACTTCAGTGAGGAGGAAAATCTACAACGCTGACGTTAAAGTGTGGCTTAAGAACCCAAGGCCCCCCCACCACGCAGCCACCAGCTCAGCTCATTATGGTAATCAGTGTGTTTTTCCTTCGCAGACAAAGAGGGCTCCTTAAGAGATGAATATTGGAGGCCAGCAGCTACCTCATTAGCTGCGCAGCCTCTTCCTTCCACAAGGCCCAAGATTAGCCTCATGTTCATTAAGGAGAAAGTGGGAAAGAAAACCCAGCTCGGGGGCAGGGATGGCTCTGTCCTGTGGGCTGGTCATTCCCTGAGACCCTTCTTGTACCATTGGGACTTAATCACCAGTCTAGGGAGGCAGTATGAAAGGGGCAGGAGGTGCAGAGGTTAAACCTCGGGAGAGGAACTCAAAACCTTTCAGTGGGGCGATATGATATGGAAGTTTCCTGGGATTTGTCACTGGGTAATCAACTTAAAAGCTTCCTTCTGGTTTTTTTTTGTTGTTTTTGTTTTTTGTTTTTGTTTTGTTTTTTGTTTTGTTTTGTTTTGTTTTGTTTTTTTATTCTAAGCTCAGGCTAACCTAAGAGGAAAAGCTTTTTCTAGATGAAGTTTGGGTAGGTCTTAATATTCTCTAAATCCCCCTTTCCTTGCCTGTGCTGTCTTCAATGCCCCTTTTCCCTCCCTTCCCCTCCTCCTCTCCCCTTTGGTCTTCTCTGTGGGAACCTAACTTCAAGAAAATTTAATTGTGACCCAAATCTCATTTGCTCAGGAATGCCTAATTGACTTCCCTTCCCTTAGCTAGGAGGTCTGTGTCTTACCTGATGGAACTCACCTGGCCTTCCATTAACCCTGTTGTAGGTAGCTTGGAAGAGCTGATCTATACCGTAATCCCAGTTTTAAGTGGTTTACCTAAGACCTGAACCCAGATGAGCCAACTCCAGAGTGCTCTAGGTGGTTCTGCCCTCTGGGTGGCATGAGGCAGGTTTGGGAAGTTGAGAGGGCTGGGAATGCAAGTTCCCAGGGAAGGTGAGAATAGTTGTGTCCATGAAGCCAGTAATGTGGAAATAGAAGGGAACCAGAGCCGAGAAGCCATGGAGCAGGAGGAATGGAGATGCATGGGTCCTTGTGTCCAGCCAGGCTGGAGTCGTGCCAAGGGTCAAGCTACAGAAAAGTCTTTACCTGAGCGAGCCGTTCGATGGAGAAGAGCGAGTCAGGAAGCAGTGGGTTGGAGGGGAAATTGGAGGTGAGGAAGGAAAGCAGCGAGTGTAGACAGGCCTCGAGAAGCCGGGCTGTGAAGGAAAGACAGACACTGGAGTGGCGAGGAAGGAGGACAGGAGGAAGTGGGGCTCCAGGTGGGGACAGCAGAGTCAGGAGTCCAGAGGGGAACTGAGGTGGAGGTGCAGGCTTGAAACAGGTACATGTCCAGTGCTAAAACTGAGAAGGTCATGAGGTCACGATGTGTGGGGGGCCCCAGTCAAGAAGCCGCTTGGTGACCTCTGCTTCCCCGCGAGATGGCAGGCCGGCCCTGGGTCAGGACAGGGAGTTGTGAGCATCAAATGAATGGACGCTTGCAAGAGAGGGGCCAGGGGTGGCTTCAGGCTCCATGTGTGCTGGACAGTAACAATGGAAGGAGCAGTGGTGCGCGCCCCTGGCCACTCTGAGAGATGGAAAGGGTCCCTCCTGATAGCCTGAATTAACTCAGAGCGGGTCTCCGCCCACTGCATTTGCCACCTTCGAAGTCTTCCTTCTGCCTCCATTTGCCTCATAATCCAATCAGCCCCTTTCAGAAGCCTGGACGCTATTGTCCACTCCAAGCTGGGCTTTCCCTAAATCAGCCCAGTTGGTGTTTTGTCTCGTCTGGACAAAACTGGTTGGTTTAAAAGGCGACCAAAGAAAGTGCTGGTAAAATGGGCCCCAATTAGCCTCCAAAAGAGACTGTTCTCCTGTCTTTGTACCTTAGCCGTAGCCTGGTGCATCAGGCAAATGGTCAGCATCTCAGAAAATGTTTGTTGAGCTATTTTTTTTTTTTAAATTCTGGAAATTATTTATTGAGCACAAATAGACCCAGCACCTACAGAGTGCTCAGTGCTGTGGAAGAATAAGGCTTCCACTGTGGTGGGCAGTGTGGGCTGCCCCATTGGTTACTGAGTAGTTTGCAATTTCAGGCAATTTACAAAGCACTTTCTCGTGAGCTACATTTTGGTCTTCAGAAGCACCCTGTGCCATAGATAAGCTGGTTTCCATTTGTTTGTTTGTTTGTTCTGTTTTGTTTTGGTTTTTTTTCCCTCTTTTCTTTCTTTTTTTCTTTTTCTTTTCTTCCTTTTTCTCTTTTTTTTTTTTTTTCTTTTAAATACCTATTTAGGTGTGAAAGGAACTGAAACGTGGAGGCTAGGTGACTTGTTTAAGGTCACACCATTACTAAGAGGTGAAGTCAGCACATGCTACCAGACTTGGACCACCCCCTCCCCCAGAAGCTCCCCAAGACCACCCTTGGGAAGCTGGGATTTTAGGCAGACTTTGCTGTCGTGAAAGGTCTGATACGAAATAAAGGGACTCTAAATCTAGGCAGAGGACAGGCAATGGGAGCGTCAGGGGCGCCCAGATCCAACTCTGACCCCTTCTCTTGCCAGCAATGTGGCAAAATACTTCACTGTCCTCAGAGTAAATTTAAGTCCAACCCCATGAGTGAGGCTGGTCCCTCCCAGTTCTCTTTCCCACCTACCTCTTTAAAAATCATGAAAATTAATGCCAATTCATCCCTCTCTAGACCCCCCCCCCACGCTACCCTTTCCATGCACGTATCATGGGCATAGTACATAGAAAGTGCTCTGGAAATGGCCACACGTCCTTACTCAAAGTCTCCCCGACGGCCTGCTGTCTTTAGGAGCCCCTACCTGCTGCAAGGAGGGCCCTGTGCACAGGGGCTGCAGGAGTCTGCAGGAGAATAGATGAGACAGGTGAGACAAATGAGTAGGTGGGAACAGATCCACCTGCAAACTTTTCAACAAACATGTGCTGAGGTTTCTGCCCAGCCCTGCCTCAGGCTGCTTTAGTTCATTTAATTCTCACAACAACCCTAGGGGGTTGCTCCTAATGTCCCCACTACCCCAAAAGGAAGGGACATCTCCAAAGAGATGGGTGGAGGGGGGGAGAGGCATGCCATCGGGGGTCAGCCGCATGCTCATTCCAGAAGCACCCCACCCAACCCACAGAGTTGCCAGCAAGATGCTGGTTGCCCCTGGCCCAGGTACCCCTCCTGAGAGGTTCCCAAAGGGATCCTTCTGCTCAGGACATCGTTAGGACAACATGGTCAGTCACAAGGGATGACCCCCCCCCCTTGGGGAGGGAAGCAGTCCAGTTCACTGGCAGATGAACACAAGCAAAGACATATAGGGAAGGGCTCAGACTCAAGGCACAAGCAGAGCAAAGGTCAAGGGTCATGACCATTGCCCCCTCACTAGGGCAATGGCTCAAGTTTGAACCCAGACGGAGGCTAGCTGGACACTGCTGGTCCTCTTTGTTCCTTGTCCCTCGATGTCCTGATCCTCGGGGGTCCAGAAGAGCTTGCTCTGAATGCTGGTGGGTTCCAGAAATCCATGCTCCTTGGCTCTACAAATAACCAAAGGTTAGAGAATTCAGCAAATGCCCAGGTATAGGTATTAATTACAATTTAAGCTAATTAGTTATAATTACAGTTAATTACTTAGCACTCTTAATTGTCTCTAATGGCTAATGCGTCTGGCGATGGTAAGTAGGAAATGGGTGGGGGGAGTCCAATGGCCATGTGATATGGAGTGGCTGTGGTACCAGGAGGCAGAGGTGCAGAGCAGGTACTGCGCCACAGGCACTTGCGCACTTGGCTTCCATAGAAGGTGGTCCTTGAAGACTGGGGTGATGTCATCCCTGAAGAGCGATCCTGTGGTACAGGAGGGGGCTGTCAGAAACTATCTTGATGACCTCTAACGGCGAGCACAAGAACAGCATAGAGAGGGAGGGGGCAAGTGAAAGGAAGGGAGGGGTGGGAGGGAGAGGGGGAGGTGTGAAGGATCAGGGAGGAGCAGGGATGGGTTGAAGGGGAGGGAAAAAAATAAGGGAGGGGTAAGAGGAATGAGGGAAATGGGTAGGGGAGGGGGAGAAGGGAGGAGAAAGGGAGGAGGGAGGAGCAATGAGAGGGAGGAGGGAGAGGAGAGGTGGGAGGGGGAAGGTGGGAGGGGAAAGAGGGAGAGATGAAATGGGAGGGGGAGAAGGAAGGAGAAATGGGAGGGGGAAGGAGGGAGAAAAAAGGGAGGGGGAGGAGGGAAAGGAGAAATGGGAGGGGGAGGAGGGAAAGGAGAATTGGGAGGGGAGGAGGAGGGGAAATGGGAGGGGAGGACAGCAATGGGAGGGGTACAGATGAGTTGATTGACAGGTCACAAGTGTTAGCTATGTGCGCATGCGCAACTCTAGCGCCAGGCTAGCAGGCCAAGAACCATTTGCACATAGAGACCGCTAGGGGGCGCGCGGCCCGCACCAAGAGTCCAATAGCGCAACCACCTGCGGCGCCCCCATTGGTGCCAAGGCGCAGCTGCTAGAGCTGGGCTGACGTAGAGGAGGGAGGGGGTGCCCAACAGGTTTCAAGCTTCAAGGGGGGCATAGCCCACACCAGTCCATCTCTCAGGGTCGCTGTGCACCCCCACCGCCTCTCCAAGGTAACAGTAGCCAGGCGTGACGCAGCACCCACATACACAACAGGAGGCTCCTAGCGCCAGAGCCATGACCATAAGAGGACCCCCGCAGTAAGGGGCGCCCCCAGACCACAATTCTACTTCTGATGAGTAAAAACAGAAAGCTGCCCCCCACCATCAGTAAATCCAATTAACCGTAATTAAAATTTAAAGACCCAGCTCTTAATACACAGCACTCGTTTTTGAGGGCGTCAGCTATATGACATCAAATCAGGACCACCCTGCCTCCCCCCAATATCAACATCCTCCTCCCAAAACCTTGGCCCCCTCTACCACGCCAAGTCTCAAGACCCCTAGGGACGGCGCCTAATGAACATTTTCGCAATCCTTCCTCAAAAAGCCACACCTTCCTAAGATCCCCCAAAACCAAAAATCACTGAAAATTAATTAATCTGCGTCTGTGCACCCTAGATCACGCAGCCACTGCAGATGACGCCATCTCTGGCCCATGCAGGTCCTGCAGGAGCGCCTCAGTGAACCCATGAATCTACGCACTAATATTTCCCCTTAGGTAAATGAACCCACAGTCACGCAGCCAATCTCTCCACCGACCCCCTCCTGCAGGAGAACAAAGGCCACCTCCCCTCCCCTCCCCACCCCGCCCCCCAAAATTCCGCAGTGCCACCAGCGCCCTCTTGCGGCTATCAAGAGAACCTTCCAGAAACCTGCCACGTAGCAACCCTCTGGCGCCACCCCCCCCACACCAGCCAGCCTAGGATGGGGAGGGGGCGGCCAGGGGGGGCTTGACAGGGACAAAGGAAACAGCAAAAGGTGATTTAGCAAAAGTCAGAAGTCTTCAACATGTCAGAACCCTGCAGCGACCATCATGCGCAATGCTGAAAAATGCCTCCAAATTCTCAATTCCCAGCACTCAGATCACCCCCCCACCTCCACACACCCCCTTTTCTGCATTTCTCTCTTCCTTCTTCTCAGACGCAAGGACATAGGTTTCTCTCTCCCCCAGCCCACCTCCCTCCTCTGTTCTATCTGAGACCCCGATTCCTTGACCCTCGCACCAACTGCAGCCTTCCCTATGTGATCTGGGGGTCTCGGGCAGATTTGCCACTGACATCATCTCTCCCCACCGTCAAAGTGGCTGCATCAGGGAGATACGGATAATAACGGTTACAATTTTTTTTTCCCCTATATTTTGCCTGAGGTCAGGTCTACACTAACCCTGAACATCTGGATAGGAAATCGCTGGTGAACACGAACCTCTAAACCTCACGCCCACGTCCACCGAGAACGCGCCTAAAGCCTAGGAGAAAAAGATGGCTCAAGAGCCTTCTCTTCAGGTACCTTCCCCCCTAATTCGTGGGGCTTGCAGAATGCGTTGCCGCCATGTCTCCCACCATTAATGCGTTTCTAAAGGTGGCTTTGAACCCCCGAAATCAAGTTTTTAGACCCCAGAAACCGCAACACACTGGATTTAAGGGGGGGGGAATCTCTCGTTATTGCTGTTATTCTTAACCGGGCTGTCTTCCACAGCCCACCCTCCAGAACTAAGTGAGAAAGGAGCCCCGGTAGACCCCCCCCCCGGGAAAATGTGCCTACGGTCATCCTTCTGGGCAGAATTTCGTACCATGATGCCGAGGACCAGGCTAAGTAAGGAGCTGCCTTCGGGAGACGGTCCTCAGCATAGGCCTTTCGGCGTGTCCAGGAGGACAGCACCTAAGCCGGGAGGAGATGTCGTCTTCAGTTTGCACATCCTTTCAGGCAAAGGATGGCCAACCACTTACCAGGTAAGAGGTTCTCTTGCGGGCGCCCCGGTCTCTGGAGGAGCTGCAGCCAAGGCTGAGCAAGAGCCAAGGCGAGCTCTACACCGCTCTTCGCCGTCTGCGCTAGGGGCTGGCTGGGTGGGGTTTATATAGAGGCGCAGAAGGGGTGGTCTTGACGTCAGCGCATTCTGCTGCAATGCGCTCATTTCTCTAAAAGTGATTGGCCGGAAAAATGAGCCCCCCAGATTCTATGACAAATTGCTGTAGCCGCACCCAGACTGCAGCAAAGAACGGAGGAAAAAAAAAAATCTGCCGCAGTGCCCCTGGCCGCCATGACCAACACCCTATGGTCGCTGATGCTTTTTCCCTATATGAGCCCTGATCATGGATGGAAGGACCATTTGTAGACACAATCTGGGGGGAAATAACCCCAACCGATGATTGTCCTCAGGGAGACAAGGATAAAGGTGGGGTACCGGGGATTGTCAGATCGCTTGCTGGGGTTTGCGGACCGTGAGTCAGAGGCTCCGGGCTTAGGAAAAGACTGCGCTGTTTTTTTTTATTATTATTATTAATTATTATTATTGCACTAGAAAATAAAATACCCGGATAAAATAATGGATTCCCAAATGTCATCCCGACGCTGTCACCCCCACTTCGCGTACCCCGTTTTCTGATGAGCTATCTTGATAAGGGAGATTTAGCACCTTTAAGTCAAAAGAACCTTGATTTTGAGTCCTGGGCTCTACCGCTGACACAACCTGTGCACTGAAAGCCTCGTGATGCCCCTTCCTTCTCCCGGAGTCCATTTCTGCCCGTTAACGGGGTACCCTGCAACCCGGAGCGTTCTGCGGATGTAGACGCATAGACGCGACTGTGTCCCCCCCACAAGAAAAGTACTTCCTAAATGAAAATGGGGTCCTGTGTGGTAGTGCTTAGGGTGCACCCCCAAATCGGGTTGATTCCCCACACTATGAAAGGTACCCCCCCCCGCAGCCCTAGCGGACCGACAGTGACACATGTTGCTATGGTGCTAGCTGCCTGGCTGCGTACTCTCTGAGACTTGGCACAGGAGGGCTAATCCCTAACAGGTGGTACCTCCGGCAGCTCTGCCCTGCCCTAAGTGGCAAAGTGGGCAGCACGTCAGTCAAATGTCCTCTTGAAAAGGTCAAAATGCTGTTGAAAGGGACGAAGGATCTATCTTAGGGTGACAGGTGGGTGGCAACTGGGAGGCCAAGAAAGAAGCGTCTGGTGACAGAAAAGGAGCAAGAATGACTGAGACCCTAAAAGGAAAATCACAGGCTCCACGGAGAACATGAGGTTGGAAGTGCCCCCTGCCCTTATTTGGGGCTCTGCAGCTGCTGGCGTAAGCCCCTTACGGCCAGCAGTCCTCGGACGCCACTGTAACTCGGGTCCTGGGGCTGAGAGGGACGGAGGAGGGCTACCGCTGGGCTCAGGGTTCCCGGTCATCAGCTCTGCGGTGACTCAGGCGTTTCTGAGGGTGGGGGCATTCTTAATGCAGGAACCGAGGCACTATTTGGGGGGGGGGCGGTGAAGGTTTAGGGCTTTGGGGACATCACGAAGAGCTATCTGAATGTGTCGGATACTGGGAGAGAAAGCAAACACACCGTTTTCAGCCTGTAGAACATGCAAACAGCCCCCCTCCCCAAAAAAAGGGCTCCGGACAAGCCAGAAAGGCCTTCACCAGCTACAGACGTCACTAAAGCCTCAAAAAAACATGGCTCCCAGCACCCCAGTCAACAGGAGACATTTATTAGCCCACAGTATTAATAGCTAGGAAACAGCCAGAGCTGGCTGGGGCCAATCATCAGCAAGGAGACCCTGTCGTCAAGCCCCCGTGGCCAATCAGACAGCAGAAGGCCCAGTTGCTAGCCTCTAGGGGCAGAGGCAAGGGATGTGCATTGTCATGGGGGCTCATGTTTGTGGCCCACGCGTGGAATCGCAACGGCCACTAGAGAGCATCAGCAGCCATGTACTTGGGGTCTCTGAAGGCTGTCAGCCTTGCAACCCCCAAAGAACACAAGCTAGTGTCTGTTAAGAGCGGCTGCTGAGCACCGACAGGACCCTCGGATACCCAAGGGCCATTCTCCCTCCTCCAGGCCCTGTGCCCTTGAGGGAAGGAGGGCCTCTCAGCCGCAAAGTCAGCCTCTGCATTTTTTCCTGGGCCCCTCGCTCCTAAGCCTGTTCCTGGCAGCAAACTGCATCCCTCTGCTTCAAAGCCTTTACTGACAGGCCAAGGTAACAGACCCTGGAAGCTATGTGTTTCTGACGAAAGCACAGTGGTTGGAATCTCAGCTCTGCTCCCTCCCTGCTGGAAGGCCAAGGTCCAGGCCCTTCCCCTCCCTGGGCCCCTATTTCCTCATCTGGAAAAAGGAAAGAGTTGGACAGGAGGGTCCCCAAGGAGCCTTCCAGTCCTGCTTTGCTTGATTTGAATGTATACATCAGGCGAGTCAAATGTCTTCCAGAACATTCTTCATGAGAGTAATTAGTATCAGGTGTATCCTGCGGCCCACGTGGTTACTTCATCACGCGGCTTTTCTTTCCATTGTATTTTATTTTAAACAGAACTCCATGGCAACATGTTTATCCTTCTGGCTCCCTAAAAGAAGGAAAGAAAGATGGGGGGGGGTGTTGTGAAGACGTAAACGAATCTCTACTGAGCATGGTTTAACCACAATAAAAAAAAATAATAATAATCCATATGTTTAAATGTTCTTGTTGGCTTTTCTGGCACTCAGAACCTAAGTTTTAAAGTATTTATTGGTCCAAAGCAATGGGAGAAATCCTGGAAGAAGCCAAACCCTATGGTAACGTTTGGATGGGGACTGTCTCTCCGCCTGGGCAATGCTCATCTGTAGCCCTGCTCAGAAAGGACATGTGAGGGCTCAGATTGGGGTCTCCGAAGCAAAACGGGGGAGCAGGTCCACATTTGAAAGAGAGCACTTTCTTTCTGTGCTTGCTCCGACGACGTGGCTCTCCTGCAGGCTGGAGGACAGCCAGCTCTCCAGACCGAAGGCTTGCCTAGCCGCCTCCTCCTCCTCTTCCCTGTAGATCTAACTCAGGCTGTATTGTCCCTTCTTTTTAAATCCTTTTCTTAGTACAGGGTACCCCAGGCTGGCCTCTTCAAATTCATTATAGTCCAGGCTAGCCTCACACTTAGAACAATTCTCCCATCTTGGCTTTTAGAATTTCAAGCAGGGGATTTTTGGCTCCTTTTTTGTTTGTTTCTAAAAATTCATATTTAGGAGCTCTGAAAGTTACGTGAGTGCTCTCTTATCCTATGTACATATTTGTGGTCAAGTATACAGATGTCCCCAGATTCCGTTAGGAAGTGAGCACAAAGTCTTGTTTTTCCTTTCCCAAGCATGGGTTCAGAACCCGCTCTTGTAAAACTGTGCTGACGTCCATGGCATCTATTGTAAAACAGCACATAAATGCCACCCGCTCATAACAGCCCTTCCAGATTTCCGCTGTCACTGTCCTCCAGAGATATCCAGATATCTCTGAGTCACGTACTTCCGAACCCCACCACCACCACACAGAAACCTCAGGCAAGGTCAGAGGGGCTACAGAGAATAAGGAGGGTCTTTAGGCTAGATTTCTTTGGGAGTTGGAGGTGAAGCTGGGTTTCTCCTGTTGTGCTAGGCACTATCAGGGAGTGAAGGACTCGGAAAATATTAATCAATAGAAGCCCCATCTTCGAGGAGTATGGACCTCTCTTCTAGAAGGCACACCAACCTCAAATCTCTAGTGTCAGAAGTACCCTACTCTCCCTGAAGCCTAGCTTCTTGGTGCAGCCTTAGCTTGCAAAGAAAGGTTGGCCAGACTGTAGATGCAGAAAGAAAAAAAATCAGTCCTGTACCTTCTGCAGAAGGCCAAGAGTAAAGTTCACCTCCCGACAGACCGCTGTGCTTCATGGCAGGGCCTGTGTACATGTCATGTTTGAGCTATGTCAGCTTGAGCCTTGGCCAAGGCCAGCAGTAACCCAGAGGTAATGGTTTACCAGGGAGAATGATAGTCCCTTGGCTTATCTTACTGGGTACACAGCATAGGAGAGAGGGGGGCCTTGCTTTTCAGGGCTTCTTTGCCTAAGAGGGTCACTGAGAGAGTTAGAAAGCAACACTCCCCAAACAACGAGAGCACCGGGAGTGGTTCTGAGTAAATGGATTTTTTTTTTTGCTTTCCTCTTACGATGTTTTCAGCTAACATCTTACTTTTATGATGTGCATTTAGGAGAGGAGGAGGAGACTCAGCGGTTACCAGCACGCAGCACTCTCTTGTAGAGGATCTGGGTTTGTTTCCCAGAACCTACATAGCGGCTCACCACAACCAGTAACATCAGGTCTTACAGGTCCTTTTGGCCTCTCTGAAGACACTAGGCAGCCATGAGATGTGATACAAACACTCAGGCAAGCACTCATCCACATAAAATAAGAAACAAACAGATCTGGAAAGAAAGTTAGATAGAAAAAACAGAAAAAGAAAAGAAAAAGCAGCAGTCGGGGGTGGAGGAGGAGACAGCTAAGTGGGTAAAAAGCTTGCGGCCCAAGCGTGAGAGTCTGAGATTGGATCCCCAATGCCCATGTAAAATCAGACACTGAAGCCAATGTCTGGAATCTTCAGTATTGCGGAGGAATCCTGGGACTTGCTGGGCAGCCAGGCCAGACAGATAGGTGAGCTCTGGTCTCAATAAGAGACTCTGTCTCAAAGCAGCAGCAACAAGGTAAGGAACTATTGGCGACGGCACTGAATGTATGTTACAACCCACAGGCGCGGGCATAAATGCATGCAGCAGCCCGCGGAGACGCGCAGACATCTTAACTTCTCTTCTAGAAAGGAATGACTCTGCAAAAACTTTTTTTTCTAATAAGTAAATCAAAATCTAAGGTCCCAGGGTTCACCACTACACGGTAATAGGGCTCTTTCTATAAGAAACACTCCCCTTGAGCAGCGGACCTAGGGTTCCCGGAAGACACACAGAGGCACCACACTCTAAAAGAGTTCTCTTCAGCAAAGGCTCTGAAGTTTCCTTTCTTCTCAAGGAACCTAGAAAACCCAGGACTAGAGGGCAAGGTAGACGAAGGACAGAGGTTTAACAAAGTGAGCCATTGCTGTGGGATGGATTTCAGAATTCACATCTTGACATGTGGAAGAGACGGCCACGTCGACAGCTCCACCCCCACCCGTCCTCCCCTGGCTTTGGGCAGGAGCCAGACCCGGATTCAGGCAAGGGGTTTTTTTGGCCCAGCTCCATGGAAATATTTCCTTCAGTGGAGCAAAGAACTGCTTCATTCAACTGCCTGCGGCTAGGGAGGGGGTGGCTCTCACCTTGTTGACAGAGGCCAGCAGGGCCCAGGGAGCACTCCCACCCCATCCCCAGGAGAAAGTGTATCCCAGGTAGCACAGGACTGGAAAGTTTCTTGTTGTTGTTCTTGTTGTTGTTGTTCTTCTTCTTCTTTAAACAACAACAACAACAAAAAGATTGATGACAGTTGAAAAAACTGCCACCCCATCCAAGAGACTGCAGAAGACACTGCTACTTGATTGTCATGAGGACTGGAAGGTTGGCTCACTAACGTGAAGGTTCATGTGGAGCTTGCTTGCCTTCTCAACAGGGTTTGGATCATTCCAGAACCCACAGGCAGCCTGCTGATCTCGCCTCTCAATCTAGGCAGCAGCCACCAGCTCCCTGATGGAGAGTCAGGGAGACAGATGAGAAACCCAGGGCTCAAAGCGGGTGAGAAAAAAGGAGAGGAGAGAGTGTGAAGAGTGGGGGAAGGGACTTTGTGCAGCCAACAAGCTGCCGGATTGGGGCATAAATCATACAAACTGATTCAAGGGGGATCAACAAAGAGGCACCCCAGGCCCCAGTCCTGAACACAGGTAGGGCAGGAGGCTTGCCTGTTGGCCAGATGTTTGAGAGCACACCATAGGTTTAAGGACACTCACTACCTTTGTGACTGTGGACCACTTGCTGAACTTTTCTGAGCTTCTTTCTCATAATTCTATGCTATGAGTAAAATATACCACTGGTGGAGAAGATTAAATAGGGAATACAGTGAGCTGTGTTTGTATGTTCCCCGATGGAGGACATGGAGAAGGCTGGTGAAGAAGAGGCCATGATAGAGACACTTTCATTTATTGTATAAGCATATGTTTTAATTTATTCATTTAGACATGTATGTAAATGCATCATACATGGTTTCTGTGTAGCAGCCGTAGGCCTTACCTGACTTACCGCAACCTCTTACAGTCAGCTGTGGAGGCATATGTACCAGTAGCCCAGCTTTGAATGCAGCCCTTTCCTTCTCTCCATACGTCAGTTCCCCCTGGGAATATCACAGCACCCAGAGTTCTACACAAGGTTAGGTAGGGCAATGTATGCGAATTCCTCGGAATTCTCTGAGCAGAATTAACTGAGCAGAAAGCTCAAGCTGTCCCAGGAAGGACACATCTGGTGATATCACCTTGTCCCCAAGTGTGCAGAACCTGAAATCATTACCAAAGTCCCCTACTTAGGGAAATAGCTCTGGGTCTATAGGCTATAGACTGTTAGAACAAGATAGGCTATATCTTGTTCTTCTATCAGCCCTAAGGATTCTGGGATCTGGGCAGTGGCAAAGACTTAAAGCTAGCCCACTTACCCTCCAGGCTAGACCCTTAGTGAATGTACATCTCTCAGCTCTGTTGAGGTTATTTTGCAGCCTGTCGAAAACTTCATTTTTCATTTTTTAGGGTAACCTTGCCAGCCTGGTTTGTTAGATAAGAACAAAGGTCACTGTGGCTCTCTCTGCTTTCCCCAAATCTAGCAAGTTGCCTAGGCTTATGCTGTGCAAACGCAGTGTCCTCAGAGACAGGGGCTCAAATGTTCAACATACCCTTTAGGTGTTTGTGGAAAGGATGAGCTTAAAGGCCTTTAGGTAACCGGGGCTGCCCTTGTGCATTTGGTGATAAAGAAAAGCAAACAGAGGCTGCTTTCCAAAGGCCGACCTTGCTCCCACCACCTCCCAATAGGTTGTCCTTGTCTCTGTGAACTTTGGGGAAATGACAGCCTAGGGAGGATGGGGAAATGGTGGTGGGTTTTGAGGACCCATCTGCTGAGGGAGCCCCTGCCATTTCTCGTTGGGGCTGCAAAACTATGAAAATTAACCTCCATGTCATAGATTCCCTGTGAACACAGAATACGTCAGGTTAGATTTCAAAAACCTCCCTTATTACCTAACTGAAAAAGAACTTCACTGATCACTGACCCTGGCTGGGGGCTGGGAGGCCACACTCAGGCCCTGGGTGCCTCCAGGATACACCAAAATTTTTCAAATGGTTACCCTGAATTCTGTAGACTTCAAGAGAAAAGCTAGGGTGCTGTGTACACAGGCTCGTTCAGGCAGTTCAAGGAACACAGGGGCACGTACTACGCGTAGAAGGCACCGAGGCTGGCATCACTGTAGGTGCCAGGGACAAAATAACAAGTGCGGGGAGAAGTGACTCTCCTCATATGCTCAGAGCCAGCAAGAGAGATGACTGTGTCCCTACTGTGCGTGGGCTTCGCTCTAGGTACCCCTGCTGAGATCTCAAGAAGACAGCTTGTGTAGCCTCTGGGGGTGGGTGAGCGGCCCTGCTTCTCTGGAAAGATGAATCAACAAGTGGGAGATTGTCATTTAGCTCCCAGGGAGAGCTGAATCGGGGGCTGGGATACCCATGAAGAGCTGGCACTCTCGCCTGGGTGGGAGCATCAGGAATGTGAGCCGTGTCCTTTCCCGACAGCCTGGCCTTCTGTACGTTTCCCAGAAACTCGTACTGTTTACATGGAGGGGCCTCTCCAGAGCAGGGGGCCATTTCAGATCCTGTTTGCTGCCCTTACTCACTCTCTGTCTGCCTCCAGGACCAGGCCTATTGGAGTGTTGAACGTATGGCCACGTGGCCAGCCCAGAGATCCAAGCAAAACCGTGTGCTTTCCTGACTAGAGCTGCCCCTGAAAGACTGCAGTGTAGAACCTGGCCCCTGCTCTCGGGTTCCTGCAGGGCCTCACACACACCCCACCCAGCAGGCACAGACCCAGGCCCACTTATGGCTGTTTCCACAGCTGGAGCCAGGACCCTCCTTCAGGGAATCCTGAGTACATCTGCATGGAGGAGCCCCACTGGGGAAGTCAGGAAGTGACAAGGGGCCTTATACAACTCTTCTCTCCCACCTCATAAAAGGAAGCAGCAGAAGAGTGGGGCGGGTGGAAAGTTGAGGAAGATGATGGGGGAAGCAGAGATACCAAGGTGACAGAGGACTGGCTAGTGAGAACCAGACTGTCCTCTTGCTCTGTTCCTTGGCAGGAAAGGAGGGTTCCCACAGACATCAAAGGGGTTGTAGCTCACAGGGTACATTGGCCTCTTTGGGGCCTAGGACTAGCCATGTCCTACTTACAGCCCATGAGCTCCATGCAGTAAGGGTAGCTACGAACATGGCATGATACAAAACTGTGAGTTTACTTAAAATCATTATGTATTTTCACATTTTCTTTTAATTTGATTGCACAGTTGAATGTGTACTTTGGCAGTGACGGTGTCATGTCGCAATGTCTTTCCTCTCAACACTGAGAAAGAATCCTGGATCCAGTGTATGCAGGAGGAGCAGAAAGAGGGGCAGGAGACAGGGCTGGGTGAAGCAGAGAAGCCCTGCCACCACTGAAATGAATGTCTGTCTTGCTGGGATGCTCCTGTGGTTGTGCCCTTTTCGGGAGGTGATAGCTTGACAATTCCCCCACAGCCTTACTTGGTGCATCTTTCTTGGGAGCCATTATTGTCTAGTTTGTGACAGAGATGACAGTGGCTCTTATTGAGTTGTCAGAATCCATTGGTTTCTAACCATTCCTTTTTGATCTTTAACATTTGACCTTTGCCAAGAGAGATTCTGCAGGACATTACATTATAGGGTTCAACCTCTCCCAGACTCCCCCAGCCTTAGTGTTGGGTGTCTAGTACCCATTTCGTTCTAAAGTTAGTGGCCTCCCTTGGAAAATGCCAGGGGAAAGGCCCAGCTAGCCATATGCTGGCACTTAGGTTAGCGTCACCCAGAGCTGGGGGCCGGGGTCAAGTCCTGTGACCCATTAGTCTCAACAGATGTATCTGCAAGGGGAGACTGTGAGATGAGTCCTGGCTCCCTGAGACCCTTGAAGAGGCAGGCTGTGGTCTGGATATGGCTTCCAACGCCATAATGGCCTCTCCTGGGCTAGAGATGTATCAGTAGAGGCTCAACTGTGAGACTTTGAAAACATCTGTGAATCTGATGCGCGCGTGTGGACGTGCAAATATGTACGTGTGTGCAGAGAGATGAAGATAGCTTGCTTGTAAAATGGTATCTGGTCTGGCCTTGTGCGTAAGCAGTATTCAGAGCATCCTACCCCCTCTGTTTTTACAGCCCAGACCTCAGGTCTGCCTAAACAGGAAGGGAGGCTGACGCTTCCTTGTTCACACTGCACCATCCCCCACCAAGGGCTGCACCATCCCCCACCACTGGCCGCCAGCAGGGATTTCCTGGGCTTAGGATCAGCCAATTCACTAGGAACCAAGACCCTGGGGGAGGGTTAACCGGCCATCAAGATGCCATTTCTCATGAAAGGGAGATTTTGTAGGGGGAGGGGTGTGAAGGTCCCTGGCCTGCCAAGGGGAAGATGGAGGCTCCTGGCCTTCGACAGTTAAACTTCCACAAAATAAAGGTGTGTACAAAGTTGCCCGAGGATAGTAAATAACCTGTTGTCTCAGAACAGAGACCCATGTAATCACAAACCAGGATGAATTGTGGTGAATCACAGGGAACTATTACAAAGAACTGCACTGGGACAGATTAGGACCGGAAAGCCAAGGGGACAAATTCTCCACTGCGGCTAGTTACCACACCGAGGAATTACGATGCGGCAAACCGCGGACAGCTGGCAGACCTCAGGTAATCGACAACCACAGGCCAACCATGGGTAACTGGCAACCGTCGGCAGCTGACACACTGCAGTAAATGGCATGTGGGTAACGGGCAGACCCAACGTAGCAAAAGAAGTCACCTCACACAGACCTGCTGTCCCCAGCAACACTGCATCAAACGTCCCTGAAACCCTAAAGCCTAACCTCTCTTCAGTTCCAGACATTAAAGAAGACCAAAGGTCTTATTCTGAATGTCAGCCATAACAGCTGCAAGGAATTGGGCCCATGGCTAGGTGGGAGTCAATAGTAGGTTCAGGTGGGGAGGTTTTCAGGGCCTACAGCTTAGGATTTTCTTCAACTCTGGTATATTTTTCTGCTCTGGTTTAGAAGTCAGCATGCTCATCCTAGTCTAGCCTGCCAACCAAGGGCTTCAGCATGTCAAATGGGAACTGATCTTAAAATCCTATTCTGTTTTTGTTTTCTGAACTGTGCCTCAATGCGGTGTTAGGACACAGGCATTCTGCCCTGCAATTTTATATAGTACCAACTGGTATCCTTTCATTCACCATGTGAGCCAGGTCCACAAAACCTACCCCGGATACGAGTTGGGGCTGCAGGAGGCTCCCAGCGGGACTGGGAATCCAAGGGCCCTGAAATAGCCCACTTACTTTAGAACACTCCAATACATTTTTTTTGTTTGTTTGTTTGTCTTTAGCATACACTCAAGAGCATTTGATATTCCAGTATTTTGTCACCTGGATAATAATTCGCAGACCTGAGACACTCTGAGACCCAAAGTGTAAAACATGGTGAGCTGTGGTCAGAAAGGTGCTTATAGACAAGGGTGGGCCAGGATGCTAAGGGTTTTGGTTAACAAGAGCGTATCTGTGTACCACAGAAAAACTGGCAAGTCGTAGGCACCTTTCCACAAGCAACTGGTGAACCGCGGACAGCCAAGTTTGACCGTAGGCAGCTGGAAAACCCCAGCTCTGAGGCATGGGTTTGCTCTTTGTCTGAGCTGTAACTAATATCTGGAAGTGAAGTTCCAGATTTCAAACCCCAAACTCAATTCCTTGAACCCCAGAACTGAGCAGAGGAGAAGTAATAGTGCAGCACTTTCCCAGAGGCCCCTGGGCCTGGTTTGGGGGCAGCTTTGTTAACCACCAGGCTCTGGTCAATTTGCAAAACAATAAGAATGCATAGACTCCTCTGGGACCCCCATCGCTTCTTAGTCTTCCTTTTCTTAAAGAAACAGGGCGTCTCCAGCAGGCTTCCAGGCGGTGTTTGAAGACTGGAATTTACTGAGGGCAACCTGGGGAGTAGTCATTGATATTATTCTTACTCTCGGCCCCATGAGAGATGCTCAGAGAGACAGTGGGGGGAAATCACTGTTCCAAAAACAATTTCTCAGAACTAAGACCCCCACATACCACCCTAGAATTAGAGATTTCAGCGCAGTCCACAGTCTGGCAGGCATACAGCAGGGACGCAAGAACCCACAGAATCCTGTATGTGCACACAGGATCGTGACGCCTAAGCCAAGGGCTGCCAGGGAACCGTGGCCGAAAGGAATCAGTTCACAAACTGCCGTCCTCCATTTAGAATTTGAGATGTGAAAGTCTTCTTTATTTCCCAGCTAACCTGAGCTCCGTGCTTTTGGAGGTCCTGGAGGGACTCTGCAAGTGCCAGATTCCATCAGGAATTCCAAAGCTCAGTTCTATAGCCTGTGTGACTACAACGTAGGAGAGGAGAGCCTGTTCCCATTCTGTGCAAATGCTTTGACAGTTCCCAGCGCTCAGGCATTCTCCACGGCTAAAATAACCCAGCCCTTCCCTTCCCCAGAACTTGAGGAAAAGAAGGAAAGAAACATAGCTGCTCCAGGGTGCTGGTTGGTAGACTGTCGGACAATTTGAAACAGACTATATTCCCAGAAAACTCTGCCAGCAAATCACGGCACGTGTCCATGGAAAACCGTGGCACTTGGCAAACTGCGGCACTGGTCCATGTGGACCCCGCGGCACTGGTCCACGTGGAATCTGGCACTCGTCCACAGTATACCGTGGCACTGGTCCACGGTATACCGTGACGCTGGTCCACGTGGAATCCTCAGCACTTGTCCACGGTATACTGTGGCCCTGGTTCACGTGGAATCCACGGCACTGGTCCCCGTGGACACCGCAGCACTGGTCTCCGTGGATCCCGCGGCAATGGTCCACAGTATACCGCGGCACTGGTCCACATGGACACCACGGCACTTGTCCACGGTATATCGCGGCAATGGTCCACGTCGACCCCGCGGCAATGGTCCACGGTATACCGCGGCACTGGTCCACGTTATACCGCGGCACTGGTCCACTTATATCGCGGCACTGGTTCACGGTATGCCGCGGCAATGGTCCATGTGGACCCCGCGGCAATGGTCCACGGTATACCGTGGCAATATTCCACGTGGACCTCGTGGCAATGGTCCACGGTATACCGCGGCACTGGTCCACGTTATATCGTGGCACTGGTCCACGGTATATCG